>NW_026691729.1:737500-1475000 GCF_020826845.1 Diceros bicornis minor
CATGCAACCAAAACTTTAATAAGTCTCTCTAATCTCTTTTATTTCTACCCCAAGTAGAAGGAGAGGCACCAAGCTATTACAGACCTAGGGCTTGTGCAAGCCACCTGGAGACCTAGTGACCAGAAACTTCCCATGGGGAGCAAAGACAGATGGGCATATTTCCAAAATGGACCCATATGCCTCCCTATCATCCAAAAGACAGTACATTATCTTAATTTATGATGATTTGAGCCATTAAAATCTTGTGATGGGCCAAAGATACACTTCTAAGAGGAATGAGGCACACAGCAGTTGTAAGCAGATTAACACGATTGGTGAATATCAAACGCCGAACTAAACGCAGTGTTCTAATCAATTATAAGGTACAACAAATTTAATAAGGTCAATTAAATGATATATAATGGTATCCTTGATTATTACTCTGCAATAATGAACAAGAAACTCATGTAGATAACTACAATTGGTCTTACTTTAAAATATGGTAGTCAGGACTGTTTGAGATAATCTGGAGCTAAGGAAGGGGAGAAATAGATAAAAGTTAGCTGCTCTGAAGCCACTGTCAAGACCCCTGGATTTACATGTAACCCAGGAGATCGAGGCAGATGGCTGTGTACCTAGATCCTCCTGCACTGTGGTTCTTAGGGATCTCACGGAGATGAAGCAGCTTCCTGAATCGTGTTTACACGTCCATGTGTACAATACCCCTGGCCATGGGGATGAACCACCATTCAATCATCCCTTACACCCCCCTAATTAAGAATTAGATTTCAAAATCATTGTATCATTACATGATCATTTATTCCTCAAACCTGTGGGATGCCGAGCTAAAAGAAAATTAAATTTCAATGGTTTCTTTTCTTTGAAGAACCAAGATGTTCTTTCACACTTGGAATCCGGGTTCGAAGATAAATCCATCAAATCAATGGAAACAACTTAAGAAATGGACAGAGGGATACTTCATTCATATATACACAGTTTGCACTGTGGCAAAACTAGAGTTATATTTTTAAAAATTAGAATTTTTTGAAATTTTATAGATATTAAAGACTTTGTTCTGCTTATACTCCCTTTGGTTTACCAAACCAAACTCACTCTTTAATGGTCGTTTCTGGCATTGAGTGCTAATTACTGCAACTTTTTTAAATTCTTATTTTTCCCAGCTCAAAGACCAAGGGCAGAGGTCATCAAGAGGTCAAGTCTAATCTACCTACAGATGTGGCAGGATCAACTATGGATGTTCAAGCCAGACATTGTCAGCAGAACCACATCTCTTCACCCATCGGTGAGTTTTTACAAGTAATGACAGGGACTTAAGGATATCAAAGGAAATTCTTTATTAAGAACCAAAGTTATAGATTCCTATCTTGGGTTCATTACTTTGAATTTTTGAACCAAATCATATATATCGATTGGACCATGTTCAATTCTATGATCTTATAAGACGCAGCCTATAGCTGAAGAGAAATAAATACAACACCAATATCTTACACTCTCTGAAGCACAACTGAGAGCCCCTGGAGTCAGAAGTTTTCAAGACAAGAAAAAGTCATCCTTCATTTGAACAGAAAGAGTAGAGGCTATTCAAAGATTCAACTTTAAATTGTTAACATGACTTGTTAGAATGTGATGGAGCAACCATAATACCTTCTAAGTTTCATGATTTTTCTCCAGAATACTGAGATGGATGACCTTGAAGTGCAGCTTCCCCATACATGTCGTTATTCAGTGATAAAATTAATTTCCCTATAAAATAATTACCATAAAATTGTTACAAATATATCATAGTCTCTGACTAAAAGGAAACAAAGCAAATCGAGCAGTTGAAAGCAGTGTAATAAATTCCACACAAGGATCTTATAGCAGCATTATGTATAATAGTGAAACTGGATGTAATCCCTTTGCTATCAAAGAAGATATAAACAGATCATGGTATGCCTATTCTTTGGAATACCTCTAAAACTTCTAAAAAGGTAAGTTAGAATGATGTGCACTGATAAGGAGAGAGGTCTATGATATAAGGTTTGGGAAACAACAAATTGAAAAACGATGTAGTTATGTAATTTATGTTTAAAAAAAAACTTTGTGTATTTACAAACTCATAGGAAATTTCCAGAAGAATAAGTCACAACCTCTTAACAATAGTTCCTTCTGAGTA
Organism: Diceros bicornis minor; assembly: GCF_020826845.1. NCBI lineage: Eukaryota > Metazoa > Chordata > Mammalia > Perissodactyla > Rhinocerotidae > Diceros > Diceros bicornis. The sequence goes on from NW_026691729.1 coordinate 739,656, forward strand.
GGAGAGTGAGTTTTCAGGGAAGGGGATGAAAGGGGAATGCTTCACTTTACTCTACATAGATCAGTGCAATTTGACTTTTTTTACAGTGTGTACTTGTTTCATAATTAGAAAAATGAGTGATGTGACCATTTGGTGCAGGGCAACAGTATGATGTTCACCAGTCTCTGTTCTCTATGTTACTGCACAGCATGGACTGTAGCAGAAAGCCCAGAGGAGCAATGAAGACAAAGAAGACATGACACCTGCAGAAAGTCAATGGAGTATTTCTCCATAAGAAACCTTCCAGGTGAGTGACTGTCAGTATCTTCCACTGCTCCAGCTCTCGCCATGAACCTAGAATCTGCCCAGGGTAAGCCGGAGGACCATGCCCGCTAGTCCACTCCCTGCCCGGAGCCTGTTTGTGCAGGGTGACTGCCATCAAGCAGACAATGGACTCAGGATGGAGCGTGTGCCTTTGGGGAGGCTGGCAGAGAGACATAAAGTGGAACACCAGCTAAGTGCACACACCTGAGAGGCGGAGCGCCAGGTGGAGACACAAAATGTACCAAGAAACTGTGAAGTGAAGGAAGCTACTCCATCTCTCTGAGTCTCAGTGTCCCCCCTGTAATGTGTGGATCACAGGTCTACTTCACAGAGCTGTTGGGGAAGATACATAAAAGTGCCTGTGACAGCCAGTGTAAACATTATTAACAAAGTCATATCCGACTTCAAAATAATCGATGAAAAGAATAATGTTAATAAGACCAAAGACAGGATGCTCAACTTCCTAAGCAGCCCCAGCAGCATGAGAATGAGAGGAGCTCCGAGAAAGCAGGGTTCTTCATAGCTCCACTGGAGACGATGAACACGGGCTACACCAGGATAAGTCGTTGTTGTACAGTGACTCGTGTAGTGAGGGTGGGTCCCTAAAGACACTGTGAAATCCAGTTACACACAGTGGCTTCTAGGAAACAACTACAAAGCAATCAATGCAGCAGTTAGGAATGGGAAGGGGGTGAGCAGAGGAGGGTCAGAGCCACAAAATCTGACGGAAGACACTGAACCACGAGCGCTCAGCTCTGTCAACAGCTTCTGTGGTTGCACCAGGAGATCAAACGTCTGAGACAGCCATTGTGGGGACTGCTGGGAGCATAATGGTCACTGCAGCCACACCCCAACAGCAGTTGCATCGGAGCACACAGACCCCGAGACTTTCCTCTCCATTAATCCTTGTTTCAAGATGATGAATATCCTCATGTTACAATGTCTCCTTCCAACCCTTGTGGAGGAGTGTCATCAGAACCCCCTGAAGAGGTCACAGGCCAGAGTAGGATGGAACACTGGGGGCTGGGGAGCGGCATTGCACCTGACAACACAGACTATCACCTGGGTCTATTGAACATGAGAGAAGAACCCAAGGATGTGGTCCAACGAGAATTCCCTGTCTTGCCACATTCAGAGATACTGTAGAGTGTCTCGTCCGTTCTTTAAAAAAATGTTAAAGAATTCGTGTCATTAATTCACAGCGAGGCAAATTCTTCACATAGTTACAGGGTCCAGTTTCCATGACCAGCTTATTCAGTAGTTTTGATAATATCCCACATTCAGGAATTGGAAATGTAACCTATTGGGATGTGTAATATAAACAAGGACTTTTTTTCATGGAGATCAACACCCAAAGTTTTAGGGAGGACATAAATCGTGAAAGCTGCTAACCATTCCTCCACAGGTTTTAATAAGACTTTTAAGTTAATTTACCAATCTCAGGAAAAGATAACTTGGCAATTCAAATTTTTTGTTTCTGCATTCAAGCGTATAGTACAGCCAAGAGAATGAGGAGAAAAAAATTAACAAGTAGGTCTTGCTTGCATTTCATCTTTTGCAAATAATCAGGATATTTTATGCTCTGTTCCTTTCACTGCTGTAATCAATTTTTAAAGAATACGTTACATCTGACTATCCCTGGGCATGTTTATCCTGGAACCTTGCCGGAATCCAAAGCAGAGATGTTAAAGCTGACGGGTTTCAAATGCTGCCCAGGTGCTGTCTACCATGAACATGCCTCTCCCAAAGCTGGACCACCAATCTCTTCCTGAGGGATCAGAGTCATCACTTATGTCCCTGAGAGACTGGCCACTCAGGCCTGAGCTGAGATTAGGTGATCAATCTGAAGGGCAAAATGCTTAAGCTATTCTCATCCTAACGATGCTCTTTTGGAGGCCTCTGCACTGGAATAGGCTAGTGAAAACGGCCTACTAGACACTTGCCTGGGAATTGTGTTGTTCTCCTCTGCCCTTAGCAGATCCTGGGGAAACCACTGATTAACCTCACGGATGCTTTAACTTCCACATCTGTGAAAAAGGCAAGCAACAGCCAATGTTACCACTTTGCAAAACTCCAAAGTTGTGCATCCAAGAGGGACCACAAGGGTGAATTGCTCCCAAAAGCTGACGAAATGATGGCACTTTGGCTGGAGAAGGCAGAGGGCAGCAGGCAAAGTGGAAAGTTTCTGGAATGTCTAACCAGTTCCCATAAGCAGTTTAGAGAAACACCTGGCCCTGGATTAGGTAGGAGGCTGTGGAAGGACCCACAGGTACACAGTGGGGAGGAGGAATCAAGCAAAGGAGGGAGGCGGTGGGGAAGAGGCACCAGTCTGGGCTTCAATTTTGGACAAAAGCAGTTGCACGCTGCAGGCCCGTGGCTTCCCATGCAGCTGCCACACCCTCCTAACTCCCTGGTCCCTTTCGTCTCGTCACATCCCTCTGGGAATCAGCCCACATGGAGCGGGTGCAGGACCTGAGTCCTGAGTCAATGGTTTGGCCCTCGGCCAAGCTCACACCGCCCTGCTCCTCCCCCCAGGGCCAGGCACCGCCCTGTGCCCAAAGCATCCTGGGCATTCTAGTCCTGCAGCCCTACAGGTTGCCAGTTGGGAGCGGTTAAGAGAGAAAAGCTCCCAGCATGCACAGCTCGTGGCCCCAACTCTTGCCTTGTCCTTCGGCCCCTGGGCCCCACCCCTCTGCTTCTCCATCCCACCCACTTCCCCACCTGTTCTGTATACCACGCCCAATCTCCAGGCCCTGCCCACCCCCCAGAGTATGCGCAGTGTGGTTGGGCTGCATCCCTTGAGGCCGGTACTTAGGTAGGGGTGGGGCTCACCAGCCTGGCTATTGCTGAGGATGCTTGCAGCCCTGGTGGAAGCCCCCTGGCCAGTATTTGAAATGTGAATTCAATATCTAAAATGGAAATATCGGTTGCCTGGGATCCTGGAATTTGCCTTTTCAATGCCACCTGTCCTACCATCCCCCTATCTCTCCACGCTGCCATGATCCTCCCTCTGGAACCCGTGGTCAGGGTCGCTGCAGAGATCCTCCCTTTGGACCCAATCTGCCTGAAGGGCCCATAGCTGATCAGGAGTCTTAGAAGGACTGCCCTGAGCCATGTCACAAAAAGGAGAAAACATCACATTGGACAGCCCCAATTCCTGCATTATACAGACAAGAAACTCAGGTGCACTGGTAAGTGACCCCTAAGCCACTTCAGGGGAACACATGCATGCCCCTATTCCCACGCTGCACACAGGCTGGTTCACTGGACTTTCTTATCCGAGTGTGGACCTCTTGGCCTCGTTAACATAGGCAACAACACCGAAACTTCCCATTGGTCCTTCCCACAGTGTTAGGCAAGTTTGTGCAGGAAGGTAATATGCAATTTCTGCTCTACTATAGGGCTGGCTCCTTGGGAACTAGTTTTAATATCCCTGTTTAAATATACCCGCAGAATCACAAAATAATTAAGCAAAATAATTTGTTGCTGTGGAGGGTTATGGTGATAATTCTCTGAAGTCGTTTTTCCATTTAGCTTTTCTGATTGACTCCAAATACTACAGCACCACACGCTTCTTAGACTGGTGGATGCACAGCTCCACTTCTTTCCAGGGAGAACGCACAACAGCAGAATATCCGTGGCCTGACTTTCTGGGGCATCAGTATTACTACAAGATTTGGAAGAAGCAAAGTTAGGTCATTTCCAAGGTAAGGAATTAAAAACTTAACACTAAGATGAGGTGGGAAAGTCATATGCCATTAATAATTGTCAGTAATCTGTGCCTGAAATGTCAGACTTTTTCTGAGAAAGAACTCTGAGACCCTATTTCCCATTGTTTTAAATAGGAAAATCTAGAAGGCATAGCAAATCTATCGAAAAACTATACCAATTTCCTAAGTCACAATATGACACTTAGACTTAAGTTACGAACATCGTGTGCTCCTCATTTTGTTCCTTCCAACCCGGTCCCACAGGTCTTGAGTGCATGCTGTGAACACAGCACTGTGCTAGGTCTCGAGGCCTTGGTGAGCATCGTGGTGGGGGTGGACCTTGCTGGAGAAAGATGACATCATGAAATCTCAAATCCATGCCACTTACAAAACTGAGGCAAAAATGGAAATACCCAGGGGACCATGCAAGGATGAGGGCATTAATAGATACTTGGGAGTATTAAAATCCATCTAATGGTGTCATGAGTGAATGTGTTCCACTTTAAAACAAAACACTGCTGTTATCCTGAGATATTGAGTTAGTTTCTTTGTGCAAATATGCAGGATTTAAAATGACTATTGACATATAACATGCGTACAGAAATATATGCAGAAGTCATCCACGTAAATCACAAAGAATTATTAAAAAGTGAACACACTTGTGTGACCAAGAACTAGCACCAGCTTTACTCAGGCCCCGACAATCCCTTTCTCCCTATTTCCTCCCCAAAGGTAACTGATATCTTACCAGTGAACACTGTATGTCAAGTTTGTCTTCTTATACAAGTGTTTTATTACAGAACAATTTAAACAATATACAAAATAAACAAAATAGCACAATAGGCCCGTCACCCAGTTTCAACAACTACTAATCATCTGCCATTTTTGTTTCATCCACACTCCATCCCATTCCCACCTCACTTTATTATTCTTTTAAGCCTTTGTGCATGTGTGGTGAGTAAGATGTATGCACACTGAAAGGCACAAATCTCAACCGTACAGTTTTGGCAAATAAACATGCCCATATAACTTTCATCCCTTTAAGAATAGGATATTTCCATCACCCCCAGAAAACTCCTTCCTGTTCCTTCCCAGGCAATTTTTTCCTTGCCCCGATGCAACTCCTGTTCTGGTTTATTCAGCATAGGTTCATCTTGGCTGAAATCATCCCATGTGTGTTGTTTTCTGTCCAGCTTGCCTCCCTCAGCACGAGGTTGATGAGTCTCTCTCAGCATGTGTGTGTCAGCATTTGCTCCTCGGCACGGCTGAGGGCGTTCTGCTCTGTGGAGGTCCCAATGTGCACTCATCTTCCTCCTGGGGACGTGCAGGTCATCTCCTGCTAACAGTCTTGTAAAAACGTTTTTTGGCATGCTGTTTAATCCTTTATTAACATTTAAGTGACCCACCTTTGTATTCTTACTGGGTGGTCCAGATTACAATATGCACCTTTAAGATATCACATCCTACCTAGACTTAATAGTTCACCAGTTTAATCAATGTAAAATATGGAATCCTTGCTACAGAACAGTTCCATTTACCTCTGTCTGTCCTTTGTGCTATTGCTGTCATAAATTTCACATCTACTCATGTTATAAATCCCACAATACAGTGTTATAATTTTTGCTTTAGATAGTCATAGGTATTTTAAAGAAATAAGAGGGGCCGGCCCCGTGGCTTAGCGGTTAAGTGCATGCGCTCCGCTGCTCGCGGCCTGGGTTCGGATCCCTGGCGCACACCGATGCACCACTTCTCCAGCCATGCTGAGGCCATGTCCCACATACAGCAACTAGAAGGATATGCAGCTATGACATACAACTATCTACTGGGGCTTTGGGGGGAAAATAAATAAATAAATAAAATCATAAAAAGAAGAAATAAGAGAAATAAGTTAAGTGTTTGGAAAGGAAATGCTTTGAGACTCTGCAAATGTACTGTTTCTTCTTTAAGTTTCATCCACAGTTTTTGCGTTCATCAGTCATTCTTTCCAACAGTAATTATTACTGTAGTGTTAAAGTGGCAATTTTCTATTTCATGCTATCTAGCGCTTTTATTATTTGGAATTCTGTGAGCAAGATTTCTCCCCGCCTTCCTTCTTCCTTTCTTTCTCTCATTCTCTTATTCTTTTTTTTCCCCTTTTTTCTTTCTTCCTTCCCTTACTTTCTTGTTTAATCTTTTTTATATCAGTATAGCCTCGTGGATATTTATTTTATTCTCTGAGTAATTATCCAATGCTACCATTATTTATTTTGTTGCTCAGAGTTTTCCAGCTTGAGTCATTGGAAAGTCTTTCAGATTGATTCCTTTTGACATGTCCCATCATTTTCTGTGTGCTTTTTTTTTGAAAGCACTTTCCTACTTTCTGGCACTACAAGATGATCCAGGCTCATCTTGTATTTTCCATCTCCAGCCCTAGAATTAGCCATTTCTCCAAGAAAATCTGCTTTATTTTATTGGAGAATGATATTTAGAAAACAAGATCTGGGAGCTAGGTGTGCTCATTAATACTAGAGTGTCACTGCTTCTAGACCCTCTCAGCAGAGCTTGGAAATGTATGTATGAATATAAACTGAGGTAGACACATCTGTCTATCAATCTATCCATCTATATATCAGTCTGTCTATCTATTTGGATAGATATATTAAAAGAGACATGGATTCATACTGATACTTCGAACTCCAATCCAGCACCACAGAGTTTATTCTAGCATTCTCCTTTTGTTTATTTGTAACTTCTTTCACCAACAGTGAGAAACTTAACTCCAGTTAGCTACAATATATTTACTGTGTCAACTAGTTTCAGAATTGCTAATCCATACCCTTATGAAAAACAAATTTACCACCTAGAGTACAGTGTTTGTGTCCAGTACTTTAGTTCTACAGTATCCCGTCAAATCACTATCTTCCAAAGTAACTTAGGTCAGGACCTTTCATCCCCACTCCTTCTGTATGGTTAGGTCACATGCTTGTAATACAGTGAGATTCATTTGTCACTGCATTCCACTTGAGTTCCCCAGCATCCTGATTGATTTTTAAAATTTGCAGAGTAAAATTCACTCTTTGTGGTGTACAGTTCTATGGGTTTTGACTTTACGGTCATGCATCCATACCCACAGTACCATACAGAGCTGTGTTTTTCACCCCCAAAGTTCTCTCATGCTATCCCTTTGTATTCAACCCCTTCCCCTACTCCATCCCTTGGCAACCACTGATCATTTTCCATCCCTGTAATTCTGCCTTTTCTAGAAAGTCATATAAATGGAATCATATACTATACAGCCTTTTGAATCTGACTTCCTTTACTTAGAGAAATGCATCCAAGATTCATCCATGTTGTTGTGTGAATCAAGAGTTTATCCTGGGACTGGCCCCGTGGCCTAGCGGTTGAGTACATGCGCTCCCCTACTGGCAGCCCAGGTTCGGATCCAGGGCACGCGCTGACACATCGCTTCTCTGGCCATGCTGAGGCCGTGTCCCACATACAGCAACTAGAAGGGTGTGCAATTATGACATACATCTATCTATTGGGGCTTTGGGGGGAAAAAAGGAGGAGGATTGGCAATGGATGTTAGCTCAGGGCTTATCTTTCTCATAAACACAAAAAAAAGAGTTTATCCTTTTTATTGTCAAGTAGTATTCTAATGTACTGATGCATCACAGTTTCTTTCTCTATTCACCTGATGAAGAACATTTAGTTTATTTCCAGCTTTTGGCAATTATGAATAAAATGGCTATAAAGATTCCCACAAAGATTTTTGTTTAAACATTTGTTTTCAATTTTCTTCAGTAAATACCTAGGAGTGGGATATCTGAGTCATATAATAAGTGTATGTTTAGCTTTATAAGAACCTGCTCAACTGTTTTCTGAATGCAACTATCATGTTGCATTCCCAGTTCTAATTGCTCCTACTCCTGACCCACCTCCTCATGTGGTATTTGCAATTTTATTTTTTATTTCAGGCACCTAATAGGCGTGCAGTATCTTATTGTGGCTTCTGCTTCATTTTTGAAAGTGAGTTCTGCTAAATATAGAATCTTGTGTTGACTTTTGGGTTTTCTTTCTGCACTTGAAAGATGTCATTTTGTTGTTGAGTTGTCTCTTTTGTTTTTGATAATATATTATCCATCATTCACCTTATTTCTCCCTGTATGTAATGTCTTCCCCTGTATATATGTATTTCCCTGACTGCTTTCAAGATTTTCTTTTTATCTTTGGATTTTAGTAGCTTGACTATCATGTACCTAAGTATGCTTTTAATTTATATTTTATTTTGTGAGTTTGCTGACTTTCTTGGATCTAAAATTTTAGATTTTCCACCAAATTTTGGAAGTTTTATGCTATTACTTATTGATTTGCCTTTATGCCTCATTTAATTTTTCTGTCTCTCCCCTCTCTGCTTGGGACTCAATCATCTCACAGGTCATAAGGCTCTCTTCATTTTTCTTCAAAATTTTTACATTCTTTTCTTCAGACTGGATAATTTCTATTGCTGTATCTTCATGTTTTTTCTACTGTTTCTCATCTACTTGTAAACTCAAATGTATTTATTTTATTTCATCTTCCTATTTGGTTCTTTTGTGTAATTTCCACTTCTCTGCTGAGTTCCCACATCTGTTCATTCATTATGGGAATATTTTTCTTTACCACCATGATCATCTTTATAATAGCTGCTTTCGTATTCTTGACTGCTAATTGCAACATATTGGGGAGAGTTTCTACTGCCTGCTTTTGGTCACATATGGATTACATTTTCCTGTTTATTCAAATCTCATGATTCTTTTAAATTGTGTACTGGAAATCATGAAAGATAGGTATAGAGGCTCTGGATTCTGTTGTATTACTTTGAAGAGTGTTGTTACTTTTCTAGCAGGGAATCAACTTGGCTGGACTGAAATTCCAATCCTATCTCCTTTACAGTGGCCATAGCTGAAATCCTCAGTCAGTTCTTTCATCTTCCAACTGCTGTTTTTACACTAGGCCTTCTGGGGCCTACCCTGTATGTGTGTTGTTCAAAGATCTGCCAATTTGGTGTGTATGGGGGAGAGACTTACATATATATTTTGCGATTTTCCTCTTTGTGTCTCCCTCCCTTCCAGAATTTCTCCCCTAACTTTCCAGCTACTCTGCCAGCCCAAAAATACATCCTCTAACATTACAAGTAAGACTGTAGTTTTTCCCCTGTCTAGGCCATGTACAGATTTTGGAATGCTTTGAGGCAAAAGAGTCAAGATTGCAAATATCTCCTGGTGCAATTACCATCATTTAAGGGAAGATTCCCTCTCAGTTCAGCTTGCTTTTGGAAGTGATTTAAACATACACACATATACACATTTATTACATGTGTTTTACATATAGCTACACGACCCTGTATAAATATATATAATATTTTGTGCAGATTTTATCATTGTTATCTGTGAGAGTGTTAGTTCAACAAGCTACTCCACCATTAGTAGAAGCCAGACTTCGGTTTTGTTTCTTTCTTGGATTTTATATAAATGGAATTATAAAATATATAGCCTTTTGAATATAATTTCTTTTATGCAGCATTATGGTTGTGATATTCATCCATGCTATTGCATGTAGCTAGTGTTTGTTCATTTGTTGAAAATAATTAATTTTTTAATGGTCATAAAATATGCAGAACATAAAATTGTAACCATTTTTAAGTGTACAGTTCAGCGACATTCAATACCTTCACATAATTGTGTAGCCATAACCTCCAACCATCCACAGAACTATTTTCACCTTGCACTGAAACTTTGTGCCCATTAAGCAACAACTCTCTGTTATCCCTCCCTCTTGCCCCTGGGAACCACCATTCTCCTTTCTATTCCTATAAATTTGACTACTCTAATTACCTTAAATGAGTGGAATCATACAGTATTTTTCCTTTTGTGACTGGATTTATTTCACTTAGCATAAATTCCTCAAGGTTCATCCATGTCATAACATGTGTCAGAATTCCTTCCTTTTTAAGGGTGAATAGTATTCCACTATGTGTATACACCACATTTTTTTGTCAGCTCATCCACTGATGGACACCTGGCTTGATTCCAGCTTCCAGCTATTTTAAATAATGCTGTTAAGAACATGGGTGTACATATATGTCTTTATACCTCTGCGTTCAGTTCTTTTGGGTGTATACCCATAAATGGTGTTCTCAGATTCACTTTTTCACATATAACAGGGTTCCCCACACCTCCAACAAGCAATTCTTGGAATGCCAGCTGGTTGCCAGATAATTCAACTCAATTTGATGCTGACAACCCAGAGATACATCAGATTCTACAGGTTGATGGCTCCGTCCTATAATTCTGCACACCCACCCAACCTCACCTTTACTTCAGATGCCAGTTACAAGCCCAGGTTGTTACCTGTACTTCTGACTTACTGGCTATAAACCAGAGGTTCCCACAACCTCCTCCTTGGGTTTGATTAATTTGCTAAAGTGGCTCACAAAACTCAGAGAAACATTTACTAGATCACCAGTTTATTATAAAAGGATATAATTCAAGAAGAGCCTGTTGGAAGTGGTGCACAGGGAAAGGTATGGAGATAGTACACAAAGCTTTCATGCCATCTCCAGGTGCACCACTCTCCAAGCAGTCCTTGTCATTGCCAACCTGGAAGCTCTCTGAACCGCCTTCTATTGGGATTTTTATGGAGGCTCTCTCACATAGGCATGATCAATTATTAACTCAGTTTCCAGCCCCTCTCCTTTCTCTGGAGGATAAGAGGTAGGGCTAAAAATTCCAAGCTTCTAATCAGGGCTTGGTCTTTCTGGTGACCAACCCCCATCCAGGAGCCATCCAGGAGCCCACCCAGAGTTGCCTCAATAGAACAAAAGATTCTCTTAGTGTTCTTATCACTGGGGAAATTACAAATGTTTTCGGAGCTCTGTGCCAAGAACTGGACGCAGAGGCCGATAAATTTTTTTATTATTTCAGAACCCATAAGTGCAATTTCTAGATCATATAGTAATTCTATTTTTAATTTTTGAAGGAACTGCCATACTGTTTTCCACAGTTTTATATTCTCACACTCAGAGCACAAGGGTTCCAATTTCTCAACATCCTTGCCAACACTTGTTATGTTCTGATTTTGTGATAATAACTATCCTAATGGGTGTGAAAAGGTAGCTCATTGTGCTTTTATTTCACATTTTCCTGATACTTAGTGATGTTGAGCATCTTTTCTTGTGTTTCCTGTTCATTTTATATTTTCTTTGGAGAAATGTCTATTCAAGTATTTTGTGCATTTTTAAATTGAGGTTTTTTTTTTATTGTTGAGTTGTAGAAGTTCTTTATTTATTCTAGATATTAATGCCCTATCAGATTTGTGATTTGCAAATATTTTCAACCATTCCATGGTTTGCCTTTTTACTCTGTTGATAGTATCTTGTGATACAGAAAACTTTTTCGTTTTGATGAAGTCCAATTTGTTATTTTTTTGTTACTTATGTCTTTGATGTCATATTAAAGAAATCAGTTTTGCAATGGCATTTGGACCCAATGACATACAGCTTTTACCATGTGTTTTCTTCTAAGGATTTTATAGCTTCAACTCTAACATTTATATCTTTGATCCATTTTGAGTTAATTTTTGTATATAGTGTAAAGTAAGGTTCCAACCTCATTCTTTTGCATGTGGGTATCCAGTTTTCCCAACAACATTTGTTGAAAAATTGATCTTTTCTCCAATGAATGATCTTTGTACCTTTGTCAAAAATCATTGGACCATATATGCAAAGTTTTATTTCTGGGCTCTCTGTGCTATTTCATTAGTATAGTGTGTGTATTTATGCCAGTACCACACTGTTTTGATTACTTTGTAGTAAGTTTTGAAATCAGGAAGTGTGAGTTCTCTAACTTTGTTCTTCTATTTCTAGATTGTTTTGGCTATTCAGTGTCCCTTGAGAGTCCATATGAATTTCAGGATAGATTTTTCTATTTTTGCAAAACCATCATTGGAATTTTTACCTCTTTGAGTAAGTTGATTCTTAAGTATTTTACTCTTTTGTTGCTATTGTAAATAAAAATGTAAAGTTTTTAAATTTCTTTTTCAGATTACTTATTATTAATGTATAGAAGAACAACTAGTTTTTGCATGTTGATTTTGTGTCCCACTACTCTGCAGAATTTACTAGTTCTAACAAATTTTTGGTGGAAGTTTTAGGGGTTTCAACATATAAGATGCTCTTTGTAAACAAATATAATATTACTTCTTCTTTTCAAATTTGGATGCTATTTCTTTCTTTTTCTTGCCTAATTGCTTTGGCTAGAACTTCTAATACCATGTTGAATAGAAGTGGTGAAAATGGGCCTTCTTGTCTTGTTCCTGATCTTAGAGAAAAAGCTTTCAGTCTTTCACCCTTGAATATGGTGTTCTCTGTGGATTTCTATATATGGCTTTTATTATGTTGAAGTAGTTTCCTTTTACTCTGAGTGTTTTTTTAGTGATTTTAGCATGAAAACATGTTGAGTTTTGTTAAATGCTTTTTCTGCATCCATTGAGATGATCATGTGTTTTCTTCCTTCATTCTATTAATGTAGTTTATTACATTAAATCATTTTCTTATATTGAAACATCCTTGTATTCCAGGAATAAATCCCACTTAAAAATGCTGTATAATCCTTTTAATATGCTGATGAATTTAGTTTATTCCTATTTTATGGAGGATTTTTATATAAATATTCATCAAAGATATTGACCTATAGTTTTCTTTTCTCTTAGTGTCTTTGGCTTTGATATCAAGGTAGTGCTAATCCCATAGGATGACTTTAGAGGTATTTTCTCCTCTTCAACTTTTTGAAAGAGCTTGAAAAGAATTGGTGTTAGTTAAGTAAAAAAAAAGTCTTTAGGCCCAGGAATAAATTCAGCATAAAATAAATACAAATAAATATTTTTTAAAAATATGAAAAAGTTTTTACTAAAAAAATTTAAAAATTAAGCAAGTACATCACTTATCACTTTGTTTCTAAACAGTTTTTTAACCTACTAGTAAGCATGAACAAATTGTTAGAATTAAAATGACTCAAGTGTTAATTTTCTTCATTGCAAGTTTTCTGACAGAAGTATATGATGCCGTCATGTATGACACCTTTTATGAAAAAATGGTCATTTTTTGTAGTATTTGAGAATATTGTGAATTTTCCCAGTGGCCTCTGACAATACTCTGATATGCAAAGTTATCTTTTCAACATGTATGTCTCATCATCATCCTTACCAAATTAACAAACTCAGGTACTAATTAATCAACTACTTTTCATATGATTCAGGTTCTCCACCACCAATTTCCCTAAGCATCAGGAAATTCTACAACTTCTGCAAGATTAACGATTTTACCTTACACTGTATATATCTCATGTGGTTTAAAACATCCAAAATCCTTGATAAACTGACCCTGCCCACACTAAAGTATTGTGAATTATAAAATATGGTCTCTGTTAAGTGGGGAGGGATTTCAGGTTGAACTTAATTTTATAAGTGGTCAATTTATTACAGTGTACTGTTCTGCTATGTATTTCACTTCTTTTCTAAAAAAAAAGTGATAGTTGAGGGCACTTAGATAATAAAAATTTGAGAAAATAAGGAACTGATACACACTGTAAGCTTCAAATGTTTTCAAGCATAAGATACAATAAGAACTAAAACTATGAAATGGCAGAGGAAATAGAGATAAGGGGATGAAGTTGCAAAACTGAATCTATAATAATATCTCAATGGCTAACGTTGTGGTGCCAAGAAGGTGGTGAAGTCAAAGAATTCATAAAGATGATAATAAAGACACTACAAAGAAAAAAGACTGAAATTTTCATAGAATTTTTACAGTGATATGACAGATAGAGAACAGGGAAGAGAAGTTTGAGTGAGAGACTATCTGCTCCTTAAATTATTTCCACTGTAGAGAACAACAAACCAATTTGCTGAAATCTTTATTCTCCTCTATGACCCTATCTTTACCTGCAAAATCTAAGCCCTGAATCTATGTCACAGTCCAATTTTTCCATCCCTGGAGAACAGAGCAATTTATCTCATATGAAACCTCAACAGCTCAGGCTGTGAAACAAGGCCGGCCATCCATTCTCACAGAGGAGCCAACTGGAGGTAGGATTTTTGGTTCTGAATTCAGCTAAATATCTTCAAAGAATTGTATCTGGCCTTCCTTATCCAGGGCTATCAGTGAAGTGCTGGCTGGCTTTCACAGAAGAGCAAGTCACAGTCAGTGGAGACATTTTCTGTTGAGCTCTCTAGAGAAGGCTGTGGGGCTTGTCAGTAAGAGTTGATTTCTATGAGGATTACATTTTTTTATTTTATTCAGAGATTTATAAAGAAATTTACATGGTAAGAATTATTATCAACAAAATACGTTGTCTATTCTCTGGTCATTTAAGCAAAATCTTCCTCTCAGGGACAACCCATGGACAAAGCCCAGATTTAATCTCCAAGAGTCTGCCAGGCACTCTGAGGTCCATGGGAAGCCCTCAAGTTGGCAGCCTGTTTCCTTGTGTGCTGTGCTGGTGTTCAATCTTCCATCTCTTCCGGGTACAACTAGACAGACGCCTATCAGATCATCAAGGGACTTGACATTGGAGAAATGTACTTTTCATTATCTTTAGACTTCTACACTTTTCAAAAAGACTCTCAGCATTTCCAGTAATTGTGCAGCAGTTTACCCAACACTAAAGTTCTCACTATTAAAAGTTAAAACAAATAAATTTTAAAAAGGAAAAAGTGATCTTTGCAATTTTGTACAGAATCTATATAAAGGGGGCATCCTTATAAATGGAGGTAATGGTTCTCAGGGCAAGCTACCCCATTAGGCACCACCCTGGTGTGTGTATTGTTTCCAGCTGAAGACAATAAGGACTCAGAGAACTCAGGAAGAATATTTGAATTTCCCCTCCCAAACTGCCTAAAGAATTTAAAACAAAAAATCTGTTTCAGGAAGGAGTTATTATCATGATGGTTGTAAAGATAACGTAGGATAGAGGTTACAATAGGAAAGGCACCAAGCCCCTTTTATCAAAAACTCTATCTCTCACTGACCACATTATCTATAGATGACCCTGGGAAGAGTTGTCAGGCAAACATTTGCATTTCTATCTCCATGTGAGTTGTCTTCTTGCCCTCTCTGGTCCTAGACCACTACCCACCCCCAAGACCTTCCTCCTCTTTAGCTACAATACTTAATCGGGCAGCTTAGACAGAGGGACGAGTTGCTCATTTCTGAGTTTCTCCCATGTATACATGTTATTAAACTTGGTATTATTTTCTCCTGCTAACCTGTCTTGTTAACTATTTGGCCAGCCATGAGAACCTTAAGAAAAGGGAAAAGGGAGATTCTCTCACTCCCTCAACAGTTTTTGCACCCAACGTGGGGCTACACTGCATGGCAAGTTACGTTCTCTGGCTGGAAGAAATGCCTTCTCCCTAGATTACTGCAGGGGATGAAATACGGGAACCCCTGCAGATAGCCGGCAAAATGTAAGACTTCTTACCACGTCAGCCTCCCAGAATCTCTACCTGTGGAGTCCGGTGGAAGGAGGTGGTGAGAAATTTTTTCTCTTTCAAAATTTAGATTGGCAGGAGAAAATATTTGGGAAACTAGTTTCTTGTGCTTTTAGTGACGCTGGTAAATTTGGTAGAGTACTCTTGGTTTTGATCTTGATCCCTTTTCCTCCCAGAGATAGTCTCTGTTTTTCTCTTTTGTCTCTGTCTTTTGTATCGTGTGTCATAAGAAGGAAATACCATAGGGTAGGATGCAGGCATAGGCCCTATAAGCCTACTGTCCATGCCGGCCCCACAGACTGATGAGTTTGCGGGTCTCACCAGACTGGCGTCTATTTAGACAAACTTTGCTGTGGGTTAATGTGCACATGAAGTGAAGGCCATTGCCAAGGGCATCTTGGAAGCCAAAAAGGCCGCAAATTTGGTGGGCACAGGTCGAGCAGTTAAGAGCCATTAGGGCACTCGCCACTTTCAGAAGACTCCCGTGACAGGATAAGTTGGGTCACGGAACGGGGTAGATGACAGAGGTCCCCCGCCAACTGCAAGAAAATGTCCATGCAACGACGAGGTACTCTGTAAAGCACACAGTCCCCAACCCCGTGGCATCTCCCCCACCAGGTATTATTCTGACTCCAAGAGACCTAAGGCGTGGCTAAAGCTGTCATGGTGAACATAAGAAAAAAACCGGATGAGGTTTTTCCTTCTGTCTTGTTCTGTGTCCTGAGAAAACTTGGATTTGTGACCAGTGAGAATATTCTCCTTGGTCTCCACCATACGGAAGGTGCATTTACCGGGGTGCCCCTTGGTGGCCAGTCGAATAGACTGGGGTTCTGTACTGTCTCTTTGTCTGGCTGTGCCAAGCTCTCAGGGGAGTTTGTCATAAAGGACCTAGTCCATAAGGGCTTTTGTCGTCTTAACCTTAGTTGCTTGTTAGTGCTGGAAAAATCCCATTCCAATATTGCCCGCCCGGTGTCACAGATTAGCGGCTCTGTGACTGGAGGCGTCCCACACTATTGTAGGAGACCGGAGACACCGTTTTCACTACACCATCCTTACCGCCTGTGTAACGAAGGTCTTTACTTTCTCTGAATATCTTTGGGAGTGAATTCTTTGGATCATGGGGGCTACATCATCTGCGCCCTCACCAGGGACGCCTCTTGCGTCCATGGTAAATATTTATTCTAAGCATGGGAAAGTTACCACCGGGTCTTTCCTTAAAAAGGCTTATTGGATCCAGTCACTATTGGAATAAATATACAAATGAAGATCCTACTCGTCAATGGCCCGACGACAGATCCTTTGAATTGGGAAAACTTCTAAATTGGGGAAAAAAAATATGTTTTGAGAGCTCTCACACAATTGTTTAATTGGTACCTAAAAAAGGGCCAGAAAAAGGAAGGGAAAAATTTAAATAGCCTTAAGAGCTTGACTCAGGTTACAATTGAATTGAGAACATGTAAAAGTGTAAGTGTTGATAAGATTATAAAGGTTGGAATGTTTGAGCTAATTTTATATAAAGAGGTTACATCAACTTTGCCTGTGTATGTTTTAAAATGTCTGACTGGGAATGCTTCCCTTGTCCAAAATTAGAAGACCAACACCTATTGATAAAAATCTTAATGATAACTATGTTTAAAGGTATAAGAGGTGATGAAATTTACATGAACTTTTGTACAAAAAACTGATGTTATTTCTATTACAGAACTGGTTAACAAAAATAGTAATTTAAATGATGGCTAATTTTATCTAATGTCTTATGAAGTCTTTTAGACAATCTAAATAATTATTGGGAACAAGTAACTAAATAGTTGTGAAAAAGATGAATGTTGGGTGAACTTTAAATAATAATTATGTGTTATGGTGGTTACATCTTCCAAAATCTTTTTGGTGACTTAAAACTTTAGAGCTTTGCTAAATTTTGTGATAAAAATTCACTGAGTATCATCATTTCCAAATAAGATAAGATATTAGACATTGATTGCTAAACTCACGATTGTCTACTTTGGGCTTTTCATTACAGGAAAACTAAAAGGTGTTTTGGGTCTATTGGTAAACGTGTTTTATTAAAAGATTGTACTATAAAGTAACATATTTCTAGAAGTTATGAAGTGTTTATAAATTTTCCAAGCCACAATATACTAATGTAAAAGAAAGTTTATAATGGTTTACTTAGTTTTTACTTACAAATTGGGGTTTCTAAGAGTTAAAATTTCTAATTAGTATATGTGATTGAAGCTACTAAATATTAAGAAAAAATATGTCTGTGTACGAGGAAAATAAGATGTATAAAGAATGAACAAAGAATGGAAATATTTTATTTGATTAAGAAAGATAAATTTGTCTTCAAGTACTAGGAGGGAAAAGAAAGACATGGGACAAATTCTGAATGTAAAAACAAAGTTATAGGTTTGTGGAAGAGGAATTCTGGAAAAGGAGTTTTTGTATGGTCAAGTTGGCTCAGATTGAAATGAATTTAATTAAGTAAATGAATTTTAACATCAGAAGGAAGCTGGTACAAAATTATAATTTGGTCTTATTTCTCTTAAAAGGATAATTTTCTTGAACTTGATAAAGAGGTTATAAAAGATTTTTCTTTACCTTTGGGTAAGTCTACCTAAAAGACAGAAAAAAAAAACTGTTAAAATAATTTCCTGTGTTCAAAAGACTGAGGTTTCTCTATTAAGGTTTTTGGACTGTTAATGCTCTCTTTGCTTTAACGTTTTCTATTTTTGACAAGCTCCCCAAAATTCATATCTTAAATAAAGTGTTTTTTTTACTTTTTTTCTTTGAGAATTTTCAAAGGGCCCTGGAACTTCTTAAAGAAATTTGCTCTCTTCCTATAAGGGGAAAGATACTAAATTTATTAGGCTTATTCAGTATGTTAAATTACATGGAAAGCATTGTCAGACAAGTGATGATAAGTCTGCTTAGGTGCTATTATGTGGGCAAATGTTATCGACATAGGTGTTTTAAAATTGTATAACATTACTGAAATTCTGATCTGTCCTGATTATCAGTCATAATTCTGGTTATTATTATTGTAAAGTGTTGTGTGTCACAAAATTAATCAAATTTCTCTGTCAATTGCGATTTTGAGGTCTTGTTGTTTACAGACTTATTTCTTTGCTCTAATGCTTTTGCAAAATATTTCAACTTCAGAAAAATTCATGGAAAGGACTCTGACATTTACACTGGAGTACAGGTTTCTGACAAATTTTCTGATCATAAAACTGAACTTGGTAAGAAATTACAGAAATCTGATGGAAAGACTGAAAACTTCATGAAGCTGCTAACAGAAAGATTGGGATCAAGGATGGATTACACAGGACTGAATGAACTGATAAGGATGATTATAATTTTTATGATTTTTCATTTGAAGTATTGCTGAATTTTTAATGTTTTGTTTTTTCAGAGTTAAGGAAAACTTTTTCTCTTTTCTCCTGAGCTAGCTATGACTTATAACAATTTGGTAAATGATATTTTTGTAAGTAAAATTGAAATATTTCTCTATTTCTTAGATCTGATCTCTCGAATTTGGAAACTCTTAGGAAGTGAGTATTGTTGTTTTCATGGCAATATAGTTATTTGCATAAGTTCAATAAGAATCTGTTCTCCTTATAACAGGACATAATTGGAAACACTGGTTATATTACTAAGGCTGTGACTGGACGATCATATTTGCGATATAACCATACAGCTTTTGAGGAATGAAGATTGGACTTTATGGAATAAAGCCACGTGGAAATATTGGCCTGGTACCTTATGTTCCAAGCAGCACTTACCAGGATAAGTAAAGAATGTCACTTATCTGGCAAACACAAGGAACCTCGAAATATTTTGGGGGAACCTAAGAACAGAGGAATTCACCCAAATCTGTAGGTATTACAGGCAAAGTCTGATGACAAAATCCTTGGCTTGGCTTTTCTGGCCTGGAGAGGCCTTTAAAGTTCAATGTGAGATTCCTTATAAAAAGTTCCAGCAAAGCAGATTTAAAAGAGCCTATGTGATCAATTGCTATTCTTGCTGTACTTATGTAAATAATTGGGCCAACACTATTGGAACTAGACTTATTTTGCAAACTAGTTAGTTTTAATTTGTCTATCTTTGATAAAAATGAGAGTGATCTTAGAAAGAAAAATTATATTTCAGTAAAAACTGTAGTGTACATTTGCGGATATTAGATCCTAGTTTTGTTAATTGTCTGTTAAGGTTTTTGTTTTATATCTGTTGACTGGACTGGATCCTGATTTCTTCTAGTCTCCTAAAATATCTGGCTACAGATGTCCAAACTAACGTTTTTCATTTTTTCCATCATTTTCATTTGGAATCACTAAAAACTGAACCTGTCCTTTTTCCTGAAGCCTTACAAACCGAAGCTGATGGACTTGATATAAACTTAAGAGATTACCCGATGACATCATCAGAGACATTTTAAACTGCAAAAGATGCTTTGATGCTGACATCTAAAAATCTTCTTAACTAGCTGTCCCCTATACTCAGAAAGTGCTTTACAACTTGCTCCAACAATTAACCTTGCTTTTCTTTCGTTTACATAGAAATGCTTCCATTAAATACTTGATTGCTTGCTTCCACAATATAGGCGTAACCTTGAGAGCGCACCTGCATCACCACTGTCAGGGGAAGAGGGGGAATCTCCCTCTGCCCTTTTCCTTAAGGTTCTTATGACTGGCCAAATAATTAACAAGACAGGGTAGCGGGAGAAAATAATACCAACTTTAATAACACTTATACATGGGAGAAGGCAGGGACACTGCGTTTCTCAACACAATAGCAGAAATTCTCGTCTTAAATACCATGTCCAACCAAAGACAAAGAGGATGTTGGGGGTGGGAGTGTTAGTTACAGGAGATTATCACTAAAACACTGTAAACAAGAGTCAGATTTATTATGCAGTTTTAAGGCCTCACCTTCTACATTGATAAGTCTCTAGAAATGAGGTCGTCCCCCCTCTTCCCAATACAGAGAGGGAGATACCTTTACAAATGGAGACTTCCCTTGTAAATGATTGTCTGGTAACTCCTCACAGGGCCATCCAGAGCCTGTGGCCAGAGAGACAGAACTTCCGATAAGATGGGCTTGTTGGTGCCTTTTCTATTGTAACCTCTATCCTACATTATCTTTATAGCAGTCATGATAATAACTCCTTCCTGAAACAGATCTTTTGTTTTAAATTCATTAGGCAGTTTGGGAGGGGAAACTCAAATATTCTTCCTGAGTTCTCTGAGTCCTTATTGTCTTCAGCTTGAAATAATCCGCATACCAGAGCAGTGCTTCCTGGGGTAGCTTGCCCTGAGCACCATTAGTTCCCTCCTCTGAAACTTCCCTAAAAGTTTCACATATTAAACGCTGAGCTGGTAACTGTGGAGAGAGAAATCGTGTTAGTATCCGAGTGATACGAAGTCTGCAAAGAGAGAAAAGAAAGCAGATTAGAATGAGGATGAACAAACAGAAAAGAACAAATCGGAGCACATTTCCCCACACTCCATTAAACCAGTCCCCTAGTCCTGGAAATAAGTCAGTCCAATAAAATGTGTGAGCTTCGTTTATCTGATGAAAAATGTCAATCTTCTCTTTTAATAGATTTAAGTTAGATATTACTTGACCTGTTTGATTCACATAAAAGCAACATTTTTCTCCAATGATTGCACATGCTCCTCCTTGCTGGGCAGTGAGTACATCCAGAGCACGTCAATTTTGGAGCACCACAGGTGCTAGGCTGTTAATCTCTGACTGGAGTATGTTCAAGGTTTGCATGGTGGTGTTGAACTCTTGCTCCATTACCATAGAGAGATTTAAGATTGCCTTTTCCAACTCATAATCTCCAAAGCTGGGAAATAGGACTCTCAAGGCTGAAAAGAACTTGGAGTTGTGATATACAAGTGGATTTTCCACGATTTCTCGACTGGCACGTTTATGTGGCACAATCTTATGAACAAACGAACCCAGGTTTGTAATTTGGCTGGCATTTAAGGTGGAGTGTTTGGTGACAGAAGGAGCCAGGTATCCAAGTCTGCATCGTCCTGACCAATTAGGTGGGAATCCTTTATACACTTTGTTGCCGCATAAAATGAAAAGACCAGTGTAGTTTAAAGACAAGGTTAGAATTGAGTCTGTAGTTCCCAGGATCTGGACTATTTCATGATCTGTGCCACTTGCACTATTACTACCTAAACATCTCATTTCCCATGAGCTCCTGTCAGTCTGCGAGAACAGAACAGATTGCAGAACAGCTGGTACAGGAGGCCTGCAGTCTGATTTTGGCAGCTATAAAGCCTGGTCTTTTCACTTGACCAGGTGAGTCCAGATCTTTGATCCACCCATATATAGTCTGTGGCATTGGGCAGCTTAACCATGTGGATAGCTGCGATACCCCAAGTTGCACACGGGTAGCTCGTAAGCCATCCAGAGCACTTGGTGATTTGGCAAATGTTTGTGCCAGAGGGAGTAGTGATAGAGTCACTTACAATTCCCTTGAGAGTTCTGAAGATGCCACCTGCGGAATCAAACCACAGAGTTTGACCGCAATATTGTCTCGGTATGTCACCCAGGAAAGGTCCAGCGCCATGTTTACTTTCAATGCAGAGGGAAAAACTTTCACTTATTGCTTGTACTTGGGCAAGGGACAGTCTTTGACCTTTTAAGTAGTCTTTCTGGGGCCCAAGTGACTCACCAGGAGATGAAGCAGAGTGAAGTTTCCCTTGCTGCGGATATCATACTCTGTTATTCATCCATTTTCCGTACTTAGTCCACCAGGTGTTCATATCAGCAGGAACAAAGTCTAGTTCAGGTTCTTTTGCACTATCTAGCTGTTGACATAACCAACAGTCAGATTGATTAGTTAGCGTGGCTAGGGCTTGGTAAACTGGCATAAGGGGGTGTTTGGTCTGTGCCCGCCGGACCTGTTGAAAAGGAGAGGGTTAGTAAAAGCAAGACACAGATCGGAAAAGAGCCCATAGCAGAGACTTAGAGAGGGGAAGAGGGACACATAGAGACCAGCACTCTCCAGTCAGCTTTCTAATAAATGATTAAAAAAAATATATAGGGGCCGGCCCAGTGGCGCAAGCGGTTAAGTGCGTGCACTCCGCTGCGGCGGCCCGGGGTTCGCTGGTTTGGATCCCGGGCACGCACGAACGCACTGCTTGGCAAGCCATGCTGTGGCGGCGTCCCATATAAAGTGGAGGAAGATGGGCACAGATGTTAGCCCAGGGCCGTCTTCCTCAGCAAAAAAAGAGGAGGATTGGCGGATGTTAGCACAGGGCTGATCTCCTGACAAAAAAAAAAAATATATATATATATATATATATATATATATATATATATATCCACTAATAGTTTGTGTGTATGAGTGTGTATATATATCCTGAGTTTTAAAGCAAGGTGGAGGAAATGGGTCAAAGAAGGTTTTCTTGATCCGTGATCTTGGGAAAAGCTGTCTACTTCGTGATGTCGGCTGCTTCTGGGGTCTGGGTTTTGGCCCTCGAAATCCTTAGTTTAAGGTCACCTGTGGGGATTATCTCTCAGTTGTCTTGAGAGCGATATTCTGGGTCTATTTTGGTGTGGCTTGCATGGATCCAGGAATATTTTTTTTTATTTTGATGGCAGTGCAGGTCGTCAGTAAGACTTCATAAAGTCCTTCTCAGCGAGGTTACAGTGCGTGTTTTCTTCTAAAGACCTTGATGTACACCCGGTCTCCTGGTCGAAAGGGATGGCAAGGCTTGTCAGAAGGTGGGGGCCACTCCTCTTTTACCTGTTGACGATATGCTTCAAGTATACTAGTTAATTTTTGTATATAACTAGTCATAGCATCAAATTGTTCACTTAAGTTCCAATAATATTCATTTAATCCAGGAATTGAAGGTTTAGAGATGCCAGTAGGCATCGGACATCCAAAAACTATTTCAAAAGGAGTCAGTCCATGCCTTTTGTTTGGAGTATTTTGAATCTTCATAAGGGCCAAGGGCAGAGCTTCTGGCCATTTAAGTCCAGTTTCTTGACAGACTTTTCCTAGAGTTCTTTTTATATCTAGATTTTTATGTTCCACTTGCCCTGATGACTGAGGGTGATATGGGGTATGAAATTTTAATGAATACCCCAGAGTTTTTGCAAGCAAGTGGTTTATCTCTGCTGTAAAATGAGTTCCTTGGTCTGGTTCAATCTATAAAGGAATGCCAAAGCGAGGAATAACTTCAGTTATTAATTTCTTTACCACTGTTGTGGCAGCTGCATGTCTGGTCGGATAGCATTCAGTCCATCTACTAAACATACAGACAATAACCAAACAGTGAGAGTAACCTAAAGCTGAGGGCAAGTCCATAAAATCCATTTGGAGTGCTGCAAAAGGCAGCGTGGGCCTGGGAGGACTTCCTGGATCACACCGATTTCTCCCAGAAACTTGGTAAGATTTGCAAGTTGTGCACTGGGAGGTGATTTGGTCAGAAATTTTATGGATGCCAGGGCAAAACCAATTGTTTTTTAGTTCTTTAGCTATCCCTCGTTTGCACATATGTCCCATTTGGTGGGAGATAAGTGCAAGCCAAAAAGTCAAAAGAAAAGGAGCTACTGGAAGTCCATTTGGTCCAATGTATAATCCATCTGATAATTGTTTGGCACCCTTTTGTATCCAATTGTCTTTTTCAGATTGTGGGGCATTTGTCTGATAGTTAATAACATCAGTCAGGGATAAAAGCAGGTTTAAAAATTGGGTGGAAAACGGATAAGGGGGTATATAGTGAGCTGCATGTTTAGCAGCTCTGTCAGCCCTGTCATTCCCTAAAGATATGACATCAGTCTCCTTAGTATGGGCTGAACAATGAACAATGGCAATTTTTGAAGGAAAGTGAATAGCTTGTAATAAGGCTGTAATTAAGTGTCCATTAGCAATAGGAGTTCTTGCAGAGGTTAAGAATCTACAGGATTTCCAAATTGTGCCAACAATATGGCAGACTCCAAAAGCCTATTTGGAGTCTGAGTAAATAGTGGCAGTTTTTTCTTTTGTTAATGTGCAGGCCCTAGTAAGAGCTATGAGTTCAGCAGCTTGGGCTGATCTTATGGTGGGCCAAGAATAAGCTTCAAGAGTTTCATGTGGGGAAACTATGGCATAACCAGTTATTATGCTTCCCCGGGAATTTCGTTTACAGGAGCCGTCACAAAACAGAAGTAAGTCTGGATTGTCTAAAGGAATCTCTGAGAGATCCTCTCATGGCTTTGAGACCATTTCTATAGTTGCAAGGTAATCATGTGGAATGGAGTGGGGCTCTCCATCATCAGGAAGGGGCAGTAAAGTAGCTGGATTTAAAGTGTTGCAACGATGTAAGATGATGGAAGGGTTAGTTAAAAGAGCCTGCTCATAGGTGGTCTGTCACCGTGTAGAGAGGTGTTGTGTCCTATGAACTTGCAAAATAGCTGACACAGAATGTGGGACATAGAGGTGAATGGGAGAGCCTAATGTAAGAGTACTGGCCTTATCAATCAGGGTGGCAGCTGCAGCCACCGCACGTAAGCATGGGGGCATGCCTGATGCCACAGGGTCTAGTTGGCATGAGAAATATGCTATAGGATGTATTTGAGAGGCAAAAGATTGCCCTAGAATGCCTATAGCAATTTCATTATTTTCATGACAGTATAGATGAAAAGGCTTGTCAAAATTAGGTAAGCCAAGAGCCGGAGGCATGGACAAAGCTATTTTTAAGGCCTCAAAGGAGTTTAATGCCTCTGAGGGCCAGGAAATAGGCTCTGGGGTGATATCTGGGAGAAGAGAATACAGAGGTTTAGCAAGGGCTGCAAAATTAAGAATCCATTGGCAGCAGTAACCAGCAGCTCCTAGAAATTTACGTAGCTGTTTCTTTGTTTTGGGGAGACGGATGGATAAAATTGACTCAAGGCTTTTGGGGGTTAGCTTTTGAATGCCTTGAGATATCTCATGCCCTAAGTAGGTAACAGTCATTTGCACCCACTGAAGTTTAAACCTGGAGGCTTTATGGCCTCATTCAGCTAGGGCTTTCAGGAGAATGAGAGAATCTGTAAGAGCCCCCTGCTTAGTTGGATTACAGAGTAAAAGGTCATCAACATATTGAACAAGAGTGGAGCTTTGAGTAAAGACTACAGAATCCAAGTCAGCTTTAACGACCTGGGAAAATATTTAGGGGGACTCACAATATCCCTGAGGTATTCAAGTCCATGTTAATTGTCTCCCTTTAAATGTAAATGTGAAAAGAAATTGTGAGTCAGGGTGTAATGGGATTGAAAAGACAGCTGAGCAGAGGTCAACTACTGTAAAGCAGGCTGCATCAGCAGGTATTGAGGTCAGGATGACAGCTGGATTAGGGACCACAGGATGCCGAGGAATTACAAAAGAGTTTATGGCTCTGAGGTCTTGTACAAATCTATAGATTTGGTTCCCGTCTGAGTCAAATTTGCCTTCCTTTTTTACTGGCAAGATTGGAGTGTTACAGGGCGAGGAAGTAAAAGCTAGTACACCCTGTTGCAAAAGGAAGTCTATTACGGGTTGAATTCCTTGCTCGGCATCTCTGGAGAGCGGGTATTGGGCTACTGATGGAAATGGTTTATTTTTTTTCCAAGTAACATGCACGGGCTCAGCACTAAGCAACAATCCTACCTCATTTGCATGTGTAGCCCAAAGACTGGTTGGGACATTCTTTAAAGACTCATCTTCCTCAGAAGGATTTAAATCAGGACAAGTTTCCATCATGGAAAGTAGGAGACTTGGGGCTTGGTCAGAAGGCAAGGCGATAAAAACACCTTTTTCATTACAATTTATAGTGGCATTGAATTTACATAACAAATCTCGGCCAAAGAGGTTTGCTGGTGAACAGTCAGAAACTAAAAAAGCATTATGAGTGTTAAGGAGGCCTAAATATATTGGAGTGGGCTTAGATATGGGCAGTGAAATAGGCTCTCCAGAGACTCTAACAGCTTGATAGAATCAGAAGTAACAGGTAGAGATAAATCTTTGAACGGATAGCAGAGAATGTCGCACCAGTGTCAATTAAGGAATCCAGTTTCCGATCCTCTATTTTAAGTTTAACTGTAGGCTCAGGAGTGCGACTAAGGATCGGCTGACCCTATCATTTGAGGGAGAAATGTCCCTCAGGTGGAGAAAAATGAGACTTTTGGTGGTGCTGTGGTCAAGCGGGAACATTTTTTAAACTGTCGGGGGAAGAGAGAGAATCTCCCTCTGCCCTTTCCCTTAAGGTTCTTCTGGCTGGCCAAATAATCAACAAGACAGGTTAGCAGGAGAAAATAATACCAAGTTTAATAACATGTATACATGGGAGAAAGCAGGGACACTGCGTTTTTCAACACAATAGCAGAAATTCTAGTCTTAAATATCATTTTCAGCCAATGACAAAGGAGGATTTTGGGGGTGGAGGGAGTCAGTTACAGGAGATTACCACTAAAGCACAGTAAACAAGAGTAAAGTTTATTATGTAGCTCAAGGCCTCACCTTCTACATTGATATGTCACTAGAAATGAGCTCATCCCCCTCTCTTATCCAAACAGAGAGGGAGATACCTTTACACATGGAGATTTCCCTTATAAATGTAAATGATTTTCTGGCAACTCTTCGCAGGGTCATCCAGAGAATGTGGCCAGAGAGACAGAACTTCTGATAAGAGGGGCTTGTTGGTGCCTTTCCTATTGTAACATTTACCCTACATTATCTTTACAGCCATCATGATAGATCTGTTCCAGGAAGGATAGATCTGTTCCAGGAAGGAGCCACTATGTCAAATTCTTTAGGCAGTTAGTGGGGGAGGTCAAATGTCTCTAGAAAAAACAACCAAGGTAAAGAGATAGATTTCAGGGTGGCCAAATCCCGATCTCCCACAGTCCCGCCTTTGAAACTATAAGTTTCACAATCTTTTTGAAACTTAAAGAAGTTTCATAGTCCAGAAGCTGAGTTGGTAGATTGTTTTATCTCACTGAACACATTTTTTAGTCCTAATAATAGATCAGTTCAATTAAGTTCCTTTTGGAAGATGGTGATGCAGGTGGGCTTTCAAGGTTACGCCTAATTGTGGAAGCAAGCAATCAAGTATTTAATAGAAGCATTTCTGTGTAAACGAAAGAAAAACAAGGTTAATGGTTAGAGTAAGTTGTAAAGCAGTTTTTGAGTTCAGAGGACAGCCAGTGAAGAAGAATTTTAGATGTCAGCGTCAAAGCATCTTTTGCAGTTTAAAATGTCTCTGATGATGTCATCAAGTAATCTCTTAAGTTTGTATCAAGTCCATCAGCTTCAGTTTGTAAGGCTTCAGGAAAAAGGGCAGGTTCAGTTTTTAGTGATTCCAAATGAAAATGATGGAAAAAATGAAAAACGTTAGTTTGGACACCTGTAGCCAGATATTTTAGGAGACTAGAAGAAATCAGGATCCAGTCCAGTCAACAGATATAAAACAAAAACCTCAAAAGACAATTAACAAAACTAGGATCTAATATCCGCAAATGTACACTATAGTTTTTACTGAAACATAATTTTTCTCTCTAAAATCACCCTCAATTTTATCAAAGATAGACAAATTAAAAGTAACTAGTTTGCAAAATAAGTCTAGTTCTAATAGAATTGGCCCAATTATTTACATGAGTACAGCAAGAATAGCAATTGATCATATAGGCTCTTTTAAATCTGCTTTGCTGGAACTTTTTATAAGGAATCTCAGATTGAACTTTAAAGGTCTCTCGAGGCCAGGAAAGCCAAGCCAAGAATTTTGTCATCAGAGTTTGCCTGTAATACCTATAGATTTTGGTGAATTCTTCTCTTCTGAGGTTTCCCCAAAATATTTTGAGGTTCCTTGTACCTGCCAGATAAGTGACATTCTTTACTTATCCTGGTAAGTGCTGCTTGGAACATAAAGGTACCAGGCCAATATTTCCACGTGGCTTTATTCCATAAAGTCCAATGTTCATTCCTCAAAAGCTGTATGGTTATATTGCAAATATGATGTTCCAGTCACAACCTTGGTAATAGACCCAGTGTTTCTAATAGTGTCCTGTTATAAGGAGAACAGATTCTTATTGAACTTATGCAAATAACTATATTGCCATGAAAACAACAATATTCACCTACTAAGAGTTTTTAAATTCGAGGGATCAGGTAGCGAGAAAAAGATAAATATTTTAATTTTAGTTACAAAAATATCATTTACCTAATTGCTATAAGTCATAGCTAGCTCAGGAGAAAAGAGAAAAAGTTTTCTTTAAATCTGAAAAAACAAAACATTAAAAATTCAGCAATACTTCAAATGAAAAATCATAAAAATTATAATCATCTTTATCAGTACATTTAGTCCTTTGTAATCTATTCTTGATCTTAATCTTTTTGTTAGTAGCTTCATGAAGTCAGTTTCTCCATCAGATTTCTGTAATTTTTTTTTTTACCAAGTTCAGTTTTATGATCAGAAAGTTTGTCAGAAACCTGTATTCTAGTGTAAATATGAGTCCTTTTTATGAATTTTTTTAAGTTGAAACATTTTGTAAAAGCATTAGAGCCAAGAAATAAGTCTGTAAACAACAAGAACTCAAAATGGCAATTGACAAAGAAATTTGGTTAATTTTGTGACATACAACACTTTAAAATAATAATAACCAGAATTATGACTGATAACCAGGACAGATCAGAATTTTAGTAATGTTATCCAATTTTAAAACACCTATGTCAATAACATTTGCCCACATAATAGCACCTAACAGGCTTATCATCACTTGTCTGACAATGTTTTTTATGTAATTTAACATACTGAATAAGCCTAATAAATTTAGTATCTTTCCCCTGAGAGGAAGAGAGCAAATTTCTTTGAGAAGTTCCAGGGCCCTTTGAAAATTCTCAAAGAAAAAAAGTAAAAATAAAGACTTTATTTAAGATACGAATTTTGGGGAGCTTGTCAAAAATATAAAAAGTCAAAGCAAACAGAGCATTAATAGTCCAAAAAGCCTTAACAGAGAGACCTCAGTCTTTTGAACACAGGACATTATTTTAACAGTTTTGTTTTGTTTTGTTTTGTTTTTAGGTAGACTTACTCAAAGGTAAAGAAAAATCTTTTATAACCTCTTTATCAAGTTTAAGCAAATTATCTTTTTACGAGAAATTTTAATTTTGCACCAGCTTACTTCTGCTATTAAAACTCATTTACTTAATTAAATTTATTTCAATTTTAGCCAACTTGACCATACAAAAACTCTTTTTTTAGAATTTTTTTCCACAAACCTTTTATAACTTTTTTTTTATATTCAAAATTTGTCCCATGTCTTTTTTTTCCCTTCTAGTACTTGAGGACAAATTTATTTTTTTTAACCAAACAAAATATTTTTATTCTTTGTTCTTTTTTTATACATCTTACTTTCTTTGTACACAGACATATTTTTTTAAATTTTTTTAGTAGCTTTAATCACATATATTAATTAGAAATTTTAACCTTTAGAAACCTTAATTTGTAAATAAAAACTAAACAATTATAAACTTTCTTTTACATTAGTATCTTGTGGCTTGGAAAATTTATAAACACTTCATAACTTTTAGAAACATGTTACTTTATAGTACAATCTTTTAATAAAACACGTTTACCAATAGACCCAAAACACCTTTTAGTTTTCCTGTAATGAAAAGCCAAAAGTAGACAAACGTACATTTAGCAATCAATGTCTAATATTTTATCTTATTTGGAAATGATGATACTCAGAGAATTTTTTATCATAAATTTTAGCAAAACTCTAAAGTTTTAAGTCACCAAAAAGAGTTTGGAAGCTGTAACCACCATAACACATAATTATTGTTTAAAGTTTATCTAACATTTATCTTTTTCACAACTATTTATTTGTTCTCAATAATTATTTAGATTGCCTATAAGACTTCATAAGACTTCAGATAAAATTAGCCATCATTTAAATTACTATTTTTGTTAACCAGTTCTGTAATAGGAATAACATCAGTTTTTTTCCTGCAAAATTTTATGTAAATTTCATCACCGCTTATAACTCTAAACATAGTTATCATTAAGATTTTTATCAATAGGTCTTGGTCTTATAATTTTGGACAAGGGAAGCATTCCCAGTCAGACATTTTAAAACATACTCAGGCAAAGTTGATGTAACCTCTTTATATAAAATTAGCTCAAACATGCCAACCTTTATAATCTTATTAACACTTACACTTTTACATGTTTTTAATTCAATTGTAACCTGAGTCAAGGTCTTAAGGCTAGTCAAATTTTTTTTTCCTTTTTTTGGTCTTTTTTCTTAGGTACCAATTAAGCAATTATGTGAGAGCTCTCAAAAAAAATTTTTTTCCCCCAGTTTAGAAGTTTTTCCAATTTAAAGGATCCGTCGTCTGGCCATTGATGAGTAGGATCTTCATTTGTATATTTATTCTAATAGTGACTCGAACCAATAAGCCTTTTTAAGGAAAGACCCGGAGGTAACTTTCCACGCTTAGAATAAATCTACCAAGGACGCAAGAGGCGTCCCTGGTGAGGGCGCAGATGATGTAGCCCCCGTGGTCCACAGAATTTACTCCCAAAGATATTCAGAGAAAGTAAAGACCTTCATTGCACAGGCGGTAAGGATGGTGTCTTCGGTCTCCCACAATAGTGTGGGACGCCTCTAGTCACAGACTCGCTAATCTGTGACACCGGGCAGGCGATACTGGAATGGGATTTTTCCAGCACTAACAAGCAACGAAGGTAAAGACGACAAAAGCCCTTATGGACTGGGCCTTCTATGACAAACTCTCCTGAGAACTTGGCACAGCCGGACAAAGAGACAGTTCGGAACCCCAGTCTACTCGACTGGCCACCAAGGTGCACCCCGGTAAATGTACCTTCCGTATGGTGGAGACCAAGGAGAAGATTTTCACTGGTCACAAAACCAAGTTCTCAGGACACAGAACAAGACAGAGACTACTCTGGGAGGAAAAGGGATCAAGATCAAAACCAAGAGTACTCTACCAAATTTAAACCAAGAGTCACTAAAAGCCCAAGAAACTAGTTTCCCAAATATTTTTTCCTGCCAATCTAAATTTAGAAAGAGAAAAAATTCTCACCATTTCCTTCCACCGGACTCCACAGATAGAGATTCCGGGAGGCTGACATGGTAAGAAGTCTTACCTTTTGCCGGCTTTCCTCAGGCGTTCCCATATCTCATCATCTGCAGTAGTCCAGGGAGAAGGCAGAGGCAACTTGCCAGCCAGTGTGGCTCCTGGAGACTACACCAAAACTGTCGGGGGAAGAGAGAGAATCTCCCTCTGCCCTTTCCCTTAAGGTTCTTCTGGCTGGCCAAATAATCAACAAGACAGGTTAGCAGGAGAAAATAATACCAAGTTTAATAACATGTATACATGGGAGAAAGCAGGGACACTGCGTTTCTCAACACAATAGCAGAAATTCTCGTCTTAAATATCATTTTCAGCCAATGACAAAGGAGGATTTTGGGGGTGGGGGGAGTCAGTTACAGGAGATTACCACTAAAGTACAGTAAACAAGAGTAAGGTTTATTATGTAGCTCAAGGCCTCATCTTCTACATTGATAAGTCACTAGAAATGAGCTCATACCCCTCTCTTCTCCAAACAGAGAGGGAGATAACTTTACACATGGAGATTTCCCTTATAAATGTAAATGATTTTCTGGCAACTCTTCACAGGGTCATCCAGAGAATGTGGCCAGAGAGACAGAACTTCTGATAAGAGGGGCTTGTTGGTGCCTTTCCTATTGTAACATTTACCCTACATTATCTTTACAGCCATCATGATAGATCTGTTCCAGGAAGGAGCCACCATGTCAAATTCTTTAGGCAGTTAGTGGGGGAGGTCAAATGTCCCTAGAAAAAACAACCAAGGTAAAGAGATAGATTTCAGTTTGGCCAAATCCCAATCTCCCACAAAACTTTCCCTTAAGAGCGGCACATGCCCTTTTCCAATGCCCTGGTTTCTTGCAATACCTACAATTGTCGGAAGGCAAATAGGGAGACCTCTGAGTGGGCTTTAGTTTACTTTCAGGGTTGAATTTTTGCTTTTCAAAAGATTCAATTTGCAAAGCAAGAAGAGTTGTCTTTAATTCTTTTTTTTTGTTTGTTATCTTGCTGACAATTTTCAAAGAATTGTGTAGCAGCCACCATTATTACACTTAATGGTTGTCCTGCCCAAACAACTACACGGTTTTGAATTTGTTTCTTTATATCAGGAAGAAAATTTCCAACTAAAGCAGAAATTAGGAGATTCTTATGCTCTGGAGCTTACAGATTCAATGCAGTGTGTCTTTGGAAAGTCTGAATAAACCGTTCAACAAAAGCTTTATGTTGTTCCCCCTCGTTCTGAGTGCATAATTCAATTTTTGACCGATTAACTTTAGGAGGAAACGCCTCTAAAATCACTCCTATTAAACCTTGAATATCAGCCTGTAGCTGTGCCACTTCCTGGTTATCTGCAGGAGGGTCTGGGAGAGGGTCTGGCCATCTATTTCCTCTATGAGGGGGGTTTTTGCTAGGGGGCCGTTTGGCCTGTCTGATAACTACAGTGTAGTCATGGGATGGAAGAACGCCCCTTAGCAGCCAGTCAAGGTCTCGGTGGGTGGGGCTATGAATAGCCACTAATCTTTCTAATTCTTCTCTAAATTTAGTAGGGTCTTCTGACAATGGAAGCAGGAGAGTCTTATAATTTAAAAGATCAGCTGCTGTCCAAGGGATATGAATTCTCTGCAGTGGAGGTCCAGGATACATCCGCAGTGGATACTGCATAGGAATGTCTGAAGCTGACAGAGCCTGATTACAAAGCCCTGGAAAGTAGGAGGAGTTGTAAGACACTGCAAAACGAACCTTCTTGCCCTTCCTGGGTCTTTCTACTAAATTTATTTCCTGGTTTTCAACATTTACACAAGTAACCTGTATGCCCCTTGCTTGGAGGTCAGGCCTAAGCGCCCCCTGTAAGTCTTCAACAGTGAGAGAAGTTAAATAGGCAGCTGAAAGAACTTCGGAGGAGTTGGAGTTCTGGGACCTAAGGGAACTGGTTGAGGAGGTGGCTGAGGAGATAAGTCTTGATGGGGAGGATTTGGGCCAGGGGCCCAGAAATCCAAAAGATATTCTGGGGAGTCAGGGACAGGGAGTTGGGGATATAGGGAGTGTAGGAGGAAGGAGACAGGGAATTTTCAGTAAATTTGACATTCAATCTTTGTTCTAACTCCGAATTTGTTCTTTTATTTTATTAAGACATTCCCTAAGGCTACCCGTTATACTTTTCTGGGTTTTCTTTTCAATTTGATTTTCCCATAAATACCAATAAGGCAGCTGCTTGGGATGAGTCAAATATCGATAGAAAGAAAAAGGACTGGGTTTTCCAAAGATGCAACAAGAATGATCAAGTCCTGATTCACACCTAGATAGTCTGCTCCTCTTCTCCATGAATTGTAAAATTGAAGTTAATTATCTCGTTCATTTTGTCTAAAACTATTGGGTCAGTTTGTCACTGAGCCCCTAAACTGGTCCACAGTCTGCTTCAGCGGACACCAAACTCTCTCTCAAGTGCTTGCATTCGGGCGCTGAGTAGGTATTGTATTTAGATCTTTTCCAACAAAAGATCTTCACTGATTCACTCAAGTCCTTATGTATCTACTAGGTGCCAAATGGTCTTGAAATGTTGGGGGTCTGTAAGGAAGACAGATATGTCTAAACAGATAAATTACACGACAGAAATAATGTGAACGAAAGCGATATGAACAAACTGCCGTGGGACTCCAGGAAAAGAACCCCCATGGGTTGACCTACAACTAAGAGATACAGCTCTGTCCTGGGGCTCTGAGGAGAAAAACAACACCCATGGGGGGGGACAGGCTTTGTACCATCTAAGGAAAGGAAAAGGAAGGGAGAGAAGAAAAAGAGAACACAAGAGAAACGGAAAGGTTTTCTTCTTCTCAGTGTTTCTGCCACCCACTTTTGGAGCACACTGCTTGCTGATGTCCTTTCTGGCCAGTCTTCTCCTTCAGCCGGCTTCTAGAGACTTCAACAATTCGATTGTACCGAGCCGGGCTCCTCCATGCAGACAATACCAAGTCTGGAGGGAGCCAGGAGGGGAGCCAAAGATTCACACGACTCTGCAGCCCTTCTGCAGCTCACTGGTGTGGAGGGGCACCGAGGCTTCACCTTGGCCTCTGTCTCCAAGTTCACAGAAAGGAGGGTCGGTGCCTTCCTCGCTAGATGAGCGTGGAGAGAAACCTCGTTCACAGAAGGGATTATGGAAAAATTAATGTCAGAGCCATGAAAAAGGCAAAGGGGGTAGCACCATAAATCTGAAGTAACTGGACATGTGAGTTAGTAACCAGTAGGACGAGGAGCTGAAGACAAAAAAAGAAAAAAGGCAAAAAACCAGTTCTCAATTTTCTAAGATGGAAAGGCAAGTCTTTCTCTTCCAAAAGAAAAAAGTCATTGAACCCTCTCCTTTACAATAAAATTGAAAGGGGCCACATGTTGCAAAGAAGGGTTTTACCATCATGTCACTACACGATCAAGTGTAGCCATCAGTCGTTAAGGACACTGCAGATAGTTCACACCTTAACAGTTATGTTACCAAAGTTTGCAGTTGAGATATATATATGTATACATATATTAGAAAAGAGTAGAGTGTGTGCCAATTGCTCACTATACTATTGACAATGTCACTCTTACAACAAAGCATGACTAGGAGAGAGAAGGTGGTGTGACCCTAGACTGCTAGAGTCACAGCAAGAAAAGTTAAGAAAGTGCCATCAGGTCATTTGGACAAAAGAATGCTATATGGCTGTTGGGTTTGTAAGAGATCCATTGGAGAAAAACAAGTCACTACATTAGATGATTTTCTACTTACCTGCATCACCCTCTCCAAGAACACATATGCTATAATGAGACAAGTTATTACATTAAAAATGACCGGCTCTGGCATTTGGAAAACTACATCAAATAATGAAGTAAAACCTGGGTTACAAACATCCTGGTATCAATTCCAACTACCATCTTTTACCAAACTACAACTCTAATGATCACTAATTCACTTGCAATCTAGTGCTCGTCCCACATACAAAATCAACGACTTCCAATGTGTCATAACTTTTTAAAAATTTCCCTAAAATTTTAGAGGATAACGTAAATATATCTCTTGGAAAAGTTGAGAATGATGGAGACACTAGGAAAGGAAAAGATGAAAATACTACCCTAATCAATGACGTAAAACACAAGGCATGAACAACTGTTCAAAGAATTCTCTATGACATTGATTAATTCTACAATCTCTACGCCTGGCTCTTTCCTATCAGTCATTTGATACATAAACAAACAGAATAGTGTATTTCATGGGATCAAATCTTTTAGTTGCGTGCTTTCCCTTTGACCACTACATATGCTTTTATGTGTTTGCTTTATTTTCAGGCGGTGTCACATTAGAACACCCTCATCTCGGCAGATCTTTGCCTCAAGGAACTCTACCTCGGCCCTTGATCAACTGTACTCTGTGTTATGGTCAACTCAGAGCCCTACATGGATCAGTGTTTCCTACCGCCTCTCTCCCGTGCGTTGTTCATGTCAGGGAGTAGAGTCCACCGAGTGAACAGTAAGCAGTCTTCTCAAAGCATCAGATATGAAAAGGAGGAGATGCAGGGTTGGGTGTGGGACCCCATTCCGGGCCTCAGTGCAGACAAGATAGAGGTCAAGGCATCCCTCCAGAGACTGGGAGAAAAACAGGAGGTTATGAGCACGAGGTTCCCTCTGCAGGCCTTGAAGCAGGGACCTGGAATCAAACTGCTGACACCGTGGATCGTGGTTGGTTTGACAGGGAACTCACGAGGAAGATAAGGACATGAAATAATGATAATTATAAGAACAGCAACGAAGACTTCTACTGAGCCAAGGACTGCACCCTGAATGTAAACTCTGTGCTTGAACATATCTTAACTCACATGACCCTGAAAACATCCCCCCATAGTCAGTGTTGATCTTTTCACCATTTGCTAGATGAAGAGACCGGGTACAGTGGCTAGAAAACTCAGCCAGGTTACAAAGCGGAGAAATGGCCGAGCCCAAGCTCAGTGCTCTTCTGTGATGCTCTTGGACTACAACTCCAAGTGAAGTCTCTAACGACTATCTCCGCTCACACTGCCAACACCATCGTCCTCCGTGGAGTGGATGGAGGCAGGCGTGGGCTGGGCAGGGCAGGGAGCCGGGTGTGGCAGGCCGCCAGAGCTAAGGTCTGGCACACAGGTTGCCGGCTTGCTTCGTCCTCTGAGGGGGCCCAGCACAGGCCCCAGGAGACTTGGCGGCAGGCCCCAGGGCCCTTTCCCCCGGATCTTGTCCACTTGAAAGGGGCCTGGCCCAGGTGGCCGGTTGGACTGGTTGGCCAGCCTCCTTTGGACAAAGCAGGCGAGCCGAGCCAGCCTTCCAGTCGCCCCCGGCGTGGCACCAGCGCCCTCAGGCCGAGGGCCTCACACGTGCCCTCCATCGCGGATTTCTCCTCAGAGCCGGGGCCTGGGCACTGGGAAGGCCAGGCCCTCCCGACTCCAGAGATGATGCTGGGACCCGTCGCCTGAAGGGCCTGCCCGTGTGGCAGCGGCTGCCCAAGCCGGCGGCCTGCTGGGGCCTCACTCACTGCTTGGCCATAAGCCTGTCCCGGCCCTTCTGATTCCACAGAGCCTTTCCTCCACCTGGCTGGGGTCGACAAGTGCGGGCGTGGGGTAAGGCCGTGGTTTTGCCTTTCCAGGAAGAAATGAGGCCCGGGAAGAGGCAGCTGGCCGAGGCAGAGCCTTGACCTGGCACCCCAGTCGGCCTCTGGCCAGCAGGTCCAGACCACGGCTTCCAAAGAAGGGAAGCGGCCGGCCAGCTGATTGCAAGTGGGGGATGGGAGGGAGAGAACAGCTGAAGCCAAGTCCAGCAGGGTGTTGGCGTTCCTTCTTCAGCTGGGACTGGACTGGACTGGCCTGGCGGGCGGGCGGGCGGGGCCTTCACTGAGGACCCCCGAGGCCCGCCCTAGGCCCCGGCGGCCGGCGGCGGCGGGTGGCACATGCTCCCTTGGCCTGAGTTTTTGAACCCAAGCCCACAGGGCACTCAAAGCAGCAGGAGAAAGAAGGGGCCAGGGGAGAGGAAGGCAGGTAGACGAGGTGGGCAGGGCTCGCCCACCTCTTCTCCTCAGGTCCCCGAGAGAGAAAGAGAGAGACAGAGAGACAGAGAGAGAGAGACAGAGAGAGATAGAGAGACAGACAGACAGACAGGGAAAGAGTGAGAGATCCCTGACCTCTGAGTATCTGCATCCACCACTGCTGCCAACTCACAGGCCATCCCACTTCCCCACCTCCATCCCCAGGAGCGGGCCCCGGGACCAGCCACACCACAGAGAGGCCCCTTCCTGGTCACCTCCGCGCTGTCCCTTCCTGGCCTGACCCCAGTGCAGGGGAACCGGTTCAGACAATCGTCTAAATGTCCCTCTCCATGACAATTGTCTTCTCCAGTCTCACATGCCCAAACCGCACCCCCAACATCCTCCTTTGTCTGCAGCTGGAGATAGGAGGAGAATCTCTGCCATTGTGTTGAGAGACTCAGTTTCGCGGGGGTTCTCCCCTGTACACGTGTTCTTAAGCTGGGTATTATTTTCTCCAGCGAACCTGTCTTGTGAAGGATTTGGCCAGCCATAAGAAGCTTCATGGAAGAGGCGGAGGGGCTTCTCTCTCCGCCCCCGACAGCCCTGAGCTGGGTCAGTGCCTCAGACCTGGCCAGGGGCAGCCCATCCCCCGGCGCCCTCTCCCGGGGCATCCCAGGAAAGCTTCACAGCCAGCCCCACCCCACTCGCCACTGCCAGGTCCATCGGCCTCCCTCGGGAGGACGGGGCAGGACAGGGAACCGGGTGTGGGAGGCCGCCAGATCTCAGCTCTGGCACACAGGCTGCCAGGCTGCCTCCTCCTCTGAGGGGGCCCAGCACACGCCCCAGGAAACTTGGCGGCAGGCCCCGGGGCTCTCTCCTCTGGAACTCGTCCACTTGAAAGGGGCCCGGCCCAGGTGGCTGGTTCCACCGGCTGGAAAGAAATCTTTTTCTTCTCTGAGAGACTGTTGCTTGTCATCTCCTGGACATGAGATGATAGAGAATTGTTCCCATTTCCCTTTCTACTTGAAACCTGATGGATACATTGCCGGCTGCCTTTAGAGACTGCAGGTCTTTCTGAAACTCTTTTCAGTGTGCTGGCTTACTTCAGCGTCATTTCATTCTTCCATCCGAAATTCCTTTCAGTTGGATCTATTTTCCTTTCTAATCCTTTTGTATAGCTAGATATTTAAAAGCTGCTCAACTCTGTAATGGAGAAAAGTTGGCTTACAACTCTTTCAGACAGCATGTAAACCCAAATATTAGGGTTTTGTGGGAGCCCAAGATTTGGCCACCCTGAAATCTGTCTCTTCACCATGGTTGTTTTCTCTAGGGACATTTGACCTCCCCCACTAACTTCCTAAAGAATTTGACATGGTGGCTCCTTTCTGGAACAAATCTATCATGATGGCTGTAAAGATAACCTAGGGTAAATGTTGTAATAGGAAAGGCACCAACAAGCCCCTCTTATCAGAATTTCTGTCTCTCTGGCCACACTCTCTGGATGACCCTTCGAGGAGTTTCCAGACAATCATTTACATTTATAAGGGAAATCTCCATTTGTAAAGGTATCTCCCTCTCTGTTTTGAGAAGGAAGCAGGATGGCCTCATATCTGTCATATCAATGTGGAAGATGAGGCCTTAAAGCTGCATATTAACCATACTCTGGTTTACTGTCCTTTAGTGGTAATCTCCTTTAACTAACTCCCTCCACCCACAAAGTCCTCCTTTGTCATTGGTTTAACATGGTATTTAAGACGAGAATTTCTGCTATTGTCTTGAGAAACGCAGTGCCCTGCTTTCTCCCATGTATACATGTTATTAAACTTGGTAATATTTTTTCCTGCTAACCTGTGTTGGTAATCATTTGGCCAGCCATAAGAACCTCAAGGAAAATAGCAGAGGGAGATTCTCCCTCTTCACCCGACAGTTTTGGCGCAGTCGCCAGGAGCCCCACTGTCTGGCAAGTTGCCTTCTCTGGCCGAAAGACCTGCCTTTTTGACATGTCTAAACACATTCTGATTCCAAGTTGCAAGTTGCCTTCCAGCAATAAGTTTGTATAGAATTTCCAAGAGGCACACAGCTGAGAAAAACTGGGTATGATTCTAACTCCTGGAAATAACATCGTGCCCCATCTCTCTTACTTCCAGCTAGTAAGGATCACATAAAACCTAAAGAAGTTTTGGAACAGATTCATGTTTGCTGCACTGAAGAGAAATAGCACATTCTTTGGAGAAGCACGTTCTCAGTCCAAGTTGCAAGTTGCTGTCTAGCAACAAGTTTGTATAGAACTTGCAAAGATTCCCAGAACTGAGCTCGCGTGGGTATGTCTCCAACTCCTAGAAATAAATTCATGCCCTATCTCCCTTACTTCCACCTAGTAAGGATCACATAATTCCTAAAAAAGTTTTGCCACAGATTCCCAATTAGGGCATTGGGAAGGAGTAACACGTTGTTTGAGCAAGCACATTCTCGTTCCAAGAGGCAAGCTGCTGTGTAGAAACAAGTTTGCATAGGCCTTGCAAAGATTGCCAGAACTGAGGTAAAGCAGATATGTCTCTATCTCCTAGAAATAACTTCATGCCCCATCTCACTTACCTCCATTAAGTAAGGATCACATAATTCCTAAACAAGTTTTGTCACAGATTCCCAGTTGGGGCATTGAGAAGATATAGGCCGTTCCTTTGAAGAAACACATTCTGATTCCAAGTTGCAAGTTGCCTTCTAACAATAACTTTGTATAGGACTTCCAAGATGCCCAAAGCTGAGAAAAACTGGGTATCACTCCAACTCCTGGAAATAACATCATGTCCCGTCTCCCTTACTTCCAATTAGTAAGGATCACATAAATTATAAAGAAGATTTGGAACAGATTCATGTTTGGTGCACTAAACAGAAATAGCACATTCCTTTGAAGAAGCACCTTCTGATTCCAAGTTGCAAGTTGCTGTCTAGCAACAAGTTTGTATAGGAATTGCAAAGATTCCGAGAACTGAGCTAGAGTGGGTATGTCTCCAACTCCTAGGAATAACTTCCTGCCCGATCTCCCTTACTTCCACCTAGTAAGGATCACATAATTCCTAACAAAGTTTTGACACAGATTCCCAATTAGGGCATTGGAAAGGAGTAGCACGTTGCTTTGAGCAAGCACAGTCTCATTCCAAGTGACAAGCTGCTGTGTAGAAACAAGTTTGTATAGGCCTTGCAAAGATTGCCAGAACTGAGCTAAGGCGGGTATGTCTCTATCTCCTAGAAATAACTTCATGCCCCAACGCACTTACTTCCATCTAGTAATGATCACATACATACTAAACCAGCTTTGTAACAGATTTCCAATTGGGGCATTGAAAAGAAAGAGCCCGTTCCTTTGAAGAAACACATTCTGACTCGAAGTTGCTAGTTGCCTTCTAACAATAAGTTTGTATGGGACTTCCAAGATGCTCACAGTTGAGAAAAACTGGGTCTGACTCCAAATCCTGGAAATAACATCATACCCCTTCTCCCTTACTTCCATCTAGTAAGGAAAACATAAATCCTAAAGAAGTTTTGGAACAGATTCATGTTTGGTGCACTGAAAGAAATAGCAATTTCCTTTGAAGAAGCACGTTCTGAGTCCAAGTTACAAGATGCTGTCTAGCAACAAGTTTGTATAGAACTTGCAAATATTTCCAGAACGTAGCTAGAGTGGGAATGTCTCCAACTCCTATAATAAATTCATGCCCGATCTCCCTTACTTCCTTTTTTAGGAATATGTGATCTTTACTATGTGGAAGTAAGGGAGATCGGGCATGAAGTTATTTCTAGGAGTTGGAGACATACCCGTTTTATCTCAGTTCTGGCAAACTTTCCAAGGCCTATACAAAGTAGTTTGTACACAGCAGCTTGCCACTTGGAATGAGAATGTGCTTGCTCTAAGCAACGTGCTATTTCTTCCCAATGCAATAATTCGGAAACTGTGTCAAAACGTTCTTCGGAATTATGTGATCCTTAATAGTTGGATGTAAGGGAGATCGGGCACGAAGTTATTTCTAGGAGTTGGAGACATACCCGTTTTAGCTCAGTTCTGGCAATCTTTCCAAGGCCTATACAAACTTATGTCTACACAGCAGCTTGTCACTTGGAATGAGAATGTGCTTGCTCTAAGCAACGTGCTATTTCTTCCCAATGCAATAATTCGGAAAATGTGTCAAAACGTTCTTCGGAATTATGTGATCCTTACTAGTTGGAAGTAAGGGAGATCGGGCATGATGTTATTTCCAGGATTTAGAGACATACCAACTCTAGCTTAGTTCTCGGAATCTTTGCAAGTCCTATACAAACTTGTTGCTAGACAGTAATTTGCAACTTGGAACAAGAACGTGCTTCTTCAAAGGAACGTGCTATTTCTCTTCAGTGCACCAAACATGAATCTGTTCTAAACTTCTTAGGTTTTATGTGATCCTTACTAGCTGGAAGTAAGTAGACAGAGCATGATATTATTTAAAGGAATTGGAGTCATACCCAGTTTTTCTCAGCTTTGGGCATCTTGGAAGTCCTATAACAAATTATTGGTAGAAGGCAACTTGCAACGTGGAATCAGAATGTCTTTCTTGAAAAGAAGGCCCTATTTCTTCTCAATGCCCCAATTGGGAATCTATGACAAAATTTGTTTGGGAATTATGTGATCCTTACTAGATGGAAGTAAGTGAGATGGGGCAGGAAGTTATTTCTAGAAGATAGAGACATACCCACTGAAGCTCAGTTCTGCACATCATTGGAAGTCCTATATAAACATGTTTCTACACAACAGCTTGCAACTTGGGAAGAGAAAGTGCTTGCTTAAAGCACGTGCTATAGGTTCTGAATGCCCGAATTGGGAATCTGTGTCAAAACTTTGTTAGGAATTATGTGATCCTTACTAGCTGGAAGTAAGGGAGATGGGGCAAAGTTATTTCTAGGAGTTTGAGACATACCAAGTTTAGCTCTGTTCTGGGCATCGTTGAGAAACCTATACAAACCTGTTCCTACATAGTAACTTGCAACTTTGAATGAGAATGTGCTTGCTTAGAGCAAAGTGCTATATGTTCTGAATGCCCGAATTGGGAATCTATCTCAAAACTTTGTTAGGAATTATGTGATCCTTACTAGATGGAAGTAAGGGAGATGGGGTATGAAGTTATTTGTAGGAGTTGGAGACATACCCAATTTAGCTCAGTTCTGGACATCAATGCAAGTCCTAGACACACTCTTTTGTACACAGCAGCTTGCAACTTGGAATGAGAAAGTGCTTGCTCAAAGAAACGTCCTATATGTTCTGAATGCCCGAATTGGGGAATCTGGGTCAAAATTTTTTAGGAATTATGTTATCATTAATAGATGGAAGTAGGGGAAATGGAGTATGAAGTTATTTCTAGGAGTTGGAGACATGCCCACTTTAGCTGAGTTCTGGGAATCATTGCAAGTCCTACATAAACTTGTTGCTAGATAGCAACTTGCAACTTGGAATCAGAAAGTGCTTCGTCAAAGGAAGGTGCTCTTACTTCTCTATACACCAAACATTAATCTGTTCCAAATCTTCTTTCGGATTTATGTGATCCTTACTAGCTGGAAGGAAGGGAAATGGGGCAAGAAGTTATTTCTAGGAGTTGGAGACATACCCACATTAGCTCAGTTCTAGGGATCTTTGAATGTCCTATACAAACTTATTCCTACATAGTAACTTGCTACCTGGAATGAGAATGTGCTTGCTTACAGCAACGTGCTATATGTTCTGAATGCCCGAATTGGGAATCTGTGTCAAAACTTTGTTAGGAATTATGTGATCCTGACTAGCTGGAAGTAAGGGAGATGGGGCATGAAGTTATTTCTAGGAGTTGGAGACATAGCCACTTTCGCTCAGTTCTGGGGATCTTTGAAAGATCTATACAAACTTGTTCCTACATAGTAACTTGCTAGTTGGAATGAGAAAGTGCTTGCTTAAAGCAACGTGCTATATGTTCTGAATGCCCGAATTGGGAATCTGTGTCAAAACTTTGTTAGGAATTCTGTGATGCTTACTAGATGGAAGTAAGGGAGATGGGGCATGAAGTTATTTCTGGGAGTTGGAGAGAGACCCACTTTAGCTCAGTTGTGGGGATCTTTGAATGTCCTATACAAATTTGTTCCTAGATAGTAACTTGCAACTTTGAATGAGAAAGTGCTTGCTTACAGCAACGTGCTATATGTTCTGAATGCCCGAATTGGGAATCTGTGTCAAAACTTTGTTAGGAATTATGTGATCCTTACTAGATGGAAGTAAGGGAGATGGGGCATGATGTTATTTCTAGGAGTTGGAGACATTCCCAAATTAGCT
The DNA here is from genome assembly GCF_020826845.1 of Diceros bicornis minor. Lineage (NCBI taxonomy): Eukaryota > Metazoa > Chordata > Mammalia > Perissodactyla > Rhinocerotidae > Diceros > Diceros bicornis. The sequence goes on from NW_026691729.1 coordinate 783,620, forward strand.
AAGTTCTGGGGATCTTTGAAAGTCCTATACAAACTTGTTCCTACATAGAAACTTGCTACTTGGAATGAGAAAGTGCTTGCTTACAGCAACGTGCTATATGTTCGGAATGCCCGAATTGGGAATCTGTGTCAAAACTTTATTAGGAATTATGTGATCCTTACTAGCTGGAAATAAGGGAGATGGGGCATGAAGATATTTCTAGGAGATGGAGACATACCCACTTTAGTTCAGTTCTGGGGATCTTTGAAATTCCTATACAAACTTGTTCCTACATAGTAACTTGTTACTTGGAATGAGAAAGTGCTTGCTTACAGCAACGTGCTATATGTTCTGAATGCCCTAATAGGGAATCTGTGTCAAAACATTGTTAGGAATTATGTGATCCTTTCTAGCTGGAAGGAAGGGAGATGGGGCATGAAGATATTTCTAGGATTTGGAGACATACCCACTTTAGCTCAGTTGTGGGGATGTTGGAAAGTCCTGTACAAACTTGATCCTATATCGTTAACTTGCTAGTTAGAATGAGAAAGTGCTTGCTTACAGCAACGTGCTATGTGTTCTGAATGCTCGAATTGGGAATCTGTGTCAAAACTTTGTTAGGAATTATGTGATCCTTTCTAGCTGGAAAGAAGGGAGATGGGGGATGAAGATATTGCTAGGATTTGGAGACATACCCACTTTAGCTCAGTTGTGGGGATGTTGGAAAGTCCTGTACAAACTTGTTTATATATCGTTAACTTGCTAGTTAGAATGAGAAAGTGCTTGCTTACAGCAACGTGCTATGTGTTCTGAATGCTCGAATTGGGAATCAGTGTCAAAACATTGTTAGGAATTATGTGATCCTTTCTAGCTGGAAGGAAGGGAGATGGGGGATGAAGATATTGCTAGGATTTCGAGACATACCCACTTTAGCTCAGTTGTGGGGATGTTGGAAAGTCCTGTACAAACTTGTTCCTATATCGTTAACTTGCTAGTTAGAATGAGAAAGTGCTTGCTTACAGCAACGTGCTATGTGTTCTGAATGGTCGAATTGGGAATCCGTGTCAAAACTTTGTTAGAAATTATGTGATCCTTACTAGCTGGAAGTAAGACAGATGGGGCATGAAGTTATTTCTAGGAGTTGGAGACATACCCACTTTAGCTCAGTTCTAGGGATCTTTGAATGTCCTATACATACTTGTTCCTACCTAGTAACTTGCTACTTAGAATAAGAATGTGCTTGCTTACAGCAACGTGCTATATGTTCTGAATGCCCGAATTGGGAATCTGTGTCAAAACTTTGTTAGGAATTATGTGATCCTTACTAGCTGGAAGTAAGGGAGATGCGGCATGAAGTTATTTGTAGGAGTTGGAGACATACCCACTTTAGCTCAGTTCTGGGGATCCTTGAAAGTCGTATTCAAACTTGTTCCTACATAGGAACTTGCTAATTGGAATGAGAAAGTGCTTGCTTAAAGCAACGTGCTATATGTTCTGAAAGCCCGAATTGGGTATCTGTGTCTAAACTTTGTTAGGAATTATGTGATCCTTACTAGCTGGAAGTAAGGGAGATGAGGCATGAAGTTATTTCTTGGAGTTGGAGACATGCCCAATTTCGCTCAGTTCTGGGGATGTTGGAATGTCCTTTACAAACTTGTTCCTACATAGTAACTTGCAACTTTGAATGAGAAAGTGCTTGCTTACAGCAACGTGCTATATGTTCTGAATGCCCGAATTGGGAATCTGTGTCAAAACTTTGTTAGGAATTATGTGATCCTTACTAGCTGGTAGTAAGGAAGATGGGCATGAAGTTATTTCTAGGAGTTGGAGACATACCCACTTTAGCTCAGTTCTGGGGATCTTTGAATGTCCTACACAAACTTGTTCCTACATAGTAACTTTCTACTTGGAATGAGAAAGGGCTTGCTTACAGCAACGTGCTATGTGTTCTGAATGCCCGAATTGGGAATCTGTGTCAAAACTTTGTTAGGAGTTATGTGATCCTTACTAGCAGGAAGTAAGGGAGATGGGGCATGAAGTTATTTCTAGGAGTTGGAGACATACCCTCTTTGCTCAGTTCTGGAGATCTTTGATATGTCCTATACAATCTTGTTCCTATATAGTAACTTGCATCTTGGAATGAGAAAGTGCTTGCGTAAAGCAACGTGCTATATGTTCTGAATGCCCGAATTGGGAATCTGTGTCAAAATTTGTTAGGAATTATGTGATCCTTACTAGCTGGAAGTAAGGGAGATTGGGCATGAACTTATTTCTAAAGTTGGAAACATACCCACTTTAGCTCAGTTCTGGGATCTTTGAAAGTCCTATACAATCTTGTTCTTACATAGTACCTTGCAACTTGGAATGATACAGTGGTTGCTTAAAGCAACGTGCTATATGTTCTGAATCCCCGAATTGGGAATCTGTGTCAAAACTTTGTAAGGAATTAGGTGATCCTTACTAGCTGGAAGTAAGGGAGATGGGGCATGAAGTTATTTCTAGGAGTTGGAGACATACTCACTTTCGCTCAGTTCTCGGGATGTTTGAAAGTCCTTTACAAACTTGTTCCTACATAGTAACTTGCAACTTTGAATAAGAAAGTGCTTGCTTACAGCAAGGTGCTATAAGTTTTGAATGCCCGAATTGGGAATCCGTGTCAAAACATTGTTAGAAATTATGTGATCCTTACTAGCTGGAAGTAAGAGAGATGCGGCATGAAGTTATTTCTAGGAGTTGGAAACGTACCCACTTTAGCTCAGTTCTGGGGATCTTTGAAATTCCTATACAAACTTGTTCCTACATAGTAACTTGTTACTTGGAATGAGAAAGTGCTTGCTTACAGCAACGTGCTACATGTTCTGAATGCCCGAATTGGGAATCTGTGTCAAAACATTGTTAGGAATTATGTGATCCTTACTAGCTGGAAGTTAGGTAGATTGGGCATGAACTTATATCTAAAGTTGGAAACATACCCAGTATAGCTCAGTTCTGGGATATTTGAAAGTCCTATACAATCTTGTTGTTACATAGTAACTTGCAACTTGGAATGATAAAGTGGTTGCTTAAAGCAACGTGCTATATGTTCTGAATCCACGAATTGGGAATCTGTGTCAAAACTTTGTTAGGAAATATGTGATCCTTATTAGCTGGAAGTAAGGGAGATGGGGCATGAAGTTATTTCTAGGAGGTGGAGACATACTCACTTTCGCTCAGTTCTGGGGAGGTTTGGAAGTCCTTTACAAACTTGTTCCTACATAGTAACTTGCAACTTTGAATGAGAAAGTGCTTGCTTACAGCAACGTGCTATATGTTCTGAAAGCCTGAATTGGGAGTCTGTGTCAAAACTTTGTTAGAAATTATGTGATCCTTACTAGCTGGAAGTAAGAGAGATGGGGCATGAAGTTATTTCTAGGAGTTGGAGACATACCCACTTTAGCTCAGTTCTAGGGATCTTTGAATGTCCTATACAAACTAATTCCTACATAGTAACTTGTTACCTGGAATGAGAATGTGCTTGCTTACAGCAACGTGCTATATGTTCTGAATGCCCGAATTGGGAATCTGTGTCAAAACTTTGTTAGGAATTATGTGGTCCTGACTAGCTGGATGTAAGGGAGATGGGGCATGAAGTTATTTCTTGGAGTTGGAGACATACCCACTTTCGCTCAGTTCTGGGGATCTTTGAAAGTCCTATAGAAACTTCTTCCTAGATAGTAACTTGCACGTTAGAATGAGAAAGTGCTTGCTTAAAGCAACGTGCTATATGTTCTGAATCCCCGAAATGGAAATGTGTGTCAAACCTTTGTTAGGAATTATGTGATCCTTACTAGCTGGAAGTAAGTGAGATGGGGCATGAAGTTATTTCTAGGAGTTGGAGACATACTAAGATAAGCTCTGTTCTGGGCAATATTGAAATACCTATACAAACTTATTCCTATATGGTAACTTGCTACTTGGAATGAGAAAGTGCTTGCTTAAAGCAACATGCTATATGTTGTGAATGTCCGAATTGGGAATCTGTGTCAAATCTTTGTTGGGAATTATGTGATCCTTACTAGCTGAAAGTAAGGGAGATGGGGCATGAAGTTATTTCTTGGAGTTGGAGACATACCCACTTTAGCTCCGTTCTGGGCATCTTTGAAATACCTATACAAACTTGTTCCAAGATAGTAACTTGCTAGTTGGAATGAGAAAGTGCTTGCTTAAAGCAACGTGCTATATGTTCTGAATGCCCGAATTGGGAATCTGTGTCAAAACTTTGTTAGGAATTATGTGATCCTTACTAGCTGGAAGTAAGGGAGATGGGGCATGAAGTTATTTCTAAAAGTTGGAGATATACCGTGTTTTGCTCAGTTTTGGGCATCTTTGAAATACCTATACAAACTTGTTCCTACATAGTAACTTGCTACTTGGAATGAGAAAGTGCTTGCTTAAAGCAACGTGTTATATGTTCTGAATGCCCTAATTGGGAATCAGTGTCAAAACTTTCTTAGGAATTATGTGATCCTCACTAGCTGGGAGTAAGGGATATGGGGCATGAAGTTATTTCTAGGAGTTGGAGACATACCAAGTTTAGCTCAGTTCTGGGCATCTTTGAAATACCTATACAAACTTGTTCCTACATAGTAACTTTCCACTTGAAATGAGAAAGTGCTTGCTTAAAGCAACGTGCTATATGTTCTGAATGCCCGAATTGCGAATCTGTGTAAAAACTTTGTTAGGAATTATGTGATCCTCACTAGCTGGAAGTGAGGGATATGGGGCATTAAGTTATTTCTAGGAGTTGGAGACATACCAAGTTTAGCTCAGTTCTGGGCATCTTTGAAATACCTACACAAACTTGTTCCTATATAGTAACTTGCTAATTGGAATGAGAAAGTGCTTGCTTAAAGCAACATGCTATATATTCTGAATGCCCGAATTGGGAATCTGTGTCAAAACTTTGTTAGGAATTATGTGATCCTTACTAGCTGGAAGTAAGGGAGATGGGGCATGAAGATATTTCTAGGAGTTGGAGACATACCAAGTTTAGCTCAGTTCTGGGCATCTTTGAAATACCTATACAAACTTGTTCCTACATAGTAACTTGCATCTTTCAATGAGAATGTGCTTGCTTACAGCAATGTGCTGTATGTTCTGAATGCCCGAATTGGGAATCTGTGTCAAAACTTTGTTAGGAATTATGTGATCCTTACTAGCTGGAAGTAAGGGAGATGTGGCATGAAGTTATTTCCAGGAGTCGGAGACATACCAAGTTTAGCTCAGTTCTGGGCATCTTTGAAATACCTATACAAACTTGTTCCTACATAGTAACTTGCAACTTTGAATGAGAATGTGCTTCCTTACAGCAACGTGCTATATGTTCTTAATGCCCGAATTGGGAATCTGTTTCAAAACTTTGTTAGGAATTATTTGATCCTTACTAGCTGGAAGTAAGGGAGATGGGGCATGAAGTTATTTATAGGAGTTGGAGACATACCAAGATTAGCTCAGTTCTGGGCATCTTTGAAATACCTAGAGAAACTTGTTCCTACATAGTAACTTGCTACTTGGAATGAGAAAGTGCTTGCTTAAAGGAACGTGCTATATGTTCTGAATGCCCAAATTTGGAATCTGTGTCAAAACTTTGTTAGGAATTATGTGATCCTTACTAGCTGGAAGTAAGGGAGATGGGGCATGAAGTTATTTCTAAGAGTTGGAGACATACCAAGTTTAGCTCATTTCTGGGCATCTTTGAAAGTCCTATACAAACTTGTTCCTACATAGTAACTTGCAACTTTGAATGAGAATGTGCATGCTTAAAGCAACGTGCTATATGTTCTGAATGCCCGAATTGGGAATCTGTGTCAAAACTTTGTTAGGAATTATGTGATCCTTACTTACTGGAAGTAAGGGAGATGGGGCATGAAGTTATTTCTAGGAGTTGGAGACATACCCACTTTAGCTCAGTTCTGGGCATCTTTGAAATACCTATAGAAACTTGTTCCTACATAGTAACTTGCTACTGGAATGAGAAAGTGCTTGCTTAAAGGAAAGTGCTATATGTTCTGAATGCCCGAATTGGGAATCAGTGTCAAAACTTTGTTAGGAATTATGTGATCCTTACTAGCTGGAAGTGAGGGAGATGGGGCATGAAGTTATTTCTAGGAGATGGAGACATGCCAAGTTTAGCTCAGTTCTGGACATCTTTGAAATACCTATACAAACTTGTTCCTACATAGTAACTTGCTACTTGGAATGAGAAAGTGCTTGCTTAAAGCAACGTGCTATGTGTTCTGAATGCCCGAATTGGGAATCTGTGTCAAAACTTTGTTAGGAATTATGTGATCCTTACTAGCTCGAAGTAAAAGAGATGGGGCGTGAACTTATTTCTAGGAGTTGGAGACATACCATGTTAAGCTCTGTTCTGGGCATCTTTGAAATACCTAGAGAAACTTGTTCCTACATAGTAACTTGCTACTTGGAATGAGAAAGTGCTTGCTTAAAGGAACGTGCTACATATCTGAATGCCCGAATTGGGAATCTGTGTTAAAATTTTGTTAGGAATTATGTGATCCTTACTAGCTGGAAGTAAGGGAGATGGGGCATGAAGATATTTCTAGGAGTTAGGGACATACACACTTTAGTTCAGTTCTGGGCATCTTTGAAATACCTATACAAACTTGATCCTACATAGTATCTTGCTACTTGGAATGAGAAAGTGTTTTCTTAAAGCAACGTGCTACATGTTCTGAATGCCCGAATTGGGAAACTGTGTCAAAACTTTGTTAGGCAATATGTGATCCTTACTAGCTGGAAGTAAGTGAGATGGGGCATGAAGTTATTTGTAGGAGTTGGAGACATACCAATTTAGCTCAGTTCTGGGCATCTTTGAAATACCTATACAAACGTGTTCCTACATAGTAACTTGCAACTATGAATCAGAATGTGCTTGCTTAAAGCAACGTGCTATATGTTCTGAATGTCCGAATTGGGAATCTGTGTCAAAACATTTTTAGGAATTATGTGATCCTTACTAGCTGGAAGTAAGGGAGATGGGGCATGAAGTTATTTCTAGGAGTTGGAGACATACCCACTTTACCTCACTTCTGGGCATCTTTGAAATACCTATGCAAACTTGTTCCTACATAGTAACTTGCATATTTGAATGAGAATGTGCTTGCTTACAGCAATGTGCTGTATGTTCTGAATGCCCGAATTGGGAATCTGTGTCAATACTTTGTTAGGAATTATGTGATCCTTACTAGCTGGAAGTAAGGGAGATGGGGCATGAAGTTATTTCTGGGAGTCGGAGACATACCAAGTTTAGCTCAGTTCTGGGCATCTTTGAAATACCTATACAAACTTGATCCTACATAGTAACTTGCTACTTGGAATGAGAAAGTGCTTTCTAAAAAGCAACATGCTACATGTTCTGAACGCCCGAATTGGGAATCTGTGTCAAAACTTTGTTAGGCATTATGTGATCCTTACTAGCTGGAAGTAAGGGAGATTGGGCATGAAGTTATTTCTATGAGTTGGAGACATACCCAGTTTAGCTCACTTCTTTGCATCTTTGAAATACCTATACAAACTTGTTCCTACATAGTAACTTGATACTTGGAATGAGAAAGTGCTTGCTTAAAGCAACATGCTATATGTTCTGAATGCCCGAATTGGGAATCTGTGTCAAAACTTTGTTTGGAATTATGTGATCCTTACTAGCTGGAAGTAAGGTAGATGCGGCATGAAGTTATTACTAGGAGTTGGAGACATACTATGTTTCGCTCTGTTCTGGGCATCTTTGAAATGTCTATACAAACTTGTTCCTACATAGTAACTTGCAACTTTGAATGAGAATGTGTTTGCTTACAGCAACGTGCTATATGTTCTGAATGCCCAAATTGGGAATCTGTGTCAAAACTTTGTTAGGAATTATGTGATCCTTACTAGCTGGAAGTAAGGGAAATGGGGCATGAAGTTATTTCTAGGAGGTGGAGACATAGAAAGTTTAGCTCTGTTCTGGGCATCTTTGAAATACCTATACAAACGTGTTCCTACATAGTAACTTGCTACTTGGAATAAGAAAGTGCTTGCTTAAAGGAACGTGCTATATGTTCTGAATGCCCGAATTGGGAATCTGTGTCAAAACTTTGTTAGGAATTATGTGATCCTTACTAGCTGGAATTAAGGGAGATGGGGCATGAAGTTATTTCAAGGAGTTGGAGACATACCCACTTTAGCTCAGTTCTGGGCATCTTTGAAATACCTATAGGAACTTGTTCCTACATAGTAACTTGCTACTTGGAATGAGAAAGTGCTTGCTTAAAGGAACGTGTTATATGTCTGAATGCCCGAATTGGGAATCTGTGTCAAAATTTTGTTAGGAATTATGTGATCCTTACTAGCTGGAAGTAAGGGAGATGGGGCATGAAGTTATTTCTATGAGTTGGAGACATACCAAGTTTAGCTCAGTTCTGGGCATCTTTGAAATACCTATACAAACTTGTTCCTACATAGTAACTTGCATCTTTGAATGAGAATGTGCTTACATAGAGCAACGTGCTATATGTTCTGAATGCCTGAAATGGGAATCTGTGTCAAACTTTGTTAGGAATTATGTGATCCTTTCTAGATGGATGTAAGGGAGATGGAGCATGAAGTTATTTCTAGGAGTTGGAGACATACCAAGTTTAGCTCAGTTCAGGGCATCTTTCACATACCTATACAAACTTGTTCCTACATAGTAACTTACTAGTTGGAATGAGAAAGTGCTTACTTAAAGCAACTTACTATATGTTCTGAATGCCCGAATTGGGAATCTGTGTCAATACTTTGTTAGGAATTATGCGATCCTTACTAGCTGGAAGTAAGGGAGATGGGGCATGAAGATATTTCTAGTAGTTAGGGACATACCCACTTTAGCTCAGTTCTGGGCATCTTTGTAATACCTATACAAACTTGATCCTACATAGTATCTTGCTACTTGGAATGAGAAAGTGTTTTCTTAAAGCAAAGTGCTACATGTTCTGAATGCCCGAATTGGGAATCTGTGTCAAAACTTTGTTAGGAATTATGTGATCCTTACTAGCTGGAAGTAAGGAAGATGGGGCATGAAGTTATACCTAGGAGTTGGAGACATGCCAAGTTTAGTTCAGTTCTGGGCATCTTTGAAATACCTATACAAACTTGTTCCTACATAGTAACTTGCAACTTTGAATGAGAATGTGCTTGCTTACAGCAACGTGCTATATGTTCTGAATGCCCGAATTGGGAATCTGTGTCAAAACTTTGTGAGGAATTATGTGATCCTTACTAGCTGGAAGGAAGGGAGATGAGGCATGAACTTATTTCTAGGAGTTGGAGACATACCAAGTTTAGCTCAGTTCTGGGCATCTTTCAAATACCAAAAAAAACTTGTTCCTACATAGGAAATTGCAACTTTGAATCAGAATGTGCTTGCTTACAGCAACGTGCTATATGTTCCGAATGCCCAAATTGGGAATCGGTGTCAAAACTTTGTTAGGAATTATGTGATCCTTACTAGCTGGAAGTAAGGAAGATGGAGCATGAAGTTATTTCTGGGAGTTGGAGACATACCCACTTTAGCTCAGTTCTCGGCACCTTTAAAATACCTTTACAAACTTGTTCCTACATAGTAACTTTCAATGTTGAATGAGAATGTGCTTGCTTACAGCAACGTGCTATATGTTCTGAATGCCCGAATTGGGAATCTGTGTCAAAACTTTGTTAGGCATTATGTGATCCTTATTAGCTGGAATAAGGGAGATGGGGCATTAAGTTATTTCTAGGAGTCGGAGACATACCAAGTTTAGCTCACTTCTGGGCATCTTTGAAAGTCCTATACAAACTTGTTCCTACATAGTAACTTGCAACTTTGAATGAGAATGTGCTTGCTTACAGCAAGGTGCTATATGTTCTGAATGCCCGAATTGGGAATCTGTGTCAAAACTTTGTTAGGAATTATGTGATCCTTACTAGATGGAAGTAAGGGAGATGGGGCATGAAGTTATTTCTAGGATTTGGAGACATACCCACTTTAGCTCAGTTCTGGGCATCTTTGAAATACCTATACAAACTTGTTCCTACATAGTAACTTGCTACTTGGAATGAGATAGTGCTTGCTTACAGCAACGTGCTATATGTTCTGAATGCCAGAATTGGGAATCTGTGTCAAAACTTTGTTAGGAATTATGTGATCCTTACTAGCTGGAAGGAAGGGAGATGAGGCATGAACTTATTTCTAGGAGTTGGAGACATACCCACTTTAGCTCAGTTCTGGGCATCTTTGAAATACCTATAGAAACTTGTTCCTACATAGTAACTTGCAACTTGGAATGAGAAAGTGCTTGCTTAAAGGAACGTGCTATATGTTCTGAAGGCCCTAATTGGGAATCTGTGTCAAAACTCTGTTAGGAATTATGTGATCCGAACTAGCTGGAAGTAAGGGAGATGGGGCATGAAGTTATTTCTTGGAGTTGGAGACACACCCAGTTTAGCTCAGTTCTTTGCATCTTTGAAATACCTATACCAACTTGTTCCTACATAGTAACTTGCTACTTGGAATGAGAAAGTGCTTGCTTAAAGCAACATGCTATATGTTCTGAATGCCCGAATTGGGAATCTGTGACAAAACTTTGTTAGGAATTATGTGATCCTTACTAGCTGGAAGTAAGGGAGATGGGGCATGAAGTTATTTCTAGGAGTTGGAGACATACCAAGTTTAGCTCTGTTCTGGGCATCTTTGAAATACCTATACAAACTTGTTCCTACATAGTAACTTGCAACTTTGAATGAGAATGTGCTTGCTTACAGCAACGTGCTATATGTTCTGAATGCCCGAATTTGGAATCTGTGTCAAAACTTTGTTAGATATTATGTGATCCTTACTAGCTGGAAGTAAGGGAGATGGGGCATGAAGTTATTTCTAGGAGTTGGAGACATACCAAGTTTAGCTCTGTTCTGGGCATCTTTGCAATACCTATACAAACTTGTTCCTACATAGTAACTTGCAACTTTGAATGAGAATGTGCTTGCTTACAGCAACGTGCTATATGTTCTGAATGCCCGAATTGGAAATCTGTCTCAAAACTTTGTTAGGAATTATGTGATCCTTACTAGCTGGAAGTAAGGGAGATGGGGCATGAAGTTATTTCTAGGAGTTGGAGACATACCAAGTTTAGCTCTGTTCTGGGCATCTTTGAAAAACCTATACAAACTTGTTCCTACATAGTAACTTACAACTTTGAATGAGAATGTGCTTGCTTACAGCAAGGTGCTATATGTTCTGAATGCCCGAATTGGGAATCTGTGTCAAAACTTTGTTAGGCATTATGTGATCCTTACTAGCTGGAATAAGGGAGATGGGGCATGAAGTTATTTCTAGGAGTCGGAGACATACCAATTTTACCTCACTTCTGGGCATCTTTGAAAGTCCTATACAAACTTGTTCCTACATAGTAACTTGCAACTTTGAATGAGAATGTGCTTGCTTACAGCAACGTGCTATATGTTCTGAATGCCCGAATTGGGAATCTGTGTCAAAACTTTGTTAGGAATTATGTGATCCTTACTAGCTGGAAGTAAGGGAGATGGGGCGTGAAGTTATTTCTAGGAGTCGGAGACATACCAATTTTACCTCACTTCTGGGCATCTTTGAAAGTCCTATACAAACTTGTTCCTACATAGTAACTTGCAACTTTGAATGAGAATGTGCTAGCTTACAGCAACGTGCTATATGTTCTGAATGCCCGAATTGGGAATCTGTGTCAAAACTTTGTTAGGAATTATGTGATCCTTACTAGCTGGAAGTAAGCGTAATGGGGCATGAAGTTGTTTCTAGGAGTTGGAGACATACCAAGTTTAGCTCAGTTCTGGGCATCATTGAAATACCTATACAAACTTGTTCCTACATAGTAACTTGCAACTTTGAATGAGAATGTGCTTGCTTACAGCAACGTGCTATATGTTCTGAATGCCCGAATTGGGAATCTGTGTCAAAACTTTGTTAGGAATTATGTGATCCTTAGTAGCTGGAATTAAGGGAGTTGGGGCATGAACTTATTTCTAGGAGTTGGAGACATACCAAGTTTAGCTCAGTTCTGGGCATCTTTGAAATACCTATACAAACTTGTTCCTACATAGTAACTTGCAACTTTGAATGAGAATGTGCTTGCTTACAACAACGTGCTCTATGTTCTGAATGCCCAAATTGGGAATCTGTGTCAAAACTTTGTTAGGAATTATGTGATCCTTACTAGCTGGAAGTAAGGGAGATGGGGCATGAAGTTATTTCTAGGAGTTGGAGACATACCCACATTAGCTCAGTTCTTGGCATCTTTGAAATACCTATACAAACTTGTTCCTACATAGTAACTTGCTACTTGGAATGAGAAAGTGCTTGCTTAAAGCAACGTGCTACATGTTCTGAATGCCCGAAATGGGAATCTGTGTCAAAACTTTGTTAGGAATTATGTGATCCTTACTAGCTGGAAGTAAGGAAGATGGATCATGAAGTTATTTCTGGGAGTTGGAGACATACCCACTTTAGCTCAGTTCTCGGCACCTTTGAAATACCTTTACAAACTTGTTCCTACATAGTAACTTTCAATGTTGAATGAGAATGTGCTTGCTTACAGCAACGTGCTATATGTTCTGAATGCCCGAATTGGGAATCTGTGTCAAAACTTTGTTAGGAATTATGTGATCCTTACTAGCTGGAAGTAAGGGAGATGGGGCATGAAGTTATTTCTAGGAGTTGGAGACATACCAAGTTTAGCTCTGTTCTGGGCATCTTTGAAATACCTATACAAACTTGTTCCTACATAGTAACTTGCAACTTTGAATGAGAATGTGCTTGCTTACAGCAACGTGCTATATGTTCTGAATGCCCGAATTTGGAATCTGTGTCAAAACTTTGTTAGGTATTATGTGATCCTTACTAGCTGGAAGAAAGGGAGATGGGGCATGAAGTTATTTCTAGGAGTTGGAGACATAACAAGTTTAGCTCTGTTCTGGGCATCTTTGAAATACCTATACAAACTTGTTCCTACATAGTAACTTGCAACTTTGAATGAGAATGTTCTTGCTTACAGCAACGTGCTATATGTTCTGAATGCCCGAATTGGAAATCTGTGTCAAAACTTTGTTAGGAATTATGTGATCCTTACTAGCTGGAAGTAAGGGAGATGGGGCATGAAGTTATTTCTAGGAGTTGGAGACATACCAAGTTTAGCTCTGTTCTGTGCATCTTTGAGAAACCTATACAAACTTGTTCCTACATAGTAACTTGCAACTTTGAATGAGAATGTGCTTGCTTACAGCAAGGTGCTATATGTTCTGAATGCCCGAATTGGGCATCTGTGTCAAAACTTTGTTAGGCATTATATGATCCTTACTAGCTGGAATAAGGGAGATGGGGCTTGAAGTTATTTCTAGGAGTCGGAGACATACCAAGTTTAGCTCACTTCTGGGCATCTTTGAAAGTCCTATACAAACTTGTTCCTACATAGTAACTTGCAACTTTGAATGAGAATGTGCTTGCTTACAGCAACGTGCTATATGTTCTGAATGCCCGAATTGGGAATCTGTGTCAAAACTTTGTTAGGAATTATGTGATCCTTAGTAGCTGGAATTAAGGGAGTTGGGGCATGAACTTATTTCTAGGAGTTGGAGACATACCAAGTTTAGCTCAGTTCTGGGCATCTTTGAAATACCTATACAAACTTGTTCCTACATAGTAACTTGCAACTTTGAATGAGAATGTGCTTGCTTACAACAACGTGCTCTATGTTCTGAATGCCCAAATTGGGAATCTGTGTCAAAAATTTGTTAGGAATTATGTGATCCTTACTAGCTGGAAGTAAGGGAGATGGGGCATGAAGTTATTTCTAGGAGTTGGAGACATACCCACTTTAGCTCAGTTCTGGGCATCTTTGAAATACCTATACAAACTTGTTCCTACATAGTAACTTGCTACTTGGAATGAGAAAGTGCTTGCTTAAAGCAACGTGCTACATGTTCTGAATGCCCGAAATGGGAATCTGTGTCAAAACTTTGTTAGGAATTATGTGATCCTTACTAGCTGGAATTAAGGGAGATGGGGCATGAAGTTATTTCTAGGAGTCAGAGACATACCAAGTTTAGCTCACTTCTGGGCATCTTTGAAAGTCCTATACAAACTTGTTCCTACATAATAACTTGCAACATTGAATGAGAATGTGCTTGCTTACAGCAACGTGCTATATGTTCTGAATGCCCGAAATGGGAATCTGTGTCAAAACTTTGTTAGGAATTATGTGATCCTTACAAGATGGAAGTAAGGGAGTTGGGGCATGAACTTATTTCTATGAGTTGGAGACATACCATGTTTAGCTCAATTCTGTGCATCTTTGAAATACCTATACAAACTTCTTCCTACATAGTAACTTGCAACTTTGAATGAGAATGTGCTTGCTTACAGCAACGTGCTATATGTTCTGAATGCCCAAATTGGGAATCTGTGTCAAAACTTTGTTAGGAATTATGTGATCCTTACTAGCTGGAAGTAAGGGAGATGGGGCATGAAGTTATTTTTAGGAGTTGGAGACATACCCACTTTAGCTCAGTTCTGAGCATCTTTGAAATACCTATAGAAACTTGTTCCTACATAGTAACTTGCTACTTGGAATGAGAAAGTGTTTGCTTAAAGGAACGTGCTATATGTTCTGAATGCCCGAATTGGGAATCTGTGTCAAAACTTTGTTAGGAATTATGTGATCCTTACTAGCTGGAAGTAAGGGAGATGGGGCATGAAGTTATTTCTAGGAGTTGGAGACATACCAAATTTAGCTCAGTTCTGGGCATCTTTGAAATACTTATACAAACTTGTTCCTACAAAGTAACTTGTATCTTTGAATGAGATTGTGCTTGCTTAAAGCAACGTGCTATATGTTCTGAATCCTCGAATTGGGAATCTGTGTCAAAACTTTGTTAGGAATTATGTGATCCTTACTAGCTGGAAGTAAGGGAGATGGGGCATGAAGTTATTTCTAGGAGTTGGAGACATACCAAGTTTAGCTCTGTTCTGGGCATCTTTGAAATACTTATACAAACTTGTTCCTACATAGTAACTTGCATCTTTGAATTAGAATGTGCTTGCTTACAGCAACGTGCTATATGTTCTGAATGCCCGAATTTGGAATCTGTGTGAAAACTTTGTTAGGAATTATGTGATCCTTACTAGCTGGAAGTAAGGGAGATGGGGCATGAAGTTATTTCTAGGAGTTGGAGACATACCAAGTTTAGCTCTGTTCTGGGCATCTTTGAAAAACCTATACAAACTTGTTCCTACATAGTAACTTGCAACTTTGAATGAGAATGTGCTTGCTTACAGCAACGTGCTATATGTTCTGAATGCCCGAATTGGGAATCTGTGTCAAAACTTTGTTAGGAATTATGTGATCCTTACTAGCTGGAAGTAAGGGAGATGGGGCATGAAGTTATTTCTAGGAGTCGGAGACATACCAAGTTTAGCTCACTTCTGGGCATCTTTGAAAGTCCTATACAAACTTGTTCCTACATAATAACTTGCAACATTGAATGAGAATGTGCTTGCTTACAGCAAAGTGCTATATGTTCAGAATGCCCGAAATGGGAATCTGTGTTAAAACTTTGTTAGGAATTATGTGATCCTTACAAGATGGAAGTAAGGGAGTTGGGGCATGAACTTATTTCTAGGAGTTGGAGACATACCAAGTTTAGCTGAGTTCTGTGCATCTTTGAAATACCTATACAAACTTGTTCCTACAGAGTAACTTGCAACTTTGAATGAGAATGTGCTTGCTTACAGCAACGTGCTATATGTTCTGAATGCCCGAATTGGGAATCTGTGTCAAAACTTTGTTAGGAATTATGTGATCCTTACTAGCTGGAAGTAAGGGAGATGGGGCATGAAGTTATTTCTATGAGTTGGAGACACACAACGTTTAGCTCAGTTCTAGGCATCTTTGAAATACCTATAGAAACTTGTTCCTACATAGTAACTTGCTGCTTGGAATGAGAAAGTGCTTGCTTAAAGCAACATGCTTTATGTTCTGAATCCCCGAATTGGGAATCTGTGTCAAATCTTTGTTAGGAATTATGTGATCCTTACTAGCTGGAAGTAAGGGAGATGGGGCATGAAGTTATTTCTAGGAGTTGGAGACATACCAAGTTTAGCTCTGTTCTGGGCATCTTTGAAATACCTATACAAACTTGTTCCTACATAGTAACTTGCAACTTTGAATGAGAATGTGCTTGCTTACAGCAACGTGCTATATGTTCTGAATGCCCGAATTGGGAATCTGTGTCAAAACTTTGTTAGGAATTATGTGATCCTTACTAGCTGGAAGTAAGGGAGATGGGGCATGAAGTTATTTCTAGGAGTTGGAGACATACCAAGTTTAGCTCTGTTCTGGACATCTTTGAAATACTTATACAAACTTGTTCCTACATAGTAACTTGCAACTTTGAATGAGAATGTGCTTGCTTACAGCAAGGTGCTATATGTTCTGAATGCCCGAATTGGGAATCTCTGTCAAAACTTTGTTAGGAATTATGTGATCCTTACTAGCTGGAAGTAAGGGAGATGGGGCATGAATTTATTTCTAGGAGTTGGAGACATACCAAGTTTAGCTCTGTTCTGGGCATCTTTGAAATACCTATACAAACTTGCTCCTACATAGTAACTTGCAACATTGAATGAGAATGTGCTTGCTTACAGCAACGTGCTATATGTTCTGAATGCCCGAATTGGGAATCTGTGTCAAAACTTTGTTAGGAATTATGTGATCCTTACTAGCTGGAAGTAAGGGAGATGGGGCATGAAGTTATTTCTAGGAGTTGGAGACATACCAAGTTTAGCTCTGTTCTGGGCATCTTTGAAAAACCCATACAAACTTGTTCCTACATAGTAACTTGCAACTTTGAATGAGAATGTGCTTGCTTACAGCAACGTGCTATATGTTCTGAATGCCCGAATTGGGAATCTGTGTCAAGACTTTGTTAGGCATTATGTGATCCTTACTAGCTGGAATAAGGGAGATGGGGCATGAAGTTATTTCTAGGAGTCGGAGACATACCAAGTTTAGCTCACTTCTGGGCATCTTTGAAAGTCCTATACAAACTTGTTCCTACATAGTAACTTGCAACTTTGAATGAGAATGTGCTTGCTTACAGCAACGTGCTATATGTTCTGAATGCCCGAATTGGGAATCTGTGTCAAAACTTTGTTAGGAATTATGTGATCCTTACTAGCTGGAAGTAAGGGAGATGGGGCATGAAGTTATTTCTAGGAGTTGGAGACATACCCACTTTAGCTCAGTTCTGGGCATCTTTGAAATACCTATACAAACTTGTTCCTACATAGTAACTTGCTACTTGGAATGAGAAAGTGTTTGCTTAAAGCAACGTGCTACATGTTCTGAATTCCCGAAATGGGAATGTGTGTCAAAACTTTGTTAGGAATTATGTGATCCTTACTAGCTGGAAGTAAGGGAGATGGGGCATGAAGTTATTTCTAGGAGTTTGAGACATACCAATTTTAGCTCAGTTTTGGGCATCTTTGAAATACCTATACAAACTTGTTCCTACATAGTAACTTGCAACTTTGAATGAGAATGTACTTGCTTACACCAACGTGCTATATGTTCTGAATTCCCGAATTTGGAATCTGTGTCAAAACTTTGTTAGAAATTATGTGATCCTTACTAGCTGGAAGTAAGGGAGATGGGGCATGAAGTTATTTCTAGGAGTTGGAGACATACAACGTTTAGATCAGTTCTAGTCATCTTTGAAATACCTATACAAACTTGTTCCTACATAGTAACTTGCTACTTGGAATGAGAAAGTGCTTCCTTAAAGCAACATGCTATATGTTCTGAATGCCCGAATTGGGAATCTGTGTCAAAACTTTGTTAGGAATTATGTGATCCTTACTAGCTGGAAGTAAGGGAGATGGGGCATGAAGTTATTTCTAGGAGTTGGAGACATACCAATTTAGCTCTGTTCTGGGCATCTTTGAAATACCTATACAAACTTGTTCCTAGATAGTAACTTGCATCTTTGAATGAGAATGTGCTAGCTTACAGTAACGTGCTATATGTTCTGAATGCCCGAATTGGAAATCTGTGTCAAAACTTTGTTAGGAATTATGTGATCCTTACTAGCTGGAAGTAAGGGAGATGGGGCATGAAGTTATTTCTAGGAGTTGGAGACATACCAAGTTTAGCTCTGTTCTGTGCATCTTTGAGAAACCTATACAAACTTGTTCCTACATAGTAACTTGCAACTTTGAATGAGAATGTGCTTGCTTACAGCAAGGTGCTATATGTTCTGAATGCCCGAATTGGGAATCTGTGTCAAAACTTTGTTAGGCATTATATGATCCTTACTAGCTGGAATAAGGGAGATGGGGCTTGAAGTTATTTCTAGGAGTCGGAGACATACCAAGTTTAGCTCACTTCTGGGCATCTTTGAAAGTCCTATACAAACTTGTTCCTACATAGTAACTTGCAACTTTGAATGAGAATGTGCTTGCTTACAGCAACGTGCTATATGTTCTGAATGCCCGAATTGGGAATCTGTGTCAAAACTTTGTTAGGAATTATGTGATCCTTAGTAGCTGGAATTAAGGGAGTTGGGGCATGAACTTATTTCTAGGAGTTGGAGACATACCAAGTTTAGCTCAGTTCTGGGCATCTTTGAAATACCTATACAAACTTGTTCCTACATAGTAACTTGCAACTTTGAATGAGAATGTGCTTGCTTACAACAACGTGCTCTATGTTCTGAATGCCCAAATTGGGAATCTGTGTGAAAACTTTGTTAGGAATTATGTGATCCTTACTAGCTGGAAGTAAGGGAGATGGGGCATGAAGTTATTTCTAGGAGTTGGAGACGTACCAAGTTTAGCTCTGTTCTGGGCATCTTTGAAAAACCTATACAAACTTGTTCCTACATAGTAACTTGCAACTTTGAATGAGAATGTGCTTGCTTACAGCAACGTGCTATATGTTCTGAATGCCCGAATTGGGAATCTGTGTCAAAACTTTGTTAGGAATTATGTGATCCTTACTAGCTGGAAGTAAGGGAGATGGGGCATGAAGTTATTTCTAGGAGTCGGAGACATACCAAGTTTAGCTCACTTCTGGGCATCTTTGAAAGTCCTATACAAACTTGTTCCTACATAATAACTTGCAACATTGAATGAGAATGTGCTTGCTTACAGCAAAGTGCTATATGTTCAGAATGCCCGAAATGGGAATCTGTGTTAAAACTTTGTTAGGAATTATGTGATCCTTACAAGATGGAAGTAAGGGAGTTGGGGCATGAACTTATTTCTAGGAGTTGGAGACATACCAAGTTTAGCTGAGTTCTGTGCATCTTTGAAATACCTATACAAACTTGTTCCTACAGAGTAACTTGCAACTTTGAATGAGAATGTGCTTGCTTACAGCAACGTGCTATATGTTCTGAATGCCCGAATTGGGAATCTGTGTCAAAACTTTGTTAGGAATTATGTGATCCTTACTAGCTGGAAGTAAGGGAGATGGGGCATGAAGTTATTTCTATGAGTTGGAGACACACAACGTTTAGCTCAGTTCTAGGCATCTTTGAAATACCTATAGAAACTTGTTCCTACATAGTAACTTGCTGCTTGGAATGAGAAAGTGCTTGCTTAAAGCAACATGCTTTATGTTCTGAATCCCCGAATTGGGAATCTGTGTCAAATCTTTGTTAGGAATTATGTGATCCTTACTAGCTGGAAGTAAGGGAGATGGGGCATGAAGTTATTTCTAGGAGTTGGAGACATACCAAGTTTAGCTCTGTTCTGGGCATCTTTGAAATACCTATACAAACTTGTTCCTACATAGTAACTTGCAACTTTGAATGAGAATGTGCTTGCTTACAGCAACGTGCTATATGTTCTGAATGCCCGAATTGGGAATCTGTGTCAAAATTTTGTTAGGAATTATGTGATCCTTACTAGCTGGAAGTAAGGGAGATGGGGCATGAAGTTATTTCTAGGAGTTGGAGACATACCAAGTTTAGCTCTGTTCTGGACATCTTTGAAATACTTATACAAACTTGTTCCTACATAGTAACTTGCAACTTTGAATGAGAATGTGCTTGCTTACAGCAAGGTGCTATATGTTCTGAATGCCCGAATTGGGAATCTCTGTCAAAACTTTGTTAGGAATTATGTGATCCTTACTAGCTGGAAGTAAGGGAGATGGGGCATGAATTTATTTCTAGGAGTTGGAGACATACCAAGTTTAGCTCTGTTCTGGGCATCTTTGAAATACCTATACAAACTTGCTCCTACATAGTAACTTGCAACATTGAATGAGAATGTGCTTGCTTACAGCAACGTGCTATATGTTCTGAATGCCCGAATTGGGAATCTGTGTCAAAACTTTGTTAGGAATTATGTGATCCTTACTAGCTGGAAGTAAGGGAGATGGGGCATGAAGTTATTTCTAGGAGTTGGAGACATACCAAGTTTAGCTCTGTTCTGGGCATCTTTGAAAAACCCATACAAACTTGTTCCTACATAGTAACTTGCAACTTTGAATGAGAATGTGCTTGCTTACAGCAACGTGCTATATGTTCTGAATGCCCGAATTGGGAATCTGTGTCAAGACTTTGTTAGGCATTATGTGATCCTTACTAGCTGGAATAAGGGAGATGGGGCATGAAGTTATTTCTAGGAGTCGGAGACATACCAAGTTTAGCTCACTTCTGGGCATCTTTGAAAGTCCTATACAAACTTGTTCCTACATAGTAAATTGCAACTTTGAATGAGAATGTGCTTGCTTACAGCAACGTGCTATATGTTCTGAATGCCCGAATTGGGAATCTGTGTCAAAACTTTGTTAGGAATTATGTGATCCTTACTAGCTGGAAGTAAGGGAGATGGGGCATGAAGTTATTTCTAGGAGTTGGAGACATACCCACTTTAGCTCAGTTCTGGGCATCTTTGAAATACCTATACAAACTTGTTCCTACATAGTAACTTGCTACTTGGAATGAGAAAGTGTTTGCTTAAAGCAACGTGCTACATGTTCTGAATTCCCGAAATGGGAATGTGTGTCAAAACTTTGTTAGGAATTATGTGATCCTTACTAGCTGGAAGTAAGGGAGATGGGGCATGAAGTTATTTCTAGGAGTTTGAGACATACCAATTTTAGCTCAGTTTTGGGCATCTTTGAAATACCTATACAAACTTGTTCCTACATAGTAACTTGCAACTTTGAATGAGAATGTACTTGCTTACACCAACGTGCTATATGTTCTGAATTCCCGAATTTGGAATCTGTGTCAAAACTTTGTTAGAAATTATGTGATCCTTACTAGCTGGAAGTAAGGGAGATGGGGCATGAAGTTATTTCTAGGAGTTGGAGACATACAACGTTTAGATCAGTTCTAGGCATCTTTGAAATACCTATACAAACTTGTTCCTACATAGTAACTTGCTACTGGGAATGAGAAAGTGCTTCCTTAAAGCAACATGCTATATGTTCTGAATGCCCGAATTGGGAATCTGTGTCAAAACTTTGTTAGGAATTATGTGATCCTTACTAGCTGGAAGTAAGGGAGATGGGGAATGAAGTTATTTCTAGGAGTTGGAGACATACCAATTTAGCTCTGTTCTGGGCATCTTTGAAATACCTATACAAACTTGTTCCTACATAGTAACTTGCTACCTGGAATAAGAAAGTGCTTGCTTAAAGGAACGTGTTATATGTTCTGAATGACCGAATTGGGAATCTGTGTCAAATCTTTGTGAGGAATTATGTGATCCTTACTAGCTGGAATAAGGGAGATGGGGCATGAAGTTATTTCTAGGAGTCGGAGACATACCAAGTTTAGCTCACTTCTGGGCATCTTTGAAAGTCCTATACAAACTTGTTCCTACATAGTAACTTGCAACTTTGAATGAGAATGTGCTTGCTTACAGCAACGTGCTATATGTTCTGAATGCCCGAATTGGGAATCTGTGTCAAAACTTTGTTAGGAATTATGTGATCCTTACTAGCTGGAAGTAAGGGAGATGGGGCATGAAGTTATTTCTAGGAGTTGGAGACATACCCACTTTAGCTCAGTTCTGGGCATCTTTGAAATACCTATACAAACTTGTTCCTACATAGTAACTTGCTACTTGGAATGAGAAAGTGTTTGCTTAAAGCAACGTGCTACATGTTCTGAATTCCCGAAATGGGAATGTGTGTCAAAACTTTGTTAGGAATTATGTGATCCTTACTAGCTGGAAGTAAGGGAGATGGGGCATGAAGTTATTTCTAGGAGTTTGAGACATACCAATTTTAGCTCAGTTTTGGGCATCTTTGAAATACCTATACAAACTTGTTCCTACATAGTAACTTGCAACTTTGAATGAGAATGTACTTGCTTACACCAACGTGCTATATGTTCTGAATTCCCGAATTTGGAATCTGTGTCAAAACTTTGTTAGAAATTATGTGATCCTTACTAGCTGGAAGTAAGGGAGATGGGGCATTAAGTTATTTCTAGGAGTTGGAGACATACAACGTTTAGATCAGTTCTAGTCATCTTTGAAATACCTATACAAACTTGTTCCTACATAGTAACTTGCTACTTGGAATGAGAAAGTGCTTCCTTAAAGCAACATGCTATATGTTCTGAATGCCCGAATTGGGAATCTGTGTCAAAACTTTGTTAGGAATTATGTGATCCTTACTAGCTGGAAGTAAGGGAGATGGGGCATGAAGTTATTTCTAGGAGTTGGAGACATACCAATTTAGCTCTGTTCTGGGCATCTTTGAAATACCTATACAAACTTGTTCCTAGATAGTAACTTGCATCTTTGAATGAGAATGTGCTAGCTTACAGTAACGTGCTATATGTTCTGAATGCCCGAATTGGAAATCTGTGTCAAAACTTTGTTAGGAATTATGTGATCCTTACTAGCTGGAAGTAAGGGAGATGGGGCATGAAGTTATTTCTAGGAGTTGGAGACATACCAAGTTTAGCTCTGTTCTGTGCATCTTTGAGAAACCTATACAAACTTGTTCCTACATAGTAACTTGCAACTTTGAATGAGAATGTGCTTGCTTACAGCAAGGTGCTATATGTTCTGAATGCCCGAATTGGGAATCTGTGTCAAAACTTTGTTAGGCATTATATGATCCTTACTAGCTGGAATAAGGGAGATGGGGCTTGAAGTTATTTCTAGGAGTCGGAGACATACCAAGTTTAGCTCACTTCTGGGCATCTTTGAAAGTCCTATACAAACTTGTTCCTACATAGTAACTTGCAACTTTGAATGAGAATGTGCTTGCTTACAGCAACGTGCTATATGTTCTGAATGCCCGAATTGGGAATCTGTGTCAAAACTTTGTTAGGAATTATGTGATCCTTAGTAGCTGGAATTAAGGGAGTTGGGGCATGAACTTATTTCTAGGAGTTGGAGACATACCAAGTTTAGCTCAGTTCTGGGCATCTTTGAAATACCTATACAAACTTGTTCCTACATAGTAACTTGCAACTTTGAATGAGAATGTGCTTGCTTACAACAACGTGCTCTATGTTCTGAATGCCCAAATTGGGAATCTGTGTGAAAACTTTGTTAGGAATTATGTGATCCTTACTAGCTGGAAGTAAGGGAGATGGGGCATGAAGTTATTTCTAGGAGTTGGAGACATACCAAGTTTAGCTCTGTTCTGGGCATCTTTGAAAAACCTATACAAACTTGTTCCTACATAGTAACTTGCAACTTTGAATGAGAATGTGCTTGCTTACAGCAACGTGCTATATGTTCTGAATGCCCGAATTGGGAATCTGTGTCAAAACTTTGTTAGGAATTATGTGATCCTTACTAGCTGGAAGTAAGGGAGATGGGGCATGAAGTTATTTCTAGGAGTCGGAGACATACCAAGTTTAGCTCACTTCTGGGCATCTTTGAAAGTCCTATACAAACTTGTTCCTACATAATAACTTGCAACATTGAATGAGAATGTGCTTGCTTACAGCAAAGTGCTATATGTTCAGAATGCCCGAAATGGGAATCTGTGTTAAAACTTTGTTAGGAATTATGTGATCCTTACAAGATGGAAGTAAGGGAGTTGGGGCATGAACTTATTTCTAGGAGTTGGAGACATACCAAGTTTAGCTGAGTTCTGTGCATCTTTGAAATACCTATACAAACTTGTTCCTACAGAGTAACTTGCAACTTTGAATGAGAATGTGCTTGCTTACAGCAACGTGCTATATGTTCTGAATGCCCGAATTGGGAATCTGTGTCAAAACTTTGTTAGGAATTATGTGATCCTTACTAGCTGGAAGTAAGGGAGATGGGGCATGAAGTTATTTCTATGAGTTGGAGACACACAACGTTTAGCTCAGTTCTAGGCATCTTTGAAATACCTATAGAAACTTGTTCCTACATAGTAACTTGCTGCTTGGAATGAGAAAGTGCTTGCTTAAAGCAACATGCTTTATGTTCTGAATCCCCGAATTGGGAATCTGTGTCAAATCTTTGTTAGGAATTATGTGATCCTTACTAGCTGGAAGTAAGGGAGATGGGGCATGAAGTTATTTCTAGGAGTTGGAGACATACCAAGTTTAGCTCTGTTCTGGGCATCTTTGAAATACCTATACAAACTTGTTCCTACATAGTAACTTGCAACTTTGAATGAGAATGTGCTTGCTTACAGCAACGTGCTATATGTTCTGAATGCCCGAATTGGGAATCTGTGTCAAGACTTTGTTAGGCATTATGTGATCCTTACTAGCTGGAATAAGGGAGATGGGGCATGAAGTTATTTCTAGGAGTCGGAGACATACCAAGTTTAGCTCACTTCTGGGCATCTTTGAAAGTCCTATACAAACTTGTTCCTACATAGTAAATTGCAACTTTGAATGAGAATGTGCTTGCTTACAGCAACGTGCTATATGTTCTGAATGCCCGAATTGGGAATCTGTGTCAAAACTTTGTTAGGAATTATGTGATCCTTACTAGCTGGAAGTAAGGGAGATGGGGCATGAAGTTATTTCTAGGAGTTGGAGACATACCCACTTTAGCTCAGTTCTGGGCATCTTTGAAATACCTATACAAACTTGTTCCTACATAGTAACTTGCTACTTGGAATGAGAAAGTGTTTGCTTAAAGCAACGTGCTACATGTTCTGAATTCCCGAAATGGGAATGTGTGTCAAAACTTTGTTAGGAATTATGTGATCCTTACTAGCTGGAAGTAAGGGAGATGGGGCATGAAGTTATTTCTAGGAGTTTGAGACATACCAATTTTAGCTCAGTTTTGGGCATCTTTGAAATACCTATACAAACTTGTTCCTACATAGTAACTTGCAACTTTGAATGAGAATGTACTTGCTTACACCAACGTGCTATATGTTCTGAATTCCCGAATTTGGAATCTGTGTCAAAACTTTGTTAGAAATTATGTGATCCTTACTAGCTGGAAGTAAGGGAGATGGGGCATGAAGTTATTTCTAGGAGTTGGAGACATACAACGTTTAGATCAGTTCTAGGCATCTTTGAAATACCTATACAAACTTGTTCCTACATAGTAACTTGCTACTTGGAATGAGAAAGTGCTTCCTTAAAGCAACATGCTATATGTTCTGAATGCCCGAATTGGGAATCTGTGTCAAAACTTTGTTAGGAATTATGTGATCCTTACTAGCTGGAAGTAAGGGAGATGGGGAATGAAGTTATTTCTAGGAGTTGGAGACATACCAATTTAGCTCTGTTCTGGGCATCTTTGAAATACCTATACAAACTTGTTCCTAGATAGTAACTTGCATCTTTGAATGAGAATGTGCTAGCTTACAGTAACGTGCTATATGTTCTGAATGCCCGAATTTGGAATCTGTGTCAAAACTTTGTTAGGAATTATGTGATCCTTACTAGCTGGAAGTAAGGGAGATGGGGCATGAAGTTATTTCTAGGAGTTGGAGACATACCAAGTTGAGCTCTGTTCTGGGCATCTTTGAAAAACCTATACAAACTTGTTCCTACATAGTTACTTGCAACTTTGAATGAGAACGTGCTTGCTTACAGCAACGTGCTATATGTTCTGAATGCCCGTATTGGGAATCTGTGTCTAAACATTGTTAGGAATTATGTGATCCTTACTAGCTGGAAGTAAGGGAGATGGGGCATGAAGTTATTTCTAGGAGTCGGAGACATACCAAGTTTAGCTCACTTCTGGGCATCTTTGAATGTCCTATACAAACTTGTTCCTACACAATAACTTGCAACTTTGAATGAGAATGTGCTTGCTTACAGCAACGTGCTATATGTTCTGAATGCCCGAAATGGGAATCTGTGTCAAATCTTTGTTAGGAATTATGTGATCCTTACAAGATGGAAGTAAGGGAGTTGGGGCATGAACTTATTTCTAGGAGTTGGAGACATACCAAGTTTAGCTCAGTTCTGTGCATCTTTGAAATACCTATACAAATTTGTTCCTACATAGTAACTTGCAACTTTGAATGAGAATGTGCTTGCTTACAGCAACGTGCTATATGTTCTGAATGCACGAATTGGGAATCTGTCTCAAAACTTTGTTAGGAATTATGTGATCCTTACTAGCTGGAAGTAAGGGAGATGGGGCATGAAGTTATTTTTAGGAGTTGGAGACATACCCACTTTAGCAAAGTTCTGAGCATCTTTGAAATACCTATAGTAACTTGTTCCTACATAGTAACTTGCTACTTGGAATGAGAAAGTGTTTGCTTAAAGGAACGTGCTATATGTTTTGAATGCCCGAATTGGGAATCTGTGTCAAAAATTTGTTAGGAATTATGTGATCCTTACTTACTGGAAGTAAGGGAGATGGGGCATGAAGTTATTTCTAGGTGTTGGAGACATACAAAGTTTACCTCAGTTATGCGCATCTTTGAAAGTCCTATACAAACTTGTTCTTACATAGTAACTTGCAACTTTGAATGAGAATGTGCTTGCTTACAGCAACGTGCTATATGTTCTGAATGCCCGAATTGGGAATCTGTGTCAATACTTTTTTAGAAATTATGTGATCCTTACTAGCTGGAAGTAAGGGAGATGGCGCATGAAGTTATTTCTAGGAGTTGGAGACATACAAAGTTTAGCTCAGTTCTAGGCATCTTTAAAATACCTATAGAAACTTGTTCCTACCTAGTAACTTGCTGCTTGGAATGAGAAAGTGCTTGCTTAAAGCACCATGCTTTATGGTCTGAATGCCCGAATTGGGAATCTGTGTCAAAACATTGATAGGAATTATGTGATCCTTACTAGCTGGAAGGAAGGGAGATAGGGCATGAAGTTATTTCTAGGAGTTGGAGACATACCAAGTTTAGCTCAGTTCTCGGCATCTTTGAAATACCTATGCAAACTTGTTCCTACATAGGAACTTGCAACTTTGAATCAGAACGTGCTTGCTTACAGCAACGTGCTATATGTTGCGAATGCCCGAATTGGGAATCGGTGTCAAAACTTTGTTAGGAATTATGTGATCCTTCCTTGATGGAAGTAAGGGACATGGGGCATGAAGTTATATCTAGGAGTTGGAGACATACCAAGTTTAGCTCAGTTCTGGGCATCTTTGAAATACCTATACAAACTTGTTCCTACATAGTAACTTTCAACGTTGAATGAGAATGTGCTTGCTTACAGCAACGTGCTATATGTTCTGAAAGCCCGAATTGGGAATCTGTGTCAAAACTTTGTTAGGAATTATGTGATCCTTACTAGCTGGAAGTAAGGGAGATGGGGCATGAAGTTATTTCTAGGAGTTGGAGACATACCAACTTTAGCTCAGTTCTTTGCATCATTGAAATACCTATACAAACTGTTCCTACATAATAACTGGCTACTTGGAACGAGAAAGTGCTTGCTTAAAGCAGCATGCTATATGTTCTGAATGCCCGAATTGGCAATCTGTGTCAAAACTTTGTTAGGAATTATGTGATCCTTACTAGCTGGAAGTAAGTGAGATGGGGCATGAAGTTATTTCTAGGAGTCGGAGACATACCAAGTTTAGCTCACTTCTGGGCATCTTTGAATGTCCTATACAAACTTGTTCCTACATAATAACTTGCAACATTGAATGAGAATGTGCTTGCTTACAGCAACGTGCTATATGTTCAGAATGCCCGAAATGGGAATCTGTGTCAAAACTTTGTTAGGAATTATGTGATCCTTACAAGATGGAAGTAAGGGAGTTGGGGCATGAACTTATTTCTAGGAGTTGGAGACATACCAAGTTTAGCTGAGTTCTGTGCATCTTTGAAATACCTATACAAACTTGTTCCTACAGAGTAACTTGCAACTTTGAATGAGAATGTGCTTGCTTACAGCAACGTGCTATATGTTCTGAATGCCCGAATTGGGAATCTGTGTCAAAACTTTGTTAGGAATTATGTGATCCTTACTAGCTGGAAGTAAGGGAGATGGGGCATGAAGTTATTTCTATGAGTTGGAGACACACAACGTTTAGCTCAGTTCTAGGCATCTTTGAAATACCTATAGAAACTTGTTCCTACATAGTAACTTGCTGCTTGGAATGAGAAAGTGCTTGCTTAAAGCAACATGCTTTATGTTCTGAATCCCCGAATTGGGAATCTGTGTCAAATCTTTGTTAGGAATTATGTGATCCTTACTAGCTGGAAGTAAGGGAGATGGGGCATGAAGTTATTTCTAGGAGTTGGAGACATACCAAGTTTAGCTCTGTTCTGGGCATCTTTGAAATACCTATACAAACTTGTTCCTACATAGTAACTTGCAACTTTGAATGAGAATGTGCTTGATTACAGCAACGTGCTATATGTTCTGAATGCCCGAATTGGGAATCTGTGTCAAAATTTTGTTAGGAATTATGTGATCCTTACTAGCTGGAAGTAAGGGAGATGGGGCATGAAGTTATTTCTAGGAGTTGGAGACATACCAAGTTTAGCTCTGTTCTGGACATCTTTGAAATACTTATACAAACTTGTTCCTACATAGTAACTTGCAACTTTGAATGAGAATGTGCTTGCTTACAGCAAGGTGCTATATGTTCTGAATGCCCGAATTGGGAATCTCTGTCAAAACTTTGTTAGGAATTATGTGATCCTTACTAGCTGGAAGTAAGGGAGATGGGGCATGAATTTATTTCTAGGAGTTGGAGACATACCAAGTTTAGCTCTGTTCTGGGCATCTTTGAAATACCTATACAAACTTGCTCCTACATAGTAACTTGCAACATTGAATGAGAATGTGCTTGCTTACAGCAACGTGCTATATGTTCTGAATGCCCGAATTGGGAATCTGTGTCAAAACTTTGTTAGGAATTATGTGATCCTTACTAGCTGGAAGTAAGGGAGATGGGGCATGAAGTTATTTCTAGGAGTTGGAGACATACCAAGTTTAGCTCTGTTCTGGGCATCTTTGAAAAACCCATACAAACTTGTTCCTACATAGTAACTTGCAACTTTGAATGAGAATGTGCTTGCTTACAGCAACGTGCTATATGTTCTGAATGCCCGAATTGGGAATCTGTGTCAAGACTTTGTTAGGCATTATGTGATCCTTACTAGCTGGAATAAGGGAGATGGGGCATGAAGTTATTTCTAGGAGTCGGAGACATACCAAGTTTAGCTCACTTCTGGGCATCTTTGAAAGTCCTATACAAACTTGTTCCTACATAGTAAATTGCAACTTTGAATGAGAATGTGCTTGCTTACAGCAACGTGCTATATGTTCTGAATGCCCGAATTGGGAATCTGTGTCAAAACTTTGTTAGGAATTATGTGATCCTTACTAGCTGGAAGTAAGGGAGATGGGGCATGAAGTTATTTCTAGGAGTTGGAGACATACCCACTTTAGCTCAGTTCTGGGCATCTTTGAAATACCTATACAAACTTGTTCCTACATAGTAACTTGCTACTTGGAATGAGAAAGTGTTTGCTTAAAGCAACGTGCTACATGTTCTGAATTCCCGAAATGGGAATGTGTGTCAAAACTTTGTTAGGAATTATGTGATCCTTACTAGCTGGAAGTAAGGGAGATGGGGCATGAAGTTATTTCTAGGAGTTTGAGACATACCAATTTTAGCTCAGTTTTGGGCATCTTTGAAATACCTATACAAACTTGTTCCTACATAGTAACTTGCAACTTTGAATGAGAATGTACTTGCTTACACCAACGTGCTATATGTTCTGAATTCCCGAATTTGGAATCTGTGTCAAAACTTTGTTAGAAATTATGTGATCCTTACTAGCTGGAAGTAAGGGAGATGGGGCATGAAGTTATTTCTAGGAGTTGGAGACATACAACGTTTAGATCAGTTCTAGGCATCTTTGAAATACCTATACAAACTTGTTCCTACATAGTAACTTGCTACTTGGAATGAGAAAGTGCTTCCTTAAAGCAACATGCTATATGTTCTGAATGCCCGAATTGGGAATCTGTGTCAAAACTTTGTTAGGAATTATGTGATCCTTACTAGCTGGAAGTAAGGGAGATGGGGAATGAAGTTATTTCTAGGAGTTGGAGACATACCAATTTAGCTCTGTTCTGGGCATCTTTGAAATACCTATACAAACTTGTTCCTAGATAGTAACTTGCATCTTTGAATGAGAATGTGCTAGCTTACAGTAACGTGCTATATGTTCTGAATGCCCGAATTTGGAATCTGTGTCAAAACTTTGTTAGGAATTATGTGATCCTTACTAGCTGGAAGTAAGGGAGATGGGGCATGAAGTTATTTCTAGGAGTTGGAGACATACCAAGTTGAGCTCTGTTCTGGGCATCTTTGAAAAACCTATACAAACTTGTTCCTACATAGTTACTTGCAACTTTGAATGAGAACGTGCTTGCTTACAGCAACGTGCTATATGTTCTGAATGCCCGTATTGGGAATCTGTGTCTAAACATTGTTAGGAATTATGTGATCCTTACTAGCTGGAAGTAAGGGAGATGGGGCATGAAGTTATTTCTAGAAGTCGGAGACATACCAAGTTTAGCTCACTTCTGGGCATCTTTGAATGTCCTATACAAACTTGTTCCTACACAATAACTTGCAACTTTGAATGAGAATGTGCTTGCTTACAGCAACGTGCTATATGTTCTGAATGCCCGAAATGGGAATCTGTGTCAAATCTTTGTTAGGAATTATGTGATCCTTACAAGATGGAAGTAAGGGAGTTGGGGCATGAACTTATTTCTAGGAGTTGGAGACATACCAAGTTTAGCTCAGTTCTGTGCATCTTTGAAATACCTATACAAATTTGTTCCTACATAGTAACTTGCAACTTTGAATGAGAATGTGCTTGCTTACAGCAACGTGCTATATGTTCTGAATGCACGAATTGGGAATCTGTCTCAAAACTTTGTTAGGAATTATGTGATCCTTACTAGCTGGAAGTAAGGGAGATGGGGCATGAAGTTATTTTTAGGAGTTGGAGACATACCCACTTTAGCAAAGTTCTGAGCATCTTTGAAATACCTATAGTAACTTGTTCCTACATAGTAACTTGCTACTTGGAATGAGAAAGTGTTTGCTTAAAGGAACGTGCTATATGTTTTGAATGCCCGAATTGGGAATCTGTGTCAAAACTTTGTTAGGAATTATGTGATCCTTACTTACTGGAAGTAAGGGAGATGGGGCATGAAGTTATTTCTAGGTGTTGGAGACATACAAAGTTTACCTCAGTTATGCGCATCTTTGAAAGTCCTATACAAACTTGTTCTTACATAGTAACTTGCAACTTTGAATGAGAATGTGCTTGCTTACAGCAACGTGCTATATGTTCTGAATGCCCGAATTGGGAATCTGTGTCAATACTTTTTTAGAAATTATGTGATCCTTACTAGCTGGAAGTAAGGGAGATGGCGCATGAAGTTATTTCTAGGAGTTGGAGACATACAAAGTTTAGCTCAGTTCTAGGCATCTTTAAAATACCTATAGAAACTTGTTCCTACCTAGTAACTTGCTGCTTGGAATGAGAAAGTGCTTGCTTAAAGCACCATGCTTTATGGTCTGAATGCCCGAATTGGGAATCTGTGTCAAAACATTGATAGGAATTATGTGATCCTTACTAGCTGGAAGGAAGGGAGATAGGGCATGAAGTTATTTCTAGGAGTTGGAGACATACCAAGTTTAGCTCAGTTCTCGGCATCTTTGAAATACCTATACAAACTTGTTCCTACATAGTAACTTTCAACGTTGAATGAGAATGTGCTTGCTTACAGCAACGTGCTATATGTTCTGAAAGCCCGAATTGGGAATCTGTGTCAAAACTTTGTTAGGAATTATGTGATCCTTACTAGCTGGAAGTAAGGGAGATGGGGCATGAAGTTATTTCTAGGAGTTGGAGACATACCCACTTTAGCTCAGTTCTTTGCATCATTGAAATACCTATACAAACTGTTCCTACATAATAACTGGCTACTTGGAACGAGAAAGTGCTTGCTTAAAGCAGCATGCTATATGTTCTGAATGCCCGAATTGGCAATCTGTGTCAAAACTTTGTTAGGAATTATGTGATCCTTACTAGCTGGAAGTAAGTGAGATGGGGCATGAAGTTATTTCTAGGAGTCGGAGACATACCAAGTTTAGCTCACTTCTGGGCATCTTTGAATGTCCTATACAAACTTGTTCCTACATAATAACTTGCAACTTTGAATGAGAATGTGCTTGCTTACAGCAACGTGCTATATGTTCTGAATGCCCGAAATGGGAATCTGTGTCAAAACTTTGTTAGGAATTATGTGATCCTTACAAGATGGAATTAAGGGAGTTGGGGCATGAACTTATTTCTAGGAGTTGGAGACATGCCAAGTTTAGCTCAGTTCTGTGCATCTTTGAAATACCTATACAAACTTGTTCCTACATAGTAACTTGCAACTTTGAATGAGAATGTGCTTGCTTACAGCAACGTGCTATATGTGTTGAATGCCCGAATTGGGAATCTGTGTCAAAAGTTTGTTAGGAATTATGTGATCCTTACTAGCTGGAAGTAAGGGAGATGGGGCATGAAGTTATTTCTAGGAGTTGGAGACATACCAATTTAGCTCTGTTCTGGGCAACTTTGAAATACCTATACAAACTTGTTCCTAGATAGTAACTTGCATCTTTGAATGAGAATGTGCTAGCTTACAGTAACGTGCTATATGTTCTGAATGCCCGAATTTGGAATCTGTGTCAAAACTTTGTTAGGAATTATGTGATACTTACTAGCTGGAAGTAAGGGAGATGGGGCATGAAGTTATTTCTAGGAGTTGGAGACATACCAAGTTGAGCTCTGTTCTGGGCATCTTTGAAAAACCTATACAAACTTGTTCCTACATAGTTACTTGCCACTTTGAATGAGAACGTGCTTGCTTACAGCAACGTGCTATATGTTCTGATCGCCCGAATTGGGAATCTGTGTCAAAACTTTGTTAGGAATTATGTGAGCCTTACTAGATGGAAGTAAGGGAGATGGGGCATGAAGTTATTTCTAGGAGTTGGAGACATACCCACTTTAGCTCAGTTCTTTGCATCTTTGAAATACCTATACAAACTTGTTCCTACATAGTAACTTGCTACTTGGAAGGAGAAAGTGCTTGCTTAAAGCAACATGCTATATGTTCTGAATGCCAGAATTGGGAATCTGTGTCAAAACTTTGTTAGGAATTATGTGATCCTTACTAGCTGGAAGTAAGGGAGATCGGGCATGAAGTTATTTCTAGGAGTTGGAGACATACCAAGTTTAGCTCTGTTCTGGGCATCTTTGAAATGCCTATACAAACTTGTTCCTACATAGTAACTTGCAACTTTGAATGAGAATGTGCTTGGTTACAGCAACGTGCTATATGTTCTGAATGCCCGAATTGGGACTCTGTGTCATAACTTTGTTAGGAATTATGTGATCCTTACTTGCTGGAAGTAAGGGAGATGGGGCATGAAGTTATTTCTAGGAGTTGGAGACATACAACCTTTAGCTCAGTTCTAGGCATCTTTGAAATACCTATAGAAACTTGTTCCTACAGAGTAACTTGCTGCGTGGAATGAGAAAGTGCTTGCTTAAAGCACCATGCTTTATGATCTGAATGCCCGAATTGGGAATCTGTGTCAAAACTTTGTTAGGAATTATGTGATCCTTACTAGCTAGAAAGAAGGGAGATGGGGCATGAAGTTATTTCTAGGTGTTGGAGACATACCAAGTTTAGCTCAGTTCTCGGCATCTTTGAAATACCTATGCAAACTTGTTCCTACATAGGAACTTGCAACTTTGAATCAGAATGTGCTTGCTTACAGCAACGTGCTATATGTTCCGAATGCCAGAATTGGGAATCTGTGTCAAAACTTTGTTAGGAATTATGTGATCCTTCCTTGATGGAAGTAAGGGACATGGGGCATTAAGTTATTTCTAGGAGTTGGAGACATACCAAGTTTAGCTCAGTTCTGGGCATCTTTGAAATACCTATACAAACTTGTTCCTATATAGTAACTTGCAACTTTGAATGAGAATGTGCTTGCTTACAGCAACGTGCTATATGTGTTGAATGCCCGAATTGGGAATCTGTGTCAAAACTTTGTTAGGAATTATGTGATCCTTACTAGCTGGAAGTAAGGAAGGTGTAGCATGAAGTTATTTCTGGGAGTTGGAGACATACCCACTTTAGCTCAGTTCTGGGCACCTTTGAAATACCTTTACAAACTTGTTCCTACATAGTAACTTTCAAAGTTGAATGAGAATGTGCTTGCTTACAGCAACGTGCTATATGTTCTGAATGCCCGAATTGGGAATCTGTGTCAAAACTTTGTTAGGAATTATATGATCCTTACTAGCTGGAAGTAAGGGAGATGGGGCATGAAGTTATTTCTAGGAGTTGGAGACATACCCACTTTAGCTCAGTTCTTTGCATCATTGAAATACCTATACAAACTTGTTCCTACATAGTAACTGGCTACTTGGAACGAGAAAGAGCTTGCTTAAAGCAGCATGCTATATGTTCTGAATGCCCGAATTGGTAATCTGTGTCAAAACTTTGTTAGGAATTATATGATCCTTACTAGCTGGAAGTAAGGGAGATGGGGCATGAAGTTATTTCTAGGAGTTGGAGACATACCAAGATTAGCTCTGTTCTGGGCATATTTGAAATACATATACAAACCTGTTCCTACCTAGTAACTTGCAACTTTGAATGAGAATGTGTTTGCTTACAGCAATGTGCTATATGTTCTGAATGCCCGAATTGGGAATCTGTGTCAAATCTTTGTTAGGAATTATGTGATCCTTACTAGCTGGAAGTAAGGGAGATGGGGCATGAATTTATTTCTAGGAGTTGGAGACATACCAAGTTTAGCTCTGTTCTGGGCATCTTTGAGAAACCTATACAAACCTGTTCCTACATAGTAACTTGCAACTTTGAATGAGAATTTGCTTGCTTACAGCAACGTGCTATATGTTCTGAATGCCCGAATTGGGAATCTGTGTGAAAACTTTGTTAGTAATTATGTGATCCTTACTAGCTGGATAAAGGGAGATGGGGCATGAAGTTATTTCCAGGAGTCGGAAACATACCAAGTTTAGCTCAGATCTGGGCATCTTTGAAATACCTATACAAACGTGTTAGTACATAGTAACTTGCTACTTGGAATGAGAAAGTGCTTGCTTAAAGCAACGTGCTACAAGTTCTGAATGCCCGAAATGGGAATCTGTGTCAAATCTTTGTTAGGAATTATGTGATCCTTACTAGCTGGAAGTAAGGGACATGGGGCATGAAGTTATTTCTAGGAGTTTGAGACATACCAATTTTAGCTCAGTTCTGGGCATCTTTGAAATACCTATACAAACTGGTTCCTACATAGTAACTTGCAACTTTGAATGAGAATGTACTTGCTTACACCAACGTGCTATATGTTCTGAATGCCCGAATTGGGAATCTGTGTCAAAACTTTGTTAGAAATTATGTGATCCTTACTAGCTGGAAGTAAGGGAGATGGGGCATCAAGTTATTTCCAGGAGTTGGAGACATACAACGTTTAGCTCAATTCTAGGCATCTTTGAAATACCTATACAAACTTGTTCCTACATAGTAACTTGCTACTTGGAATGTGAAAGTGCTTGCTTAAAGCAACATGCTATATGTTCTGAATGCCCGAATTGGAAATCTGTGTCAAAACTTTGTTAGGAATTATGTGATCCTTACTAGCTGGAAGTAAGGGAGATGGGGCATGAAGTTATTTCTAGGAGTTGGAGACATACCAAGTTTAGCTCTGTTCTGTGCATCTTTGAGAAACCTATACAAACTTGTTCCTACATAGTAACTTGCAACTTTGAATGAGAATGTGCTTGCTTACAGCAAGGTGCTATATGTTCTGAATGCCCGAATTGGGAATCTGTGTCAAAACTTTGTTAGGCATTATATGATCCTTACTAGCTGGAATAAGGGAGATGGGGCTTGAAGTTATTTCTAGGAGTCGGAGACATACCAAGTTTAGCTCACTTCTGGGCATCTTTGAAAGTCCTATACAAACTTGTTCCTACATAGTAACTTGCAACTTTGAATGAGAATGTGCTTGCTTACAGCAACGTGCTATATGTTCTGAATGCCCGAATTGGGAATCTGTGTCAAAACTTTGTTAGGAATTATGTGATCCTTAGTAGCTGGAATTAAGGGAGTTGGGGCATGAACTTATTTCTAGGAGTTGGAGACATACCAAGTTTAGCTCAGTTCTGGGCATCTTTGAAATACCTATACAAACTTGTTCCTACATAGTAACTTGCAACTTTGAATGAGAATGTGCTTGCTTACAACAACGTGCTCTATGTTCTGAATGCCCAAATTGGGAATCTGTGTCAAAAATTTGTTAGGAATTATGTGATCCTTACTAGCTGGAAGTAAGGGAGATGGGGCATGAAGTTATTTCTAGGAGTTGGAGACATACCCACTTTAGCTCAGTTCTGGGCTTCTTTGAAATACCTATACAAACTTGTTCCTACATAGTAACTTGCTACTTGGAATGAGAAAGTGCTTGCTTAAAGCAACGTGCTACATGTTCTGAATGCCCGAAATGGGAATCTGTGTCAAAACTTTGTTAGGAATTATGTGATCCTTACTAGCTGGAATTAAGGGAGATGGGGCATGAAGTTATTTCTAGGAGTCAGAGACATACCAAGTTTAGCTCACTTCTGGGCATCTTTGAAAGTCCTATACAAACTTGTTCCTACATAATAACTTGCAACATTGAATGAGAATGTGCTTGCTTACAGCAACGTGCTATATGTTCTGAATGCCCGAAATGGGAATCTGTGTCAAAACTTTGTTAGGAATTATGTGATCCTTACAAGATGGAAGTAAGGGAGTTGGGGCATGAACTTATTTCTATGAGTTGGAGACATACCATGTTTAGCTCAATTCTGTGCATCTTTGAAATACCTATACAAACTTCTTCCTACATAGTAACTTGCAACTTTGAATGAGAATGTGCTTGCTTACAGCAACGTGCTATATGTTCTGAATGCCCAAATTGGGAATCTGTGTCAAAACTTTGTTAGGAATTATGTGATCCTTACTAGCTGGAAGTAAGGGAGATGGGGCATGAAGTTATTTTTAGGAGTTGGAGACATACCCACTTTAGCTCAGTTCTGAGCATCTTTGAAATACCTATAGAAACTTGTTCCTACATAGTAACTTGCTACTTGGAATGAGAAAGTGTTTGCTTAAAGGAACGTGCTATATGTTCTGAATGCCCGAATTGGGAATCTGTGTCAAAACTTTGTTAGGAATTATGTGATCCTTACTAGCTGGAAGTAAGGGAGATGGGGCATGAAGTTATTTCTAGGAGTTGGAGACATACCAAATTTAGCTCAGTTCTGGGCATCTTTGAAATACTTATACAAACTTGTTCCTACAAAGTAACTTGTATCTTTGAATGAGATTGTGCTTGCTTAAAGCAACGTGCTATATGTTCTGAATCCTCGAATTGGGAATCTGTGTCAAAACTTTGTTAGGAATTATGTGATCCTTACTAGCTGGAAGTAAGGGAGATGGGGCATGAAGTTATTTCTAGGAGTTGGAGACATACCAAGTTTAGCTCTGTTCTGGGCATCTTTGAAATACTTATACAAACTTGTTCCTACATAGTAACTTGCATCTTTGAATTAGAATGTGCTTGCTTACAGCAACGTGCTATATGTTCTGAATGCCCGAATTTGGAATCTGTGTGAAAACTTTGTTAGGAATTATGTGATCCTTACTAGCTGGAAGTAAGGGAGATGGGGCATGAAGTTATTTCTAGGAGTTGGAGACATACCAAGTTTAGCTCTGTTCTGGGCATCTTTGAAAAACCTATACAAACTTGTTCCTACATAGTAACTTGCAACTTTGAATGAGAATGTGCTTGCTTACAGCAACGTGCTATATGTTCTGAATGCCCGAATTGGGAATCTGTGTCAAAACTTTGTTAGGAATTATGTGATCCTTACTAGCTGGAAGTAAGGGAGATGGGGCATGAAGTTATTTCTAGGAGTCGGAGACATACCAAGTTTAGCTCACTTCTGGGCATCTTTGAAAGTCCTATACAAACTTGTTCCTACATAATAACTTGCAACATTGAATGAGAATGTGCTTGCTTACAGCAAAGTGCTATATGTTCAGAATGCCCGAAATGGGAATCTGTGTTAAAACTTTGTTAGGAATTATGTGATCCTTACAAGATGGAAGTAAG
Source organism: Diceros bicornis minor (assembly GCF_020826845.1). Lineage (NCBI taxonomy): Eukaryota > Metazoa > Chordata > Mammalia > Perissodactyla > Rhinocerotidae > Diceros > Diceros bicornis. The sequence goes on from NW_026691729.1 coordinate 822,300, forward strand.
GGAGTTGGGGCATGAACTTATTTCTAGGAGTTGGAGACATACCAAGTTTAGCTGAGTTCTGTGCATCTTTGAAATACCTATACAAACTTGTTCCTACAGAGTAACTTGCAACTTTGAATGAGAATGTGCTTGCTTACAGCAACGTGCTATATGTTCTGAATGCCCGAATTGGGAATCTGTGTCAAAACTTTGTTAGGAATTATGTGATCCTTACTAGCTGGAAGTAAGGGAGATGGGGCATGAAGTTATTTCTATGAGTTGGAGACACACAACGTTTAGCTCAGTTCTAGGCATCTTTGAAATACCTATAGAAACTTGTTCCTACATAGTAACTTGCTGCTTGGAATGAGAAAGTGCTTGCTTAAAGCAACATGCTTTATGTTCTGAATCCCCGAATTGGGAATCTGTGTCAAATCTTTGTTAGGAATTATGTGATCCTTACTAGCTGGAAGTAAGGGAGATGGGGCATGAAGTTATTTCTAGGAGTTGGAGACATACCAAGTTTAGCTCTGTTCTGGGCATCTTTGAAATACCTATACAAACTTGTTCCTACATAGTAACTTGCAACTTTGAATGAGAATGTGCTTGCTTACAGCAACGTGCTATATGTTCTGAATGCCCGAATTGGGAATCTGTGTCAAAATTTTGTTAGGAATTATGTGATCCTTACTAGCTGGAAGTAAGGGAGATGGGGCATGAAGTTATTTCTAGGAGTTGGAGACATACCAAGTTTAGCTCTGTTCTGGACATCTTTGAAATACTTATACAAACTTGTTCCTACATAGTAACTTGCAACTTTGAATGAGAATGTGCTTGCTTACAGCAAGGTGCTATATGTTCTGAATGCCCGAATTGGGAATCTCTGTCAAAACTTTGTTAGGAATTATGTGATCCTTACTAGCTGGAAGTAAGGGAGATGGGGCATGAATTTATTTCTAGGAGTTGGAGACATACCAAGTTTAGCTCTGTTCTGGGCATCTTTGAAATACCTATACAAACTTGCTCCTACATAGTAACTTGCAACATTGAATGAGAATGTGCTTGCTTACAGCAACGTGCTATATGTTCTGAATGCCCGAATTGGGAATCTGTGTCAAAACTTTGTTAGGAATTATGTGATCCTTACTAGCTGGAAGTAAGGGAGATGGGGCATGAAGTTATTTCTAGGAGTTGGAGACATACCAAGTTTAGCTCTGTTCTGGGCATCTTTGAAAAACCCATACAAACTTGTTCCTACATAGTAACTTGCAACTTTGAATGAGAATGTGCTTGCTTACAGCAACGTGCTATATGTTCTGAATGCCCGAATTGGGAATCTGTGTCAAGACTTTGTTAGGCATTATGTGATCCTTACTAGCTGGAATAAGGGAGATGGGGCATGAAGTTATTTCTAGGAGTCGGAGACATACCAAGTTTAGCTCACTTCTGGGCATCTTTGAAAGTCCTATACAAACTTGTTCCTACATAGTAAATTGCAACTTTGAATGAGAATGTGCTTGCTTACAGCAACGTGCTATATGTTCTGAATGCCCGAATTGGGAATCTGTGTCAAAACTTTGTTAGGAATTATGTGATCCTTACTAGCTGGAAGTAAGGGAGATGGGGCATGAAGTTATTTCTAGGAGTTGGAGACATACCCACTTTAGCTCAGTTCTGGGCATCTTTGAAATACCTATACAAACTTGTTCCTACATAGTAACTTGCTACTTGGAATGAGAAAGTGTTTGCTTAAAGCAACGTGCTACATGTTCTGAATTCCCGAAATGGGAATGTGTGTCAAAACTTTGTTAGGAATTATGTGATCCTTACTAGCTGGAAGTAAGGGAGATGGGGCATGAAGTTATTTCTAGGAGTTTGAGACATACCAATTTTAGCTCAGTTTTGGGCATCTTTGAAATACCTATACAAACTTGTTCCTACATAGTAACTTGCAACTTTGAATGAGAATGTACTTGCTTACACCAACGTGCTATATGTTCTGAATTCCCGAATTTGGAATCTGTGTCAAAACTTTGTTAGAAATTATGTGATCCTTACTAGCTGGAAGTAAGGGAGATGGGGCATGAAGTTATTTCTAGGAGTTGGAGACATACAACGTTTAGATCAGTTCTAGGCATCTTTGAAATACCTATACAAACTTGTTCCTACATAGTAACTTGCTACTTGGAATGAGAAAGTGCTTCCTTAAAGCAACATGCTATATGTTCTGAATGCCCGAATTGGGAATCTGTGTCAAAACTTTGTTAGGAATTATGTGATCCTTACTAGCTGGAAGTAAGGGAGATGGGGCATGAAGTTATTTCTAGGAGTTGGAGACATACCAATTTAGCTCTGTTCTGGGCATCTTTGAAATACCTATACAAACTTGTTCCTAGATAGTAACTTGCATCTTTGAATGAGAATGTGCTAGCTTACAGTAACGTGCTATATGTTCTGAATGCCCGAATTTGGAATCTGTGTCAAAACTTTGTTAGGAATTATGTGATCCTTACTAGCTGGAAGTAAGGGAGATGGGGCATGAAGTTATTTCTAGGAGTTGGAGACATACCAAGTTGAGCTCTGTTCTGGGCATCTTTGAAAAACCTATACAAACTTGTTCCTACATAGTTACTTGCAACTTTGAATGAGAACGTGCTTGCTTACAGCAACGTGCTATATGTTCTGAATGCCCGTATTGGGAATCTGTGTCTAAACATTGTTAGGAATTATGTGATCCTTACTAGCTGGAAGTAAGGGAGATGGGGCATGAAGTTATTTCTAGGAGTCGGAGACATACCAAGTTTAGCTCACTTCTGGGCATCTTTGAATGTCCTATACAAACTTGTTCCTACACAATAACTTGCAACTTTGAATGAGAATGTGCTTGCTTACAGCAACGTGCTATATGTTCTGAATGCCCGAAATGGGAATCTGTGTCAAATCTTTGTTAGGAATTATGTGATCCTTACAAGATGGAAGTAAGGGAGTTGGGGCATGAACTTATTTCTAGGAGTTGGAGACATACCAAGTTTAGCTCAGTTCTGTGCATCTTTGAAATACCTATACAAATTTGTTCCTACATAGTAACTTGCAACTTTGAATGAGAATGTGCTTGCTTACAGCAACGTGCTATATGTTCTGAATGCACGAATTGGGAATCTGTCTCAAAACTTTGTTAGGAATTATGTGATCCTTACTAGCTGGAAGTAAGGGAGATGGGGCATGAAGTTATTTTTAGGAGTTGGAGACATACCCACTTTAGCAAAGTTCTGAGCATCTTTGAAATACCTATAGTAACTTGTTCCTACATAGTAACTTGCTACTTGGAATGAGAAAGTGTTTGCTTAAAGGAACGTGCTATATGTTTTGAATGCCCGAATTGGGAATCTGTGTCAAAACTTTGTTAGGAATTATGTGATCCTTACTTACTGGAAGTAAGGGAGATGGGGCATGAAGTTATTTCTAGGTGTTGGAGACATACAAAGTTTACCTCAGTTATGCGCATCTTTGAAAGTCCTATACAAACTTGTTCTTACATAGTAACTTGCAACATTGAATGAGAATGTGCTTGCTTACAGCAACGTGCTATATGTTCTGAATGCCCGAATTGGGAATCTGTGTCAATACTTTTTTAGAAATTATGTGATCCTTACTAGCTGGAAGTAAGGGAGATGGCGCATGAAGTTATTTCTAGGAGTTGGAGACATACAAAGTTTAGCTCAGTTCTAGGCATCTTTAAAATACCTATAGAAACTTGTTCCTACCTAGTAACTTGCTGCTTGGAATGAGAAAGTGCTTGCTTAAAGCACCATGCTTTATGGTCTGAATGCCCGAATTGGGAATCTGTGTCAAAACATTGATAGGAATTATGTGATCCTTACTAGCTGGAAGGAAGGGAGATAGGGCATGAAGTTATTTCTAGGAGTTGGAGACATACCAAGTTTAGCTCAGTTCTCGGCATCTTTGAAATACCTATGCAAACTTGTTCCTACATAGGAACTTGCAACTTTGAATCAGAACGTGCTTGCTTACAGCAACGTGCTATATGTTGCGAATGCCCGAATTGGGAATCGGTGTCAAAACTTTGTTAGGAATTATGTGATCCTTCCTTGATGGAAGTAAGGGACATGGGGCATGAAGTTATATCTAGGAGTTGGAGACATACCAAGTTTAGCTCAGTTCTGGGCATCTTTGAAATACCTATACAAACTTGTTCCTACATAGTAACTTTCAACGTTGAATGAGAATGTGCTTGCTTACAGCAACGTGCTATATGTTCTGAAAGCCCGAATTGGGAATCTGTGTCAAAACTTTGTTAGGAATTATGTGATCCTTACTAGCTGGAAGTAAGGGAGATGGGGCATGAAGTTATTTCTAGGAGTTGGAGACATACCCACTTTAGCTCAGTTCTTTGCATCATTGAAATACCTATACAAACTGTTCCTACATAATAACTGGCTACTTGGAACGAGAAAGTGCTTGCTTAAAGCAGCATGCTATATGTTCTGAATGCCCGAATTGGCAATCTGTGTCAAAACTTTGTTAGGAATTATGTGATCCTTACTAGCTGGAAATAAGGGAGATGGGGCATGAAGTTATTTCTAGGAGTCGGAGACATACCAAGTTTAGCTCACTTCTGGGCATCTTTGAATGTCCTATACAAACTTGTTCCTACATAATAACTTGCAACTTTGAATGAGAATGTGCTTGCTTACAGCAACGTGCTATATGTTCTGAATGCCCGAAATGGGAATCTGTGTCAAAACTTTGTTAGGAATTATGTGATCCTTACAAGATGGAATTAAGGGAGTTGGGGCATGAACTTATTTCTAGGAGTTGGAGACATGCCAAGTTTAGCTCAGTTCTGTGCATCTTTGAAATACCTATACAAACTTGTTCCTACATAGTAACTTGCAACTTTGAATGAGAATGTGCTTGCTTACAGCAACGTGCTATATGTGTTGAATGCCCGAATTGGGAATCTGTGTCAAAAGTTTGTTAGGAATTATGTGATCCTTACTAGCTGGAAGTAAGGGAGATGGGGCATGAAGTTATTTCTAGGAGTTGGAGACATACCAATTTAGCTCTGTTCTGGGCAACTTTGAAATACCTATACAAACTTGTTCCTAGATAGTAACTTGCATCTTTGAATGAGAATGTGCTAGCTTACAGTAACGTGCTATATGTTCTGAATGCCCGAATTTGGAATCTGTGTCAAAACTTTGTTAGGAATTATGTGATACTTACTAGCTGGAAGTAAGGGAGATGGGGCATGAAGTTATTTCTAGGAGTTGGAGACATACCAAGTTGAGCTCTGTTCTGGGCATCTTTGAAAAACCTATACAAACTTGTTCCTACATAGTTACTTGCAACTTTGAATGAGAACGTGCTTGCTTACAGCAACGTGCTATATGTTCTGATCGCCCGAATTGGGAATCTGTGTCAAAACTTTGTTAGGAATTATGTGAGCCTTACTAGATGGAAGTAAGGGAGATTGGGCATGAAGTTATTTCTAGGAGTTGGAGACATACCCACTTTAGCTCAGTTCTTTGCATCTTTGAAATACCTATACAAACTTGTTCCTACATAGTAACTTGCTACTTGGAAGGAGAAAGTGCTTGCTTAAAGCAACATGCTATATGTTCTGAATGCCCGAATTGGGAATCTGTGTCAAAACTTTGTTAGGAATTATGTGATCCTTACTAGCTGGAAGTAAGGGAGATCGGGCATGAAGTTATTTCTAGGAGTTGGAGACATACCAAGTTTAGCTCTGTTCTGGGCATCTTTGAAATACCTATACAAACTTGTTCCTACATAGTAACTTGCAACTTTGAATGAGAATGTGCTTGGTTACAGCAACGTGCTATATGTTCTGAATGCCCGAATTGGGAATCTGTGTCATATCTTTGTTAGGAATTATGTGATCCTTACTAGCTGGAAGTAAGGGAGATGGGGCATGAAGTTATTTCTAGGAGTTGGAGACATACAACCTTTAGCTCAGTTCTAGGCATCTTTGAAATACCTATAGAAACTTGTTCCTACAGAGTAACTTGCTGCGTGGAATGAGAAAGTGCTTGCTTAAAGCACCATGCTTTATGATCTGAATGCCCGAATTGGGAATCTGTGTCAAAACTTTGTTAGGAATTATGTGATCCTTACTAGCTAGAAAGAAGGGAGATGGGGCATGAAGTTATTTCTAGGTGTTGGAGACATACCAAGTTTAGCTCAGTTCTCGGCATCTTTGAAATACCTATGCAAACTTGTTCCTACATAGGAACTTGCAACTTTGAATCAGAATGTGCTTGCTTACAGCAACGTGCTATATGTTCCGAATGCCAGAATTGGGAATCTGTGTCAAAACTTTGTTAGGAATTATGTGATCCTTCCTTGATGGAAGTAAGGGACATGGGGCATTAAGTTATTTCTAGGAGTTGGAGACATACCAAGTTTAGCCTAGTTCTGGGCATCCTTGAAATACCTATACAAACTTGTTCCTACATAGTAACTTGTAACTTTGAATGAGAATGTGCTTGCTTACAGCAACGTGCTATATGTTCTGAATGCCCGAATTGGGAATCTGTGTCAAAATTTTGTTAGGCATTATGTGATCCTTACTAGGTGGAAGTAAGGGAGATGGGGCATGAAGTTATTTCTAGGAGTTGGAGACATACAACTTTTAGCTCAGTTCTGGGCATCTTTGAAATACCTATACAAACTTGTTCCTACATAGTAACTTGCAACTTTGAATGAGAATGTGCTTGCTTACAGCAACGTGCTATATGTTCCTAATGCCCGAATTGGGAATCTGTGTCAAAACTTTTTAGGAATTATGTGATCCTTACTAGCTGGAAGTAAGGGAGATGGGGCATGAAGTTATTTCTAGGAGTTGGAGACATACCAAGTGTATGTCAGTTCTGGGCATCTTTGAAATACCTATACAAACTTGTTCCTACATAGTAACTTGCATCTTTGAATGAGAATGTGCTTGCTTACAGCAACGTGCTATATGTTCTGAATGCCCGAATTGGGAATCTGTGTCAAAACTTTGATAGGAATTATGTTATCCTTACTAGGTGGAAGTAAGGGAGATTGGGGCATAAAGTTATTTCTAGGAGTTGCAGACATACCCACTTTAGCTTAGTTCTGGGTATCTTTAAAATACCTATACAAACTTGTTCCTACATAGTAACTTGCTACTTGAAATGAGAAAGTGCTTGCTTAAAGCAAGGTGCTACATATTCTGAATGCCCGAAATGGGAATGTGTGTCAAATCTTTGTTAGGAATCACGTGATCCTTACTAGCTGGAACTAAGGGAGATGGGGCATGAAGTTATTTCTAGGAGTTGGAGACATACCAAATTTAGCTGAGTTCTGGGCATCTTTGAAATACCTATACAAACTTGTTCCTACATAGTAACTTGCAACTTTGAATGAGAATGTGCTTACTAACAGCAACGTGCTATATATTCTGAATGCCCAATTGGGAATCTGTGTTAAAACTTTGTTAGGAATTATGTGATCCTTACTAGATGGAAGTAAGGGAGATGAGGCATGAAGTTATTTCTAGGAGTTGGAGACATACCCAGTTTAGCTCAGTTCTGGGCATCTTTGAAATACCTATACAAACTTGTTCCTACAGAGTAACTAGCAACTTTGAATGAGAATGTGCTTGCTTACAGCAAGATGCTACATGTTCTGAATGCCCGAATTCGGAATCTGTGTCAAAACTTTGTTAGGAATTATGTGATCCTTACTAGCTGGAAGTAAGGGATATGGGGCATGAAGTTATTTCTAGGAGTTGGAGACATACCCAGTTTAGCTCAGTTCTGGGCATCTTTGAAATACCTATACAAACTTGTTCCTACAGAGTAACTAGCAACTTTGAATGAGAATGTGCTTGCTTACAGCAACGTGCTATATGTTCTGAATGCCCGAAATGGGAATCTGTGTCAAAACTTTGTTAGGAATTATGTGATCCTTACTAGCTGGTAGTAAGGGAGATGGGGCATGAAGTTATTTCTAGGAGTTGGAGACATACCAAGTTTAGCTCAGTTCTTTGCATCTTTGAAAGACCTATACAAATTTGTTCCTACATAGTAACTTGCTACTTGGAATGAGAAAGTGCTTGCTTAAAGCAACGTACTATATGTTCTGAATGCCCCAATTGGGAATGTGTGTCAAAACTTTGTTAGTAATTATGTGATCCTTACTAGCTGGAAGTAAGGGAGATGGGGCAAGAAGATATTTTTAGGAGTTTGAGACAAACCCACTTTTGCTCAGTTCTGGGCATCTTTGAAATACCTATACAAACTAGTTCCTACATACTAACTTGCTACTTGGAATGAGAAAGTGCTTGCTTAAAGCAACGTGCTACATGTTCTAAATCCCAGAATTGGGAATCTGTGTGAAAACTTTGGTAGGCATTAGGTGATCCTTACTAGCTGGTAGTAAGGGAGATGGGGCATGAAGTTATTTCTAGGAGTTGGAGTGATACCAAGTTTAGCTCAGTTCTGGGCATCTTTGAAAGTCCTATACAAACTTGTTCCTACATAGTAACTTGCAACTTTGAATGAGAATGTGCTTGCTTAAAGCAACGTGCTATATGTTCTGAATGCCCGAATTGGGAATCTGTGTCAAAACTTTGTTAGGAATTATGTGATCCTTACTAGCTGGAAGTAAGGGAGATGGGGCATGAAGTTATTTCTAGGAGTTGGAGACATACCAAGTGTATGTCAGTTCTGGGCATCTGTGAAATACCTATAAACACTTGTTCCTACATAATAACTTGCAACTTTGAATGAGAATGTGCTTGCTTACAGCAACGTGCTATATGTTCTGAATGCCCGAATTGGGAATCTGTGTCAAAACTTTGTTCGGAATTATGTGATCCTTACTAGGTGGAAGTAAGGGAGATGGGGCATAAAGTTATTTCTAGGAGTTGCAGACATACCCACTTTAGCTTAGTTCTGGGTATCTTTAAAATACCTATACAAACTTGTTCCTACATAGTAACTTGCTACTTGAAATGAGAAAGTGCTTGCTTAAAGCAAGGTGCTACATATTCTGAATGCCCGAAATGGGAATGTGTGTCAAAACTTTGTTAGGAATTACGTGATCCTTACTAGCTGGAAATAAGGGAGATGGGGCATGAAGTTATTTCTAGGAGTTGGAGACATACCAAGTTTAGCTCAGTTCTTTGCATCTTTGTAATACCTATACAAACTTGTTCCTACATAGTAACTTGCTACTTGGAATGAGAAAGTGCTTACTTAAAGCAACGTGCTACATGTTCTGAATGCCCGAATTGGGAATCTGCGTCAAAACTTTGTTAGGAATTTTGTGATCCTTACTAGGTGGAAGTAAGGGAGATGCGGCATGAAGTTATTTCTAGTAGTTGGAGACATAGCCTCTTTAGCTCAGTTCTGGGCATCTATGAAATACCTATAGAAACTTGTTCCTACATAGTAACTTGCTACTTGGAATGAGAATGTGCTTGTTTAAAGCAACGTGCTACATGTTCTGAATGCCCGAATTGGGAATCTGTGCCAAAACTTTGTTAGGAATTATGTGATCCTTACTAGCTGAAAGTAAGGGAGATGGGGCATGAAGTTATTTCTAGAAGTTGGAGACATACCAAGTTTAGCTCAGTTCTGGGCATCTTTGAAATACCTATACAAACTTGTTCCTACATAGTAACTTGCTACTTGGAACGAGAAAATTCTTAATTGAAGCAACGTGCTGTATGTTCTGAATGCCCGAATTGGGAATCTGTGTCAAAACTTTGTTAGGAATTATGTGATCCTTACTAGCTGAAAGTAAGGGAGATGGGGCATGAAGTTATTTCTTGGAGTTGGAGACATACCAAGTTTAGCTCAGTTCTGGGCATCTTTGAAATACCTATACAAAATTGTTCCAACCTAGTAACTTGCAACTTTGAATGAGAATGTGCTTGCTTACAGCAACGTGCTATATGTTCTGAATGCCCGAATTGGGAATCTGTGTAAAACTTTGTTAGGAATTATGTGATCCTTACTAGCTGGAAGTAAGGGAGATGGGGCATGAAGTTATGTCTAGAACTTGGAGACATACCCACTTTAGCTCAGTTCTTTGCATCTTTGAAATACCTATACAAACTTGTTCCTACATAGTAACTTGCTACTTGGAATGAGAAATTGCTCGCTTAAAGCAACGTGCTATATGTTCTGAATGCCCGAATTGGGAATCTGTGTCAAATCTTTGTTAGGAATTATGTGATCCTTACTAGCTGGTAGTAAGGGAGATGGGGCATGAAGTTATTTCTAGGAGTTGGAGACATACCAAGTTTAGCCTAGTTCTGGGCATCCTTGAAATACCTATACAAACTTGTTCCTACATAGTAACTTGTAACTTTGAATGAGAATGTGCTTGCTTACAGCAACGTGCTATATGTTGTGAATGCCCGAATTGGGAATCTGTGTCAAAATTTTGTTAGGCATTATGTGATCCTTACTAGGTGGAAGTAAGGGAGATGGGGCATGAAGTTATTTCTAGGAGTTGGAGACATACAACTTTTAGCTCAGTTCTGGGCATCTTTGAAATACCTATACAAACTTGTAACTACATAGTAACTTGCAACTTTGAATGAGAATGTGCTTGCTTACAGCAACGTGCTATATTTTCTGAATGCCCGAATTGGGAATCTGTGTCAAAACTTTTTAGGAATTATGTGATCCTTACTAGCTGGAAGTAAGGGAGATGGGGCATGAAGTTATTTCTAGGAGTTGGAGACATACCAAGTGTATGTCAGTTCTGGGCATCTTTGAAATACCTATAAAAACTTGTTCCTACATAGTAACTTGCATCTTTGAATGAGAATGTGCTTGCTTACAGCAACGTGCTATATGTTCTGAATGCCCGAATTGGGAATCTGTGTCAAAACTTTGATAGGAATTATGTTATCCTTACTAGGTGGAAGTAAGGGAGATTGGGGCATAAAGTTATTTCTAGGAGTTGCAGACATACCCACTTTAGCTTAGTTCTGGGTATCTTTAAAATACCTATACAAACTTGTTCCTACATAGTAACTTGCTACTTGAAATGAGAAAGTGCTTGCTTAAAGCAAGGTGCTACATATTCTGAATGCCCGAAATGGGAATGTGTGTCAAATCTTTGTTAGGAATCACGTGATCCTTACTAGCTGGAACTAAGGGAGATGGGGCATGAAGTTATTTCTAGGAGTTGGAGACATACCAAATTTAGCTGAGTTCTGGGCATCTTTGAAATACCTATACAAACTTGTTCCTACATAGTAACTTGCAACTTTGAATGAGAATGTGCTTACTAACAGCAACGTGCTATATATTCTGAATGCCCAATTGGGAATCTGTGTTAAAACTTTGTTAGGAATTATGTGATCCTTACTAGATGGAAGTAAGGGAGATGAGGCATGAAGTTATTTCTAGGAGTTGGAGACATACCCAGTTTAGCTCAGTTCTGGGCATCTTTGAAATACCTATACAAACTTGTTCCTACAGAGTAACTAGCAACTTTGAATGAGAATGTGCTTGCTTACAGCAAGATGCTACATGTTCTGAATGCCCGAATTGGGAATCTGTGTCAAAACTTTGTTAGGAATTATGTGATCCTTACTAGCTGGAAGTAAGGGATATGGGGCATGAAGTTATTTCTAGGAGTTGGAGACATACCCAGTTTAGCTCAGTTCTGGGCATCTTTGAAATACCTATAGAAACTTGTTCCTACAGAGTAACTAGCAACTTTGAATGAGAATGTGCTTGCTTACAGCAACGTGCTATATGTTCTGAATGCCCGAAATGGGAATCTGTGTCAAAACTTTGTTAGGAATTATGTGATCCTTACTAGCTGGTAGTAAGGGAGATGGGGCATGAAGTTATTTCTAGGAGTTGGAGACATACCAAGTTTAGCTCAGTTCTTTGCATCTTTGAAAGACCTATACAAATTTGTTCCTACATAGTAACTTGCTACTTGGAATGAGAAAGTGCTTGCTTAAAGCAACGTACTATATGTTCTGAATGCCCCAATTGGGAATGTGTGTCAAAACTTTGTTAGTAATTATGTGATCCTTACTAGCTGGAAGTAAGGGAGATGGGGCAAGAAGATATTTTTAGGAGTTTGAGACAAACCCACTTTTGCTCAGTTCTGGGCATCTTTGAAATACCTATACAAACTAGTTCCTACATACTAACTTGGTACTTGGAATGAGAAAGTGCTTGCTTAAAGCAACGTGCTACATGTTCTAAATCCCAGAATTGGGAATCTGTGTGAAAACTTTGGTAGGCATTAGGTGATCCTTACTAGCTGGTAGTAAGGGAGATGGGGCATGAAGTTATTTCTAGGAGTTGGAGTCATACCAAGTTTAGCTCAGTCCTGGGCATCTTTGAAAGTCCTATACAAACTTGTTCCTACATAGTAACTTGCAACTTTGAATGAGAATGTGCTTGCTTAAAGCAACGTGCTATATGTTCTGAATGCCCGAATTGGGAATCTGTGTCAAAACTTTGTTAGGAATTATGTGATCCTTACTAGCTGGAAGTAAGGGAGATGGGGCATGAAGTTATTTCTTGGACTTGGAGACATACCCACTTTAGCTCAGTTCTGGGCATCTTTGAAATACCTATAGAAACTTGTTCCTACACAGTAACTTGAAACTTTGAATGAGAATGTGCTTGCTTACAGTAACGTGCTATATGTTCTGAATGCCCGAATTGGAAATCTGTATCAAATCTTTGTTAGGAATTATGTGATCCTTACTAGCTGGTAGTAAGGGAGATGGGGCATGAAGTTATTTCTAGGAGTTGAAGACATACCAAGTTTAGCCTAGTTCTGGGCATCTTTGAAATACCTATACAAACTTGTTCCTTCATAGTAACTTGTAACTTTGAATGAGAATGTGCTTGCTTACAGCAACGTGCTATATGTTCTGAATGCCCGAATTGGGAATCTGTGTCAAAATTTTGTTAGGAATTATGTGATCCTTACTAGCTGGAAGTAAGGGAGATGGGGCATGAAGTTATTTCTAGGAGTTGGAGACATACAACGTTTAGCTCAGTTCTGGGCATCTTTGAAATACCTATACAAACTTGTTCCTACATAGTAACTTGCAACTTTGAATGAGAATGTGCTTGCTTACAGCAACGTGCTATATGTTCTGAATGCCCGAATTGGGAATCTGTGTCAAAACTTTTTAGGAATTATGTGATCCTTACTAGCTGGAAGTAAGGGAGATGGGGCATGAATTTATTTCTAGGAGTTGGAGACATACCAATTTTAGCTCAGTTCTGGGCATCTTGAAAGTCCTATACAAAATTGTTCCTACATAGAAACTTGCAAATTTGAATGAGAATGTGCTTGCTTACAGCAACGTGCTATATGTTCTGAATGCCCGAATTGGGAATCTGTGTCAAAACTTTATTAGGAATTATGTGATCATTACTAGCTGGAAGTAAGGAAGTTGGGGGTTGAAGTTATTTCTAGGAGTTGGACACATACCAAGTTTAGCTCAGTTCTGGGCATCATTGAAATACCTATACAAACATGTTCCTACATAGTAACTTGCAACTTTGAATGAGAATGTGCTTACTTACAGTAACGTGCTATATGTTCTGAATGCCCGAATTGGGAATCTGTGTCAAAACTTTGTTAGGAATTATGTGATTCTTACTAGCTGGAAGTAAGGGAGGTGGGACATGAAGATATTTCTAGGAGTTGGAGACATACCAAGTTTAGCTCAGTTCTGGGCATCTTTGAAATACCTATACAAACTTGTTCCTACCTAGTAACTTGCTACTTGGAATGAGAATGTGCTTGCTTACAGCAACGTGCTATATGTTCTGAATGCCCGAATTGGTAATCTGTGTCAAAACTTTGTTAGGAATTATGTGATCCTTACTAGCTGGAAGTAAGGGAGAGGGGCAAGAATTTATTTCTAGGAGTTTGAGACATACCCACTTTAGCTCAGTTCTGGGCATCTTTGAAATACCTATAGAAACTTGTTCCTATATCGTAACTTGCAACTTTGAATGAGAATGTGCTTGCTTACAGCAAGATGCTACATGTTCTGAATACCCGAATTGGGAATCTGTGTCAAATCTTTGTTAGGAATTATGTGATCATTACTAGCTGGAAGTAAGGGAGATGAGGCATGCACTTATTTCTAGGAGTTGGAGACATACCAAGTTTAGCTCAGTTCTGGGCATCCTTGAAAGTCCTATACAAACTTGTTCCTACATAGAAACTTGCAAATTTGAATGAGAATGTGCTTGCTTACAGCAACGTGCTATATGTTCTGAATGCCCGAATTTGGAATCTGTGTCAAAGATTTGTTAGTAATTATGTGATCATTACTAGCTGGAAGTAAGGGAGTTGGGGGTTGAAGGTATTTCTAGGAGTTGGAGACATACCAAGTTTAGCTCAGTTCTGGGCATCATTGAAATAGCCATACCAACTTGTTCCTACATAGTAACTTGCAACTTTGAATGAGAATGTGCTTACTAACAGCAACGTGCTATATATTCTGAATGCCCGAATTGGGAATCTGTGTCAAAATTTTGTTAGGAATTATGTGATCCTTACTAGATGGAAGTAAGGGAGATGAGGCATAAAGTTATTTCTAGAAGTTGGAGACATACCCACTTTAGTTCAGTTCTGGGCATCTTTGAAATACCTATACAAACTTGTTCCTACATAATAACTTGCTACTTGGAACGAGAAAATTCTTGATTAAAGCAACGTGCTATATGTTCTGAATGACCGAATTTGGAATCTGTGTCAAAACTTTGTTAGGAATTATGTGATCCTTACTAGCTGGAAGTAAGGGAGATGGGGCATGAAGTTATTTCTAGAAGTTGGAGACATACTCACTTTAGCTCAGTTCTTTGCATCTTTGAAATACCTATACAAACTTGTTCCTACATAGAAACTTGCTACTTGGAATGAGAAAGTGCTCGCTTAAAGCAACGTGCGATATGTTCTGAATGCCCGAATTGGGAATCTGTGTCAAAACTTTGTTAGGAATTATGTGAACCTTACTAGCTGGAAGTAAGGGAGATGGGGCATGAAGTTATTTCTAGGATTTGGAGACATACCAATTTATCTCAGTTCTGGGCATCCTTGAAAGTCCTATACAAAATTGTTCCTACATAGAAACTTGCAAATTTTAATGAGAATGTGCTTGCTTACAGCAACGTGCTATATGTTCTGAATACCCGAATTGGGAATCTGTGTCAAAACTTTGTTAGGAATTATGTCATTCTTACTAGCTGGAAGTAAGGGAGGTGGGACATGAAGTTATTTCTAGGAGTTGGAGACATACCAAGTTTAGCTCAGTTCTGGGCATCTTTGAAATACCTATACAAACTTGTTCCTACATAGTAACTTGCTACTTGGAATGAGAATGTGCTTGCTTAAAGCAACGTGCTATATGTTCTGAATGCCCGAATTGGGAATCTGTGTCAAAACTTTGTTAGGAATTATGTGATCCTTACTAGCTGGAAGTAAGGGAGATGGGGCATGAAGTTATTTCTAGGAGTTTGAGACATACCCACTTTAGCTCAGTTCTGGACATCTTTGAAATACCTATAGAAGCTTGTTCCTATATAGTAACTTGCAACTTTGAATGAGAACGTGCTAGCTTACAGCAAGATGCTACATGTTCTGAATACCCGAATTGGGAATCTGTGTCAAATTTTGTTAGGAATTATGTGATCCTTACTATCTGAAAGTAAGGGAGATGGGGCATGCACTTATTTCTAGGAGTTGGAGACATACCAAGTTTAGCTCAGTTCTGGGCATCTTTGAAATACCTATACAAACTTGTTCCTACATAGTAACTTGCAACTTTGAATGAGAATGTGCTTGCTTAAAGCAACGTGCTATATGTTCTGAATGCCCGAATTTGGAATCTGTGTCAAAACTTTGTTAGAAATTATGTGATCCTTACAAGCTGGAAGTTAGGGAGATGGGGCATGTAGTAATTTCTAGGAGTTGGCGACATACCAAGTTTAGCTCAGCTCTGGGCATCTTTCAAGTACCTATAGAAACTTGTTCCTACATAGTAACTTACTAGTTGGAATGAGAAAGTGCTCGCTTAAAGCAACGTACTATATGTTCTGAATGTCCGAATTGGGAATCTGTGTCAAAACTTTGTTAGGAATTATGCGATCCTTATTAGCTGGAAGTAAGGGAGATGGGGCATGAAGATATTTCTAGGAGTTGGAGACATACCCACGTTTAGCTCAGTTCTGGGCATCTTTGAAATACCTATACAAACTTGTTCCTACATAGTAACTTGCTACTTGGAATGAGAAAGTGCTTTCTTAAAGAAACGTGCTACATGTTCTGAATGCCCGAATTGGGAATCTGTGTCAAAACTTTGTTAGACATTATGTGATCCTTACTAGCTGGAAGTAAGGGAGATGGGGCATGAAGTTATTTCTAGGATTTGGAGACATACCAAGTTTAGCTCAGTTCTGGGCATCATTGAAATACCTATACAAACTTGTTCCTACATAGTAACTTGCAACTTTGAATGAGAATGTGCTTACTTACAGCAACGTGCTATATGTTCTGAATGCCCGAATTGGGAATCTGTGTCAAAACTTTGTTAGGAATTATGTGATCCTTTCTAGCTGTAAGTAAGGGACGTGGGACATGAAGTTATTTCTAGGAGGTGGAGACATACCAAGTTTAGCTCAGTTCTGGGCATCTTTGAAATACCTATACAAACCTGTTCCTACATAGTAACTTGCTGCTTGGAATGAGAATGTGCTTGCTTAAAGCAACGTGCTATATATTCTGAATGCCCGGAATGGGAATCTGTGTCAAAATCTTGTTAGGAATTATGTGATCATTACTAGCTGGAAGTAAGGGAGACCGGGCATGAAGTTATTTCTAGAAGTTGGAGACATACCCACTTTAGCTCAGTTCTGGGCATCTTTGAAATACCTATGCAAACTTGTTCCTACATAGTAACTTGCAACTTTGAATGAGAATGTGCTTGCTTACAGCAACGTGCTATATGTTCTGAATGCCCGAATTGGGAATCTGTGTCAAACTTTTTTAGGAATTATGTGATCCTTACTAGCTGGAAGTAAGGGAGATGGGGCATGAAGTTATTTCTAGGAGTTGGAGACATAGGAAGTTTAGCTCAGTTCTGGGCATCCTTGAAAGTCCTATACAAAATTGTTCCTACATAGAAACTTGCAAATTTGAATGAGAATGTGCTTGCTTACAGCAACGTGGTATATGTTCTGAATGCCCGAATTGGGAATCTGTGTCAAAACTTTGTTAGGAA
Source organism: Diceros bicornis minor (assembly GCF_020826845.1). Classification (NCBI taxonomy): domain Eukaryota; kingdom Metazoa; phylum Chordata; class Mammalia; order Perissodactyla; family Rhinocerotidae; genus Diceros; species Diceros bicornis. Next base: position 839,587 of record NW_026691729.1, read on the forward strand.
TTAAGTGATCATTACTAGTTGGAAGTAATGGAGTTGGTGGTGGAAGTTATTTCTAGGAGTTGGAGACATACCAAGTTTAACTCAGTTCTGGGCATCTTTCAAGTACCTATACAAACTTGTTCCTACATAGTAACTTACTAGTTGGAATGAGAAAGTGCTTGCTTAAATCAACGTACTATATGTTCTGAATGTCCGAATTGGGAATCTGTGTCAAAACTTTGTTAGGAATTATGCGATCCTTGCTAGCTGGAAGTAAGGGAGATGGGGCATGAAGATATTTCTAGGAGTTGGAGACATACCCACTTTTAGCTCAGTTATGGGCATCTTTGAAATACCTATACAAACTTGTTCCTACATAGTAACTTGCTACTTGGAATGAGAAAGTGCTGTCTTAAAGAAACGTGCTACATGTTCTGAATGCCTGAATTGGGAATATGTGTCAAAATTTTGTTAGACATTATGTGATCCTTACTAGCTGGAAGTAAGGGAGATGGGGCATGCACTTATTTCTAGGAGTTGGAGACATACCAAGTTTAGCTCAGTTCTGGGCATCATTGAAATACCTATAGAAACTTATTCCTACATAGTAACTTGCAACTTTGAATGAGAATGTGCTTGCTTACAGCAAGATGCTACATGTTCTGAATACCCGAATTGGGAATCTGTGTCAAAACTTTGTTAGTAATTATGTGATCCTTACTAACTGGAAGTAAGTGAGATGGGGCATGAAGTTATTTCTAGGAGTTGGAGACATACCAAGTTTATCTCAGTTCTGGGCATCTTTGAAATACCTATACAAACTTGTTCCTACATAGTAACTTGCAACTTTGAATGAGAATGTGCTTGCTTACAGCAACGTGCTATATGTTCTGAATGCCCGAAATGGGAAATCTGTGTCAAAACTTTGTTAGGAATTATGTGATCCTGACTAGCTGGAAGTAAGGGAGATGGGGCATGAAGTTATTTCTAGGAGTTGGAGACATACCCACTTTAGCTCAGTTCTTTGCCTCTTTGAAATACCTATACAAACTTTTTCCTAAATAGTAACTTGCTACTTGGAATGAGAAAGTACTTGCTTAAAGCAACGTGCTATATGTTCTGAATGCCCGAATTTGAATCTGTGTCTAAACTTTGTTAGGAATTATGTGGTTCTTACTAGCTGGAAGTAAGGGAGATGGAGCATGAAGTTATTTCTGGTAGTTGGAGACATACCTACTTTAGCTCAGTTCTGGGCATCTTTGAATTACCTATACAAACTTGTTCCTACATAGTAACTTGCAACTTTGAATGAGAAAGTGCTTGCTTAAAGCAACGTGCTACATGTTCTGAATGCCCAAATTGGGAATCTGTGTCAAAACTTTGTTAGGAATTATGTGATCCTTACTAGATGGAAGTAAGGGAGATGGGGCATGAAGTTATTTCTAGGAGTTGGAGACATACCAAGTTTAGCTCAGTTCTGGGCATCTTTGAAATACCTATACAAACTTGTTCCTACATAGTAACTTGCAACTTTGAATGAGAATGTGCTTGCTTACAGCAACGTGCTATATGTTCTGAATGCCCGAATTGGGAATCTGTGTCAAAACTTTGTTAGGAATTATGTGATGCTTACTAGCTGGAAGTAAGGGAGATGGGGCATGCAGTTATTTCTAGGAGTTGGACACATACCAAGTTTAGCTCAGTTCTGGGTATCTTTGAAATACCTATACAAACTTGTTCCTACATATTAACTTGCTTCTTGTAATGAGAAAGTGCTTGCTTAAAGCAACGTGCTACATGTTCTGAATGCCCGAATTGGGAATCTGTGTCAAATCTTTGTTAGGAATTATGTGATCCTTACTAGCTGGTAGTAAGGGAGATGGGGCATGAAGTTATTTCTAGGAGTTGGAGACATACCAAGTTTAGCTCAGTTCTGGGAATCTTTGAAATACCTATACTAACATGTTCCTACATAGTAACTTGCAACTTTGAATGAGAATGTGCTTGCTTACAGCAACGTGCTATATGTTCTGAATGCCCGAATTGGGAATCTGTGTCAAAACTTTGTTAGGAATTATGTGATCCTGACTAGGTGGAAGTAAGGGAGATGGGGCATGAAGTTATTTCTAGGAGTTGGAGACATTTCAAGTTTAGCTCTGATCTGGGTATCTTTGAAATACCTATACAAACTGGGTCCTACATAGTAACTTGCAACATTGAATGAGAATGTGCTTGCTTACAGCAACGTGCTATAAGTTCTGAATGGCCGAATTGGGAATCTGTATCAAAATCTTGTTAGGAATTATGTGATCATTACTAGCTGGAAGTAAGGGAGTTGGGGGTTGAAGTTATTTCTAGGAGTTGGAGACATACCAAGTTTAGCTCAGTTCTGGGTATCTTTGAAATACCTATACAAACTTGTTCCTACATAGTAACTTGCAACTTTGAATGACAATGTGCTTACGTAAAGCAACGTGCTATATGTTCTGAATAACCGAATTTGTAATCTGTGTCAAAACTTTGTTAGGAATTATGTGATCCTTACTAGCTGGAAGAAAGGGAGCTGGGGCATGAAGTTATTTCTTGGATTTGGAGACATACTAAGTGTAGCTTAGTTCTGGGCATCTTTGCAATATCTATACAATCTTGTTCCTACATGGTATCTTGCTACTTGGAATGAGAAAGTGCTTGCTTAAAGCAACGTGCTATATGTTCTGAATGCCCGAATTGGGAATCTGTGTCAAAACTTTGTTAGGAATTATGTGATCCTTACTAGCTGGAAGTAAGGGAGATGGGGCATGATGTTATTTCTAGGAGTTGGAGACATACCAAGTTTAGCTCAGTTCTGGGCATCTTTGAAATACCTATACAAACTTGTTCCTACATAGTAACTTGCAACTTTGAATGAGAATGTGCTTGCTTACAGCAACGTGCTATATGTTCTGAATGCAAGAATTGGGAATCTGTGTCAAAACTTTGTTAGGAATTATGTGATCCTTACTAGCTGGAAGTAAGGGAGATGCGGCATGAAGTTATTTCTAGGAGTTGGAGACATTGCAAGTTTAGCTGAGATCTGGGCATCTTTGAAATACCTATACAAACTTGTTCCTACATAGTAACTTGCAACTTTGAATGAGAATGTGCTTGCTTACAGCAACGTGCTATATGATCTGAATGCCCGAATTGGGAATCTGTGTCAAAACTTTGTTAGGAATTATGTGATCCTTACTAGGTGGAAGTAAGGGAGATGTGGCATGAAGTTATTTCTAGGAGTTGCTGACATACCCACTTTAGCTTAGTTCTGGGTATCTTTGAAATACCTATACAAACTTGTTCCTACATAGTAACTTGCTTCTTGTAATGAGAAAGTGCTTGCTTAAAGCAACGTGCTACATGTTCTGAATGCCCGAATTGGGAATCTGTGTCAAAACTTTGTTAGGAATTATGTGATCCTTACTAGCTGGAAGTAAGGGAGATGGGGCATGAAGTTATTTCTAGGAGTTGGAGACATACCAAGCTTAGCTCAGTTCTGGGCATCTTTGAAATACCTATACTAACTTGTTCCTACATAGTAACTTGCAACTTTGAATGAGAATGTGCTTGCTTACAGCAACGTGCTATATGTTCTGAATGCCCGTATTGGGAATCTGTGTCAAAACTTTGTTAGGAATTATGTGATCCTTACTAGCTGGAAGAAAGGGAGTTGGGGCATGAAGTTATTTCTAGAAGTTGGACACATACCAAGCTTAGCTCAGTTCTGGGCATCTTTGAAATACCTATACAAACTTGTTCCTACATAGTAACTTGCAACTTTGAATGAGAATGTGCTTGCTTACAGCAACGTGCTCTATGTTCTGAATGCCCGAATTGGGAATCTGTGTCAAAACTTTGTTAGGCAATATGTGATCATTACTAGCTGGATGTAAGGGAGTTGGGGGTGAAGTTATTTCTAATAGTTGGACACATACCAAGTTTAGCTCTGTTCTGGGCATCTTTGAAATACCTATACAAACTTGTTCCTACATAGTAACTTGCAACTTTGACGGAGAATGTGCTTACTTACAGCAACGTGCTATATGTTCTGAATGCCCGAATTGGGAATCTGTGTCAAAAGTTTGTTAGGAATTATGTGATCCTGACTAGGTGGAAGTAAGGGAGATGGGGCATGAAGTTATTAATAGGAGTTGGAGACATACCCACTTTAGCTCAGTCTGGGCATCTTTGAAATACCTATAAAAACTTGTTCCTACATAGTAACTTGCTACTTGGAATGAGAAAGTGCTTGCTTAAAGCAACGTGCTAAATGTTCTAAATGCCCGATTTGGGAATCTGTGTCAAAACTTTGTTACGAATTATGTGATCCTTACTAGCTGGAAGTAAGGGAGATGGGGCATTTGGTTATTTCTAGGAGTTGGAGACATACCAAGTTTAGCTCAGTTCTGGGCATCTTTGAAATACCTATACAAACTTGTTCCTACATAGTAACTTGCAACTTTGAATGAGAATGTGCTTGCTTACAGCAACGTGCTATATGTTCTGAATGCCCGAATTGGGAATCTGTGTCAAAACTTTGTTAGGAATTATGTGATCCTTACAAGATGGAAGAAAGGGAGTTGGGGCATGAAGTTATTTCTAGAAGTTGGACACATACCAAGTTTAGCTCAGTTCTGGGCATCTTTGAAAGTCCTATACAAACTTGTTCCTACATAGTAACTTGCAACTTTGATTGAGAATGTGCTTGCTTACAGCAACGTGCTATATGTTCTGAATGCCCGAATTGGGAATCTGTGTCAAAACTTTGTTAGGAATTATGTGATCATTACTAGCTGGAAGTAAGGGAGTTGGGGGATGAAGTTATTTCTAATAGTTGGACACATACCAAGTTTAGCTCTGTTCTGGGCATCTTTGAAATACCTATACAAACTTGTTCCTACATAGTAACTTGTAACTTTGACTGAGAATGTGCTTACTTACAGCAACGTGCTATATGTTCTGAATGCCCGAATTGGGAATCTGTGTCAAAAGTTTGTTAGGAATTATGTGATCCTGACTAGGTGGAAGTAAGGGAGATGGGGCATGAAGTTATTACTAGGAGTTGGAGACATACCCACTTTAGCTCAGTCTGGGCATCTTTGAAATACCTATAAAAACTTGTTCCTACTTAGTAACTTGCTACCTGGAATGAGAAAGTGCTTGCTTAAAGCAACGTGCTAAATGTTCTGAATGCCCGAATTGGGAATCTGTGTCAAAACTTTGTTAGGAATTATGTGATCCTTACTAGCTGGAAGTAAGGGAGATGGGGCATTTGGTTATTTCTAGGAGTTGGAGACATACCAAGTTTAGCTCAGTTCTGGGCATCCTTGAAATACCTATACAAACTTGTTCGTACATAGTAACTTGCAACTTTGAATGAGAATGTGCTTGCTTACAGCAACGGGCTATATGTTCTGAATGCCCGAATTGGGAATCTGTGTCAAAACTTTGTTAGGAATTATGTGATCCTTACTAGCTGGAAGTAAGGGAGATGGAGCATGAAGTTATTTCTAGGAGTTGGAGACATACCAAGTTTAGCTCAGTTCGGGGCATCTTTGAAATACCTATACAAACTTGTTCCTACATAGTAACTTGCAACTTTGAATGAGAATGTGCTTGCTTACAGCAACGTGCTATATGTTCTGAATGCCCGAATTGGGAATCTGTGTCAAAACTTTGTTAGGAATTATGTGATCCTTACAAGATGGAAGAAAGGGAGTTGGGGCATGAAGTTATTTCTAGAAGTTGGACACATACCAAGTTTAGCTCAGTTCTGGGCATCTTTGAAAGTCCTATACAAACTTGTTCCTACATAGTAACTTGCAACTTTGAATGAGAATGTGCTTGCTTACAGCAACGTGCTATATGTTCTGAATGCCCGAATTGGCAATCTGTGTCAAAACTTTGTTAGGAATTATGTGATCCTTACTAGATTGAAGAAAGGGAGTTGGGGCATGAAGTTATTACTAGAAGTTGGACACATACCAAGCTTAGCTCAGTTGTGGGCATCTTTGAAATACCTATACAAACTTGTTCCTACATAGTAACTTGCAACTTTGAATGAGAATGTGCTTGCTTACAGCAACGTGCTCTATGTTCTGAATGCCCGAATTGGGAATCTGTGTCAAAACTTTGTTAGGAATTATGTGATCATTACTAGCTGGAAGTAAGTGAGTTGGGGGATGAAGTTATTTCTAATAGTTGGACACATACCAAGTTTAGCTCTGTTCTGGGCATCTTTGAAATACCTATACAAACTTGTTCCTACATAGTAACTTGTAACTTTGACTGAGAATGTGCTTACTTACAGCAACGTGCTATATGTTCTGAATGCCCGAATTGGGAATCTGTGTCAAAAGTTTGTTAGGAATTATGTGATCCTGACTAGGAGGAAGTAAGGGAGATGGGGCATGAAGTTATTACTAGGAGTTGGAGACATACCCACTTTAGCTCAGTCTGGGCATCTTTGAAATACCTATAAAAACTTGTTCCTACTTAGTAACTTGCTACCTGGAATGAGAAAGTGCTTGCTTAAAGCAACGTGCTAAATGTTCTGAATGCCCGAATTGGGAATCTGTGTCAAAACTTTGTTAGGAATTATGTGATCCTTACTAGCTGGAAGTAAGGGAGATGGGGCATTTGGTTATTTCTAGGAGTTGGAGACATACCAAGTTTAGCTCAGTTCTGGGCATCCTTGAAATACCTATACAAACTTGTTCGTACATAGTAACTTGCAACTTTGAATGAGAATGTGCTTGCTTACAGCAACGGGCTATATGTTCTGAATGCCCGAATTGGGAATCTGTGTCAAAACATTGTTAGGAATTATGTGATCCTTACAAGATGGAAGAAAGGGAGTTGGGGCATGAAGTTATTTCTAGAAGTTGGACACATACCAAGTTTAGCTCAGTTCTGGGCATCTTTGAAAGTCCTATACAAACTTGTTCCTACATAGTAACTTGCAACTTTGATTGAGAATGTGCTTGCTTACAGCAACGTGCTATATGTTCTGAATGCCCGAATTGGGAATCTGTGTCAAAACTTTGTTAGGAATTATGTGATCCTTACTAGCTGGAAGTAAGGGAGTTGGGGGATGAAGTTATTTCTAATAGTTGGACACATACCAAGTTTAGCTCTGTTCTGAGCATCTTTGAAATACCTATACAAACTTGTTCCTACATAGTAACTTGCAACTTTGAATGAGAATGTGCTTACTTACAGCAACGTGCTATATGTTCTGAATGCCCGAATTGGGAATCTGTGTCAAATCTTTGTTAGGAATTATGTGATTCTTACTAGCTGGAAGTAAGGTAGTTGGGACATGAAGTTATTTCTAGGAGTTGGAGACATACAAAGTTTAGCTCAGTTCTGGGCATCTTTGAAATACCTATACAAACTTGTTCCTACATAGTAACTTGCAACTTTGAATCAGAATGTGCTTGCTTACAGCAATGTGCTATATGTTCTGAATGCCCGAATTGGGAATCTGTGACAAAACTTTGTTAGGAATTATGTGATCCTTACTAGCTGGAAGAAAGGGAGATGGGGCATGAAGATATTTCTAGGAGTTGGAGACATACCAAGTTTAGCTCAGTTCTGCGCATCTTTGAAATACCTATACAAACTTGTTCCTACATAGTAACTTGCAACTTTGAATGAGAATGTACTTGCTTACAGCAACTTGCTATATGTTCTGAATGCCCGAATTGGGAATCTCTGTCAAAACTTTGTTAGGACTTATGTGATCCTTACTAGCGGGAAGTAAGGGAGATGGCGCATGAAGATATTTCTAGGAGTTTGAGACATAACCACGTTAGCTCAGTTCTGGGTATCTTTGAAATACCTATACAAACTTGTTCCTACATAGTAACTTGCAACTTTGAATGAGAATGTGCTTGCTTACAGCAACGTGCTATATGTTCTGAATGCCCGAATTGGGAATCTATGTCAAAACTTTGTTAGGAATTATGTGATCCTGACTAGCTGGAAGTAAGGGAGATGGGGCATGAAGTTATTTCTAGGAGTTGGAGACATACCAAGTTTAGCTCAGTTCTGGGCATCTTTGAAATACCTATACAAACTTGTTCCTACATAGTAACTTGCAACTTTGAATGAGAATGTGCTTGCTTACAGCAAAGTGCTATATGTTCTGAATGCCCGAATTGGGAATCTGTGTCAAAACTTTGTTAGTAATTATGTGATCCTTACTAGCTGGAAGTAAGGGAGATGGGGCATGAAGTTATTTCTAGGAGTTGGAGACATACCCACTTTAGCTCAGTTCTGGGCATCTTTGAAATACCTATACAAACTTGTTCCTACATAGTAACTTGCAACTTTGAATGAGAATGTTCTTGCTTACAGCAACGTGCTATATGTTCTGAATGTCCGAATTGGGAATCTGTGTCAAAACTTCGTTAGTAATTATGTGATCATTACTAGCTGGAAGTAAGGGAGTTGGGGGATGAAGTTATTTCTAATAGTTGGACACATACCAAGTTTAGCTGTGTTCTGAGCATCTTTGAAATACCTATACAAACTTGTTCCTACATAGTAACTTGCAACTTTGAATGAGAATGTGCTTACTTACAGCAACGTGCTATATGTTCTGAATGACCGAATTGGGAATCTGTGTCAAAACTTTGTTAGGAATTATGTGATTCTTACTAGCTGGAAGTAAGGGAGTTGGGACATGAAGTTATTTCTAGGAGTTCGAGACATACAAAGTTTAGCTCAGTTCTGGGCATCTTTGAAATACCTATACAAACTTGTTCCTACATAGTAACTTGCAACTTTGAATCAGAATGTGCTTGCTTACAGCAATGTGCTATATGATCTGAATGCCCGAATTGGGAATCTGTGTCAAAACTTTGTTAGAAATTATGTGATCCTTACTAGCTGGAAGAAAGGGAGATGGGGCATGAAATTATTTCTACGAGTTGGAGACATACCCACTTTAGCTCAGTTCTGGGCATTTTTGAAATACCTATACAAACTTGTTCCTACATAGTACCTTGCTACTTGGAATGAGAAAGTGCTTGCTTAAAGCAACGTGCTACATGTTCTGAATGCCCGAATTGGGAATCTGTGTCAAAACATTGTTAGGAATTATGTGATCCTTACTAGCTGGAAGTAAGGGAGATGGGGCATGAAGTTATTTCTAGGAGTTGGAGACTTACCAAGTTTAGCTCAGTTCTGGGCATCTTTGAAATACCTATACAAACTTGTTCCTACATAGTAACTTGCTACTTGGAATGAAAATGTGCTTGCTTAAAGCAACGTGCTATATATTCTGAATAACCGAATTGGGAATCTGTGTCAAAACTTTGTAAGGAATTATGTGATCCTTACTAGCTGGAAGAAAGTGAGATGGGGTATGAAGTTATTTCTTGGAGTTGGAGACATACCAAGTGTAGCTCAGTTCTGGGCATCTTTGAAATACCTATAGAAACTTGTTCCTACATAGTAACTTGCTACTTGGAATGAGAAAGTGCTTGCTTAAAGCAACGTGCTAAATGTTCTGAATGCCCGAATTGGGAATCTGTGTCAAAACTTTGTTAGGAAATATGTGATCCTTACTAGCTGGAAGTAAGGGAGATGGGGCATGAACTTATTTCTAGGAGTTAGAGACATACCAAGTTTAGCTCAGTTCTGGGCATCTTTGAAATACCTATACAAACTTGTTCCTACATAGTGCCTTGCTCCTTGGAATGAGAAAGTGCTTGCTTAAAGCAACGTGCTACATGTTCTGAATGCCCGAATTGGGAATCTGTGTCAAAACTTTGTTAGGAATTATGTGATCCTTACTAGCTGGAAGTAAGGGAGATGGGGCATGAAGTTATTTCTAGGAGTTGGAGACATACCCACTTTAGCTCAGTTCTGGGCATCTTTGAAATACCTATACAAACTTGTTCCTACATAGTAACTTGCAACTTTGAATGAGAATGTTCTTGCTTACAGCAACGTGCTATATGTTCTGAATGTCCGAATTGGGAATCTGTGTCAAAACTTCGTTAGTAATTATGTGATCATTACTAGCTGGAAGTAAGGGAGTTGGGGGATGAAGTTATTTCTAATAGTTGGACACATACCAAGTTTAGCTGTGTTCTGAGCATCTTTGAAATACCTATACAAACTTGTTCCTACATAGTAACTTGCAACTTTGAATGAGAATGTGCTTACTTACAGCAACGTGCTATATGTTCTGAATGCCCGAATTGGGAATCTGTGTCAAAACTTTGTTAGGAATTATGTGATTCTTACTAGCTGGAAGTAAGGGAGTTGGGACATGAAGTTATTTCTAGGAGTTCGAGACATACAAAGTTTAGCTCAGTTCTGGGCATCTTTGAAATACCTATACAAACTTGTTCCTACATAGTAACTTGCAACTTTGAATCAGAATGTGCTTGCTTACAGCAATGTGCTATATGATCTGAATGCCCGAATTGGGAATCTGTGTCAAAACTTTGTTAGAAATTATGTGATCCTTACTAGCTGGAAGAAAGGGAGATGGGGCATGAAATTATTTCTACGAGTTGGAGACATCCCCACTTTAGCTCAGTTCTGGGCATTTTTGAAATACCTATACAAACTTGTTCCTACATAGTACCTTGCTACTTGGAATGAGAAAGTGCTTGCTTAAAGCAACGTGCTACATGTTCTGAATGCCCGAATTGGGAATCTGTGTCAAAACATTGTTAGGAATTATGTGATCCTTACTAGCTGGAAGTAAGGGAGATGGGGCATGAAGTTATTTCTAGGAGTTGGAGACTTACCAAGTTTAGCTCAGTTCTGGGCATCTTTGAAATACCTATACAAACTTGTTCCTACATAGTAACTTGCTACTTGGAATGAAAATGTGCTTGCTTATAGCAACGTGCTATATGTTCTGAATGCCCGAATTGGGAATCTGTGTCAAAACTTTGTTAGAAATTATGTGATCCTTACTAGCTGGAAGTAAGGGAGATGGGGCATGAAGTTATTTCTAGGAGTTGGAGACATACCCACTTTAGCTCAGTTCCTTGCATCTTTGAAATACTTATACAAACTTGGTCCCACATTGTAACTTGCTACTTGGAATGAGAAAGTGCTTGCTTAAAGCAACGTGCTATATGTTCTGAATGCCCGAATTGGGAATCTGTGTCAAATCTTTGTTAGTAATTATGTGATCCTAACTAGCTTGTAGTAAGTGAGATGGGGCATGAAGTTATTTCTAGGAGTTGGAGACATACCAAGTTTAGCTCAGTTCTGGGCATCTTTGAAAGTCCTATACAAACTTGTTCCTACATAGTAACTTGCAACTTTGAATGAGAATGTGCTTGCTTACAGCAACGTGCTATATGTTCTGAATGCCCGAATTGGGAATCTGTGTCAAAACTTTCTTAGTAATTATGTGATCCTTACTAGATGGAAGAAAGTGAGTTGGGGCATAAAGTTATTTCTAGAAGTTGGACACATACCAAGTTTAGCTCAGTTCTGGGCATCTTTGAAATACCTATACAAACTTGTTCCTACATAGTAACTTGCAACTTTGAATGAGAATGTGCTTGCTTACAGCAACGTGCTCTATATTCTGAATGCCCGAATTGGGAATCTGTGTCAAAACTTTGTTAGGAATTATGTGATCCTTACTAGCTGGAAGTAAGGGAGATGGGGCATGAAGTTATTTCTAGAAGTTTGACACATACCAAGTTTAGCTCAGTTCTGGGCACCTTTGAAATACCTATACAAACTTGTTCCTACATAGTAACTTGCAACTTTGAATGAGAATGTGCTTGCTTAAAGCAACGTGCTATATGTTCTGAATAACCGAATTGGGAATCTGTGTCAAAACTTTGTAAGGTTTTATGTCATCCTTACTAGCTGGAAGAAAGTGAGATGGGGCATGAAGTTATTTCTTGGAGTTGGAGACATACCAAGTGTAGCTCAGTTCTGGGCGTCTTTGAAATACCTATACAAACTTGTTCCTACATAGTAACTTGCAACTTTGAATGAGAATGTGCTTGCTTACAGCAACGTGCTATATGTTCTGAATGCCCGAGTTGGGAATCTGTGTCAAAAGTTTGTTAGGAATTATGTGATCCTGACTAGGTGGAAGTAAGGGAGATGGGGCATGAAGTTATTACTAGGAGTTGGAGACATACCCACTTTAGCTCAGTTCTGGGCATCTTTGAAATACCTATAGAAACTTGTTCCTACATAGTAACTTGCTACTTGGAATGAGAAAGTGCTTGCTTAAAGCAACGTGCTAAATGTTCTGAATGCCCGAAATGGGAATCTGTGTCAAAATTTTGTTAGGACTTATGAGATCCTTACTAGCTGGAAGTAAGGGAGATGGGGCATGAAGTTATTTCTAAGAGTTGGAGACATACCCACTTTAGCTCAGTTCTGGGCATCTTTGAAATACCTATACAAACTTGTTACTACATAGTAACTTGCTACTTGGAATGAGAAAGTGCTTGCTTAAAGCAACGTGCTACATGTTCTGAATGCCCGAATTGGGAATCTGTGTCAAAACTTTGTTAGGAATTATGTGATCCTTACTAGCTGGAATTAAGGGAGATGGGGCATGAAGTTATTTCTTGGAGTTGGAGACATACCAAGTTTAGCTTAGATCTGGGCATCTTTGAAACACCTATACAAACTTGTGCCTACATAGTAACTTGCAACTTTGAATGAGAATGTGCTTACTTACAGCAACGTGCTATATGTTCTGAATGCCCGAATTGGGAATCTGTGTCAAAACTTTTTTAGTAATTATGTGATCCTTTCTAGATGGAAGTAAGGGAGATGGGGCATGAACTTATTTCTAGGAGTTGGAGACATACCAAGTTTAGCTCAGTTCTGGGCATCTTTGAAATACCTATACAAACTTGTTCCTACATAGTAACTTGCTATTTGAAATGAGAAAGTGCTTGCTTAAAGCAACGTGCTACATGTTCTGAATGCCCGATTTGGGAATCTGTGTCAAAACTTTGTTAGGAATTATGTGATCCTTACTAGCTGGAAGTAAGGGAGATGGGGCATGAAGTTATTTCTAGGAGTTGGAGACATACCCACTTTAACTCAGTTCTGGGCATCTTTGAAATACCTATACAAACTTGTTACTACATAGTAACTTGCTACTTGGAATGAGAAAGTGCTTGCTTAAAGCAACGGGCTATATGTTCTGAATGCCCGAATTGGGAATCTGTGTCAAAACTTTGTTAGGAATTATGTGATCCTTACTAGCTGGAAGTAAGGGAGATGGGGCATGAAGTTATTTCTGGGAGTTGGAGACATACCAAGTTTAGCTCAGTTCTGGTCATCTTTGAAATACCTATACAAACTTGTTCCTACATAGTAACTTGCAACTTTGAATGAGAATGTGCTTGCTTACAGCAACGTGCTATATGTTCTGAATGCCCGAATTGGGAATCTATGTAAAAACTTTGTTAGGAATTATGTGATCCTTACTAGCTGGAAGAAAGGGAGATGGGGCATGAGGTTATTTCTAGGAGTTTGAGACATAACCACGTTAGCTCAGTTCTGGGCATCTTTGAAATACCTATACAAACTTGTTCCTACATAGTAACTTGCTACTTGGAATGAGAAAGTGCTTGATTAAAGCAACGTGCTATATGTTCTGGATGCCCGAATTGGGAATCTGTGTCAAATCTTTGTTAGGAATTATGTGATCCTTACTAGCTGGAAGTAAGGGAGATGGGGCGTGAAGTTATTTCTAGGAGTTGGAAACATACCAAGTTTAGCTCAGGTCTGGGCATCTTTGAAAGTCGTATACAAACTTGTTCCTACATAGTAACTTGCAACTTTGAATGAGAATGTGCTTGCTTACAGCAACGTGCTATATGTACTGAATGCCCGAATTGGGAATCTGTGTCAAAACTTTGTTAGGAATTATGTCATCCTTACCAGCTGGAAGTAAGGGATACGGGGCACGAAGTTATTTCTTGGAGTTGGAGACATACCCAATTTAGCTCAGTTCTGCGGATCTTTGAAATACCTATACAAACTTATTCCTACATAGTAACTTGCTACTTGGAATTAGAAAGTGCTTGCTTAAAGGAACGTGCTATATGTTCTGAATGACCTAATTAGGAATCTGTGTCAAAACTTTGTTAGGAATTATGTGATCCTTACCAGCTGGAAGTAAGGGAGTTGGGGCATGAAGTTATTTCTAGGAGTTGGAGACATACCCACTTTTGCTCGGTTCTGGGCATCTTTGAAATACCTATGCAAACTTTTCCTACATAGTAACTTGCAACTTTGAATGAGAATGTGCTTGCTTGCAGCAACGTGCTATATGTTCTGAATGCCCGAATTGGGAATCTGTGTCAAAACTTTGTTAGGAATTATGTGATCCTTACTAGCTGGAAGTAAGGGAGATGGGGCATGAAGTTATTTCTAGGAGTTGGAGACATACCCAATTTAGCTCAGTTCTGGGTATCTTTGAAATACCTATACAAACTTGTTCCTACATATTAACTTGCTACTTGGAATGAGAAAGTGCTTGCTTCAAGCAACGTGCTATATGTTCTGAATGCCCGAATTGGGAATCTGTGTCAAAACTTTGTTAGGAATTATGTGATCCTTACTCGGTGGAAGTAAGGGAGATGGGGCATGAAGTTATTTCTAGGAGTTGGAGACATACCAAGTTTAGCTCAGTTCTGGGCATCTTTGAAATACCTATAGAAACTTGTTCCTACATAGTAACATGCTACTTGGAATGTGAAAGTGCTTGCTTAAAGCAACGTGCTACATATTCTGAATGCCCGAATTGGGAATCTGTGTCAAAACTTTGTAGGAATTATGTGATCCTTACTAGTTGGAAGTAAGGTAGATGGGGTATGAAGTTATTTCTATTAGTTGGAGACATACCAAGTTTAGCTCAGTCCTGGGCATCTTTGAATGTCCTATACAAACTTGTTCTTACATAGTAACTTGCAAATTTGAATGAGAATGTGCTTGCTTGCAGCAACGTGCTATATGTTCTGAATGTCCGAATTGGGAATCTGTGTCAAAACTTTGTTAGGAATTATGTGATCCTTACTAGCTGGAAGTAAGGGAGATGGGGCATGAAGTTATTTCTAGGAGTTGGAGACATATCCACTTTAGCTCAGTTCTGGGTATCTTTGAAATACCTGTAGAAACTTGTTCCTACATAGTAACTTGCTACTTGAATTGAGAAAGTGCTTGCTTAAAGCAACGTGCTATATGTTCTGAATGCCCGAATTGGGAATCTGTGTCAAAACTTTGTTAGGAATTATGTGATCCTTACTAGCTGGAAGTAAGGTAGATGGGGCATGAAATTATTTCTAGGAGTTGGAGACATACAAAGTTTAGCTCAGTTCTGCGCATCTTTGAAATACCTATACAAACTTGTTCCTACATACTAACTTGCAACTTTGAATGAGAATGTGCTTGCTTAAAGCAACGTGCTATATGTCCTGCATTCCAGAATTGAGAATCTGTGTCAAAACTTTGTTAGGAATTATGTGATCCTTACTAGCTGGAAGTAAGGGAGATGGGGCATGAAGTTATTTCTAGGAGTTGGAGACATACCAAGTTTAGCTCACTTCTGGGCTTCTTTGAAATACCTTTACAAATTTTGTTCCTACTTAGTAACTTGCAACGTTGAAAGAGAAAGTGCTTGCTTACAGCAACGTGCTATATGTTCTGAATGCCCGAATTGGGAATCTGTGTCAAAACGTTGTTAGAAATTATGTGATCCTTACTAGCTGGAAGTAAGGGAGATGGGGCATGAAGTTATTTCTAGGAGTTGGAGACATACCAAGTTTAGCTCTGTTCCGGACATCTTTGAAATACCTATACAAACTTGTTCCTACATAGTAACTTGAAACTTTGAATGAGAATGTGCTTGCTTACAGCAAAGTGCTATATGTTCTGAATGCCCGAATTGGGAATCTGTGTCAAAACTTTGTTAGGAATTATGTGATCCTTACTAGCTTGTAGTAAGGGAGATGGGGCATGATGTTATTTCTAGGAATTGGAGACATACCAAGTTTAGCTCAGTTCTGGGCATCTTTGAAATACCTATACAAACTTGTTCATACATAGTAACTTGCAACTTTGAATGAGAATGTGCTTGCTTACAGCAACGTGCTATATGTTCTGAATGCCCGAATTGGGAATCTGTGTCAAAACTTTGTTAGGAACTCTGTGATCCTTACTAGCTGGAAGTAAGGGAGATGGGGCATGAAGTTATTTCTAGGAGTTGGAGACATACCAAGTTTAGCTCAGTTCTGCGCATCTTTGAAATAACTATACAAACTTGTTCCTACATTGTAACTTGCAACTTTGACTGAGAATGTGATTGCTTACAGCAACGTGCTATATGTTCTGAATGCACGAATTGGGAATCTGTGTCAAAACTTTGTTAGGAATTATGTGATCCTTACTAGCTGGAAGTAAGGGAGATGGGGCATGAAGATATTTCTAGGAGTTGGAGACATACCAAGTTTAGCTCAGTTCTGGGCATCGTTGAAATTCCTATACAGACTTGTTCCTACATAGTAACTTGCAAATTTGAAGGAGAATGTGCTTGCTTACAGCCGGTGCTATCTTTTCCGAATGCCCGAATTGGGAATCTGTGTCAAACCTTTGTTAGGAATTATGTGATCCTTACTAGCTGGAAGTAAGGGAGATGGGGCATGAAGTTATTTCTAGGAGTTGGAGACATACCCACTTTAGCTCAATTCTGGGCATCTTTGAAATACCTATACAAACTTGTTCCTACATAGTAACTTGCAACATTGAATGAGAATGTGCTTGCTTACAGCAACGTGCTATATGTTCTGAATGCCCGAATTGGGAATCTGTGTCAAAACTTTGTTAGGAATTATGTGATCCTTACTAGCTGGAAGTAAGAGAGTTGGGACATGAAGTTATTTCTATGAGTTGGAGACATACCCACTTTAGCTCAGTTCTGGGCATCTTTGAAATACCTATACAAATATGTTCCTACATAGTAACTTGCTACTTGGAATGAGAAAGTGCTTGCTTAAAGCAACGTTCTATATGTTCTGAATGTCCGAATTAGGAATCTGTGTCAAAACTTTGTTAGAAATTATGTGATCCTTACTAGCTGGAAGTAAGGGAGATGGGGCATGAAGTTATTTCTAGGAGTTCGAGACATACCCACTTTAGCTCAGTTCTTTGCATCTTTGAAATACCTATACAAACTTGTTCCTACAGAGTAACTTGCTACTTGGAATGAGAAAGTGCTTGCTTAAAGCAACGTGCTATATGTTCTGAATGCCCGAATTGGAAATCTGTGTCAAAACTTTGTTAGGAATTATGTGATCCTTACTAGCTTGTAGTAAGGGAGATGGGGCATGAAGTTATTTCTAGGAATTGGAGACAAACCAAGTTTAGCTCAGTTCTGGGCATCTTTGAAATACCTATACAAACTTGTTCATACATAGTAACTTGCAACTTTGAATGAGAATGTGCTTGCTTACAGCAACGTGCTATATGTTCTGAATGCCCGAATTGGGAATCTGTGTCATAACTTTGTTAGAAATTATGTGATCCTTAATAGCTGGAAGTAAGTGAGATGGGGCATGAAGTTATTTCTAGGAGTTGGAGTCATACCAAGTTTAGCTCAGTTCTGGGCATCTTTGAAATACCTATACAAACTTGTTCCTACATAGTAACTTGCAACTTTGAATGAGAATGTGCTTGCTTACAACAACGTGCTTTATGTTCTGAATGCCCGAATTGGGAATCTGTGTCAAAACTTTGTTAGGAATTATGTGATCCTTACTGACTGGAAGTAAGGGAGATGGGGCATGAAGTTATTGCTAGCAGTTGGAGACATACAAGTTTATCTCACTTCTGGGCATCTTTGAAATACCTATACAAACTTGTTCCTACATAGTAACTTGCAACTTTGAATGAGAATGTGCTTGCTTACAGCAACGTGCTATATGTTCTGAATGCCCGAAGTGGGAATCTGTGTCAAATCTTTGTTAGGAATTATGTGATCCTTAAAAGATGAAAGTAAGGGAGATGGGGCATGAAGTTATTTCTAGGAGTTGGAGACATACCAAGTCTAGCTCAGTTCTGGGCATCTTTGAAAGTCCTATACAAACTTGTTCCTACATAGTAACTTGCAACTTTGAATGAGAATGTGCTTGCTTACAGCAACGTGCTATATGTTCTGAATGCCCGAATTGGGAATCTGTGTCAAAACTTTGTTAGGAATTATGTGATCCTTACTAGATGGAAGTAAGGGAGATGGGGCATGAAGTTATTTCTAGGAGTTGGAGACATACCAAGTTTAGCTCAGTTCTGGGCATCTTTGAAATACCTATACAAACTTGTTCCTACATAGTAACTTGCATCTTTAAATGAGAATGTGCTTGCTTACAGCAACGTGCTATATATTCTGAATGCCCGAATTGGGAATCTGTGTCAAAACTTTGTTAGCAATTATTTGATCCTTACTAGCTGGAAGTAAGAGAGTTGGGACATGAAGTTATTTCTAGGAGTTGGAGACATACCCACTTTAGCTCAGTTCTGGGCATCTTTGAAATACCTGTACAAAATTGTTGCTACGTAGTAACTTGCTACTTGGAATGAGAAACTGCTTGCTTAAAGGAACGTGCTATATGTTCTGAATGACCGAATCGGGAATCTGTGTCAAAACTTTGTTAGGATTTATGTGATCCTTACAAGCTGGAAGTAAGTGGGATGCGGCGTGAAGTTATTTCTAGGAGTTGGAGACATACCAAGTCTAGCTCAGTTCTGGGCATCTTTGAAAGTCCTATACAAACTTGTTCCTACATAGTAACTTGCAACTTTGAATGAGAATGTGCTTGCTTACAGCAACGTGCTATATGATCTGAATGCCCGAATTGGGAATCTGTGTCAAAACTTTGTTAGGAATTATTTGATCCTTACCAGCTGGAAGTAAGGGAGATGGGGCATGAAGTTATTTCTAGGAGTTTGAGACATATCCACTTTAGCTCAGTTCTGCGCATCTTTGAAATACCTATACAAACTTGTTCATACATAGTAACTTGCAACTTGGAATGAGAAAGTGCTTGCTTAAAGGAACGTGCTATATGTTCTGAATGACCGAATTGGGTATCTGTGTCAAAAATTTGTTAGAAATTATGTGATCCTTACTAGCTGGAAGTAAGGGAGATGTGGAATGAAGTTATTTCTAGGAGTTGGAGACATACCAAGTTTAGCTCTGTTCTGGGCATCTTTGAAATACCTGTACAAACTTGTTCCTACATAGTTACTTGCATCTTTGAATGAGAATGTGCTTGCTTACAGCAACGTGCTATATGTTCTGAATGCCCGAATTGGGAATCTGTGTCAAAACTTTTTTAGGAATTATGTGATCCTTGCTAGCTGGAAGTAAGTGAGATGGGGCATGAAGATATTTCTAGGAGTTGGAGACAGACCAAGTTTAGCTCAGTTCTGGGCATCTTTGAAATACCTATACAAACTTGTTCCTACATAGTAACTTGCAACTTTGAATGAGAATGTGCTTGCTTAGAGCAACGTGCTATATGTTCTGAATGCCCGAATTGGGAATCGGTGTCAAAACTTTGTGAGGAATTATGTGATCCTTTCTAGCTGGAAGTAATGGAGATGGGGCATGAAGTTATTTCTAGGAGTTGGAGACATACCAAGTTTATCTCAGTTCTGGGCATCTTTGAAATACCTATACAAACTTGTTCCTACATAGTAACTTGCAAGTTTGAATGAGAATGTGCAAGCTTACACTAACGTGCAACATGTTCTGAACGCCTGAATTGGGAATCTGTGTCAAATCTTTGTTAGGAATTATGTGATCCTTACTAGGTGGAAGTAAGGGAGATGGGGCATGAAGATATTTCTAAGAGTTGGAGACATACCCACTTTAGCTCAGTTCTGGGCATCTTTGAAATACCTATATAAACTTGTTCCTACATAGTAACTTGCTACTTGGAATGAGAAAGTGCTTGCTTAAAGCAACGTGCTACATATTCCGAATGCCCGAATTGGGAATCTTTGTCAAATCGTTGTTAGGAATTATGTGATCCTTACTAGCTGGAAGTAAGTGAGATGGGGCATGAAGTTATTTCTAGGAGTTGGAGAAATACCAAGTTTAGCTCAGTTCTGGGTATCTTTGAAATACCTATACAAACTTGTTGCTACATAGTAACTTGCATCTTTGAATGAGAATGTGCTTGCTTACAGCAACGTGCTATATGTTCTGAATGCCCGAATTGGGAGTCTGTGTCAAAAATTTGTTAGGAATTATGTGATCCTTACTAGATGGAAATAAGGGAGATGGGGCATGAAGTTATTTCTAGAAGTTGGAGACATACCCACTTTAGCTCAGTTCTTTGCATCTTTGAAATACCTATACAAACTTGTTCCTATATAGTAACTTGCTTCTTGGAATGAGAAAGTGCTTGCTTAAAGCAACGTGCTAAATGTTCTGAATGACCGAATTGGGAATCTGTGTCAAAACTTTGTTAGGAATTATGTGATCCTTACTAGCTGGTAGTAAGGGAGATGGGGCATGAAGTTATTTCTTTGAGTTGGAGACATACCAAGTTGAGCTCAGTTCTGGGCATCTTTGAAAGTGCTATACAAACTTGTTCCTACATAGTTCCTTGCTACTTGGAATGAGAAAGTGCTTGCTTAAAGCAACGTGGTATATGTTCTGAATGCCCGAATTGGGAATCTGTGTCAAAACTTTGTTAGGAATTATGTGATCCTTACTAGCTGGAAGTAAGGGAGATGGGGCATGAAGTTATTTCAAGGAGTTGGAGACATACCATTTTAGCTCAGTTCTGGGCATCTTTGAAATACCAATACAAACTAGTTCCTACATAGTAACTTGCAACTTTGAAAGAGAATGTGCTTGCTTACAGCAACGTGCTATATGTTCGGAATGCCCGAATTGGGAATCTGTGTCAAAACTTTGTTAGGAATTATGTGATCCTTACTAGCTGGAAGTAAGGGAAATGGGGCATGAAGATATTTCTAGGAGTTGGAGACATACCCACTTTAGCTCACTTCTTTTCATCTTTGAAATACCTATACAAACTTGTTCCTACATAGTAACTTGCTACTTGGAATGAGAAAGAGCTTGCTTAAAGCACCGTGCTATATGTTCTGAATGCTCGAATTGGGAATCTGTGTCAAAACTTTGTTAGGAATTATGTGATCCTTATTAGCTGGTAATAAGGGAGATGGGGCATGAAGTTATTTCTAGTAGTTGGAGACATACCAAGTTTAGCTCAGTTCTGGGCATCTTTGAAATACCTATACAAACTTGTTCCTATATAGTAACTTGCAACTTTGAATGAGAATGTGCTTGCTTACAGCAACGTGCTATATGTTCTGAATGCCCGAATTGGGAATCTGTGTCAAATCTTTGTTAGGAAATATGTGATCCTTACTAGCTGGAAGTAAGGGAGATGGGTCATGAAGTTATTTCTAGGAGTTGGAGACATACCAAGTATAGTTCAGTTCTGAGCATCTTTGAAATACCTATACAAACTTGTTCCTACATAGTAACTTGAAACTTTGAATGAGAATGTGCTTGCTTACAGCAGCGTGCTATATGTTCTGAATGACCGAATTGGGAATCTATGTCAAATCTTTGTTAGGAATTATGTGATCCTTACTAGCTGGAAGTAAGGGAGATGGGGCATGAAGTTATTTCTAGGAGTTGGAGACATACCCACTTTAGCTCAGTTCTGGGCATCTTTGAAATACCTATACAAACTTGTTCCTACATAGTAACTTGCAACTTTGAATGAGAATGTGCTTGCTTACAGCAACGTGCTATATGTTCTGAATGCCCGAATTGGGAATCTGTGTCAAAATTATGTTAGGAATTATGTGATACTTACTAGCTGGAAGTAAGGGAGATGGGGCATGAAGTTATTTCTAGGAGTTGGAGACATACCAAGTTTAGCTCAGTTCTGGGCATCTTTGAAAGTCCTATACAAACTTGTTCCTACATAGTAACTTGCAACTTTGAATGAGAATGTGCTTGCTTACAGCAACGTGCTATATGTTCTGAATGCCCGAATTGGGAATCTGTGTCAAAACTTTGTTAGGAAATATGTGATCATTACTAGCTGGAAGTAAGGGAGATGGGGCATGAAGTTATTTCTAGGAGTTGGAGACATACCAAGTTTAGCTCAGTTCTGGGCATCTTTGAAAGTCCTATACAAACTTGTTCCTACATAGTAACTTGAAACTTTGAATGAGAATGTGCTTGCTTACAGCAACGTGCTATATGTTCTGAATGCCCGAATTGGGAATCTGTGTGAAAACTTTGGTAGGCATTATGTGATCCTTACTAGCTGGAAGTAAGGGAGATGGGGCATGAACATATTTCTAGGAGTTGGAGACATACCATGTTTAGCTCAGTTCTGGGAATCTTTGAAATACCTATACAATCTTGTTCCTACATAGTAACTTGCAACTTTGAATGAGAATGTGCTTGCTTACCGCAACGTGCTATATGTCCTGAATGCCCGAATTGGGAATCGGTGTCAAAACTTTGTTAGGAATTATGTGATCCTTTCTAGCTGGAAGTCAGGGAGATGGGGCATGAAGTTATTGCTAGCAGTTGGAGACATACAAGTTTATCTCACTTCTGGGCATCTTTGAAATACCTATACAAACTTGTTCCTACATAGTAACTTGCAACTTTGAATGAGAATGTGCTTGCTTACAGCAACGTGCTATATGTTCTGAATGCCCGAAGTGGGAATCTGTGTCAAATCTTTGTTAGGAATTATGTGATCCTTAAAAGATGAAAGTAAGGGAGATGGGGCATGAAGTTATTTCTAGGAGTTGGAGACATACCAAGTTTAGCTCAGTTCTGGGCATCTTTTAAATACCTATACAAACTTGTTCCTACATAGTAACTTGCAAGTTTGAATGAGAATGTGCAAGCTTAAACTAACGTGCAACATGTTCTGAACGCCTGAATTGGGAATCTGTGTCAAAACTTTGTTAGGAATTACGTGATCCTTACTAGGTGGAAGTAAGGGAGATGGGGCATGAAGTTATTTCTAAGAGTTGGAGACATACCCACTTTAGCTCAGTTCTGGGCATCTTTGAAATACCTATATAAACTTGTTCCTACATAGTAACTTGCTACTTGGAATGAGAAAGTGCTTGCTTAAAGCAACGTACTAAATATTCCGAATGCCCGAATTGGGAATCTGTGTCAAATCGTTGTTAGGAATTATGTGATCCTTACTAGCTGGAAGTAAGTGAGATGGGGCATGAAGTTATTTCTAGGAGTTGGAGAAATACCAAGTTTAGCTCAGTTCTGGGCATTTTGAAATACCTATACAAACTTGTTGCTACATAGTAACTTGCAACTTTGAATGAGAATGTGCTTGCTTACAGCAACGTGCTATATGTTCTGAATGCCCGAATTGGGAATCTGTGTCAAAAATTTGTTAGGAATTATGTGATCCTTACTAGATGGAAATAAGGGAGATGGGGCATGAAGTTATTTCTAGGAGTTGGAGATATACCCACTTTAGCTCAGTTCTTTGCATCTTTGAAATACCTATAGAAACTTGTTCCTACATAGTAACTTGCTACTTGGAATGAGAAAGTGCTTGCTTAAAGCAACGTGCTATAAGTTCTGAATGCCCGAATTGGGAATCCGTATCAAAACTTTGTTAGGAATTATGTGATCCTTACTAGCTGTTAGTAAGGGAGATGGGACATGAAATTATTTCTAGGAGTTGGAGACATACCAAGTTTAGCTCAGTTCTGGGCATCTTTGAAAGTCCTATACAAACTTGTTCTTACATTGTAACTTGCAACTTTGAATGAGAGTTTGCTTGCTTACAGCAACGTGCTATATGTTCTGAATGCCAGAATTGGGAATCTGTGTCAAAACTTTGTTAGGAATTATGTGATCCTTACTAGCTGGAAGTAAGGGAGATGGAGCATGAAGTTATTTCTAGGAGTTGGAGACATACCCACTTTAGCTCAGTTCTGGGCATCTTTGAAATACCTATACAAACTTGTTCCTACATAGTAACTTGCTACTTGGAATGAGAAAGTGCTTGCTTAAAGCAACGTGCTACATGTTCTGAATCCCCGAATTGGGAATCTGTGTGAAAACTTTGGTAGGCATTATGTGATCCTTACTAGCTGGAAGTAAGGGAGATGGGGCATGAACATATTTCTAGGAGTTGGAGACATACGAAGTTTAGCTCAGTTGTGGGCATCTTTGAAATATCTATACAAACGTGTTCCTACAATGTAACTTGCAACTTTGAATGAGAATGTGCTTGCTTAAAGCAACGTGCTATATGTTCTGAATGCCCGAATTGGGAATCTGTGTCAAAACTTTGTTCGGAATTATGTGATCCTTACTAGCTGGAAGTAAGGGAGATGGGGCATGAAGTTATTTCTAGGAGTTTGAGACATATCAAGTTTAGCTCAGTTCTGGGCATCTTTGAAATACCTATACAAACTTGTTCCTACATAGTAACATGCTACTTGGAATGAGAAAGTGCTTGCTTAAAGCAACGTGCTACATGTTCTGAATGCCCATTGGGAATCTGTGTGAGAACTTTGGTAGGCATTATGTGATCCTTACTAGCTGGAAGTAAGGGAGATGGGGCATGAACATATTTCTAGGAGTTGGAGACATACCCACTTTAGCTCAGTTCTTGGCATCATTGAAATACCTATAGAAACTTGTTCCTACATAGTAACTTGCTACTTGGAATGAGAAAGTGCTTGATTAAAGCCACGTGGTACATGTTCTGAATGCCCTAATTGGGAATATGTGTCAAAACTTTGTTAGGAATTATGTGATCCTTACTAGCTGGAAGTAAGGGAGATGGATCATGAAGTTATTTCTAGGAGTTGGAGACATACCAAGTTTACCTCAGTTCTGGGCATCTTTGAAATACCTATACAAACTTGTTCCTACATAGTGACTTGCAACTTTGAATGAGAATGTGCTTACTTACAGCAACGTGCTATATGTTCTGAATGCCCGAATTGGGATTCTGTGTCAAATCTTTGTTAGGAATTATGTGATTCTTACTAGCTGGAAGTAAGGGAGTTCGGACATGAAGTTATATCTAGGAGTTGGAGACATACCAAGTATAGCTCAGTTCTGGCAACCGTTGAAATACCAATACAAACTTGTTCCTACATAGTAACTTGCAACTTTGAATGAGAATGTGCTTGCTTACAGCAACGTGCTATATGTTCTGAATGCCCGAATTGGGAATCTGTGTCAAAACTTTGTTAGGAATTATGTGATCCTTACTAGCTGGAAGCAGGGATTTGGGACATGAAGTTATTTCTAGGAGTGGAGACATATCCACTTTAGCTCAGTTCTGGGCATCTTTGAAATACCTATACAAACTTGTTCCTACATAGTAACTTGCTACTTGGAATGAGAAAGTGCTTGCTTAAAGCAATGTGCTACATGTTCTGAATGCCCGAAGTGGGAATCTGTGTGAAATCTTTGGTAGGCATTATGTGATCCTTACTCGCTGGAAGTAAGGGAGATGGGGCATGAACTTATTCCTAGGATTTGGAGACATCCCCACTTTAGCTCAGTTCTGGGCATCTTTTAAATACCTATACAAACTTGTTCCTACATAGTAACTTGCTACTTGGAATGAGAAAGTGCTTGCTTAAAGCAATGTGCTAAATGTTCTGAATGTCCGAATTGGGAATCTGTGTCAAAACGTTGTTAGGAATTATGTGATCCTTACTAGCTGGAAGTAGGGCGATGGGGCATGAACTTATTTCTAGGAGTTGGAGACATACCAAGTTTAGCTCAGTTCTGGGCATCTTTGAAATACCTATACAAACTTGTTCCTACATAGTAACTTGCAACTTTGAATGAGAATGTGCTTGCTTAAAGCAAAGTGCTATAGGTTCTGAATGCCCGAATAGGGAATCTGTGTCAAAACTTTGTTAGGAATTATGTGATCCTTACTAGCTGGAAGTAAGGGAGATGGGGCATGAAGTTATTTCTAGGAGTTGGAGACATACCCACTTTAGCTCAGTTCTTTGCATCTCTGAAAGTCCTATACAAACTTGTTCCTACATAGTAACTTGCAACTTTGAATGAGAAAGTGCTTGCTTACAGCAACGTGCTATATGTTCTGAATGCCCGAATTGGGAATCTGTGTCAAAACTTGTTAGGATTTATGTGATCCTTACTAGCTGGAAGTAAGGGAGATGGGGCATGAAGTTATTTCTAGGAGTTGGAGACATACCAAGTTTAGCTCAGTTCTGGGCATCTTTGAAAGTCCGATACAAACTTGTTCTTACATTGTAACTTGCAACTTTGAATGAGAATGTGCTTGCTTACAGCAACGTGCTATATTTTCTGAATGCCAGAATTGGTAATCTGTGTCAAAACTTTGTTAGGAATTATGTTATCCTTACTAGCTGGAAGTAAGGGAGATGGGGCATGAAGTTATTTCTAGGAGTTGGAGACATACCAAGTTTAGCTCAGTTCTGGGCATCTTTGAAATACCTATACAAACTTGTTCCTACATAGTAACTTGCAACTTGGAATGAGAATGTGCTTGCTTACAGCAACGTGCTATATGTTCTGAATGCCCGAATTTGGAATCTGTGTGAAAACGTTGTTAGGAATTATGTGATCCTTACTAGCTGGAAGTAAGGGAGATGGGGCTTGAAGTTATTTCTAGGAGTTGGAGACATACCAAGTTTAGCTCAGTCTGAGCATCTTTGAAATTCCTATACAAACTTGTTCCTACATAGTAACTTGCAACTTGGAATGAGAATGTGCCTGCTTAAAGCAAAGTGCTATATGTTCTGAATGCCCGAATTGGGAATCTGTGTCAAAATTTTGTTAGGAATTATGTGATCCTTACTAGCTGGAAGTAAGGGAGATGGGGCTTGAAGTTATTTCTAGGAGTTGGAAACATACCAAGTTTAGCTCAGTTCTGGGCATCTTTGAAATACCTATACAAACTTGTTCCTACATAGTAACTTGCAACTTTGAATGAGAATGTGCTTACTTACAGCAAGGTGCTATATGTTCTGAATGCCCGAATTGAGAATCTGTGTCAAAACTTTGTTAGGAATTATGTGATCCTTACTAGATGGAAGTAAGGGAGTTGGTACATGAAGTTATATCTAGGAGTTGGAGACATACCAAGTATAGCTCACTTCTGGGAACCTTTGAAATACCTATACAAACTTGTTCCTACATAGTTACTTGCAACTTTGAATGAGAATGTGCTTGCTTACAGCAACGTGCTATATGTTCTGAATGCCCGAATTGGGAATCTGTGTCAAAACTTTGTTAGGAATTATGTGATCCTAACTACCTGGAAGCAGGGAGATGGGACATGAAGTTATTTCTAGGAGTGGAGACATACCCACTTTAGCTCAGTTCTGGGCATCTTTGAAATACCTATTCAAACTTGTTCCTACATAGTAACTTGCTACTTTAAATGAGAAAGTGCTTGCTTAAAGCAACGTGCTACAGGTTCTGAATGCCCGAATTGGGAATCTGTGTAAAATCTTTGATAGGCATTATGTGATCCTTACTAGCTGGATGTAAGGGAGATGGGGCATGAACTTATTTCTAGGAGTTGGAGACATCCCCACTTTAGCTCAGTTCTGGGCATCTTTGAAATACCTATACAAACTTGTTCCTACATAGTAAATAGCAACTTTGAAAGAGAATGTGCTTGCTTACAGCAACGTGCTATATGTTCTGAATGCCCGAATTGGGAATCTGTGTCAAAACTATGTTAGGAATTATGTGATCCTTACTAGCTGGAAGTAAGGGAGATGGCGCATGAAGTTATTTCTAGTAGTTGGAGACATACCCACTTTACCTCAGTTCTGTTCATCTTTGAAATACCTATACAAACTTTTTCCTACATAGTAACTTGCTACTTGGAATGAAAAAGTTCTTGATTAAAGGAACGTGCCATATGTTCTGAATGCCCGAATTGGGAATCTGTGTCAAAACTTTGTTAGGAATTATGTGATCCTTACCAGCTAGAAGTAAGGGAGATGGGGCATGAAGATATTTCTAGGAGTTGGAGACATACCAAGTTTAGCTCAGTTCTGGGCATCTTTGAATTACCTATACAAACTTGTTCCTACATAGGAACTTGCAACTTCGAATGAGAATGTGCTTGCTTAAAGCAACGTGCTATATGTTCTGAATGCCCGAAATGGGAATCTGTGTCAAAACTTTGTTAGGAATTATGTGATCCTTACAAGATGGAAGTAATGGAGATGGGGAATGAAGTTATTTCTAGGAGTTAGAGACATACCCACTTTAGCTCAGTTCTGGGCATCTTTGAAATACCTATAGAAACTTGTTCCTACATAGTATCTTGCTACTTGAAATGAGAAAGTGCTTGCTTAAAGCAACGTGCCATATGTTCTGAATGCCCGAATTGGGAATCTGTGTCAAAACTTTGTTAGGAATTATGTGATCCTTACTAGCTGGAAGTAAGGGAGTTGGTGCATGAAGTTATTTCTAGGAGTTGGACACATACCAAGTTTAGCTCAGTTCTGGGCATCTTTGAAATACCTGTACAAACTTGTTCCTACATAGTAACTTGCAACTTTGAATGAGAATGTGCTTGCTTGCAGCATCGTGCTATATGTTCTCAATGCCCGAATTGGGAATCTGTGTCAAAACTTTGTTAGGAATTATGTGATCCTTACTAGATGGAAGTAAGGGAGATGGGGCGTGAAGTTATTTCTAGGAGTTGGAGACATACCCACTTTAGCTCAGTTCTGGGCATCTTGAAATACCTATACAAACTTGTTCCTACATAGTATCTTGCTACTTGAAATGAGAAAGTGCTTGCTTAAAGCAACGTGCTATATCTTCTGAATGCCCGAATTGGGAATCTGTGTCAAAACTTTGTTAGGAATTATGTGATCCTTACAAGCAGGAAGTAAGTGAGATGGGGCGTGAAGTTATTTCTAGGAGTTGGAGACATACCAAGTTTAGCTCAGTTCTGGGCATCTTTGAAATACCTATACAAACTTGTTCCTACATAGTAACTGGCAACTTTGAATGAGAATGTGCTTGCTTACAGCAACGTGCTATACGTTCTGAATGCCCGAATTGGGAATCTGTGTCAAAACTTGTTAGGAATTATGTGATCCTTTCTAGCTGGAAGTAAGGGAGATGGGGCATGAAGTTATTTCTAGGAGTTGGAGACATACCAAGTTTAGCTCAGTTCTGGGCATCTTTGAAAGTCCTCTACAACCTTGTTCCTACATAGTAACTTGCAACTTTGAATGAGAAAGTGCTTGCTTAAAGCAACGTGCTACATGTTCTGAATGCCCGAATTGGGAATCTGTGTCAAAACTTTGTTAGGAATTATGTGATCTTTACTAGCTGGAAGTAAGGGAGATGGGGCATGAAGTTATTTCTAGGAGTTGGAGACATACCCACTTTACATGAGTTCTGGGCATCGTTGAAATACCTGTACAAACTTGTTCCTACATAGTAACTTGCAACTTTGAATGAGAATGTGCAAGATTACAGCGCCTGCTACATGTTCTGAATGCGTGAATTGGGAATCTGTGTCAAAACTTTGTTAGGAATTATGTGATCCTTACTAGCTGGAAGTAAGGGAGATGGGGCATGAAGTTATTTCTAGGAGTTGGAGACATACCCACTTTAGCTCAGTTCTTTGCATCTTTGAAATACCTATAGTAACTTGTTCCTACATAGTAACTTGCTACTTGGATTGAGAAAGTGCTTGCTTAATGCAACGTGCTATATGTTCTGAATGCCCGAATTGGGAATCTGTGTCAAAATTTGTTAGGATTTATGTGATCCTTACTAGCTGGAAGTAAGGGAGAAGGGGCATGAAGTTATTTCTAGGAGTTGGAGACATACCAAGTTTAGCTCAGTTCTGGGCATCTGTGAAAGTCCTATACAAACTTGTTCTTCCATTGTAACTTGCAACTTTGAATGAGAATGTGCTTGCTTACAGCAACGTGCTTTATGTTCTGAATGACCGAATAGGGAATCTGTGTCAAAACTTTGTTAGGAATTATGTGATCCTTACTAGCTGGAAGTAAGGGAGTTGGTGCATGAAGTTATTTCTAGGAGTTGGACACATACCAAGTTTAGCTCAGTTCTGGGCATCTTTGAAATACCTGTACAAACTTGTTCCTACATAGTAACTTGCAACTTTGAATGAGAATGTGCTTACTTACGGCAACGTGCTATATGTTCTGAATGCCCGAATTGAGAATCTGTGTCAAAACTTTGTTAGGAATTATGTGATCCTTACTAGCTGGAAGTAAGAGAGATGGGGCATGAAGTTATTTCTAGTAGTTGGAGACATACCCACTATAGCTCAGTTCTGGGCATCTTTGAAATACCTATACAAACTTGTTCCTACATAGTAACTTGCTACTAGGAATGAGAAAGTGCTTGCTTAAAGCAACGTGCTATATGTTCTGAATGCCCGAATTGGGAATCTGTGTCAAAACGTTGATAGGAATTATGTGATCCTTACTAGCTGGAAGTACGGGAGATGGGGCATGAAGTTATTTCTAGGAGTTGGAGACATACCAAGTTTAGCTCAGTTCTGGGCATCTTTGAAATACCTATACAAACTTGTTCCTACATAGTAACTTGCAACTTTGAATGAGAATGTGCTTGCTTACAGCAACGTGCTATGTGTTCTGAATGCCCGAATTGGGAATCTGTGTCAAAACTTTGTTAGGAATTATGTGATCCTTACAAGATGGAAGTAATGGAGATGGGGCATGAAGTTATTTCTAGGAGTTGGAGACATACCCACTTTAGCTCAGTTCTGGGCATCTTTGAAATACCTATAGAAACTTGTTCCTACATAGTAACTTGCTACTTGGAATGAGAAAGTGCTTGCTTAAAGCAACGTGCTACATGTTCTGAATGCCCGAATTGGGAATCTGTGTCAAAACTTTGTTAGGAATTATGTGATCCTTACTAGCTGGAAATAGGGAGATGGGGCATGAAGTTATTTCTGGGAGTTGGAGACATACCCACTTTAGCTCAGTTCTGGGCATCTTTGAAATACCTATTCAAACTTGTTCCTACATAGTAACTTGCTACTTGGAATGAGAAAGTGCTTGCTTAAAGCAACGTGCTGTATGTTCTGAATGCTCGAATTGGGAATCTGTGTGAAAACTTTGGTAGGCATTATGTGATCCTTACTAGCTGGAAGTAAGGGAGATGGGGCATGAAGTTATTTCTAGGAGTTGGAGACATACCAAGTTTAGCTCTGTTCTGGGCAACTTTGAAATACCTATACAAACTTGTTCCTACATAGTGACTTACAGATTTGAATGAGAATGTGCTTGCTTACAGAAACGTGCTATACGTTCTGAATGCCCGAATTGGGAATCTGTGTCAAAACTTTGTTAGGAATTATGTGATCCTTACTAGCTGGAAGTAAGGGAGATGGGGCATGAAGTTATTTCTAGGAGTTGGAGACATACCAAATTTAGCTCAGTTCTGGGCATCTTTGAAAGTCCTATACAACCTTGTTCCTACATAGTAACTTGCAACTTTGAATGAGAAAGTGCTTGCTTAAAGCAACGTGCTACAGGTTCTGAATGCCCGAATTGGGAATCTGTGTCAAAACTTTGTTAGGAATTATGTGATCTTTACTAGCTGGAAGTAAGGGAGATGGGGCATGAAGTTATTTCTAGGAGTTGGAGACATACCCACTTTACCTGAGTTCTGGGCATCTTTGAAATACCTGTACAAACTTGTTCCTACATAGTAACTTGCAACTTTGAATGAGAATGTGCAAGCTTACAGCGCCTGCTACATGTTCTGAACGCCTGAATTGGAAATCTGTGTCAAAACTTTGTTAGGAATTATGTGATCCTTACTATATGGAAGTAAGGGAGTTGGGGCATGAAGTTATTTCTGGGAGTTGGAGACATACCCACTTTAGGTCAGTTCTTTGCATCTTTGAAATACCTATAGAAACTTGTTCCTACATAGTAACTTGTTACTTGGAATGATAAAGTCCTTGCTTAAAGCAACGTGCTATATGTTCTGAATGCCCGAATTGGGAATCTGTGTCAAAATTTGTTAGGATTTATGTGATCCTTACTAGCTGGAAGTAAGGGAGATGGGGCGTGAAGTTATTTCTAGGAGTTGGAGACATACCAAGTTTAGCACAGTTCTGGGTATCTTTGAAAGTCCTATACAAACTTGTTCTTCCATTGTAACTTGCAACTTTGAATGAGAATGTGCTTGCTTACAGCAACGTGCTTTATGTTCTGAATGCCCGAATTGGGAATCTGTGTCAAAACTTTGTTAGGAATTATATGATCCTTACTAGCTGGAAGTAAGGGAGTTGGTGCATGAAGTTATTTCTAGGAGTTGGACACATACCAATTTTAGCTCTGTTCTGGGCATCTTTGAAATACCTATACAAACTTGTTCCTACATAGTAACTTGCAACTTTGAATGAGAATGTGCTTGCTTGCAGCAACGTGCTATATGTTCTCAATGCCCGAATTGGGAATCTGTATCAAAACTTTGTTAGGAATTATGTGATCCTTACTAGATGGAAGTAAGGGAGATGGGGCGTGAAGTTATTTCTAGGAGTTGGAGACATACCCACTTTAGCTCAGTTCTGGGCATCTTTGAAATACCTATACAAACTTGTTCCTACATAGTATCTTGCTACTTAAAAAGGAAAGTGCTTGCTTAAAGCAACGTGCTATATGTTCTGAATGCCCGAATTGGGAATCTGTTTCAAAACTTTGTTAGGAATTATGTGATCCTTACTAGCTGGAAGTAAGGGAGATGGGACATGAACTTATTTCTAGGAGTTGGAGACATACCAAGTATAGCTCAGTTCTGGGCATCTTTGAAATACCTATACAAACTTGTTTCTACATAGTAACTTGCAACTTTGAATGAGCATGTGCTTGCTTAGAGCAACGTGCTATATGTTCTGAATGCCCGAATTGGGAATCTGTGTCAAAACTTTGTGAGGAATATTGTGATCCTTACTAGCTGGAAGTAAGGGAGATGGGGCATGATGTTATTTCTAGGAGTTGGAGACATACCCACTTTAGCTCAGTTCTGGGCATCTTTGAAATACCTATAGAAACTTCTTCCTACATAGTAACTTGCTACTTGGAATGAGAAAGTGCTTGCTTAAAGTAACGTGCTATATGTTCTGAATGAACGAATTGAGAATCTGTGTCAAAAATTTGTTAGGAATGATGTGATCCTTACTAGCTGCAAATTAGGGATTTGGTGCATGACGTTATTTATAGGTGTTGGACACATACCAAGTTTATCTCAGTTCTGGGCATCTTTGAAATACCTATACAAACTTGTTCCTACAGAGTAACTTGCAACTTTGAATGAGAAAGTGCTTGCTTAAAGGAACGTGCTATATGTTCTGAATGCCTGAATTGGGAATCTGTGTCAAAACTTTGTTAGGATTTATGTGATCCTTACTAGCGAGAAGTAAGGGAATTGGTGCATGAAGTTATTTCTAGGAGTTGGACACATACCAAGTTTAGCTCAGTTCTGGGCATCTTTGAAATACCTATACAAGCTTGTTCCTACATAGTAACTTGCAACTTTGAATGAGAATTGTGCAAGCTTTCAGCGCCTGCTACATGTTCTGAATGCCTGAATTGGTTATCTGTGTCAAAACTTTGTTAGGAATTATGTGATCCTTACTAGCTGGAAGTAAGTGAGTTGGGAGAAGAAGTTATTTCTTAGAGTTGGAGACATACCCACTTTACCTCAGTTCTGGGCATCTTTGAAATACCTGTACAAACTTGTTCCTACATAGTAACTTTCAACTTTGAATGAGAATTGTGCAAGCTTACAGCGCCTGCTACATGTTCTGAATGCCTGAATTGGTTATCTGTGTCAAAACTTTGTTAGGAATTATGTGATCCTTACTAGCTGGAAGTAAGTGAGTTGGGAGATGAAGTTATTTCTAGGAGTTGGAGACATACCCACTTTAGCTCAGTTCTGGGCATCTTTGAAATACCTATACAAACTTGTTCCTACATAGAAACTTGCAACTTTGAAGGAGAATGTGCTTGCTTACAGCAACGTGCTATATGTTCTGAATGCCCGAAATGGGAATCTGTGTCAAACTTTGTTAGGAATTATGTGATCCTTACTAGCTGGAAGTAAGTGAGATGGGGCATGAAGTTATTTCTAGGAGTGGAGACATACCAAGTTTAGCTCAGTTCTGGGCATCTTTGAAATACCTATACAAACTTGTTCCTGCATAGTAACTTGCTACTTGGAGTGAGAAAGTGCTTGTTTATAGCAACGTCCTACATGTTCTGAATGCCCGAATTGGGAATCTGTGTCAAAACTTTGTTAGGAATTATGTGATTCTTACTAGCTGGAAGTAAGTGAGATGTGGCATGAAGTTATTTCTAGGAGTTGGAGACATACCAAGTTTAGCTCTGTTCTGGGCAACTTTGAAATACCTATACAAACTTGTTCCTACATAGTGACTTACAGATTTGAATGAGAATGTGCTTGCTTACAGAAACGTGCTATACGTTCTGAATGCCCGAATTGGGAATCTGTGTCAAAACTTTGTTAGGAATTATGTGATCCTTACTAGCTGGAAGTAAGGGAGATGGGGCATGAAGTTATTTCTAGGAGTTGGAGACATACCAAATTTAGCTCAGTTCTGGGCATCTTTGAAAGTCCTATACAACCTTGTTCCTACATAGTAACTTGCAACTTTGAATGAGAAAGTGCTTGCTTAAAGCAACGTGCTACAGGTTCTGAATGCCCGAATTGGGAATCTGTGTCAAAACTTTGTTAGGAATTATGTGATCTTTACTAGCTGGAAGTAAGGGAGATGGGGCATGAAGTTATTTCTAGGAGTTGGAGACATACCCACTTTACCTGAGTTCTGGGCATCTTTGAAATACCTGTACAAACTTGTTCCTACATAGTAACTTGCAACTTTGAATGAGAATGTGCAAGCTTACAGCGCCTGCTACATGTTCTGAACGCCTGAATTGGAAATCTGTGTCAAAACTTTGTTAGGAATTATGTGATCCTTACTATATGGAAGTAAGGGAGTTGGGGCATGAAGTTATTTCTGGGAGTTGGAGACATACCCACTTTAGGTCAGTTCTTTGCATCTTTGAAATACCTATAGAAACTTGTTCCTACATAGTAACTTGTTACTTGGAATGATAAAGTCCTTGCTTAAAGCAACGTGCTATATGTTCTGAATGCCCGAATTGGGAATCTGTGTCAAAATTTGTTAGGATTTATGTGATCCTTACTAGCTGGAAGTAAGGGAGATGGGGCGTGAAGTTATTTCTAGGAGTTGGAGACATACCAAGTTTAGCACAGTTCTGGGTATCTTTGAAAGTCCTATACAAACTTGTTCTTCCATTGTAACTTGCAACTTTGAATGAGAATGTGCTTGCTTACAGCAACGTGCTTTATGTTCTGAATGCCCGAATTGGGAATCTGTGTCAAAACTTTGTTAGGAATTATATGATCCTTACTAGCTGGAAGTAAGGGAGTTGGTGCATGAAGTTATTTCTAGGAGTTGGACACATACCAATTTTAGCTCAGTTCTGGGCATCTTTGAAATACCTATACAAACTTGTTCCTACATAGTAACTTGCAACTTTGAATGAGAATGTGCTTGCTTGCAGCAACGTGCTATATGTTCTCAATGCCCGAATTGGGAATCTGTATCAAAACTTTGTTAGGAATTATGTGATCCTTACTAGATGGAAGTAAGGGAGATGGGGCGTGAAGTTATTTCTAGGAGTTGGAGACATACCCACTTTAGCTCAGTTCTGGGCATCTTTGAAATACCTATACAAACTTGTTCCTACATAGTATCTTGCTACTTAAAAAGGAAAGTGCTTGCTTAAAGCAACGTGCTATATGTTCTGAATGCCCGAATTGGGAATTTGTGTCAAAACTTTGTTAGGAATTATGTGATCCTTACTAGCTGGAAGTAAGGGAGATGGGACATGAACTTATTTCTAGGAGTTGGAGACATACCAAGTATAGCTCAGTTCTGGGCATCTTTGAAATACCTATACAAACTTGTTTCTACATAGTAACTTGCAACTTTGAATGAGCATGTGCTTGCTTAGAGCAACGTGCTATATGTTCTGAATGCCCGAATTGGGAATCTGTGTCAAAACTTTGTGAGGAATATTGTGATCCTTACTAGCTGGAAGTAAGGGAGATGGGGCATGATGTTATTTCTAGGAGTTGGAGACATACCCACTTTAGCTCAGTTCTGGGCATCTTTGAAATACCTATAGAAACTTCTTCCTACATAGTAACTTGCTACTTGGAATGAGAAAGTGCTTGCTTAAAGTAACGTGCTATATGTTCTGAATGAACGAATTGAGAATCTGTGTCAAAAATTTGTTAGGAATGATGTGATCCTTACTAGCTGCAAATTAGGGATTTGGTGCATGACGTTATTTATAGGTGTTGGACACATACCAAGTTTATCTCAGTTCTGGGCATCTTTGAAATACCTATACAAACTTGTTCCTACAGAGTAACTTGCAACTTTGAATGAGAAAGTGCTTGCTTAAAGGAACGTGCTATATGTTCTGAATGCCTGAATTGGGAATCTGTGTCAAAACTTTGTTAGGATTTATGTGATCCTTACTAGCGAGAAGTAAGGGAATTGGTGCATGAAGTTATTTCTAGGAGTTGGACACATACCAAGTTTAGCTCAGTTCTGGGCATCTTTGAAATACCTATACAAGCTTGTTCCTACATAGTAACTTGCAACTTTGAATGAGAATTGTGCAAGCTTTCAGCGCCTGCTACATGTTCTGAATGCCTGAATTGGTTATCTGTGTCAAAACTTTGTTAGGAATTATGTGATCCTTACTAGCTGGAAGAAAGTGAGTTGGGAGAAGAAGTTATTTCTTAGAGTTGGAGACATACCCACTTTACCTCAGTTCTGGGCATCTTTGAAATACCTGTACAAACTTGTTCCTACATAGTAACTTTCAACTTTGAATGAGAATTGTGCAAGCTTACAGCGCCTGCTACATGTTCTGAATGCCTGAATTGGTTATCTGTGTCAAAACTTTGTTAGGAATTATGTGATCCTTACTAGCTGGAAGTAAGTGAGTTGGGAGATGAAGTTATTTCTAGGAGTTGGAGACATACCCACTTTAGCTCAGTTCTGGGCATCTTTGAAATACCTATACAAACTTGTTCCTACATAGAAACTTGCAACTTTGAAGGAGAATGTGCTTGCTTACAGCAACGTGCTATATGTTCTGAATGCCCGAAATGGGAATCTGTGTCAAACTTTGTTAGGAATTATGTGATCCTTACTAGCTGGAAGTAAGTGAGATGGGGCATGAAGTTATTTCTAGGAGTGGAGACATACCAAGTTTAGCTCAGTTCTGGGCATCTTTGAAATACCTATACAAACTTGTTCCTGCATAGTAACTTGCTACTTGGAGTGAGAAAGTGCTTGTTTATAGCAACGTCCTACATGTTCTGAATGCCCGAATTGGGAATCTGTGTCAAAACTTTGTTAGGAATTATGTGATTCTTACTAGCTGGAAGTAAGAGAGATGTGGCATGAAGTTATTTCTAGGAGTTGGAGACATTCCAAGTTTAGCTCAGTTCTGGGCATCTTTGAAATACCTATACAAACTTCTTCCTACATAGTAACTTGCAACTTTGAATGAGAATGTGCTTCCTTACAGCAACGTGCTATATGTTCTGAATGCCCGGATTTGGAATCTGTGTCAAAACTTTGTTAGGAATTATGTGATCCTTACAAGATGGAAGTAAGGGAGATGGGGCATGAAGTTATTTCTAGGAGTTGGAGACATACCAACTTTAGCTCAGTTCTGGGCACCTTTGAAATACCTACACAAACTTGTTCCTACATAGTAACTTGCAACTTTGAATGAGAATGTGCTTGCTTACAGCAACGTGCTATATGCTCTGACTGCCCGAATTGGGAATCTGTGTTAAAACTTTGTTAGGTATTATGTGATGCTTACTAGCTGGAAGTAAGGGAGATGGGGCATGAAGTTATTTCTAGGAGTGAAGACATACCAAGTTTAGCTCAGTTCTGGGCATCTTTGAAATACCTATACAAACTTGTTCCTACATAGTAACTTGCTACTTGGAATGAGAAAGTGCTTGTTTAAAGCAACGTCCTACATTTTCTGAATGCCCGAATTGGGAATCTGTGTCAAAACATTGTTAGGCATTATGTGATCCTTACTAGCTGGAAGTAAGTGAGATGGAGCATGAAGTTATTTCTAAGAGTTGGAGACATACCCTCTTTACCTCAGTTCTGTTCATCTTTGAAATACCTATACAAACTTGTTCCTACATAGTAACTTGCTACTTGGAGTGAGAAAGTGCTTGTTTAAAGCAACGTCCTACATGTTCTGAATGCCCGAATTGGGAATCTGTGTCAAAACTTTGTTAGGAATTCTGTGATCCTTACTAGCTGGAAGTAAGGGAGATGGGGCATGAAGTTATTTCTATGAGTTGGAGACATACCAAGTTTAGCTCAGTTCTGGGCATCTTTGAAATACCTATACAAACTTGTTCCTACATAGTAACTTGCAACTTTGAATGAGAATGTGCTTGCTTACAGCAACGTGCTATATGTTCTGAATGCCCGAATTGGGAATCTGTGTCAAAACTTTGTTAGGAATTATGTGATCCTTGCTAGCTGGAAGTAAGGGAGTTGGGGCATGAAGTTATTTCTAGGAGTTGGAGACATACCCACTTTAGCTCAGTTCTGGGCATCTTTGAAATACCTTTACAAACTTGTTCCTACATAGTAACTTGCTACTTGGAATGAGTAAGTGTTTGCTTAAAGCAACGTGCTACATGTTCTGAATGCCCGAATTGGGAATCTGTGTCAAAACTTTGTTAGGAATTATGTGATCCTTACTAGCTGGAAGTAAGAGAGATGGGGCATGAAGTTATTTCTAGGAGTTGGAGACATGCCAAGTGTAGCTCAGTTCTTGGCATCTTTGAAATACCTATACAAACTTGTTCCTACATAGTAACTTGCAACTTTGACTGAGAATGTGCTTGCTTACAGCAACGTGCTATATGTTCTGAATGCTCGAATTGGGAATCTGTGTCAAAACTTTGTTAGGAATTATGTGATTCTTACTAGCTGGAAGTAAGAGAGATGGGGCATGAAGTTATTTCTAGGAGTTGGAGACATTCCAAGTTTAGCTCAGTTCTGGGCATCTTTGAAATACCTATACAAACTTCTTCCTACAAAGTAACTTGCAACTTTGAATGAGAATGTGCTTCCTTACAGCAACGTGCTATATGTTCTGAATGCCCGGATTGGGAATCTGTGTCAAAACTTTGTTAGAAATTATGTGATCCTTACTAGATGGAAGTAAGGGAGATGGGGCATGAAGTTATTTCTAGGAGTTGGAGACATGCCAAATTTATCTCAGTTCTGGGCATCTTTGAAATACCTATACAAACTTGTTCCTACATAGTAACTTGCAACTTTGAATGAGAATGTGCTTGCTTACAGCAACGTGCTATTTGCTCTGAAAGCCCGAATTGGGAATCTGTGTCAAAACATTGTTAGGAATTATGTGATCCTTACCAGCTGGAAGTAAGGGAGATGGGGCATGAAGTTATTTCTAGGAGATGGAGACTACCAAGTTTAGTACAGTTCTGGGCATTTTTGAAATACCTATACACACTTGTTCCTACATAGTAACTTGCAACTTTCAATGAGAATGTGCTTGCGTACAGCAACGTGCTATATGTTCTGAATGCCCGAATAGGGAATCTGTGTCAAATCTTTGTTAGAAATTATGTGATCCTTACTAGCTGGAAGTAAGGGAGATGGGGCATGAATTTATGTCTAGGAGTTGGAGACATACCAAGTTTAGCTCAGTTCTGGGCATCTTTGAAATACCTATACAAACTTGTTCCTACATAGAATCTTGCAACATTGAATGAGAATGTGCTTGCTTACAGCAACGTGCTATATGTTCTGAATGACCGAATTGGGAATCTGTGTCAAAACTTTGTTAGGAATTATGTGATCCTTACTAGCTGGAAGTAAGGGAGTTGGGACATGAAGTTATTTCTAGGAGTTGGAGATATACCCACTTTAGCTCAGTTCTGGGCATCTTTGAAATTCCTGTACAAACTTGTTCCTTCATAGTAACTTGCTTCTTGGAATGAGAAAGTGCTTGCTTACAGCAACGTGCTATATGTTCTGAATGACGAATTGGGAATCTGTTCAAAACTTTGTTAGGAATTATGTGATCCTTACTAGCTGGAAGTAAGGGAGTTTGGACATGAAGTTATTTCTAGGAGTTGGAGACATACCAAGTTTAGCTCAGTTCTGGGCATCTTTGAAGTACCTATACAAACTTGTTGCTACATAGTAACTTGCATTTTTGAATGAGAATGTGCTTACTTACGTCAACGTGCTATATGTTCTGAATGCCCGAATTGGGAATCTGTGTCAAAACTTTGTTAGGAATTATGTGATCCTTACTAGCTGGAAGCAAGGGAGATGCGGATTGAAGTTATTTCTAGGAGTTGGAGACATACCAAGTTTAGCTGAGTTCTGGGCATCTTTGAAAGTCCTATACAAAATTGTTCCTACAGAGTAACTTGCAACTTTGAATGAGAATGTGCTTGCTTACAGCAACGTGCTATATGTTCTGAAGCCCGAATTGGGAATCTGTGTCAAATCTTTGTTAGGAATTATGTGATCCTTACTAGCTGAAAGAAAGGGAGTTGCGGCATGAAGTTATTTCTAGGAGTTGGAGACATACGAAGTTTAGCTCAGTTCTGGGCATCTTTGAAATACCTATACAAACTTGGTCCTACATAGTAACTTGCAACTTTGAATGAGAATGTGCTTACATACAAAAACGTGCTATATGTTCTGAATGCCCGAATTGGGAATCTGTGTCAAAACTTTGTTAGGAATTATGTGATCCTTACTAGATGGAAGTAAGTGAGTTGCGGCATGAAGTTATTTCTTGGAGTTGGACACATACCAAGTTTAGCTCAGTTCTGGGCATCTTTAAAATACCTATACAAACTTGTTCCTACATAGTAACTTGCAACTTTGAATGAGAATGTGCTTGCTTACAGCAACGTGCTATATGTTCTGAATGCCCGAATTGGGAATCTGTGTCAAAACTTTGTTAGGAATTATGTGATCCTTACTAGCTGGAAGTAAGGGAGTTGGGACACGAAGTTTTTTCTAGGAGTTGGAGACATACCCACTTTAGCTCAGTTCTGGGCATCTTTGAAATACCTATAGAAACCTGTTCCTACATAGTAACTTGCAACTTTGAATGAGAATGTGCTTGCTTACAGCAACGTGCTATATGTTCTGAATGCCCGAATTGGGAATCTGTGTCAAAACTTTGTTAGGAATTATGTGATCCTTACTAGCTGGAAGTAAGGGAATTTGGGGCATGAAGTTATTTCTAGGAGTTGGAGACATACCAAGTTTAGCTCAGTTCTGGGCATCTTTGAAATACCTATACAAACTTGTTCCTACATAGTAACTTGCAACTTTGAATCAGAATGTGTTTGTATAAAGCAACGTGCTATATGTTCTGAAAGCCCGAATTGGGAATCTGTGTCAAAACTTTGTTAGGAATTATGTGATCCTTACTAGCTGGAAGTAAGGGAGATGGGGCATGAAGTTATTTCTAGGAGTTGGAGACATACCCACTTTAGCTCAGTTCTGGGCATCTTTGAAATACCTATACAAACTTGTTCCTACATAGTAACTTGCTACTTGGAATGAGAAAGTGCTTGCTTAAAGCAACGTGCTATATGTTCTGAATGCCCGAATTGTGAATCTGTGTGAAATCTTTGTTAGGAATTATGTGATCCTTACTAGCTGGAAGTAAGGGAGATGGGGCATGAAGATATTTCTAGGAGTTGGAGACATACCAAGTTTAGCTCAGTTCTGGGCATCTTTGAAATACCTATACAAACTTTTTCCTAGATAATAACTTGCTACTTGGAATGAGAAAGTGCTTGCTTAAAGGAACGTCCTATATATTCTGAATGCCCGAATTGGGAATCTGTGTCAAAACTTTGTTAGGAATTATGTGATCCTTAGTAGCTGGAAGTAAGGGAGTTGGGACACGAAGTTATTTCTAGGAGTTGGAGAGATACCCACTTTAGCTCAGTTCTGGGCATCTTTGAAATACCTATACAAACCTGTTCCTACATAGTAACTTGCAACTTTGAATGAGAATGTGCTTGCTTACAGCAACGTGCTATATGTTCTGAATGCCCGAATTGGGAATCTGTGTCAAAACTTTGTTAGGAATTATGTGATCCTTACTAGCTGGAAGTAAGCGAGATGGGGCATGAAGTGATTTCTAGGAGTGAGAGACATACCAAGTTTAGCTGAGTTCTGGGCATCTTTGAAATACCTATACAAACTTGTTCCTACATAGTAACTTGCAACTTTGAATGAGAATGTGCTTGCTTTCAGCAACGTGCTATATGTTCTGAATGCCCGAATTGGGAATCTGTGTCAAAACTTTGTTAGGAATTATGTGATCCTTACTAGCTGGAAGTAAGGGAGTTGGGACATGAATTTATTTCTAGGAGTTGGGGAGATACCCACTTTAGCTCAGTTCTGGGCATCTTTGAAATACCTATACAAACTTGTTCTTACATAGTAACTTGCAACTTTGAATGAGAATGTGCTTGCTTACAGCAACGTGCTATATGTTCTGAATGCCCGAATTGGGAATCTGTGTCAAAACTTTGTTAGGAATTATGTGATCCTTGCTAGCTGGAAGTAAGGGAGTTGGGGCATGAAGTTATTTCTAGGAGTTGGAGACATACCAATTTAGCTCAGTTCTGGGCATCTTTGAAATACCTATACAAACTTGTTCCTACATAGTAACTTGCAACTTTGAATGAGAATGTGCTTGCTTACAGCAACGTGCTAAATGTTCTGAATGCCCGAATTGGGAATCTGTGTCAAAACTTTGTTAGGAATTATGTGATCCTTACTAGCTGGAAGTAAGGGAGATGGGGCATGAAGTTATTTCTAGGAGTTGGAGACATACCAAGTTTAGCTCAGTTATGGGCATATTTGAAATACCTATACAGACTTCTTCGTACATAGTAACTTGCAACTTTGAATGAGAATGTGCTTGCTTACAACAACGTGCTATATGTTCTGAATGCCCGAATTGGGAATCTGTGTCAAAACTCTGTTAGGAATGATGTGATCCTTACAAGCTGGAAGTAAGGGAGAAGGGGAATGAAGTTATTTCTAGGAGTTGGAGACATACCAAGTTTAGCTCAGTTCTGGGCATCTTTGAAATACCTATACAAACTTGTTCCTACATAGTAACATGCAACTTTGAATGAGAATGCGCTTGCTTACAGCAACGTGCTATATGTTCTGAATGCCCGAATTGGGAATCTGTGTCAAAACTTTGTTAGGAATTATGTGATCCTTACTAGCTGGAAGTAAGGGAGGTGG
This sequence comes from Diceros bicornis minor, assembly GCF_020826845.1. Lineage (NCBI taxonomy): Eukaryota > Metazoa > Chordata > Mammalia > Perissodactyla > Rhinocerotidae > Diceros > Diceros bicornis. Next base: position 883,134 of record NW_026691729.1, read on the forward strand.
GGCATGAAGTTATTTCTAGGAGTTGGAGACAGACAACGTTTAGCTCAGTTCTGGGCATCTTTGAAATACCTATACAAAAATGTTCCTACATAGTAACTTGCATTTTTGAATGAGAATGTGCTTGCTTACAGCAACGTGCTATATGTTGTGAATGCCCGAATTGGGAATCTGTGTCAAAACTTTGTTAGGAATTATGTGATCCTTACCAGCTGGAAGTAAGGGAGATGGGGCATGAAGTTATTTCTAGGAGTTGGAGACATACCCACTTTAGCTCAGTTCTGGGCATCTTTGAAATACCTATACAAACTTGTTCCTACATAGTAACTTGCAACTTTGAAAGAGAATGTGCTTGCTTACAGCAACGTGCTGTATGTTCTGAATGCCCGAATTGAGAATCAGTGTCAAAACTTTGTTAGAAATAATGTGATCCTTACTAGATGGAAGTAAGTGAGATGGCGCATGGAGTTATTTCTAGGAATTGGAGACATACCCAGTTTAGCTCAGTTCTGGGCATCTTTGAAATACCTATACAAACTTGTTCCTTCATAGTAACTTGCAACTTTGAATGAGAATGTGCTTGCTTACAGCAACGTGCTATATGTTCTGAATGCCCGAATTGGGAATCTGTGTCAAAACTTTGTTAGGAATTATGTTATCCTTACTAGCTGGAAGTAAGGGAGTTGGGGCATGAAGTTATTTCTAGGAGTTGGAGACATACCCACTTTAGCTCAGTTCTGGGCATCTTTAAAATACCTATACAAACTAGTTTCTACATAGTATCTTGCAACTTTGAATGAGAATGTTCTTGCTTACAGCAACGTGCTATATGTTCTGAATGCCCAAATTAGGAATCTGTGTCAAAACTTTGTTAGGATTTATGTGATCCTTACCAGCTGGAAGTAAGGGAGAAGGGGCATGAAGTTATTTCTAGGAGTTGGAGACATTACAAGTTTAGCTCAGTTCTGGGCATCTTTGAAATACTTATACAAACTTGTTCCTACATAGTAACTTCAACTTTGAATGAGAATGTGCTTGCTTACAGCAACGTGCTATATGTTCTGAATGCCCGAATTAGGAATCTGTGTCAAAACTTTGTTAGGATTTATGTGATCCTTACTAGCTGGAAGTAAGGGAGATGGGGCATGAAGTTATTTCTTGGAGTTTGAGACATTCCAAGTTTAGCTCTGTTCTGGGCATCATTGAAATACCTATACAAACTTGTTCCTACATAGTAACTTGCAACTTTGAATGAGAATGTGCTTGCTTACAGCAACGTGCTATATGTTCTGAATGCCCGAATTGGGAATCTGTGTCAAAACTTTGTTAGGAATTATGTGATCCTTACTAGCCTGAAGTAAGGGAGATGGGGCATGAAGTTTTTTCTAGGAGTTGGAGACATAGCCACTTTACCTCAGTTCTTGGCATCTTTGAAATACCTATACAAACTTGTTCCTACATAGTAACTTGCTACTTGGAATGAAAAAGTGCTTGCTTAAAGGAACGTGCCATATGCTCTGAATGCCCGAATTGGGAATCTGTGTCAAAACTTTGTTAGGAATTATGTGATCCTTACTAGCTGGAAGTAAGGGAGATGGGGCATGAAGTTATTTCTAGGAGTTGGACACATACCAAGTTTAGCTCAGTTCTGGGCATCTTTGAAATACCTATACAAACTTGTTCCTACATAGTAACTTGCATCTTTTAATGAGAATGTGCTTGCTTACAGCAACGTGCTATATGATCTGAATGCCCGAATTGGGAATCTGTGTCAAGTCTTTGTTAGGAATTATGTTATCCTTACTTGATGGAAGTAAGGAAGATAGGGCATGAAGTTATTTCTAGGAGTTGGAGACGTACCAAGTTTAGGTCAGTTCTGGGCATCTTTGAATTACCTATACAACCTTGTTCCTACATAGTAACTAGCAACTTTGAATGAGAATGTGCTTGCTTACAGCAACGTGCTATAAGGTCTGAATGCCCGAATTGGGAATCTGTGTCAAAACTTTGTTAGGAATTATGTGATCCTTACTAGCTGGAAGTAAGGGAGATGAGGCAAGAAGTTATTTCTAGGAGTTGGAGACATACCAAGTTTAACTTAGTTATGGGCATCTTTGAAATACCTATACAAACTTGTTCCTACATATTAACTTGCTACCTGGAATAAGTAAGTGCTTGCTTAAAGGACCGTGTTATATGTTCTGAATGCCCGAATTGGGAATCTGTGTCAAAACTTTGTTAGGAATTATGTGATCATTACTAGCTGGAAGTAAGGGTGATGGGGCATGAAGTTATTTCTAATAGTTGGAGACATACCAAGTATAGCTCAGTTCCGGGCATCTTTGAAAGTCCTATAAAAACTTGTTCTTACATAGTAACTTGCAACTTTGAATGAGAATGTGCTTGCTTACAGCAACGTGCTATATGTTCTGAATGCCCGAATTGGGAATCTGTGTCAAAACTTTCTTAGGAATTATTTGATCCTTACTAGCTGGAACTAAGGGAGATGGGGTATGAAGTTATTTCTAGGAGTTGGAGACATACCCACTTAGTTCAGATCTTGCATCTTTGAAATACCTATACAAACTTGTTCCTACATAGTAACTTGCTACTTGAAAAGAGAAAGTGCTTGCTTAAAGCAACATGTTATATGTTCTGAATGCCCGAATTGGGAATCTGTGTCAAATCTTTTATAGGAATTATGTGATCCTTACTACCTGGATGTAAGGGAGATGAGGCATGAAGTTATTTCTAGGAGTTGGAGACATACCTATTTATAGCAGTTCTGGGCATCTTTGAAATACCTATACAAACTTGTTCCTACATAGAATCTTGCTACTTGGAATGAGATAGTGCTTATTTAAAGCAACATGCTATATGTTCTGAATGCCCGAATTGGGAATCTGTGTCAAAACTTTGTTAGGAATTATGTGATCCTTACTAGCTGGAAGTAAGGGAGATGGGGCATGAAGTTATGTCTAGGAGTTGGAGACATGCCAAGTTTAGCTCAGTTCTGGGCATCTTTGAAAGTCCTATACAAACTTGTTACTACATAGTAACTTGCAACTTTGAATGAGAATGTGCTTGCTTACAGCAACGTGCTATATGTTCTGAATGCCCGTATTGGGAATATGTGTCAAAACTTTGTTAGGAATTATGTGATCCTTACTAGCTGGAAGTAAGGGAGATGGGGCATGAAGTTATTTCTAGGAGTTGGAGACATACACACTTTGCCTCAGTTCTGGGCATCTTTGAAATACCTATACAAACTTGTTCCTACATAGTAACTTGCAACTTTGAATGAGAATGTGCTTGCTTACAGCAACGTGCTATGTGTTCTGAATGCCCGTATTGGGAATATGTGTCAAAACTTTGTTAGGAATTATGTGATCCTTACTAGCTGGAAGTAAGGGAGATGGGGCATGAAGTTATTTCTAGGAGTTGGAGACATACACACTTTGCCTCAGTTCTGGGCATCTTTGAAATACCTATACAAACTTGTTCCTACATAGTAACTTGCAACTTGGAATGAGAATGTGCTTGCTTACAGCAACGTGCCGTATGTTCTGAATGCCCGAATTGGGAATCTGTGTCAAAAGTTTGTTAGGAATTATGTAATCCTTACTAACTGGAAGTAAGGGAGATGGGGCATGAAGTTATTTCTAGGAGTTGGAGACATACCCACTTTACCTCAGTTCTGGGCATCTTTGAAATACCTATACAAACTTGTTCCTACATAGTAACTTGCTACTTGGAATGAAAAAATGCTTGCTTAAAGGAACCTTCCATATGTTCTGAATGCCCGAATTGGGAATCTGTGTCAAAACTTTGTTAGGAATTATGTGATCCTTACTAGCTGGAAGTAAGGGAGATGGGGCATGAAGTTATATCTAGGAGTTGGACACATACCAAGTTTAGCTCAGTTCTGGGCATCTTTGAATTACCTATACAACCTTGTTCCTACATAGTAACTTGCAACTTTGAATGAGAATGTGCTTGCTTACAGCAACGTGCTATATGTTCTAAATGCCCGAATTGGAAATCTGTGTCAAAACTTTCTTAGGAATTATGTGCTCCTTACTAGCTGGAAGTAAGGGAAATGGGGCATGAAGTTATTTCTAGGAGTTTGATACATACCAAGTTTAGCTCAGTTCTGGGAATCTTTGAAATACCTATACAAACTTGTTCCTACATAGTAACTTGCTTCTTGGAATGAGATAGTGCTTACTTAAAGCAACATGCTATATGTTCTGAATGCCCGAATTGGGAATCTGTGTCAAAACTTTTTAGGAATTATGTGATCCTTACTAGCTGGAAGTAAGGGAGATGGGGCATCAAGTTATTTCTAGGAGTTGGAGACATACCAAGTTAAGCTCAGTTCTGGGCATCTTTGAAAGTCCTATACAAACATGTTCCTACATAGTAACTTGCAACTTTGAATGAGAATGTGCTTGCTTACAGCAACGTGCTATATGTTGTGAATGCCCGAATTGGGAATCTGTGTCATAACTTTGTTAGGAATTATGTGATCCTTACCAGCTGGAAGTAAGGGAGATGATGCATGAAGTTATTTCTAGGAGTTGGAGACATACCAAGTTTAGCTCAGTTCTGCGCATCTTTGAAATACCTATACAAACTTGTTCCTACATAGTAACTTGCAACTTTGAATGAGAATGTGCTTGCTTACAGCAACGTGCTATATGTTCTGAATGCCCGAATTGGGAATCTGTGTCAAAACTTTGTTAGGATTTATATGATCCTTACTAGCTGGAAGTAAGGGAGATGGGGCATGAAGTTATTTCTAGGAGCTGGAGACATACCCACTTTAGCTCAGTTCTGGGCATCTTTGAAATACCTATACAAACTTGTTCCTACATAGTAACTTGCAACTTTGAAAGAGAATGTGCTTGCTTACAGCAACGTGCTGTATGTTCTGAATGCCCGAATTGAGAATCAGTGTCAAAACTTTGTTAGAAATAATGTGATCCTTACTAGATGGAATTAAGTGAGATGACGCATGAAGTTATTTCTAGGAATTGGAGACATACCCAGTTTAGCTCAGTTCTGGGCATCTTTGAAATACCTATACAAACTTGTTCCTTCATAGTAACTTGCAACTTTGAATGAGAATGTGCTTGCTTACAGCAACGTGCTATATGTTCTGAATGCCCGAATTGGGAATCTGTGTCAAAACTTTGTTAGGAATTATGTTATCCTTACTAGCTGGAAGTAAGGGAGTTGGGGCATGAAGTTATTTCTAGGAGTTGGAGACATACCCACTTTAGCTCAGTTCTGGGCATCTTTGAAATACCTATACAAACTTGTTTCTACATAGTATCTTGCAACTTTGAATGAGAATGTTCTTGCTTACAGCAACGTGCTATATGTTCTGAATGCCCAAATTAGGAATCTGTGTCAAAACTTTGTTAGGATTTATGTGATCCTTACCAGCTGGAAGTAAGGGTGATGGGCCATGAAGTTATTTCTATGAGTTGGAGACATACCAAGTTTAGCTCAGTTCTGGGCATCTTTGAAATACCTATACAAACTTGTTCCTACATAGTAACTTGCAACTTTGAATGAGAATGTGCTTGCTTAAAGCAACGTGCTATAAGTTCTGAATGTACGAATTGCGAATCTTTGTCAAAACATTTTTAGGAATTATGTGATCCTTACTAGTTGGAAGTAAGGGAGATGGGGCATGAAGATGTTTCTAGGAATTGGAGACATACCCACTTAACCTCAGTTCTTGGCATCTTTGAAATACTTATAAAAAACTTGTTCCTACATATTAACTTGCTACTTGGAATGAGAATGTGCTTGCTTACAGCAACGTGCTATATGTTCTGAATGCCCGAATTGGGAATCTGTGTCAAATCTTTGTTAGGATTTATGTGCTACTTACAGGTTGGAAGTAAGGGAGATGGGGCATGAAGTTATTTCTAGGAGTTGGAGACATACCTACTTTAGTTCAGTACTGGGCATCTTTGAAATACCTATAGAAACTTGTTCCTACATAGTAACTTGCTACTTCGAATGAGAAAGTGCTTGCTTAAAGCAACGTGCTACATGTTCTGAATGCTCGAATTGGGAATCTGTGTCAAAACTTTGTTAGGAATTATGTAATCCTTACTAGCTGGAAGTAAGGGAGATGGGCCATGAAGTTATTTCTAGGAGTTGGAGACTACCAAGTTTAGCTCAGTTCTGGGTATCTTTGAAATACCTATACAATCTTGTTCTTACATAGTTACTTGCAACTTTGAATGAGAATGTGCTTGCGTACAGCAACGTGCTATATGTTCTGAATGCCCGAATAGGGAATCTGTGTCAAATCTTTGTTAGAAATTATGTGATCCTTACTAGATGGAAGCAAGTGAGATGGGGCATGTAGTTATTTCAAGGAGTTGGAGACATATCAAGTTTAGCTCAGTTCTGGTCATCTTTGAAATACCTATACAAACTTATTCCTACATAGTAACTTGCAACTTTGACTGAGAATGTGTTTGCTTACAGCAACGTGCTATATGTTCTGAAAGCCCGAATTGGCAATCTGTGTCAAATCTTTGTTAGGAATTATGTGATCCTTACTAGCTGGAAGTAAGGGAGATGGAGCATGAAGTTATTTCTAGGAGTTGGAGACATACCCACATTAGCTCAGTTCTGGGCATCTTTGAAATACCTAAACAAACTTGTTCCTACATAGTAACTTGCAACTTTGAATGAGAATGTGCTTGCTTACAGCAACATGCTCTATGTTCTGAATGCCCGAATTGGGAATCTGTGTCAAAACTTTGTTAGGAATTATGTGATCCTTACTAGCTGGAAGTAAGGGAGTTGCGGCATGAAGTTATTTCTAGGAGTTGGAGACATACCAACTTTAGCTCAGTTCTGGGCATCTTAGAAATACCTATATAAACTTGGTCCTACGTAGTAACTTGCAACTTTAAGTGAGAATGTGCTTAATTACAGCAACGTGCTATATGTTCTGAATGCCCTAATTGGGAATCTGTGTCAAAACTTTGTTAGGAATTATGTGATCCTTTCTAGCTGGAAGTAAGGGAGTTGGGGTATGAAGTTATTTCTAGGAGTTGGAGACATACAAAGTTTAGCTCTGTTCTGGGCATCTTTGAAAGTCCTATACAAACTTCTTCCTAAATAGTAACTTGCAACTTTGAATGAGAATGTGCTTGCTTACAGCAACGTGCTATATGTTCTGAATGCCCGAATTTGGAATCTGTGTCAAAACTTTGTTAGGAATTATGTGATCCTTACTAGCTGGAACTAAGGGATATAGGGCATGAAGTTATTTCTAGGAGTTGGAGACATACCCACTTTGGCTCAGTTCTGGGGATCTTTGAAAGTCCTATACAAACTAGTTCTTAAATAGTAAATTGCATCTTTGAATGAGAATGTGCTTGCTTACAGCAACGTGCTCTGTGTTCTGAATGCCCGAATTGGGAATCTGTGTCAAAATTTGTTAGGAATTATGTGATCCTTACTAGCTAGAAGTAAGGGAGATGGGGAATGATGTTTTTTCTAGGAGTTGGAGACATAGCCTCTTTAGCTCCGTTCTGGGCATCTTTGAAATACTTATACAAACTTGTTCCTACATAGTAACTTGCTACTTGGAATGAGAAAGTGCTTGCTTACAGCAACGTGCTATATGTTCTGAATGCCCGAATTGGGAATCTGTGTCAAAACTTTGTTAGGAATTATGTGATCCTTACTAGCTGGAAGTAAGGAAGATGGGACATGAAGATATTTCTAGGAGTTGTAGACATACCCACTTTAGCTCAGTTCTCGGGTTCTTTGAATGTCCTATACAAACTTGTTCCTACATAGTAACTTGTTACTTGGAATGAGAAAGTGCTTGCTTAATGCAACGTGCTATATGTTCTGAATGCCCGAATTGGGAATCTGTGTCAAAACTTTGTTAGGAATTATGTGATCCTTACTAGCTGGAAGCAAGGGAGATGGGGCATCAAGTTATTTCTAGGAGTTGGAGACATACCAATTTTAGCTCAGTTCTGGGCATTTTTGAAATACCTATACAAACTTGTTCCAACATAGTAACTTGCAACTTAGAATGAGAATATGCTTTCTAACAGCAACGTGCTATATGTTCTGAATGCCCGAATTGGGAATCTGTGTCAAAACGTTATTAGGAATTATGTGATCCTTACTAGCTGGAGGTAATGGAGTTGGGATATGAAGTTATTTCTAGGAGTTGGAGACATACCCACTTTAGCTCAGTTCTGGGCATCTTTGAAATACCTATACAAACTTGATCCTTCATAGTATCTTGCAACTATGAATGAGAATGTGCTTGCTTACAGCAACGTGCTATATGTTATGAATGCCCGAATTGGGAATCTGTGTCAAAACTTTGTTAGCAATTATGTGATCCTTACTAGCTGGAAGTAAGGGAGATGGGGCATGAAGTTATTTCTAGGAGTTGGAGACATATCAAGTTTAGCTCAGTTCTGGTCATCTTTGAAATACCTATACAAACTTATTCCTACATAGTAACTTGCAACTTTGACTGAGAATGTGTTTGCTTACAGCAACGTGCTATATGTTCTGAAAGCCCGAATTGGCAATCTGTGTCAAATCTTTGTTAGGAATTATGTGATCCTTACTAGCTGGAAGTAAGGGAGATGGAGCATGAAGTTATTTCTAGGAGTTGGAGACATACCCACATTAGCTCAGTTCTGGGCATCTTTGAAATACCTAAACAAACTTGTTCCTACATAGTAACTTGCAACTTTGAATGAGAATGTGCTTGCTTACAGCAACATGCTCTATGTTCTGAATGCCCGAATTGGGAATCTGTGTCAAAACTTTGTTAGGAATTATGTGATCCTTACTAGCTGGAAGTAAGGGAGTTGCGGCATGAAGTTATTTCTAGGAGTTGGAGACATACCAACTTTAGCTCAGTTCTGGGCATCTTAGAAATACCTATATAAACTTGGTCCTACGTAGTAACTTGCAACTTTAAGTGAGAATGTGCTTAATTACAGCAACGTGCTATATGTTCTGAATGCCCTAATTGGGAATCTGTGTCAAAACTTTGTTAGGAATTATGTGATCCTTTCTAGCTGGAAGTAAGGGAGTTGGGGTATGAAGTTATTTCTAGGAGTTGGAGACATACAAAGTTTAGCTCTGTTCTGGGCATCTTTGAAAGTCCTATACAAACTTCTTCCTAAATAGTAACTTGCAACTTTGAATGAGAATGTGCTTGCTTACAGCAACGTGCTATATGTTCTGAATGCCCGAATTTGGAATCTGTGTCAAAACTTTGTTAGGAATTATGTGATCCTTACTAGCTGGAACTAAGGGATATAGGGCATGAAGTTATTTCTAGGAGTTGGAGACATACCCACTTTGGCTCAGTTCTGGGGATCTTTGAAAGTCCTATACAAACTAGTTCTTAAATAGTAAATTGCATCTTTGAATGAGAATGTGCTTGCTTACAGCAACGTGCTCTGTGTTCTGAATGCCCGAATTGGGAATCTGTGTCAAAATTTGTTAGGAATTATGTGATCCTTACTAGCTAGAAGTAAGGGAGATGGGGAATGATGTTTTTTCTAGGAGTTGGAGACATAGCCTCTTTAGCTCCGTTCTGGGCATCTTTGAAATACTTATACAAACTTGTTCCTACATAGTAACTTGCTACTTGGAATGAGAAAGTGCTTGCTTACAGCAACGTGCTATATGTTCTGAATGCCCGAATTGGGAATCTGTGTCAAAACTTTGTTAGGAATTATGTGATCCTTACTAGCTGGAAGTAAGGAAGATGGGACATGAAGATATTTCTAGGAGTTGTAGACATACCCACTTTAGCTCAGTTCTCGGGTTCTTTGAATGTCCTATACAAACTTGTTCCTACATAGTAACTTGTTACTTGGAATGAGAAAGTGCTTGCTTAATGCAACGTGCTATATGTTCTGAATGCCCGAATTGGGAATCTGTGTCAAAACTTTGTTAGGAATTATGTGATCCTTACTAGCTGGAAGCAAGGGAGATGGGGCATCAAGTTATTTCTAGGAGTTGGAGACATACCAATTTTAGCTCAGTTCTGGGCATTTTTGAAATACCTATACAAACTTGTTCCAACATAGTAACTTGCAACTTAGAATGAGAATATGCTTTCTAACAGCAACGTGCTATATGTTCTGAATGCCCGAATTGGGAATCTGTGTCAAAACGTTATTAGGAATTATGTGATCCTTACTAGCTGGAGGTAATGGAGTTGGGATATGAAGTTATTTCTAGGAGTTGGAGACATACCCACTTTAGCTCAGTTCTGGGCATCTTTGAAATACCTATACAAACTTGATCCTTCATAGTATCTTGCAACTATGAATGAGAATGTGCTTGCTTACAGCAACGTGCTATATGTTATGAATGCCCGAATTGGGAATCTGTGTCAAAACTTTGTTAGCAATTATGTGATCCTTACTAGCTGGAAGTAAGGGAGATGGGGCATGAAGTTATTTCTAGGAGTTGGAGACATACCCACTTTAGCTCAGTTCTGGGCATCTTTGAAACACCTATACAAACTTGTTCCTACATAGTAACTTGCTACTTCGAATGAGAAAGTGCTTGCTTAAAGTAACGTGCTATATGTTCTGAATGCCCGAATTGGGAATCTGTGTCAAATCTTTGTTAGGAATTATGTGATCCTTACTGGCTGGAAGTAAGGGAGATGGGGCATGAAGTTAATTCTAGGAGTTGGAGACTTACCAAGTTTAGCTCGGTTCTGGGCATCTTTGAAATACCTATACAAACTTGTTACTACATAGTAACTTGCATCTTTGAATGAGAATGGGCTTGCTTACATAAAGGTGCTATATGTTCTGAATGCCCCAATTGGGAATCTGTGTCAAAACTTTGTAAGGAATTATGTGATCCTTACTAGCTGGAAGCAAGGGAGATGGGGCATGAAGTTATTTCTAGGAGTTGGAGACATACCAAGTTTAGCTCAGTTCTAGGTATCTTTGAAATACCTATACAAACTTGTTCCTACATAGTAACTTGCAACTTTGAATGAGAATGTGCTTGCTTACAGCAACGTGCTATATGTCCTGAATGCACGAATTGGGAATCTGTGTCTAAACTTTGTTAGGAAATATGTCATCCTTACTGGCTTGAAGTAAGGGAGTTGGGGCATGAAGTTATTTCTTGGAGTTGGAGACATATCAAGTTTAGCTCAGTTCTGGGCATCTTTGAAATACCTATACAAACTTGTTCCTACATAGTAACTTGCAACTTTAAATGAGAAAGTTCTTGCTTAAAGCAACGTGCTACATGTTCTGAATGCCCGAATTGGGAATCTGTGTCAAAATTTTGTTAGCAATTATGTGATCCTTACTAGCTGGAAGTAAGGGAGATGGGGCATGAAGTTATTTCTAGGAGTTGGACACATACCCACTTTAGCTCAGTTCTGGGCATCTTTGAAATACCTATTCAAATTGTTCCTACATAGTAACTTGCATCTTGGAATGAGAATGTGCTTGCTTACAGCAACGTGCTATATGTTCTGAATGCCCGAATTGGGAATCTGTGTCAAAACATTGTTAGGAATTATGTGATCCTTACTAGCTGGAAGTAAGGGATTTGCGGCATGAAGTTATTTCTAGGAGTTCGAGACATACCAAGTTTAGCTCAGTTCTGTGCATCTTTGAAATACCTACACAAACTTCTTCCTACATAGTAACTTGCTACTTGGAATGAGAAAGTGCTTGCTTAATGGAACGTGCTATATGTTCTTAATGCCCAAATTGCGAATCTGTGTCAAAACTTTGTTAGGAATTATGTGATCCTTACTAGCTGGAAGTAAGGGAGATGGGGCATGAAGTTATTTCTAGGAGTTGGAGACATACCAAGTTTAGCTCAGTTCTATGCATCTTTGAAATAACTATACAAACTTGTTCCTACATAGTAACTTGCTACTTGGAATGAGAAAGTGCTTGCTTAAAGCAACATGCTATATGTTCTGAATGTCCGAATTGGGAATCTGTGTCAAAACTTTGTTAGGAATTATGAGATCCTTACTAGCTGGAAGTAAGGCAGATGGGGCATGAAGTTATTTCTAGGAGTTGGAGACATACCAAGTTTGCTCTGTTCTGCGCATCTTTTAAATACCTATACAAACTTGTTCCTACATAGTAACTTGCAACTTTGAATGAGAATGTGCTTGCTTACAGCAACGTGCTAAATGTTCTGAATGCCCGAATTGGGAATCTGTGTCAAATCTTTATTAGGAATTATGTGATCCTTAGTAGATGGAAGTAAGTGAGTTGCGGCCTGAAGTTATTTCTAGGAGTTGGACACATCCCAAGTTTAGCTCAGTTCTGGGCATCTTTGATAGTCCTATAGAAACTTGTTCCTACATAGTAACTTGCTTCATTGAATGAGAATGTGCTTGCTTACAGCAACGTGCTACATGTTCTGAATGCCCGAATTGGGAATCTGTGTCAAAACTTTGTTAGGAATTATGTGATCCTTACTAGCTGGAAGTAAGGGAGATGGGGCATGAAGTTATTTCTAGGAGTTGGAGACATACCAAGTTTAGCTCAGTTCTGGGCATCTTTGAAATACCTATACAAACTTGTTCCTACATAGTAACTTGCATCGTGAAATCAGAATGTGCTTGCTTACAGCAACGTGCTATATGTTCTGAATGCCCGAATTGGGAATCTGTGTCAAACTTTGTTAGGAATTATGTGATCCTTACTAGCTGGAAGTAAGGGAGATGGGGCATGAAGTTATTTCTAGGAGTTGGAGACATACCAAGTTTAGCTCTCTCCTGGGCATCTTTGAAATACCTATACAAACTTGTTCCTACATAGTAACTTGCAACTTTGAATGAGAATGTGTTTGCTTACAGCAACGTGTTATATGTTCTGAATGCCCAAATTGGGAATCTGTGTCAAAATTTTGTTTGGAATTATGTGATCCTTACTAGCTGGAAGTAAGGGAGATGGGACATGAAGTTATTTCTAAAAGTTGGAGACATACCAAGTTTAGCTCAGTTCTGAGCATCTTTGAAAGTCCTATCCAAACTTGTTCTTACATAGTAACTTGCAACTTTGAATGGGAATGTGCTTGCTTACAGCAACGTGCTATATGTTTTGAATGCCCGAATTGGGACTCTGTGTCAAAACTTTCTTAGGAATTATGTGATCCTTACTAGCTGGAAGTAAGGGAGATGGGTCATGAAGTTATTTCTAGGTGTTGGAGACATACCCACTTTAGCTCACTTCTTTGCATCTTTGAAATACCTATAAAAACTTGTTCCTACATAGTAACTTGCTACTTGGAATGAGAAAGTGCTTACTAAAAGCAACAAGCTATATGTTCTGAATGCACGAATTGGGAATCTGTGTCAAAACTTTGATAGGAATTATGTGATCCTTACTAGCTGAAAGTAAGGGAGATGGGGCATGAAGTTATTTCTAGGAGTTGGAAACATACCCACTTTACCTCAGTTCTGGGCATCTTTGAAATACCTAAACAAACTTGTTCCTACATAGTAACTTGCTACTTGGAATGAGAAAGTGCTTGCTTAAAGGAACGTGCTATATGTTCTGAATGCCCGAATTGGGAATCTGTGTCAAAACTTTTTTAGGAATTATGTGATCCTTATTAGCTGGAAGTAAGGTAAATGGGACATGAAGTGATTTCTAGGAGTTGGAGACATACCAAGTTTAGCTCAGTTCTGGGCATCTTTGAAATACCTATACAAACTTGTTCCTACATAGTAACTTGCAACTTTGAATGAGAATGTACTTGCTTACAGCAACGTGCTATATGTTCTGAATGCCCGAATTGGGAATCTGTGTCAAAACTTTGTTAGGAATTATGTGATCCTTACTAGCTGCAAATAAGGGAGATGGGACATGAAGTTATTTCTATGAGTTGGAGACATACCAAGTTTAGGTCAGTTCTGGGCATCTTTGAAATACCTATACAAACATGTTCCTACATAGTAACTTGCAACTTTGAAAGAGAATGTGCTTGCTTACAGCAACGTGCTATATATTCTGAATGCCCGAATTGGGAATCAGTGTCAAAACTTTGTTAGAAATAATGTGAACCTTACTAGATCGAAGTAAGTGAGATGGGGCATGAAGTTATTTCTAGGAGTTGGAGACATACAACATTTAGCTCAGTTCTGGGCATCCTTGAAATACCTATACAAACTTGTTCCTTCATAGTAACTTGCAACTTTGAATGAGAATGTGCTTGCTTTCAACAACGTGCTAAATGTTCTGAATGCCCGAATTGGGAATCTGTGTCAAAACTCTTGTTAGGAATTATGTGATCCTTACTAGCTGGAAGTAAGGGAGATGGGGCATTAAGTTATTTCTAGGAGTTGGAGACATACCAAGTTTAGCTCAGATATGGGCATCTTTGAAATACCTATAGAAACTTGTTCCTACCTAGTAACTTGCAACTTTGAATGAGAATGTGCTTGCTTACAGCACCGTGCTATATGTTCTGAATGCCGGAATTGGGAATATGTGTCAAAACTTTGTTAGGAATTATGTGATCCTTACTAGCTGGAAGTAAGGGAGATGGGGCATGAAGTTATTTCTAGGAGTTGGAGACATACCCACTTTTGCTCAGTTCTTTGCATCTTTGAAATACCTATACAAACTTGTTCCTACATAGTAACATGCTACTTGGAATGAGAAAGATGTTGCTTAAAGCAACATGCTATATGTTCTGAATGCCCGAATTGGGAATCTGTGTCAAAAGTTTGTTAGGAATTATGTAATCCTTACTAGCTGGAAGTAAGGGAGATGGGGCATGAAGTTATTTCTAGGAGTTGGAGACATACCCAATTTACCTCAGTTCTGGGCATCTTTGAAATACCTATACAAACTTGTTCCTACATAGTAACTTGCTACTTGGAAAGAGAAAGTGTTTGCTTAAAGCAATATGCTATATGTACTGAATGCCCGAATTAGGAATCTGTGTCAAAACTTTGTCAGGAATTATGTGATCCTTACCAGCTGGAAGTAAGGAAGATGGGGCATGAAGTTTTTTCTAGGAGTTGGAGACATACCAAGTTTAGCTCAGTTCTGGGCATCTTTGAAATACCTATACAAACTTGTTCCTACATAGTAACTTGCAACTTTGAATGAGAATGTGCTTGCTTACAGCAACGTGGTATATGTTCTGAATGCCTGAATTGGGAATCTGTGTCAAAACTTTGTTAGGAATTATGTGATCCTTACTAGCTGGAAGTAAGGGAGATGGGGCATGAAGTTATTTCTAGGAGTTGGAGACATACCAAGTTTAGCTCAGTTCTGGGCATCTTTGAAAGTCCTATACAAACTTGTTCCTACATAGTAACTTGCAACTTTGAATGAGAATGTGCTTGCTTACAGCAACGTGCTATATGTTCTGAATGCCCGAATTGGGAATCTGTGTCAAAACTTTGTTAGGAATTATGTGATCCTTACTAGATGGAAGTAAGGGAGATGGGGCATGAAGTTCTTTCTACGAGTTGGAGACATACCTAGTATAGCTCAGTTCTGGGCATCTTTGAAATACCTATACAAACTTGTTCGTACATAGTAACTTGCAACTTTGAATGAGAATGTGCTTGCTTACAGCAACGTGCTATATGTTCTCAATGCCCGAATTGGGAATCTGTGTCAAAAATTTGTTAGGAATTATGTGATCCTTACTAGCTGGAAGTAAGGGAGATGGGGCATGAATTTATTTCTAGGTGTTGGAGACATACCCACTTTAGCTCAGTTCTGGGCATCTTTGAAATACCTATAGAAACTTGTTCCTACATAGTAACTTGCTACTTGGAATGAGAAAGTGCTTGCTTAAAGCAACATGCTATATGTTCTGAATGCCCGAATTGGGAATCTGTGTCAAAACTTTGTTAGGAATTATGTGATCCTTACTAGCTGGAAGTAAGGGAGATGGGGCATGAAGTTATTTCTAGGAGTTGGAGACATACCAAGTTTAGCTCTGTTCTGGGCATCTTTGAAATACCTATACAAATTTGTTCCTACATAGTGACTTGCAACTTTGAATGAGAATGTGCTTGTTTACAGCAACGTGCTATATGTTCCGAATGCCCGAATTGGGAGTCTGTGTCAAAACTTTGTTAGGAATTATGTGATCCTTACTAGCAGTAAGTAAGGGAGATGGGGCATGAAGTTATTTCTAGGAGTTGGAGACATACCCACTTTAGCTCAGTTCTTTGCATCTTTGAAATACCTATACAAACTTGTTCCTACATAGTAACTTGCTACTTGGAAAGAGAAAGTGCTTGCTTAAAGCAACATGCCATATGTTTTCAATGCCCGAATTGGGAATCTGTGTCAAATCTTTGTTAGGAATTATGTGATCCTTACTAGCTGGAAGTAAGGGAGATGGGGCATAAAGTTATTTCTAGGAGTTGGAGACATACCCACATTACCTCAGTTCTGGTTATCTTTGAAATACCTATACAAACTTGTTCCTACATAGTAACTTGCTACTTGGAAAGAGAAAGTGCTTGCTTAAAGCAACATGCTATATGTTCTGAATGCTCGAATTGGGAATCTGTGTCAAAACTTTGTCAGGAATTATGTGATCCTTACCAGCTGGAAGTAAGGGAGATGGGGCATCAAGTTATTTCTAAGAGTTGGAGACATACCAAGTTTAGCTCTGTTCTGGGCATCTTTGATATACCTATACATACTTTTTCCTACAGAGTAACTTGCAACTTTGAATGAGAATGTGCTTGCTTACATCAACGTGCTATATGTTTTCAAAGCCTGAATTGGGAATCTGTGTCAAAACTTTGTTAGGAATTATGTGATCCTTACTAGCTGGAAGTAAGGGAGATGGGGCATGAAGATATTTCTAGGAGTTGGAGACATACCAAGTTTAGCTCAGTTCTGGGCATCTTTGAAAGTCCTAGACAAACTAGTTCCTACATAGGATCTTGCAACTTTGAATGAGAATGTGCTTGCTTACAGCAATGTGCTATATGTTCTGAGTGCCCGAATTGGGAATCTGTGTCAAAACTTTGTTAGGAATTATGTGATCCTTACTAGATGGAAGTAAGGGAGATGGGGCATGAAGTTATTTCTAGGAGTTGGAGACATACCAAGTTTAGCTCAGTTCTGGGCATCTTTGAAATACCTATGCAAATTTGTTCCTACATAGTAACTTGCATCTTTGAATGAGAATGTGCTTGCTTACAGCAACGTGCTATATGTTCTGAATGCCCGAATTGGGAATCTGTGTCAAAACTTTGTTAGGAATTATGTGATCCTTACTAGCTGGAAGTAAGGGAGATGGGGCATGAAGTTATTTCTAGGAGTTGGAGACATACCCACTTTAGCTCAGTTCTGGGCATCTTTGAAATACCTATACAAACTTGTTCCTACATAGTAACTTGCTACTTGGAATGACAAAGTGCCTGCTTAAAGCAACATGCTATATGTTCTGAATGCCCGAATTGGGAATCTGTGTCAAAACTTTGTTAGGAATTATGTGATCCTTACTAGTTGGAAGTAAGGGAGATGGGGCATGAAGTTATTTCTAGGAGTTTGAGACATACCCACTTTAGCTCAGTTCTTTGCATCTTTGAAATACCTATACAAACTTGTTCCTACATAGTAACTTGCTACTTGGAATGAGAAAGTGCTTGCTTAAAGGAACGTGCTACATGTTCTGAATTCCCGAATTGGGAATCTGTGTCAAAACATTGTTAGGAATTATGTGATCCTTACTAGCTGGAAGTAAGGGAGATGGGGCATGAAGTTATTTCTAGGTGTTGGAGACATACCCAATTTAGCTCACTTCTTTGCATCTTTGAAATACCTATACAAACTTGTTCCTACATAGTAACTTGCTACTTGGAATGAGAAAGTGCTTACTTAAAGCAACAAGGTATATGTTCTGAATGCACGAATTGGGAATCTGTGTCAAAACTTTGATAGGAATTATGTGATCCTTACTAGCTGAAAGTAAGGGAGATGGGGCATGAAGTTATTTCTAGGAGTTGGAGACATACCAAGTTTAGCTCAGTTCTGGGCATCTTTGAAATACCTATACAAACTTGTCCTACATAGTAACTTGCAACTTTGAATGAGAATGTGCTTGCTTACAGCAACGTGCTATATGTTCTGAATGCCCGAATTGGGAATCTGTGTCAAAACTTTGTTAGGAATTATGTGATCCTTACTAGCTGCAAATAAGGGAGATGGGACATGAAGTTATTTCTAGGAGTTGGAGACATACCCACTTTTGCTCAGTTCTTTGCATCTTTGAAATACCTATACAAACTTGTTCCTACATAGTAACTTGCTACTTGGAATGAGAAAGATGTTGCTTAAAGCAACATGCTATATGTTCTGAATGCCCGAATTGGGAATCTGTGTCAAAACTTTATTAGGAAATATGTGATCCTTACTAGCTGGAAATAAGGGAGATGGGGCATCAAGTTATTTCTAGGAGTTGGAGACATACCAAGTTTAGCTCTGTTCTGGGCATCTTTGAAATACCTATACAAACTTGTTCCTACATAGTAACTTGCAACTTTGAATGAGAAAGTGCTTGCTTACAGCAACGTGCTATATGTTCTCAATGCCCGAATTGGGAATCTGTGTCAAAACTTTGTTAGGAATTATGTGATCCTTAATAGCTGGAAGTAAGGGAGATGTGGCATGAAGTTATTTCTAGGAGTTGGAGACATACCAAGTTTAGCTCAGTTCTGGGAATCTTTGAAATACCTATACAAACTTGTTCCTACATAGTAACGTGCTACTTGGAATGAGAAAGTGCTTGCTTAAAGCAACGTGCTACATGTTCTGAATGGCCGAATTGGGAATCTGTGTCAAAACTTTGTTAGGCATTATGTGATCCTTACTAGCTGGAAGTAAGGGAGATGGGGCATGAAGTAATTTCTAGGAGTTGGAGACATACCAAGTTTAGCTGAGTTCTGGGCATCTTTGAAATACCTATACAAACTTGTTCCTACATAGTAACTTGCAACTTTGAATGAGAATGTGCTTGCTTACAGCAACGTGGTATATGTTCTGAATGCCTGAATTGGGAATCTGTGTCAAAACTTTGTTAGGAATTATGTGATCCTTACTAGCTGGAAGTAAGGGAGATGGGGCATGAAGTTATTTCTAGGAGTTGGAGAAATACCAGGTTTAGCTCAGTTCTGGGCATCTTTGAAAGTCCTAGACAAACTAGTTCCTACATAGCATCTTGCAACTTTGAATGAGAATGTGCTTGCTTACAGCAACGTGCTATATGTTCTGAGTGCCCGAATTGGGAATCTGTGTCAAAACTTTGTTAGGAATTATGTGATCCTTACTAGATGGAAGTAAGGGAGATGGGGCATGAAGTTATTTCTAGGAGTTGGAGACATACCCAATTTAGCTCAGTTCTGGGCATCTTTGAAATACCTATACAAACTTGTTCCTACATAGTAACTTGCAACTTTGAATGAGAATGTGCTTGCTTAAAGCAACGTGCTATATGTTCTGAATGCCCGAATTGGGAATCTGTGTCAAAACTTTGTTAGGAATTATGTGATCCTTACAAGCTGGAAGTAAGGGAGATGGGGCATGAAGTTATTTCTAGGAGTTGGAGACATACCAAGTTTAGCTCAGTTCTGGGCATCTTTGAAATACCTATACAAACTTTTCCCTACATAGTAACTTGCAACTTTGAATGAGAATGTGCTTGCTTACAGCAACGTGCTATATGTTCTGAATGCCCGAATTGGGAATCTGTGTCAAAACTTTGTTAGAAATTATGTGATCCTTACTAGCTGGAAGTAAGGGAGATGGGGCATGAAGTTATTTCTAGGAGTTGGAGACATACCAAGTTTAGCTCAGTTCTGGGCATCTTTGAAAGTCCTATACAAACTTGTTCCTACATAGTAACTTGCAAATTTGAATGAGAATGTGCTTGCTTACAGCAACGTGCTACATGTTCTGAATGCCCGAATTGGGAATCTGTGTCAAAACTTTGTTAGGAATTATGTGATCCTTACTAGCTGGAAGTAAGGGAGATGGGGCATGAAGTTATTTCTAGGAGTTGGAGACATACCAAGTTTAGCTCAGTTCTGGGCATCTTTGAAATACCTATACAAACTTGTTCCTACATAGTAACTTGCAACTTTGAATGAGAATGTGCTTGCTTACAGCAACGTGGTATATGTTCTGAATGCCTGAATTGGGAATCTGTGTCAAAACTTTGTTAGGAATTATGTGATCCTTACTAGCTGGAAGTAAGGGAGATGGGGCATGAAGTTATTTCTAGGAGTTGGAGACATACCAAGTTTAGCTCAGTTCTGGGCATCTTTGAAATACCTATGCAAATTTGTTCCTACATAATAACTTGCAACTTTGAATGAGAATGTGCTTGCTTACAGCAACGTGCTATATGTTCTGAATGCCCGAATTGGGAATCTGTGTCAAAACTTTGTTAGGAATTATGTGATCCTTACTAGCTGGAAGTAAGGGAGATGGGGCATGAAGTTATTTCTAGGAGTTGGAGACATACCCAATTTAGCTCAGTTCTGGGCATCTTTGAAATACCTATACAAACTTGTTCCTACATAGTAACTTGCTACTTGGAATGACAAAGTGCTTGCTTAAAGCAACTTGCTATATGTTCTGAATGCCCGAATTGGGAATCTGTGTCAAAACTTTGTTAGGAATTATGTGATCTTTACTAGCTGCAAATAAGTGAGATGGGACATGAAGTTATTTCTAAGAGTTGGAGACATACCAAGTTTAGGTCAGTTCTGGGCATCTTTGAAATACCTATACAAACATGTTCCTACATAGTAACTTGCAACTTTGAAAGAGAATGTGCTTGCCTACAGCAACGTGCTATATATTCTGAATGCCCGAATTGGGAATCAGTGTCAGAACTTTGTTAGAAATAATGTGAACCTTACTTGATGGAAGTAAGTGAGATGGGGCATGAAGTTATTTCTAGGAGTTGGAGACATACAACATTTAGCTCAGTTCTGGGCATCCTTGAAATACCTATACAAACTTGTTCCTTCATAGTAACTTGCAACTTTGAATGAGAATGTGCTAGCTTACAGCAACGTGCTAAATGTTCTGAATGCCCGAATTGGGAATCTGTGTCAAAACTCTTGTTAGGAATTATGTGATCCTTACTAGCTGGAAGTAAGGGAGATGGGGCATTAAGTTATTTCTAGGAGTTGGAGACATACCAAGTTTAGCACAGATATGGGCATCTTTGAAATACCTATACAAACTTGTTTCTACATAGTAACTTGCAACTTTGAATGAGAATGTGCTTGCTTAAAGCACCGTGCTATATGTTCTGAATGCCCAAATTGGGAATCTGTGTCAAAACTTTGTTAGGAATTATGTGATCCTTACTAGCTGAAAGTAAGGGAGTTGGGGCATGAAGTTTTTTCTAGGAGTTGGAGATATACCCACTTTAGCTCAGTTCTGGGCATCTTTGAAATACCTATACTAACTTGTTCCTACATAGTAACTTGCAACTTTGAATGAGAATGTGCTTGCTTACAGCAACGTGCTATATGTTCTGAATGCCCGAATTGGGAATCTGTGTCAAAACTTTGTTAGGAATTATGTGATCCTTACTAGCTGCAAATAAGGGAGATGGGACATGAAGTTATTTCTAAGAGTTGGAGACATACCAAGTTTAGGTCAGTTCCGGGCATCTTTGAAATACCTATACAAACATGTTCCTACATAGTAACTTGCAACTTTGAAAGAGAATGTGCTTGCTTACAGCAACGTGCTATATGTTCTGAATGCACGAATTGGGAATCAGTGTCAAACTTTGTTAGAAATAATGTGATCCTTACTAGATGGAAGTAAGTGAGATGGGGCATGAAGTTATTTCTAGGAGTTGGAGACATACAACGTTTAGCTCAGTTCTGGGCATCCTTGAAATACCTATACAAACTTGTTCCTTCATAGTAACTTGCAACTTTGAATGAGAATGTGCTTGCTTACAGCAACGTGCTAAATGTTCTCAATGCCCGAATTGGGAATCTGTGTCAAAACTCTTGTTAGGAATTATGTGATCCTTACTAGCTGGAAGTAAGGGAGATGGGGCATTAAGTTATTTCTAGGAGTTGGAGACATACCAAGTTTAGCTCAGATATGGGCATCTTTGAAATACCTATACAAACTTGTTCCTACATAGTAACTTGCAACTTTGAATGAGAATGTGCTTGCTTACAGCACCGTGCTATATGTTCTGAATGCCCGAATTGGGAATCTGTGTCAAAACTTTGTTAGGAATTATGTGATCCTTACTAGCTGAAAGTAAGGGAGATGGGGCATGAAGTTATTTCTAGGAGTTGGAGACATACCCACTTTTGCTCAGTTCTTTGCATCTTTGAAATACCTATACAAACTTGTTCCTACATAGTAACTTGCTACTTGGAATGAGAAAGATGTTGCTTAAAGCAACATGCTATATGTTCTGAATGCCCGAATTGGGAATCTGTGTCAAAACTTTGTTAGGAATTATGTAATCCTTACTAGCTGGAAGTAAGGGAGATGGGGCATGAAGTTATTTCTAGGAGTTGGAGACATACCCAATTTACCTCAGTTCTGGGCATCTTTGAAATACCTATACAAACTTGTTCCTACATAGTAACTTGCTACTTGGAAAGAGAAAGTGTTTGCTTAAAGCAATATGCTATATGTACTGAATGCCCGAATTGGGAATCTGTGTCAAAACTTTGTCAGGAATTATGTGATCCTTACCAGCTGGATGTAAGGAAGATGGGGCATGAAGTTTTTTCTAGGAGTTGGAGACATACCAAGTTTAGCTCAGTTCTGGGCATCTTTGAAATACCTATACAAACTTGTTCCTACATAGTAACTTGCAACTTTGAATGAGAATGTGCTTGCTTACAGCAACGTGGTATATGTTCTGAATGCCTGAATTGGGAATCTGTGTCAAAACTTTGTTAGGAATTATGTGATCCTTACTAGCTGGAAGTAAGGGAGATGGGGCATGAAGTTATTTCTAGGAGTTGGAGACATACCAAGTTTAGCTCAGTTCTGGGCATCTTTGAAAGTCCTATACAAACTTGTTCCTACATAGTAACTTGCAACTTTGAATGAGAATGTGCTTGCTTACAGCAACGTGCTATATGTTCTGAATGCCCGAATTGGGAATCTGTGTCAAAATTTGTTAGGAATTATGTGATCCTTACTAGATGGAAGTAAGGGAGATGGGGCATGAAGTTCTTTCTAGGAGTTGGAGACATACCAAGTTTAGATCAGTTCTGGGCATCTTTGAAAGTCCTATACAAACTTGTTCCTACATAGTAACTTGCAACTTTGAATGAGAATGTGCTTGCTTACAGCAACGTGCTATATGTTCTCAATGCCCGAATTGGGAATCTGTGTCAAAACTTTGTTAGGAATTATGTGATCCTTACTAGCTGGAAGTAAGGGAGATGGGGCATGAATTTATTTCTAGGTGTTGGAGACATACCCACTTTAGCTCAGTTCTGGGCATCTTTGAAATACCTATAGAAACTTGTTCCTACATAGTAACTTGCTACTTGGAATGAGAAAGTGCTTGCTTAAAGCAACATGCTATATGTTCTGAATGCCCGAATTGGGAATCTGTGTCAAAACTTTGTTAGGAATTATGTAATCCTTACTAGCTGCAAATAAGGGAGATGGGACATGAAGTTATTTCTAAGAGTTGGAGACATACCAAGTTTAGGTCAGTTCCGGGCATCTTTGAAATACCTATACAAACATGTTCCTACATAGTAACTTGCAACTTTGAAAGAGAATGTGTTTGCTTACAGCAACGTGCTATATGTTCTGAATGCCCGAATTGGGAATCTGTGTCAAAACTTTGTTAGGAATTATGTGATCCTTACTAGCTGCAAATAAGGGAGATGGGACATGAAGTTATTTCTAAGAGTTGGAGACATACCAAGTTTAGGTCAGTTCCGGGCATCTTTGAAATACCTATACAAACATGTTCCTACATAGTAACTTGCAACTTTGAAAGAGAATGTGCTTGCTTACAGCAACGTGCTATATGTTCTGAATGCCCGAATTGGGAATCAGTGTCAAACTTTGTTAGAAATAATGTGATCCTTACTAGATGGAACTAAGTGAGATGGGGCATGAAGTTATTTCTAGGAGTTGGAGACATACAACGTTTAGCTCAGTTCTGGGCATCCTTGAAATACCTATACAAACTTGTTCCTTCATAGTAACTTGCAACTTTGAATGAGAATGTGCTTGCTTACAGCAACGTGCTAAATGTTCTGAATGCCCGAATTGGGAATCTGTGTCAAAACTCTTGTTAGGAATTATGTGATCCTTACTAGCTGGAAGTAAGTGAGATGGGGCATTAAGTTATTTCTAGGAGTTGGAGACATACCAAGTTTAGCTCAGATATGGGCATCTTTGAAATACCTATACAAACTTGTTCCTACATAGTAACTTGCAACTTTGAATGAGAATGAGCTTGCTTACAGCACCGTGCTATATGTTCTGAATGCCCGAATTGGGAATCTGTGTCAAAACTTTGTTAGGAATTATGTGATCCTTACTAGCTGGAAGTAAGGGAGATGGGGCATGAAGTTATTTCTTGGAGTTGGAGACATACCCACTTTTGCTCAGTTCTTTGCATCTTTGAAATACCTATACAAACTTGTTCCTACATAGTAACTTGCTACTTGGAATCAGAAAGATGTTGCTTAAAGCAACATGCTATATGTTCTGAATGCCCGAATTGGGAATCTGTGTCACATCTTTGTTAGGAATTATGTAATCCTTACTAGCTGGAAGTAAGGGAGATGGGACATGAAGTTATTTCTAGGAGTTGGAGACATACCCAATTTACCTCAGTTCTGGGCATCTTTGAAATACCTATACAAACTTGTTCCTACATAGTAACTTGCTACTTGGAAAGAGAAAGTGTTTGCTTAAAGCAATATGCTATATGTACTGAATGCCCGAATTGGGAATCTGTGTCAAAACTTTGTCAGGAATTATGTGATCCTTACCAGCTGGAAGTAAGGAAGATGGGGCATGAAGTTTTTTCTAGGAGTTGGAGACATACCAACTTTAGCTCAGTTCTGGGCATCATTGAAATACCTATACAAACTTGTTCCTACATAGTAACTTGCAACTTTGAATGAGAATGTGCTTGCTTACAGCAACGTGGTATATGTTCTGAATGCCTGAATTGGGAATCTGTGTCAAAACTTTGTTAGGAATTATGTGATCCTTACTAGCTGGAAGTAAGGGAGATGGGGCATGAAGTTATTTCTAGGAGTTGGAGACATACCAAGTTTAGCTCAGTTCTGGGCATCTTTGAAAGTCCTATACAAACTTGTTCCTACATAGTAACTTGCAACTTTGAATGAGAATGTGCTTGCTTACAGCAACGTGCTATATGTTCTGAATGCCCGAATTGGGAATCTGTGTCAAAACTTTGTTAGGAATTATGTGATCCTTACCAGCTGGAAGTAAGGGAGATGGGGCATCAAGTTATTTCTAAGAGTTGGAGACATACCAAGTTTAGCTCTGTTCTGGGCATCTTTGAAATACCTATACATACTTTTTCCTACAGAGTAACTTGCAACTTTGAATGAGAATGTGCTTGCTTACATCAACGTGCTATATGTTTTCAAAGCCTGAATTGGGAATCTGTGTCAAAACTTTGTTAGGAATTATGTGATCCTTACTAGCTGGAAGTAAGGGAGATGGGGCATGAAGATATTTCTAGGAGTTGGAGACATACCAAGTTTAGCTCAGTTCTGGGCATCTTTGAAAGTCCTAGACAAACTAGTTCCTACATAGGATCTTGCAACTTTGAATGAGAATGTGCTTGCTTACAGCAACGTGCTATATGTTCTGAGTGCCCGAATTGGGAATCTGTGTCAAAACTTTGTTAGGAATTATGTGATCCTTACTAGATGGAAGTAAGGGAGATGGGGCATGAAGTTATTTCTAGGAGTTGGAGACATACCAAGTTTAGCTCAGTTCTGGGCATCTTTGAAATACCTATGCAAATTTGTTCCTACGTAGTAACTTGCAACTTTGAATGAGAATGTGCTTGCTTACAGGAACGTGCTATATGTTCTGAATGCCCGAATTGGGAATCTGTGTCAAAACTTTGTTAGGAATTATGTGATCCTTACTAGCTGGAAGTAAGGGAGATGGGGCATGAAGTTATTTCTAGGAGTTGGAGACATACCAAGTTTAGCTCTGTTCTGGGCATCTTTGAAATACCTATACAAACTTGTTCCTACATAGTGACTTGCAACTTTGAATGAGAATGTGCTTGTTTACAGCAACGTGCTATATGTTCTGAATGCCCGAATTGGGAATCTGTGTCAAAACTTTGTTAGGAATTATGTGATCCTTACTAGCAGGAAGTAAGGGAGATGGGGCATGAAGTTATTTCTAGGAGTTGGAGACATACCCACTTTAGCTCAGTTCTTTGCAACTTTGAAATACCTATACAAATTTTTTCCTACATAGTAACTTGCTACTTGGAAAGAGAAAGTGCTTGCTTAAAGCAACATGCTATATGTTTTCAATGCCCGAATTGGGAATCTGTGTCAAATTTTGTTAGGAATTCTGTGATCCTTACTAGCTGGAAGTAAGGGAGATGGGGCATAAAGTTATTTCTAGGAGTTGGAGACATACCCACTTTACCTCAGTTCTGGTTATCTTTGAAATACCTATACAAACTTGTTCCTACATAGTAACTTGCTACTTGGAAAGAGAAAGTGCTTGCTTAAAGCAACATGCTATATGTTCTGAATGCTCGAATTGGGAATCTGTGTCAAAACTTTGTCAGGAATTATGTGATCCTTACCAGCTGGAAGTAAGGGAGATGGGGCATCAAGTTATTTCTAAGAGTTGGAGACATACCAAGTTTAGCTCTGTTCTGGGCATCTTTGAAATACCTATACATACTTTTTCCTACAGAGTAACTTGCAACTTTGAATGAGAATGTGCTTGCTTACATCAACGTGCTATATGTTTTCAAAGCCTGAATTGGGAATCTGTGTCAAAACTTTGTTAGGAATTATGTGATCCTTACTAGCTGGAAGTAAGGGAGATGGGGCATGAAGATATTTCTAGGAGTTGGAGACATACCAAGTTTAGCTCAGTTCTGGGCATCTTTGAAAGTCCTAGACAAACTAGTTCCTACATAGGATCTTGCAACTTTGAATGAGAATGTGCTTGCTTACAGCAACGTGCTATATGTTCTGAGTGCCCGAATTGGGAATCTGTGTCAAAACTTTGTTAGGAATTATGTGATCCTTACTAGATGGAAGTAAGGGAGATGGGGCATGAAGTTATTTCTAGGAGTTGGAGACATACCAAGTTTAGCTCAGTTCTGGGCATCTTTGAAATACCTATGCAAATTTGTTCCTACATAGTAACTTGCATCTTTGAATGAGAATGTGCTTGCTTACAGCAACGTGCTATATGTTCTGAATGCCCGAATTGGGAATCTGTGTCAAAACTTTGTTAGGAATTATGTGATCCTTACTAGCTGGAAGTAAGGGAGATGGGGCATGAAGTTATTTCTAGGAGTTGGAGACATACCCACTTTAGCTCAGTTCTGGGCATCTTTGAAATACCTATACAAACTTGTTCCTACATAGTAACTTGCTACTTGGAATGACAAAGTGCCTGCTTAAAGCAACATGCTATATGTTCTGAATGCCCGAATTGGGAATCTGTGTCAAAACTTTGTTAGGAATTATGTGATCCTTACTAATTGGAAGTAAGGGAGATGGGGCATGAAGTTATTTCTAGGAGTTTGAGACATACCCACTTTAGCTCAGTTCTTTGCATCTTTGAAATACCTATACAAACTTGTTCCTACATAGTAACTTGCTACTTGGAATGAGAAAGTGCTTGCTTAAAGGAACGTGCTACATGTTCTGAATTCCCGAATTGGGAATCTGTGTCAAAACATTGTTAGGAATTATGTGATCCTTACTAGCTGGAAGTAAGGGAGATGGGGCATGAAGTTATTTCTAGGTGTTGGAGACATACCCAATTTAGCTCACTTCTTTGCATCTTTGAAATACCTATACAAACTTGTTCCTACATAGTAACTTGCTACTTGGAATGAGAAAGTGCTTACTTAAAGCAACAAGCTATATGTTCTGAATGCACGAATTGGGAATCTGTGTCAAAACTTTGATAGGAATTATGTGATCCTTACTAGCTGAAAGTAAGGGAGATGGGGCATGAAGTTATTTCTAGGAGTTGGAGACATACCAAGTTTAGCTCAGTTCTGGGCATCTTTGAAATACCTATACAAACTTGTCCTACATAGTAACTTGCAACTTTGAATGAGAATGTGCTTGCTTACAGCAACGTGCTATATGTTCTGAATGCCCGAATTGGGAATCTGTGTCAAAACTTTGTTAGGAATTATGTGATCCTTACTAGATGCAAATAAGGGAGATGGGACATGAAGTTATTTCTAGGAGTTGGAGACATACCCACTTTTGCTCAGTTCTTTGCATCTTTGAAATACCTATACAAACTTGTTCCTACATAGTAACTTGCTACTTGGAATGAGAAAGATGTTGCTTAAAGCAACATGCTATATGTTCTGAATGCCCGAATTGGGAATCTGTGTCAAAACTTTATTAGGAAATATGTGATCCTTACTAGCTGGAAATAAGGGAGATGGGGCATCAAGTTATTTCTAGGAGTTGGAGACATACCAAGTTTAGCTCTGTTCTGGGCATCTTTGAAATACCAATACAAACTTGTTCCTACATAGTAACTTGCAACTTTGAATGAGAAAGTGCTTGCTTACAGCAACGTGCTATATGTTCTCAATGCCCGAATTGGGAATCTGTGTCAAAACTTTGTTAGGAATTATGTGATCCTTAATAGCTGGAAGTAAGGGAGATGTGGCATGAAGTTATTTCTAGGAGTTGGAGACATACCAAGTTTAGCTCAGTTCTGGGAATCTTTGAAATACCTATACAAACTTGTTCCTACATAGTAACGTGCTACTTGGAATGAGAAAGTGCTTGCTTAAAGCAACGTGCTACATGTTCTGAATGGCCGAATTGGGAATCTGTGTCAAAACTTTGTTAGGCATTATGTGATCCTTACTAGCTGGAAGTAAGGGAGATGGGGCATGAAGTAATTTCTAGGAGTTGGAGACATACCAAGTTTAGCTGAGTTCTGGGCATCTTTGAAATACCTATACAAACTTGTTCCTACATAGTAACTTGCAACTTTGAATGAGAATGTGCTTGCTTACAGCAACGTGGTATATGTTCTGAATGCCTGAATTGGGAATCTGTGTCAAAACTTTGTTAGGAATTATGTGATCCTTACTAGCTGGAAGTAAGGGAGATGGGGCATGAAGTTATTTCTAGGAGTTGGAGAAATACCAGGTTTAGCTCAGTTCTGGGCATCTTTGAAAGTCCTAGACAAACTAGTTCCTACATAGCATCTTGCAACTTTGAATGAGAATGTGCTTGCTTACAGCAACGTGCTATATGTTCTGAGTGCCCGAATTGGGAATCTGTGTCAAAACTTTGTTAGGAATTATGTGATCCTTACTAGATGGAAGTAAGGGAGATGGGGCATGAAGTTATTTCTAGGAGTTGGAGACATACCAAGTTTAGCTCAGTTCTGGGCATCTTTGAAATACCTATGCAAATTTGTTCCTACATAGTAACTTGCAACTTTGAATGAGAATGTGCTTGCTTACAGCAACGTGCTATATGTTCTGAATGCCCGAATTGGGAATCTGTGTCAAAACTTTGTTAGGATTTATGTGATCCTTACTAGCTGGAAGTAAGGGAGATGGGGCATGAAGTTATTTCTAGGAGTTGGAGACATACCCAATTTAGCTCAGTTCTGGGCATCTTTGAAATACCTATACAAACTTGTTCCTACATAGTAACTTGCAACTTTGAATGAGAATGTGCTTGCTTAAAGCAACGTGCTATATGTTCTGAATGCCCGAATTGGGAATCTGTGTCAAAACTTTGTTAGGAATTATGTGATCCTTACAAGCTGGAAGTAAGGGAGATGGGGCATGAAGTTATTTCTAGGAGTTGGAGACATACCAAGTTTAGCTCAGTTCTGGGCATCTTTGAAATACCTATACAAACTTTTCCCTACATAGTAACTTGCAACTTTGAATGAGAATGTGCTTGCTTACAGCAACGTGCTATATGTTCTGAATGCCCGAATTGGGAATCTGTGTCAAAACTTTGTTAGAAATTATGGGATCCTTACTAGCTGGAAGTAAGGGAGATGGGGCATGAAGTTATTTCTAGGAGTTGGAGACATACCAAGTTTAGCTCAGATATGGGCATCTTTGAAATACCTATACAAACTTGTTCCTACATAGTAACTTGCAACTTTGAATGAGAATGTGCTTGCTTACAGCACCGTGCTATATGTTCTGAATGCCCGAATTGGGAATCTGTGTCAAAACTTTGTTAGGAATTATGTGATCCTTACTAGCTGAAAGTAAGGGAGTTGGGGCATGAAGTTTTTTCTAGGAGTTGGAGATATACCCACTTTAGCTCAGTTCTGGGCATCTTTGAAATACCTATACTAACTTGTTCCTACATAGTAACTTGCAACTTTGAATGAGAATGTGCTTGCTTACAGCAACGTGCTATATGTTCTGAATGCCCGAATTGGGAATCTGTGTCAAAACTTTGTTAGGAATTATGTGATCCTTACTAGCTGCAAATAAGGGAGATGGGACATGAAGTTATTTCTAAGAGTTGGAGACATACCAAGTTTAGGTCAGTTCCGGGCATCTTTGAAATACCTATACAAACATGTTCCTACATAGTAACTTGCAACTTTGAAAGAGAATGTGCTTGCTTACAGCAACGTGCTATATGTTCTGAATGCCCGAATTGGGAATCAGTGTCAAACTTTGTTAGAAATAATGTGATCCTTACTAGATGGAAGTAAGTGAGATGGGGCATGAAGTTATTTCTAGGAGTTGGAGACATACAACGTTTAGCTCAGTTCTGGGCATCCTTGAAATACCTATACAAACTTGTTCCTTCATAGTAACTTGCAACTTTGAATGAGAATGTGCTTGCTTACAGCAACGTGCTAAATGTTCTCAATGCCCGAATTGGGAATCTGTGTCAAAACTCTTGTTAGGAATTATGTGATCCTTACTAGCTGGAAGTAAGGGAGATGGGGCATTAAGTTATTTCTAGGAGTTGGAGACATACCAAGTTTAGCTCAGATATGGGCATCTTTGAAATACCTATACAAACTTGTTCCTACATAGTAACTTGCAACTTTGAATGAGAATGTGCTTGCTTACAGCACCGTGCTATATGTTCTGAATGCCCGAATTGGGAATCTGTGTCAAAACTTTGTTAGGAATTATGTGATCCTTACTAGCTGAAAGTAAGGGAGATGGGGCATGAAGTTATTTCTAGGAGTTGGAGACATACCCACTTTTGCTCAGTTCTTTGCATCTTTGAAATACCTATACAAACTTGTTCCTACATAGTAACTTGCTACTTGGAATGAGAAAGATGTTGCTTAAAGCAACATGCTATATGTTCTGAATGCCCGAATTGGGAATCTGTGTCAAAACTTTGTTAGGAATTATGTAATCCTTACTAGCTGGAAGTAAGGGAGATGGGGCATGAAGTTATTTCTAGGAGTTGGAGACATACCCAATTTACCTCAGTTCTGGGCATCTTTGAAATACCTATACAAACTTGTTCCTACATAGTAACTTGCTA
Source organism: Diceros bicornis minor (assembly GCF_020826845.1). Lineage (NCBI taxonomy): Eukaryota > Metazoa > Chordata > Mammalia > Perissodactyla > Rhinocerotidae > Diceros > Diceros bicornis. The sequence continues at coordinate 914,917 of NW_026691729.1, forward strand.
CTTGGAAAGAGAAAGTGTTTGCTTAAAGCAATATGCTATATGTCCTGAATGCCCGAATTGGGAATCTGTGTCAAAACTTTGTCAGGAATTATGTGATCCTTACCAGCTGGAAGTAAGGAAGATGGGGCATGAAGTTTTTTCTAGGAGTTGGAGACATACCAAGTTTAGCTCAGTTCTGGGCATCTTTGAAATACCTATACAAACTTGTTCCTACATAGTAACTTGCAACTTTGAATGAGAATGTGCTTGCTTACAGCAACGTGGTATATGTTCTGAATGCCTGAATTGGGAATCTGTGTCAAAACTTTGTTAGGAATTATGTGATCCTTACTAGCTGGAAGTAAGGGAGATGGGGCATGAAGTTATTTCTAGGAGTTGGAGACATACCAAGTTTAGCTCAGTTCTGGGCATCTTTGAAAGTCCTATACAAACTTGTTCCTACATAGTAACTTGCAACTTTGAATGAGAATGTGCTTGCTTACAGCAACGTGCTATATGTTCTGAATGCCCGAATTGGGAATCTGTGTCAAAATTTGTTAGGAATTATGTGATCCTTACTAGATGGAAGTAAGGGAGATGGGGCATGAAGTTCTTTCTAGGAGTTGGAGACATACCAAGTTTAGATCAGTTCTGGGCATCTTTGAAAGTCCTATACAAACTTGTTCCTACATAGTAACTTGCAACTTTGAATGAGAATGTGCTTGCTTACAGCAACGTGCTATATGTTCTCAATGCCCGAATTGGGAATCTGTGTCAAAACTTTGTTAGGAATTATGTGATCCTTACTAGCTGGAAGTAAGGGAGATGGGGCATGAATTTATTTCTAGGTGTTGGAGACATACCCACTTTAGCTCAGTTCTGGGCATCTTTGAAATACCTATAGAAACTTGTTCCTACATAGTAACTTGCTACTTGGAATGAGAAAGTGCTTGCTTAAAGCAACATGCTATATGTTCTGAATGCCCGAATTGGGAATCTGTGTCAAAACTTTGTTAGGAATTATGTGATCCTTACTAGCTGCAAATAAGGGAGATGGGACATGAAGTTATTTCTAAGAGTTGGAGACATACCAAGTTTAGGTCAGTTCCGGGCATCTTTGAAATACCTATACAAACATGTTCCTACATAGTAACTTGCAACTTTGAAAGAGAATGTGCTTGCTTACAGCAACGTGCTATATGTTCTGAATGCCCGAATTGGGAATCAGTGTCAAACTTTGTTAGAAATAATGTGATCCTTACTAGATGGAACTAAGTGAGATGGGACATGAAGTTATTTCTAGGAGTTGGAGACATACAACGTTTAGCTCAGTTCTGGGCATCCTTGAAATACCTATACAAACTTGTTCCTTCATAGTAACTTGCAACTTTGAATGAGAATGTGCTTGCTTACAGCAACGTGCTAAATGTTCTGAATGCCCGAATTGGGAATCTGTGTCAAAACATTGTTAGGAATTATGTGATCCTTACTAGCTGGAAGTAAGGGAGATGGGGCATTAAGTTATTTCTAGGAGTTGGAGACATACCAAGTTTAGCTCAGATATGGGCATCTTTGAAATACCTATACAAACTTGTTCCTACATAGTAACTTGCAACTTTGAATGAGAATGAGCTTGCTTACAGCACCGTGCTATATGTTCTGAATGCCCGAATTGGGAATCTGTGTCAAAACTTTGTTAGGAATTATGTGATCCTTACTAGCTGGAAGTAAGGGAGATGGGGCATGAAGTTATTTCTAGGAGTTGGAGACATACCCACTTTTGCTCAGTTCTTTGCATCTTTGAAATACCTATACAAACTTGTTCCTACATAGTAACTTGCTACTTGGAATCAGAAAGATGTTGCTTAAAGCAACATGCTATATGTTCTGAATGCCCGAATTGGGAATCTGTGTCACATCTTTGTTAGGAATTATGTAATCCTTACTAGCTGGAAGTAAGGGAGAAGGGGCATGAAGTTATTTCTAGGAGTTGGAACATACCCAATTTACCTCAGTTCTGGGCATCTTTGAAATACCTATACAAACTTGTTCCTACATAGTAACTTGCTACTTGGAAAGAGAAAGTGTTTGCTTAAAGCAATATGCTATATGTACTGAATGCCCGAATTGGGAATCTGTGTCAAAACTTTGTCAGGAATTATGTGATCCTTACCAGCTGGAAGTAAGGAAGATGGGGCATGAAGTTTTTTCTAGGAGTTGGAGACATACCAAGTTTAGCTCAGTTCTGGGCATCATTGAAATACCTATACAAACTTGTTCCTACATAGTAACTTGCAACTTTGAATGAGAATGTGCTTGCTTACAGCAACGTGGTATATGTTCTGAATGCCTGAATTGGGAATCTGTGTCAAAACTTTGTTAGGAATTATGTGATCCTTACTAGCTGGAAGTAAGGGAGATGGGGCATGAAGTTATTTCTAGGAGTTGGAGACATACCAAGTTTAGCGCAGTTCTGGGCATCTTTGAAAGTCCTATACAAACTTGTTCCTACATAGTAACTTGCAACTTTGAATGAGAATGTGCTTGCTTACAGCAACGTGCTATATGTTCTGAATGCCCGAATTGGGAATCTGTGTCAAAACTTTGTTAGGAATTATGTGATCCTTACCAGCTGGAAGTAAGGGAGATGGGGCATCAAGTTATTTCTAAGAGTTGGAGACATACCAAGTTTAGCTCTGTTCTGGGCATCTTTGAAATACCTATACATACTTTTTCCTACAGAGTAACTTGCAACTTTGAATGAGAATGTGCTTGCTTACATCAACGTGCTATATGTTTTCAAAGCCTGAATTGGGAATCTGTGTCAAAACTTTGTTAGGAATTATGTGATCCTTACTAGCTGGAAGTAAGGGAGATGAGGCATGAAGATATTTCTAGGAGTTGGAGACATACCAAGTTTAGCTCAGTTCTGGGCATCTTTGAAAGTCCTAGACAAACTAGTTCCTACATAGGATCTTGCAACTTTGAATGAGAATGTGCTTGCTTACAGCAACGTGCTATATGTTCTGAGTGCCCGAATTGGGAATCTGTGTCAAAACTTTGTTAGGAATTATGTGATCCTTACTAGATGGAAGTAAGGGAGATGGGGCATGAAGTTATTTCTAGGAGTTGGAGACATACCAAGTTTAGCTCAGTTCTGGGCATCTTTGAAATACCTATGCAAATTTGTTCCTACGTAGTAACTTGCAACTTTGAATGAGAATGTGCTTGCTTACAGGAACGTGCTATATGTTCTGAATGCCCGAATTGGGAATCTGTGTCAAAACTTTGTTAGGAATTATGTGATCCTTACTAGCTGGAAGTAAGGGAGATGGGGCATGAAGTTATTTCTAGGAGTTGGAGACATACCAAGTTTAGCTCTGTTCTGGGCATCTTTGAAATACCTATACAAACTTGTTCCTACATAGTGACTTGCAACTTTGAATGAGAATGTGCTTGTTTACAGCAACGTGCTATATGTTCTGAATGCCCGAATTGGGAATCTGTGTCAAAACTTTGTTAGGAATTATGTGATCCTTACTAGCAGGAAGTAAGGGAGATGGGGCATGAAGTTATTTCTAGGAGTTGGAGACATACCCACTTTAGCTCAGTTCTTTGCAACTTTGAAATACCTATACAAATTTTTTCCTACATAGTAACTTGCTACTTGGAAAGAGAAAGTGCTTGCTTAAAGCAACATGCTATATGTTTTCAATGCCCGAATTGGGAATCTGTGTCAAATTTTGTTAGGAATTCTGTGATCCTTACTAGCTGGAAGTAAGGGAGATGGGGCATAAAGTTATTTCTAGGAGTTGGAGACATACCCACTTTACCTCAGTTCTGGTTATCTTTGAAATACCTATACAAACTTGTTCCTACATAGTAACTTGCTACTTGGAAAGAGAAAGTGCTTGCTTAAAGCAACATGCTATATGTTCTGAATGCTCGAATTGGGAATCTGTGTCAAAACTTTGTCAGGAATTATGTGATCCTTACCAGCTGGAAGTAAGGGAGATGGGGCATCAAGTTATTTCTAAGAGTTGGAGACATACCAAGTTTAGCTCTGTTCTGGGCATCTTTGAAATACCTATACATACTTTTTCCTACAGAGTAACTTGCAACTTTGAATGAGAATGTGCTTGCTTACATCAACGTGCTATATGTTTTCAAAGCCTGAATTGGGAATCTGTGTCAAAACTTTGTTAGGAATTATGTGATCCTTACTAGCTGGAAGTAAGGGAGATGGGGCATGAAGATATTTCTAGGAGTTGGAGACATACCAAGTTTAGCTCAGTTCTGGGCATCTTTGAAAGTCCTAGACAAACTAGTTCCTACATAGGATCTTGCAACTTTGAATGAGAATGTGCTTGCTTACAGCAACGTGCTATATTTTCTGAGTGCCCGAATTGGGAATCTGTGTCAAAACTTTGTTAGGAATTATGTGATCCTTACTAGATGGAAGTAAGGGAGATGGGGCATGAAGTTATTTCTAGGAGTTGGAGACATACCAAGTTTAGCTCAGTTCTGGGCATCTTTGAAATACCTATGCAAATTTGTTCCTACATAGTAACTTGCATCTTTGAATGAGAATGTGCTTGCTTACAGCAACGTGCTATATGTTCTGAATGCCCGAATTGGGAATCTGTGTCAAAACTTTGTTAGGAATTATGTGATCCTTACTAGCTGGAAGTAAGGGAGATGGGGCATGAAGTTATTTCTAGGAGTTGGAGACATACCCACTTTAGCTCAGTTCTGGGCATCTTTGAAATACCTATACAAACTTGTTCCTACATAGTAACTTGCTACTTGGAATGACAAAGTGCCTGCTTAAAGCAACATGCTATATGTTCTGAATGCCCGAATTGGGAATCTGTGTCAAAACTTTGTTAGGAATTATGTGATCCTTACTAGTTGGAAGTAAGGGAGATGGGGCATGAAGTTATATCTAGGAGTTTGAGACATACCCACTTTAGCTCAGTTCTTTGCATCTTTGAAATACCTATACAAACTTGTTCCTACATAGTAACTTGCTACTTGGAATGAGAAAGTGCTTGCTTAAAGGAACGTGCTACATGTTCTGAATTCCCGAATTGGGAATCTGTGTCAAAACATTGTTAGGAATTATGTGATCCTTACTAGCTGGAAGTAAGGGAGATGGGGCATGAAGTTATTTCTAGGTGTTGGAGACATACCCAATTTAGCTCACTTCTTTGCATCTTTGAAATACCTATACAAACTTGTTCCTACATAGTAACTTGCTACTTGGAATGAGAAAGTGCTTACTTAAAGCAACAAGCTATATGTTCTGAATGCACGAATTGGGAATCTGTGTCAAAACTTTGATAGGAATTATGTGATCCTTACTAGCTGAAAGTAAGGGAGATGGGGCATGAAGTTATTTCTACGAGTTGGAGACATACCAAGTTTAGCTCAGTTCTGGGCATCTTTGAAATACCTATACAAACTTGTCCTACATAGTAACTTGCAACTTTGAATGAGAATGTGCTTGCTTACAGCAACGTGCTATATGTTCTGAATGCCCGAATTGGGAATCTGTGTCAAAACTTTGTTAGGAATTATGTGATCCTTACTAGCTGCAAATAAGGGAGATGGGACATGAAGTTATTTCTAGGAGTTGGAGACATACCCACTTTTGCTCAGTTCTTTGCATCTTTGAAATACCTATACAAACTTGTTCCTACATAGTAACTTGCTACTTGGAATGAGAAAGATGTTGCTTAAAGCAACATGCTATATGTTCTGAATGCCCGAATTGGGAATCTGTGTCAAAACTTTATTAGGAAATATGTGATCCTTACTAGCTGGAAATAAGGGAGATGGGGCATCAAGTTATTTCTAGGAGTTGGAGACATACCAAGTTTAGCTCTGTTCTGGGCATCTTTGAAATACCTATACAAACTTGTTCCTACATAGTAACTTGCAACTTTGAATGAGAAAGTGCTTGCTTACAGCAACGTGCTATATGTTCTCAATGCCCGAATTGGGAATCTGTGTCAAAACTTTGTTAGGAATTATGTGATCCTTAATAGCTGGAAGTAAGGGAGATGTGGCATGAAGTTATTTCTAGGAGTTGGAGACATACCAAGTTTAGCTCAGTTCTGGGAATCTTTGAAATACCTATACAAACTTGTTCCTACATAGTAACGTGCTACTTGGAATGAGAAAGTGCTTGCTTAAAGCAACGTGCTACATGTTCTGAATGGCCGAATTGGGAATCTGTGTCAAAACTTTGTTAGGCATTATGTGATCCTTACTAGCTGGAAGTAAGGGAGATGGGGCATGAAGTAATTTCTAGGAGTTGGAGACATACCAAGTTTAGCTGAGTTCTGGGCATCTTTGAAATACCTATACAAACTTGTTCCTACATAGTAACTTGCAACTTTGAATGAGAATGTGCTTGCTTACAGCAACGTGGTATATGTTCTGAATGCCTGAATTGGGAATCTGTGTCAAAACTTTGTTAGGAATTATGTGATCCTTACTAGCTGGAAGTAAGGGAGATGGGGCATGAAGTTATTTCTAGGAGTTGGAGAAATACCAGGTTTAGCTCAGTTCTGGGCATCTTTGAAAGTCCTAGACAAACTAGTTCCTACATAGCATCTTGCAACTTTGAATGAGAATGTGCTTGCTTACAGCAACGTGCTATATGTTCTGAGTGCCCGAATTGGGAATCTGTGTCAAAACTTTGTTAGGAATTATGTGATCCTTACTAGATGGAAGTAAGGGAGATGGGGCATGAAGTTATTTCTAGGAGTTGGAGACATACCAAGTTTAGCTCAGTTCTGGGCATCTTTGAAATACCTATGCAAATTTGTTCCTACATAGTAACTTGCAACTTTGAATGAGAATGTGCTTGCTTACAGCAACGTGCTATATGTTCTGAATGCCCGAATTGGGAATCTGTGTCAAAACTTTGTTAGGATTTATGTGATCCTTACTAGCTGGAAGTAAGGGAGATGGGGCATGAAGTTATTTCTAGGAGTTGGAGACATACCCAATTTAGCTCAGTTCTGGGCATCTTTGAAATACCTATACAAACTTGTTCCTACATAGTAACTTGCAACTTTGAATGAGAATGTGCTTGCTTAAAGCAACGTGCTATATGTTCTGAATGCCCGAATTGGGAATCTGTGTCAAATCTTTGTTAGGAATTATGTGATCCTTACAAGCTGGAAGTAAGGGAGATGGGGCATGAAGTTATTTCTAGGAGTTGGAGACATACCAAGTTTAGCTCAGTTCTGGGCATCTTTGAAATACCTATACAAACTTTTCCCTACATAGTAACTTGCAACTTTGAATGAGAATGTGCTTGCTTACAGCAACGTGCTATATGTTCTGAATGCCCGAATTGGGAATCTGTGTCAAAACTTTGTTAGAAATTATGGGATCCTTACTAGCTGGAAGTAAGGGAGATGGGGCATGAAGTTATTTCTAGGAGTTGGAGACATACCAAGTTTAGCTCAGATATGGGCATCTTTGAAATACCTATACAAACTTGTTCCTACATAGTAACTTGCAACTTTGAATGAGAATGTGCTTGCTTACAGCACCGTGCTATATGTTCTGAATGCCCGAATTGGGAATCTGTGTCAAAACTTTGTTAGGAATTATGTGATCCTTACTAGCTGAAAGTAAGGGAGTTGGGGCATGAAGTTTTTTCTAGGAGTTGGAGATATACCCACTTTAGCTCAGTTCTGGGCATCTTTGAAATACCTATACTAACTTGTTCCTACATAGTAACTTGCAACTTTGAATGAGAATGTGCTTGCTTACAGCAACGTGCTATATGTTCTGAATGCCCGAATTGGGAATCTGTGTCAAAACTTTGTTAGGAATTATGTGATCCTTACTAGCTGCAAATAAGGGAGATGGGACATGAAGTTATTTCTAAGAGTTGGAGACATACCAAGTTTAGGTCAGTTCCGGGCATCTTTGAAATACCTATACAAACATGTTCCTACATAGTAACTTGCAACTTTGAAAGAGAATGTGCTTGCTTACAGCAACGTGCTATATGTTCTGAATGCCCGAATTGGGAATCAGTGTCAAACTTTGTTAGAAATAATGTGATCCTTACTAGATGGAAGTAAGTGAGATGGGGCATGAAGTTATTTCTAGGAGTTGGAGACATACAACGTTTAGCTCAGTTCTGGGCATCCTTGAAATACCTATACAAACTTGTTCCTTCATAGTAACTTGCAACTTTGAATGAGAATGTGCTTGCTTACAGCAACGTGCTAAATGTTCTCAATGCCCGAATTGGGAATCTGTGTCAAAACTCTTGTTAGGAATTATGTGATCCTTACTAGCTGGAAGTAAGGGAGATGGGGCATTAAGTTATTTCTAGGAGTTGGAGACATACCAAGTTTAGCTCAGATATGGGCATCTTTGAAATACCTATACAAACTTGTTCCTACATAGTAACTTGCAACTTTGAATGAGAATGTGCTTGCTTACAGCACCGTGCTATATGTTCTGAATGCCCGAATTGGGAATCTGTGTCAAAACTTTGTTAGGAATTATGTGATCCTTACTAGCTGAAAGTAAGGGAGATGGGGCATGAAGTTATTTCTAGGAGTTGGAGACATACCCACTTTTGCTCAGTTCTTTGCATCTTTGAAATACCTATACAAACTTGTTCCTACATAGTAACTTGCTACTTGGAATGAGAAAGATGTTGCTTAAAGCAACATGCTATATGTTCTGAATGCCCGAATTGGGAATCTGTGTCAAAACTTTGTTAGGAATTATGTAATCCTTACTAGCTGGAAGTAAGGGAGATGGGGCATGAAGTTATTTCTAGGAGTTGGAGACATACCCAATTTACCTCAGTTCTGGGCATCTTTGAAATACCTATAAAAACTTGTTCCTACATAGTAACTTGCTACTTGGAAAGAGAAACTGTTTGCTTAAAGCAATATGCTATATGTACTGAATGCCCGAATTGGGAATCTGTGTCAAAACTTTGTCAGGAATTATGTGATCCTTACCAGCTGGAAGTAAGGAAGATGGGGCATGAAGTTTTTTCTAGGAGTTGGAGACATACCAAGTTTAGCTCAGTTCTGGGCATCTTTGAAATACCTATACAAACTTGTTCCTACATAGTAACTTGCAACTTTGAATGAGAATGTGCTTGCTTACAGCAACGTGGTATATGTTCTGAATGCCTGAATTGGGAATCTGTGTCAAAACTTTGTTAGGAATTATGTGATCCTTACTAGCTGGAAGTAAGGGAGATGGGGCATGAAGTTATTTCTAGGAGTTGGAGACATACCAAGTTTAGCTCAGTTCTGGGCATCTTTGAAAGTCCTATACAAACTTGTTCCTACATAGTAACTTGCAACTTTGAATGAGAATGTGCTTGCTTACAGCAACGTGCTATATGTTCTGAATGCCCGAATTGGGAATCTGTGTCAAAATTTGTTAGGAATTATGTGATCCTTACTAGATGGAAGTAAGGGAGATGGGGCATGAAGTTCTTTCTAGGAGTTGGAGACATACCCAGTTTAGATCAGTTCTGGGCATCTTTGAAAGTCCTATACAAACTTGTTCCTACATAGTAACTTGCAACTTTGAATGAGAATGTGCTTGCTTACAGCAACGTGCTATATGTTCTCAATGCCCGAATTGGGAATCTGTGTCAAAACTTTGTTATGAATTATGTGATCCTTACTAGCTGGAAGTAAGGGAGATGGGGCATGAATTTATTTCTAGGTGTTGGAGACATACCCACTTTAGCTCAGTTCTGGGCATCTTTGAAATACCTATAGAAACTTGTTCCTACATAGTAACTTGCTACTTGGAATGAGAAAGTGCTTGCTTAAAGCAACATGCTATATGTTCTGAATGCCCGAATTGGGAATCTGTGTCAAAACTTTGTTAGGAATTATGTAATCCTTACTAGCTGCAAATAAGGGAGATGGGACATGAAGTTATTTCTAAGACTTGGAGACATACCAAGTTTAGGTCAGTTCCGGGCATCTTTGAAATACCTATACAAACATGTTCCTACATAGTAACTTGCAACTTTGAAAGAGAATGTGTTTGCTTACAGCAACGTGCTATATGTTCTGAATGCCCGAATTGGGAATCTGTGTCAAAACTTTGTTAGGAATTATGTGATCCTTACTAGCTGCAAATAAGGGAGATGGGACATGAAGTTATTTCTAAGAGTTGGAGACATACCAAGTTTAGGTCAGTTCCGGGCATCTTTGAAATACCTATACAAACATGTTCCTACATAGTAACTTGCAACTTTGAAAGAGAATGTGCTTGCTTACAGCAACGTGCTATATGTTCTGAATGCCCGAATTGGGAATCAGTGTCAAACTTTGTTAGAAATAATGTGATCCTTACTAGATGGAACTAAGTGAGATGGGGCATGAAGTTATTTCTAGGATTTGGAGACATACAACGTTTAGCTCAGTTCTGGGCATCCTTGAAATACCTATACAAACTTGTTCCTTCATAGTAACTTGCAACTTTGAATGAGAATGTGCTTGCTTACAGCAACGTGCTAAATGTTCTGAATGCCCGAATTGGGAATCTGTGTCAAAACTCTTGTTAGGAATTATGTGATCCTTACTAGCTGGAAGTAAGGGAGATGGGGCATTAAGTTATTTCTAGGAGTTGGAGACATACCAAGTTTAGCTCAGATATGGGCATCTTTGAAAAACCTATACAAACTTTTTCCTACATAGTAACTTGCAACTTTGAATGAGAATGAGCTTGCTTACAGCACCGTGCTATATGTTCTGAATGCCCGAATTGGGAATCTGTGTCAAAACTTTGTTAGGAATTATGTGATCCTTACTAGCTGGAAGTAAGGGAGATGGGGCATGAAGTTATTTCTAGGAGTTGGAGACATACCCACTTTTGCTCAGTTCTTTGCATCTTTGAAATACCTATACAAACTTGTTCCTACATAGTAACTTGCTACTTGGAATCAGAAAGATGTTGCTTAAAGCAACATGCTATATGTTCTGAATGCCCGAATTGGGAATCTGTGTCACATCTTTGTTAGGAATTATGTAATCCTTACTAGCTGGAAGTAAGGGAGATGGGGCATGAAGTTATTTCTAGGAGTTGGAGACATACCCAATTTACCTCAGTTCTGGGCATCTTTGAAATACCTATACAAACTTGTTCCTACATAGTAACTTGCTACTTGGAAATAGAAAGTGTTTGCTTAAAGCAATATGCTATATGTACTGAATGCCCGAATTGGGAATCTGTGTCAAAACTTTGTCAGGAATTATGTGATCCTTACCAGCTGGAAGTAAGGAAGATGGGGCATGAAGTTTTTTCTAGGAGTTGGAGACATACCAAGTTTAGCTCAGTTCTGGGCATCATTGAAATACCTATACAAACTTGTTCCTACATAGTAACTTGCAACTTTGAATGAGAATGTGCTTGCTTACAGCAACGTGGTATATGTTCTGAATGCCTGAATTGGGAATCTGTGTCAAAACTTTGTTAGGAATTATGTGATCCTTACTAGCTGGAAGTAAGGGAGATGGGGCATGAAGTTATTTCTAGGAGTTGGAGACATACCAAGTTTAGCTCAGTTCTGGGCATCTTTGAAAGTCCTATACAAACTTGTTCCTACATAGTAACTTGCAACTTTGAATGAGAATGTGCTTGCTTACAGCAACGTGCTATATGTTCTGAATGCCCGAATTGGGAATCTGTGTCAAAACTTTGTTAGGAATTATGTGATCCTTACCAGCTGGAAGTAAGGGAGATGGGGCATCAAGTTATTTCTAAGAGTTGGAGACATACCAAGTTTAGCTCTGTTCTGGGCATCTTTGAAATACCTATACATACTTTTTCCTACAGAGTAACTTGCAACTTTGAATGAGAATGTGCTTGCTTACATCAACGTGCTATATGTTTTCAAAGCCTGAATTGGGAATCTGTGTCAAAACTTTGTTAGGAATTATGTGATCCTTACTAGCTGGAAGTAAGGGAGATGGGGCATGAAGATATTTCTAGGAGTTGGAGACATACCAAGTTTAGCTCAGTTCTGGGCATCTTTGAAAGTCCTAGACAAACTAGTTCCTACATAGGATCTTGCAACTTTGAATGAGAATGTGCTTGCTTACAGCAACGTGCTATATGTTCTGAGTGCCCGAATTGGGAATCTGTGTCAAAATTTTGTTAGGAATTATGTGATCCTTACTAGATGGAAGTAAGGGAGATGGGGCATGAAGTTATTTCTAGGAGTTGGAGACATACCAAGTTTAGCTCAGTTCTGGGCATCTTTGAAATACCTATGCAAATTTGTTCCTACGTAGTAACTTGCAACTTTGAATGAGAATGTGCTTGCTTACAGGAACGTGCTATATGTTCTGAATGCCCGAATTGGGAATCTGTGTCAAAACTTTGTTAGGAATTATGTGATCCTTACTCGCTGGAAGTAAGGGAGATGGGGCATGAAGTTATTTCTAGGAGTTGGAGACATACCAAGTTTAGCTCTGTTCTGGGCATCTTTGAAATACCTATACAAACTTGTTCCTACATAGTGACTTGCAACTTTGAATGAGAATGTGCTTGTTTACAGCAACGTGCTATATGTTCTGAATGCCCGAATTGGGAATCTGTGTCAAAACTTTGTTAGGAATTATGTGATCCTTACTAGCAGGAAGTAAGGGAGATGGGGCATGAAGTTATTTCTAGGAGTTGGAGACATACCCACTTTAGCTCAGTTCTTTGCAACTTTGAAATACCTATACAAATTTTTTCCTACATAGTAACTTGCTACTTGGAAAGAGAAAGTGCTTGCTTAAAGCAACATGCTATATGTTTTCAATGCCCGAATTGGGAATCTGTGTCAAATTTTGTTAGGAATTCTGTGATCCTTACTAGCTGGAAGTAAGGGAGATGGGGCATAAAGTTATTTCTAGGAGTTGGAGACATACCCACTTTACCTCAGTTCTGGTTATCTTTGAAATACCTATACAAACTTGTTCCTACATAGTAACTTGCTACTTGGAAAGAGAAAGTGCTTGCTTAAAGCAACATGCTATATGTTCTGAATGCTCGAATTGGGAATCTGTGTCAAAACTTTGTCAGGAATTATGTGATCCTTACCAGCTGGAAGTAAGGGAGATGGGGCATCAAGTTATTTCTAAGAGTTGGAGACATACCAAGTTTAGCTCTGTTCTGGGCATCTTTGAAATACCTATACATACTTTTTCCTACAGAGTAACTTGCAACTTTGAATGAGAATGTGCTTGCTTACATCAACGTGCTATATGTTTTCAAAGCCTGAATTGGGAATCTGTGTCAAAACTTTGTTAGGTATTATGTGATCCTTACTAGCTGGAAGTAAGGGAGATGGGGCATGAAGATATTTCTAGGAGTTGGAGACATACCAAGTTTAGCTCAGTTCTGGGCATCTTTGAAAGTCCTAGACAAACTAGTTCCTACATAGGATCTTGCAACTTTGAATGAGAATGTGCTTGCTTACAGCAACGTGCTATATGTTCTGAGTGCCCGAATTGGGAATCTGTGTCAAAACTTTGTTAGGAATTATGTGATCCTTACTAGATGGAAGTAAGGGAGATGGGGCATGAAGTTATTTCTAGGAGTTGGAGACATACCAAGTTTAGCTCAGTTCTGGGCATCTTTGAAATACCTATGCAAATTTGTTCCTACATAGTAACTTGCATCTTTGAATGAGAATGTGCTTGCTTACAGCAACGTGCTATATGTTCTGAATGCCCGAATTGGGAATCTGTGTCAAAACTTTGTTAGGAATTATGTGATCCTTACTAGTTGGAAGTAAGGGAGATGGGGCATGAAGTTATTTCTAGGAGTTTGAGACATACCCACTTTAGCTCAGTTCTTTGCATCTTTGAAATACCTATACAAACTTGTTCCTACATAGTAACTTGCTACTTGGAATGAGAAAGTGCTTGCTTAAAGGAACGTGCTACATGTTCTGAATTCCCGAATTGGGAATCTGTGTCAAAACATTGTTAGGAATTATGTGATCCTTACTAGCTGGAAGTAAGGGAGATGGGGCATGAAGTTATTTCTAGGTGTTGGAGACATACCCAATTTAGCTCACTTCTTTGCATCTTTGAAATACCTATACAAACTTGTTCCTCTATAGTAACTTGCTACTTGGAATGAGAAAGTGCTTACTTAAAGCAACAAGCTATATGTTCTGAATGCCCGAATTGGGAATCTGTGTCAAAACTTTGTTAGGAATTATGTGATCCTTACTAGCTGCAAATAAGGGAGATGGGACATGAAGTTATTTCTAGGAGTTGGAGACATACCCACTTTTGCTCAGTTCTTTGCATCTTTGAAATACCTATACAAACTTGTTCCTACATAGTAACTTGCTACTTGGAATGAGAAAGATGTTGCTTAAAGCAACATGCTATATGTTCTGAATGCCCGAATTGGGAATCTGTGTCAAAACTTTATTAGGAAATATGTGATCCTTACTAGCTGGAAATAAGGGAGATGGGGCATCAAGTTATTTCTAGGAGTTGGAGACATACCAAGTTTAGCTCTGTTCTGGGCATCTTTGAAATACCTATACAAACTTGTTCCTACATAGTAACTTGCAACTTTGAATGAGAAAGTGCTTGCTTACAGCAACGTGCTATATGTTCTCAATGCCCGAATTGGGAATCTGTGTCAAAACTTTGTTAGGAATTATGTGATCCTTAATAGCTGGAAGTAAGGGAGATGTGGCATGAAGTTATTTCTAGGAGTTGGAGACATACCAAGTTTAGCTCAGTTCTGGGAATCTTTGAAATACCTATACAAACTTGTTCCTACATAGTAACGTGCTACTTGGAATGAGAAAGTGCTTGCTTAAAGCAACGTGCTACATGTTCTGAATGGCCGAATTGGGAATCTGTGTCAAAACTTTGTTAGGCATTATGTGATCCTTACTAGCTGGAAGTAAGGGAGATGGGGCATGAAGTAATTTCTAGGAGTTGGAGACATACCAAGTTTAGCTGAGTTCTGGGCATCTTTGAAATACCTATACAAACTTGTTCCTACATAGTAACTTGCAACTTTGAATGAGAATGTGCTTGCTTACAGCAACGTGGTATATGTTCTGAATGCCTGAATTGGGAATCTGTGTCAAAACTTTGTTAGGAATTATGTGATCCTTACTAGCTGGAAGTAAGGGAGATGGGGCATGAAGTTATTTCTAGGAGTTGGAGAAATACCAGGTTTAGCTCAGTTCTGGGCATCTTTGAAAGTCCTAGACAAACTAGTTCCTACATAGCATCTTGCAACTTTGAATGAGAATGTGCTTGCTTACAGCAACGTGCTATATGTTCTGAGTGCCCGAATTGGGAATCTGTGTCAAAACTTTGTTAGGAATTATGTGATCCTTACTAGTTGGAAGTAAGGGAGATGGGGCATGAAGTTATTTCTAGGAGTTTGAGACATACCCACTTTAGCTCAGTTCTTTGCATCTTTGAAATACCTATACAAACTTGTTCCTACATAGTAACTTGCTACTTGGAATGAGAAAGTGCTTGCTTAAAGGAACGTGCTACATGTTCTGAATTCCCGAATTGGGAATCTGTGTCAAAACATTGTTAGGAATTATGTGATCCTTACTAGCTGGAAGTAAGGGAGATGGGGCATGAAGTTATTTCTAGGTGTTGAAGACATACCCAATTTAGCTCACTTCTTTGCATCTTTGAAATACCTATACAAACTTGTTCCTCTATAGTAACTTGCTACTTGGAATGAGAAAGTGCTTACTTAAAGCAACAAGCTATATGTTCTGAATGCACGAATTGGGAATCTGTGTCAAAACTTTGATAGGAATTATGTGATCCTTACTAGCTGAAAGTAAGGGAGATGGGGCATGAAGTTATTTCTAGGAGTTGGAGACATACCAAGTTTAGCTCAGTTCTGGGCATCTTTGAAATACCTATACAAACTTGTCCTACATAGTAACTTGCAACTTTGAATGAGAATGTGCTTGCTTACAGCAACGTGCTATATGTTCTGAATGCCCGAATTGGGAATCTGTGTCAAAACTTTGTTAGGAATTATGTGATCCTTACTAGCTGCAAATAAGGGAGATGGGACATGAAGTTATTTCTAGGAGTTGGAGACATACCCACTTTTGCTCAGTTCTTTGCATCTTTGAAATACCTATACAAACTTGTTCCTACATAGTAACTTGCTACTTGGAATGAGAAAGATGTTGCTTAAAGCAACATGCTATATGTTCTGAATGCCCGAATTGGGAATCTGTGTCAAAACTTTATTAGGAAATATGTGATCCTTACTAGCTGGAAATAAGGGAGATGGGGCATCAAGTTATTTCTAGGAGTTGGAGACATACCAAGTTTAGCTCTGTTCTGGGCATCTTTGAAATACCTATACAAACTTGTTCCTACATAGTAACTTGCAACTTTGAATGAGAAAGTGCTTGCTTACAGCAACGTGCTATATGTTCTCAATGCCCGAATTGGGAATCTGTGTCAAAACTTTGTTAGGAATTATGTGATCCTTAATAGCTGGAAGTAAGGGAGATGTGGCATGAAGTTATTTCTAGGAGTTGGAGACATACCAAGTTTAGCTCAGTTCTGGGAATCTTTGAAATACCTATACAAACTTGTTCCTACATAGTAACGTGCTACTTGGAATGAGAAAGTGCTTGCTTAAAGCAACGTGCTACATGTTCTGAATGGCCGAATTGGGAATCTGTGTCAAAACTTTGTTAGGCATTATGTGATCCTTACTAGCTGGAAGTAAGGGAGATGGGGCATGAAGTAATTTCTAGGAGTTGGAGACATACCAAGTTTAGCTGAGTTCTGGGCATCTTTGAAATACCTATACAAACTTGTTCCTACATAGTAACTTGCAACTTTGAATGAGAATGTGCTTGCTTACAGCAACGTGGTATATGTTCTGAATGCCTGAATTGGGAATCTGTGTCAAAACTTTGTTAGGAATTATGTGATCCTTACTAGCTGGAAGTAAGGGAGATGGGGCATGAAGTTATTTCTAGGAGTTGGAGAAATACCAGGTTTAGCTCAGTTCTGGGCATCTTTGAAAGTCCTAGACAAACTAGTTCCTACATAGCATCTTGCAACTTTGAATGAGAATGTGCTTGCTTACAGCAACGTGCTATATGTTCTGAGTGCCCGAATTGGGAATCTGTGTCAAAACTTTGTTAGGAATTATGTGATCCTTACTAGATGGAAGTAAGGGAGATGGGGCATGAAGTTATTTCTAGGAGTTGGAGACATACCAAGTTTAGCTCAGTTCTGGGCATCTTTGAAATACCTATGCAAATTTGTTCCTACATAGTAACTTGCAACTTTGAATGAGAATGTGCTTGCTTACAGCAACGTGCTATATGTTCTGAATGCCCGAATTGGGAATCTGTGTCAAAACTTTGTTAGGATTTATGTGATCCTTACTAGCTGGAAGTAAGGGAGATGGGGCATGAAGTTATTTCTAGGAGTTGGAGACATACCCAATTTAGCTCAGTTCTGGGCATCTTTGAAATACCTATACAAACTTGTTCCTACATAGTAACTTGCAACTTTGAATGAGAATGTGCTTGCTTAAAGCAACGTGCTATATGTTCTGAATGCCCGAATTGGGAATCTGTGTCAAAACTTTGTTAGGAATTATGTGATCCTTACAAGCTGGAAGTAAGGGAGATGGGGCATGAAGTTATTTCTAGGAGTTGGAGACATACCAAGTTTAGCTCAGTTCTGGGCATCTTTGAAATACCTATACAAACTTTTCCCTACATAGTAACTTGCAACTTTGAATGAGAATGTGCTTGCTTACAGCAACGTGCTATATGTTCTGAATGCCCGAATTGGGAATCTGTGTCAAAACTTTGTTAGAAATTATGGGATCCTTACTAGCTGGAAGTAAGGGAGATGGGGCATGAAGTTATTTCTAGGAGTTGGAGACATACCAAGTTTAGCTCAGATATGGGCATCTTTGAAATACCTATACAAACTTGTTCCTACATAGTAACTTGCAACTTTGAATGAGAATGTGCTTGCTTACAGCACCGTGCTATATGTTCTGAATGCCCGAATTGGGAATCTGTGTCAAAACTTTGTTAGGAATTATGTGATCCTTACTAGCTGAAAGTAAGGGAGTTGGGGCATGAAGTTTTTTCTAGGAGTTGGAGATATACCCACTTTAGCTCAGTTCTGGGCATCTTTGAAATACCTATACTAACTTGTTCCTACATAGTAACTTGCAACTTTGAATGAGAATGTGCTTGCTTACAGCAACGTGCTATATGTTCTGAATGCCCGAATTGGGAATCTGTGTCAAAACTTTGTTAGGAATTATGTGATCCTTACTAGCTGCAAATAAGGGAGATGGGACATGAAGTTATTTCTAAGAGTTGGAGACATACCAAGTTTAGGTCAGTTCCGGGCATCTTTGAAATACCTATACAAACATGTTCCTTCATAGTAACTTGCAACTTTGAAAGAGAATATGCTTGCTTACAGCAACGTGCTATATGTTCTGAATGCCCGAATTGGGAATCAGTGTCAAACTTTGTTAGAAATAATGTGATCCTTACTAGATGGAAGTAAGTGAGATGGGGCATGAAGTTATTTCTAGGAGTTGGAGACATACAACGTTTAGCTCAGTTCTGGGCATCCTTGAAATACCTATACAAACTTGTTCCTTCATAGTAACTTGCAACTTTGAATGAGAATGTGCTTGCTTACAGCAACGTGCTATATGTTCTGAATGCCCGATTTGGGAATCTGTGTCAAAACTTTCTTAGGAATTATGTGATCCTTACTAGCTGGAAGTAAGGGAGATGGGGCATGAAGTTATTTCTAGGAGTTGGAGACATACCAAGTTTAGCTCAGATATGGGCATCTTTGAAATACCTATACAAACTTGTTCCTACATAGTAACTTGCAACTTTGAATGAGAATGTGCTTGCTTACAGCACCGTGCTATATGTTCTGAATGCCCGAATTGGGAATCTGTGTCAAAACTTTGTTAGGAATTATGTGATCCTTACTAGCTGAAAGTAAGGGAGATGGGGCATGAAGTTATTTCTAGGAGTTGGAGACATACCCACTTTTGCTCAGTTCTTTGCATCTTTGAAATACCTATACAAACTTGTTCCTACATAGTAACTTGCTACTTGGAATGAGAAAGATGTTGCTTAAAGCAACATGCTATATGTTCTGAATGCCCGAATTGGGAATCTGTGTCAAAACTTTGTTAGGAATTATGTAATCCTTACTAGCTGGAAGTAAGGGAGATGGGGCATGAAGTTATTTCTAGGAGTTGGAGACATACCCAATTTACCTCAGTTCTGGGCATCTTTGAAATACCTATACAAACTTGTTCCTACATAGTAACTTGCTACTTGGAAAGAGAAAGTGTTTGCTTAAAGCAATATGCTATATGTACTGAATGCCCGAATTGGGAATCTGTGTCAAAACTTTGTCAGGAATTATGTGATCCTTACCAGCTGGAAGTAAGGAAGATGGGGCATGAAGTTTTTTCTAGGAGTTGGAGACATACCAAGTTTAGCTCAGTTCTGGGCATCTTTGAAATACCTATACAAACTTGTTCCTACATAGTAACTTGCAACTTTGAATGAGATTGTGCTTCCTTACAGCAACGTGGTATATGTTCTGAATGTCTGAATTGGGAATCTGTGTCAAAACTTTGTTAGGAATTATGTGATCCTTACTAGCTGGAAGTAAGGGAGATGGGGCATGAAGTTATTTCTAGGAGTTGGAGACATACCAAGTTTAGCTCAGTTCTGGGCATCTTTGAAAGTCCTATACAAACTTGTTCCTACATAGTAACTTGCAACTTTGAATGAGAATGTGCTTGCTTACAGCAACGTGCTATATGTTCTGAATGCCCGAATTGGGAATCTGTGTCAAAACTTTGTTAGGAATTATGTGATCCTTACTAGATGGAAGTAAGGGAGATGGGGCATGAAGTTCTTTCTAGGAGTTGGAGACATACCAAGTTTAGATCAGTTCTGGGCATCTTTGAAAGTCCTATACAAACTTGTTCCTACATAGTAACTTGCAACTTTGAATGAGAATGTGCTTGCTTACAGCAACGTGCTATATGTTCTCAATGCCCGAATTGGGAATCTGTGTCAAAACTTTGTTAGGAATTATGTGATCCTTACTAGCTGGAAGTAAGGGAGATGGGGCATGAATTTATTTCTAGGTGTTGGAGACATACCCACTTTAGCTCAGTTCTGGGCATCTTTGAAATACCTATAGAAACTTGTTCCTACATAGTAACTTGCTACTTGGAATGAGAAAGTGCTTGCTTAAAGCAACATGCTATATGTTCTGAATGCCCGAATTGGGAATCTGTGTCAAAACTTTGTTAGGAATTATGTAATCCTTACTAGCTGCAAATAAGGGAGATGGGACATGAAGTTATTTCTAAGAGTTGGAGACATACCAAGTTTAGGTCAGTTCCGGGCATCTTTGAAATACCTATACAAACATGTTCCTACATAGTAACTTGCAACTTTGAAAGAGAATGTGTTTGCTTACAGCAACGTGCTATATGTTCTGAATGCCCGAATTGGGAATCTGTGTCAAAACTTTGTTAGGAATTATGTGATCCTTACTAGCTGCAAATAAGGGAGATGGGACATGAAGTTATTTCTAAGAGTTGGAGACATACCAAGTTTAGGTCAGTTCCGGGCATCTTTGAAATACCTATACAAACATGTTCCTACATAGTAACTTGCAACTTTGAAAGAGAATGTGCTTGCTTACAGCAACGTGCTATATGTTCTGAATGCCCGAATTGGGAATCAGTGTCAAACTTTGTTAGAAATAATGTGATCCTTACTAGATGGAAGTAAGTGAGATGGGGCATGAAGTTATTTCTAGGAGTTGGAGACATACAACGTTTAGCTCAGTTCTGGGCATCCTTGAAATACCTATACAAACTTGTTCCTTCATAGTAACTTGCAAATTTGAATGAGAATGTGCTTGCTTACAGCAACGTGCTAAATGTTCTGAATGCCCGAATTGGGAATCTGTGTCAAAACTCTTGTTAGGAATTATGTGATCCTTACTAGCTGGAAGTAAGGGAGATGGGGCATTAAGTTATTTCTAGGAGTTGGAGACATACCAAGTTTAGCTCAGATATGGGCATCTTTGAAATACCTATACAAACTTGTTCCTACATAGTAACTTGCAACTTTGAATGAGAATGAGCTTGCTTACAGCACCGTGCTATATGTTCTGAATGCCCGAATTGGGAATCTGTGTCAAAACTTTGTTAGGAATTATGTGATCCTTACTAGCTGGAAGTAAGGGAGATGGGGCATGAAGTTATTTCTAGGAGTTGGAGACATACCCACTTTTGCTCAGTTCTTTGCATCTTTGAAATACCTATACAAACTTGTTCCTACATAGTAACTTGCTACTTGGAATGAGAAAGATGTTGCTTAAAGCAACATGCTATATGTTCTGAATGCCCGAATTGGGAATCTGTGTCACATCTTTGTTAGGAATTATGTAATCCTTACTAGCTGGAAGTAAGGGAGATGGGGCATGAAGTTATTTCTAGGAGTTGGAGACATACCCAATTTACCTCAGTTCTGGGCATCTTTGAAATACCTATACAAACTTGTTCCTACATAGTAACTTGCTACTTGGAAAGAGAAAGTGTTTGCTTAAAGCAATATGCTATATGTACTGAATGCCCGAATTGGGAATCTGTGTCAAAACTTTGTCAGGAATTATGTGATCCTTACCAGCTGGAAGTAAGGAAGATGGGGCATGAAGTTTTTTCTAGGAGTTGGAGACATACCAAGTTTAGCTCAGTTCTGGGCATCATTGAAATACCTATACAAACTTGTTCCTACATAGTAACTTGCAACTTTGAATGAGAATGTGCTTGCTTACAGCAAAATGGTATATGTTCTGAATGCCTGAATTGGGAATCTGTGTCAAAACTTTGTTAGGAATTATGTGATCCTTACTAGCTGGAAGTAAGGGAGATGGGGCATGAAGTTATTTCTAGGAGTTGGAGACATACCAAGTTTAGCTCAGTTCTGGGCATCTTTGAAAGTCCTATACAAACTTGTTCCTACATAGTAACTTGCAACTTTGAATGAGAATGTGCTTGCTTACAGCAACGTGCTATATGTTCTGAATGCCCGAATTGGGAATCTGTGTCAAAACTTTGTTAGGAATTATGTGATCCTTACCAGCTGAAAGTAAGGGAGATGGGGCATCAAGTTATTTCTAAGAGTTGGAGACATACCAAGTTTAGCTCTGTTCTGGGCATCTTTGAAATACCTATACATACTTTTTCCTACAGAGTAACTTGCAACTTTGAATGAGAATGTGCTTGCTTACATCAACGTGCTATATGTTTTCAAAGCCTGAATTGGGAATCTGTGTCAAAACTTTGTTAGGAATTATGTGATCCTTACTAGCTGGAAGTAAGGGAGATGGGGCATGAAGATATTTCTAGGAGTTGGAGACATACCAAGTTTAGCTCAGTTCTGGGCATCTTTGAAAGTCCTAGACAAACTAGTTCCTACATAGGATCTTGCAACTTTGAATGAGAATGTGCTTGCTTACAGCAACGTGCTATATGTTCTGAGTGCCCGAATTGGGAATCTGTGTCAAAACTTTGTTAGGAATTATGTGATCCTTACTAGATGGAAGTAAGGGAGATGGGGCATGAAGTTATTTCTAGGAGTTGGAGACATACCAAGTTTAGCTCAGTTCTGGGCATCTTTGAAATACCTATGCAAATTTGTTCCTACGTAGTAACTTGCAACTTTGAATGAGAATGTGCTTGCTTACAGGAACGTGCTATATGTTCTGAATGCCCGAATTGGGAATCTGTGTCAAAACTTTGTTAGGAATTATGTGATCCTTACTAGCTGGAAGTAAGGGAGATGGGGCATGAAGTTATTTCTAGGAGTTGGAGACATACCAAGTTTAGCTCTGTTCTGGGCATCTTTGAAATACCTATACAAACTTGTTCCTACATAGTGACTTGCAACTTTGAATGAGAATGTGCTTGTTTACAGCAACGTGCTATATGTTCTGAATGCCCGAATTGGGAATCTGTGTCAAAACTTTGTTAGGAATTATGTGATCCTTACTAGCAGGAAGTAAGGGAGATGGGGCATGAAGTTATTTCTAGGAGTTGGAGACATACCCACTTTAGCTCAGTTCTTTGCATCTTTGAAATACCTATACAAATTTTTTCCTACATAGTAACTTGCTACTTGGAAAGAGAAAGTGCTTGCTTAAAGCAACATGCTATATGTTTTCAATGCCCGAATTGGGAATCTGTGTCAAATCTTTGTTAGGAATTCTGTGATCCTTACTAGCTGGAAGTAAGGGAGATGGGGCATAAAGTTATTTCTAGGAGTTGGAGACATACCCACTTTACCTCAGTTCTGGTTATCTTTGAAATACCTATACAAACTTGTTCCTACATAGTAACTTGCTACTTGGAAAGAGAAAGTGCTTGCTTAAAGCAACATGCTATATGTTCTGAATGCTCGAATTGGGAATCTGTGTCAAAACTTTGTCAGGAATTATGTGATCCTTACCAGCTGGAAGTAAGGGAGATGGGGCATCAAGTTATTTCTAAGAGTTGGAGACATACCAAGATTAGCTCTGTTCTGGGCATCTTTGAAATACCTATACATACTTTTTCCTACAGAGTAACTTGCAACTTTGAATGAGAATGTGCTTGCTTACATCAACGTGTTATATGTTTTCAAAGCCTGAATTGGGAATCTGTGTCAAAACTTTGTTAGGAATTATGTGATCCTTACTAGCTGGAAGTAAGGGAGATGGGGCATGAAGTTATTTCTAGGAGTTGGAGACATACCAAGTTTAGCTCAGTTCTGGGCATCTTTGAAATACCTATACAAACTTGTCCTACATAGTAACTTGCAACTTTGAATGAGAATGTGCTTGCTTACAGCAACGTGCTATATGTTCTGAATGCCCGAATTGGGAATCTGTGTCAAAATTTTGTTAGGAATTATGTGATCCTTACTAGCTGCAAATAAGGGAGATGGGACATGAAGTTATTTCTAAGAGTTGGAGACATACCAAGTTTAGGTCAGTTCTGGGCATCTTTGAAATACCTATACAAACATGTTCCTACATAGTAACTTGCAACTTTGAAAGAGAATGTGCTTGCTTACAGCAACGTGCTATATGTTCTGAATGCCCGAATTGGGAATCAGTGTCAAAACTTTGTTAGAAATAATGTGATCCTTACTAGATGGAAGTAAGTGAGATGGGGCATGAAGTTATTTCTAGGAGTTGGAGACATACAACGTTTAGCTCAGTTCTGGGCATCCTTGAAATACCTATACAAACTTGTTCCTTCATAGTAACTTGCAACTTTGAATGAGAATGTGCTTGCTTACAGCACCGTGCTATATGTTCTGAATGCCCGAATTGGGAATCTGTGTCAAAACTTTGTTAGGAATTATGTGATCCTTACTAGCTGAAAGTAAGGGAGTTGGGGCATCAAGTTTTTTCTAGGAGTTGGAGATATACCCACTTTAGCTCAGTTCTGGGCATCTTTGAAATGCCTATACTAACTTGTTCCTACATAGTAACTTGCAACTTTGAATGAGAATGTGCTTGCTTACAGCAACGTGCTATATGTTCTGAATGCCGGAATTGGGAATATGTGTCAAAACTTTGTTAGGAATTATGTGATCCTTACTAGCTGGAAGTAAGGGAGATGGGGCATGAAGTTATTTCTAGGAGTTGGAGACATACCCACTTTTGCTCAGTTCTTTGCATCTTTGAAATACCTATACAAACTTGTTCCTACATAGTAACTTGCTACTTGGAATGAGAAAGATGTTACTTAAAGCAACATGCTATATGTTCTGACTGCCCGAATTGGGAATCTGTGTCAAAACTTTATTAGGAAATATGTGATCCTTACTAGCTGGAAATAAGGGAGATGGGGCATCAAGTTATTTCTAGGAGGTGGAGACATACCAAGTTTAGCTCTGTTCTGGGCATCTTTGAAATACCTATACAAACTTGTTCCTAAATAGTAACTTGCAACTTTGAATGAGAAAGTGCTTGCTTACAGCAACGTGCTATATGTTCTCAATGCCCGAATTGGGAATCTGTGTCAAAACTTTGTTAGGAATTCTGTGATCCTTACTAGCTGGAAGTAAGGGAGATGTGGCATGAAGTTATTTCTAGGAGTTGGAGACATACCAAGTTTAGCTCAGTTCTGGGAATCTTTGAAATACCTATACAAACTTGTTCCTACATAGTAACGTGCTACTTGGAATGAGAAAGTGCTTGCTTAAAGCAACGTGCTACATGTTCTGAATGGCCGAATTGGGAATCTGTGTCAAAACTTTGTTAGGCATTATGTGATCCTTACTAGCTGGAAGTAAGGGAGATGGGGCATGAAGTAATTTCTAGGAGTTGGAGACATACCAAGTTTAGCTGAGTTCTGGGCATCTTTGAAATACCTATACAAACTTGTTCCTACATAGTAACTTGCAACTTTGAATGAGAATGTGCTTGCTTAAAGCAACGTGCTATATGTTCTGAATGCCCGAATTGGGAATCTGTGTCAAAACTTTGTTAGGAATTATGTGATCCTTACAAGCTGGAAGTAAGGGAGATGGGGCATGAAGTTATTTCTAGGAGTTGGAGACATACCAAGTTTAGCTCAGTTCTGGGCATCTTTGAAATACCTATACAAACTTGTTCCTACATAGTAACGTGCAACTTTGAATGAGAATGTGCTTGCTTACAGCAACGTGCTGTATGTTCTGAATGCCTGAATTGGGAATCTGTGTCAAAACTTTGTTAGGAATTATGTGATCCTTACTAGCTGGAAGTAAGGGAGATGGGGCATGAAGTTATTTCTAGGAGTTGGAGAAATACCAGGTTTAGCTCAGTTCTGGGCATCTTTGAAAGTCCTAGACAAACTAGTTCCTACATAGCATCTTGCAACTTTGAATGAGAATGTGCTTGCTTACAGCAACGTGCTATATGTTCTGAGTGCCCGAATTGGGAATCTGTGTCAAAACTTTGTTAGGAATTATGTGATCCTTACTAGATGGAAGTAAGGAAGATGGGGCATGAAGTTATTTCTAGGAGTTGGAGACATACCAAGTTTAGCTCAGTTCTGGGCATCTTTGAAATACCTATGCAAATTTGTTCCTACATAGTAACTTGCAACATTGAATGAGAATGTGCTTGCTTACAGCAACGTGCTATATGTTCTGAATCCCCGAATTGGGAATCTGTGTCAAAACTTTGTTAGGAATTATGTGATCCTTACTAGCTGGAAGTAAGGGAGATGGGGCATGAAGTTATTTCTAGGAGTTGGAGATATACCCAATTTAGCTCAGTTCTGGGCATCTTTGAAATACCTATACAAACGTGTTCCTACATAGTAACCTGCTACTTGGAATGACAAAGTGCTTGCTTAAAGCAACTTGCTATATGTTCTGAATGCCCGAATTGGGAATCTGTGTCAAAACTTTGTTAGGAATTATGTGATCCTTACTAGTTTGAAGTAAGGGAGATGGGGCATGAAGTTATTTTTAGGAGTTGGAGACATTCCTACTTTAGCTCAGTTCTTGGCATCTTTGAAATACCTATACAAACTTGTTCCTACTTGGTAACTTACTACTTGGAATGAGAAAGTGCTTGCTTAAAGGAACGTGCTACATGTTCTGAATTCCCGAATTGGGAATCTGTGTCAAAACTTTGTTAGGAATTATGTGATCCTTACTAGCTGGAAGTAAGGGAGATGGGGCATGAAGTTATTTCTAGGTGTTGGAGACATACCCACTTTAGCTCAATTCTTTGCATCTTTGAAATACCTATACAAACTTGTTCCTACATAGTAACTTGCTACTTGGAATGAGAAAGTGCTTACTTAAAGCAACAAGCTATATGTTCTGAATGCACGAATTGGGATTCTGTGTCAAAACTTTGATAGGAATTATGTGATCCTTACTAGCTGAAAGTAAGGGAGATGGGGCATGAAGTTATTTCTATGAGTTGGAAACATACCCACTTTACCTCAGTTCTGGGCATCTTTGAAATACCTATACAAACTTGTTCCTACGTAGTAACTTGCTACTTGGAATGAGAAAGTGCTTGCTTACAGCAACGTGCTATATGTTCTCAATGCCCGAATTGGGAATCTGTGTCAAAACTTTGTTAGGAATTATGTGATCCTTAATAGCTGGAAGTAAGGGAGATGTGGCATGAAGCTATTTCTAGGAGTTGGAGACATACCAAGTTTAGCTCAGTTCTGGGCATCTTTGAAATACCTATACAAACTTGTTCCTACATAGTAACGTGCTACTTGGAATGAGAAAGTGCTTGCTTAAAGCAACGTGCTACATGTTCTGAATGGCCGAATTGGGAATCTGTGGCAAAACTTTGTTAGGCATTATGTGATCCTTACTAGCTGGAAGTAAGGGAGATGGGGCATGAAGTAATTTCTAGGAGTTGGAGACATACCAAGTTTAGCTCAGTTCTGGGCATCTTTTAAATACCTATACAAACGTGTGCCTACATAGTAACTTGCAAATTTGAATGAGAATGTGCTTGCTTAAAGCAACGTGCTATATGTTCTGAATGCCCGAATTGGGAATCTGTGTCAAAACTTTGTTAGGAATTATGTGATCCTTACCAGCTGGAAGTAAGGGAGATGGGGCATGAAGTTATTTCTAGGAGTTGGAGACATACCAAGTTTAGCTCAGTTCTGGGCATCTTTGAAATACCTATACAAACTTGTTCCTACATAGTAACTTGCAACTTTGAATGAGAATGTGCTTGCTTACAGCAACGTGCTATATGTTCTGAATGCCCGAATTGGGAATCTATGTCAAAACTCTGTTAGAAATTATGTGATCCTTACTAGCTGGAAGTAAGGGAGATGGGGCATGAAGTTATTTCTAGGAGTTGGAGACATACCAAGTTTAGCTCAGTTCTGGGAATTTTTGAAGGTCCTATACAAACTTGTTCCTACATAGTAACTTGCAACTTTGAATGAGAATGTGCTTGCTTACAGCAACGTGCTACAAGTTCTGAATGCCCGAATTGGGAATCTGTGTCAAAACTTTGTTAGGAATTATGTGATCCTTACTAGATGGAAGTAAGGGAGATGGGGCATGAAGTTCTTTCTAGGAGTTGGAGACATACCAAGTTTAGCTCAGTTCTGGGCATCTTTGTAATACCTATACAAACTTGTTCCTACATAGTAACTTGCAACTTTGAATGAGAATGTGCTTGCTTACAGCAACGTGCTATATGTTCTGAATGCCCTAATTGGGAATCTGTGTCAAAACTTTGTTAGGAATTATGTGATCCTTACTAGCTGGAAGTAAGGGAGATGGGGCATGAAGTTATTTCTAGGAGTTGGAGACATACCCACTTTAGCTCAGTTCTGGGCATCTTTGAAATACCTATACAAACTTGTTCCTACATAGTAACTTGCAACTTTGAATGAGAATGTGCTTGCTTACAGCAACGTGTAATGTGTTCTGAATGCCCGAATTGGGAATCTGTGTCAAAACTTTGTTAGGAATTATGTGATCCTTACCAGCTGGAAGTAAGGGAGATGGGGCATGAAGTTATTTCTAGGAGTTGGAGACATACCCACTTTAGCTCAGTTCTTTGCATCTTTGAAATACCTATACAAACTTGTTCCTACATAGTAACTTGCTACTTGGAATGAGAAAGTGCTTGCTTAAATGAACGTGCTATATGTTCTGAATCCCCGAATTGGGAAACTGTGTCAAAACTTTGTTAGGAATTATGTGATCCTTACTAGCTGGAAGTAAGGGAGATGGGGCATGAAGTTATTTCTAGGTGTTGGAGACATACCTACATTAGCTCACTTCTTTGCATCTTTGAAATACCTATACAAACTTGTTCCTACATAGTAACTTGCTACTTGGAATGAGAAAGTGCTTGCTTAAAGCAACATGCTATATGTTCTGAATGCCCGAATTGGGAATCTGTGTCAAAACTTTGTTAGGAATTATGTGATCCTTACTAGCTGGAAGTAAGGGAGATGAGGCATGAAGTTATTTCTAGGAGTTGGAGACATACCTAGTTTAGCTCAGTTCTGGGCATCTTTGAAATACCTATACAAACTTGCTCCTACATAGTAACTTGCATCTTTGAATGAGAATGTGCTTGCTTACAGCAACGTGCTATATGTTCTGAATGCCCGAATTGGGAATCTGTGTCAAAACTTTGTTAGGAATTATGTGATCCTTACTAGTTGGATGTAAGGAAGATGGGGCATGAAGTTATTTCTAGGAGTTGGAGACATACCAAGTTTAGCTCAGTTCTGGGCATCTTTGAAATACCTATAGAAACTTGTTCCTTCATAGCAACTTGCATCTTTGAATGAGAATGTGCTTGCTTACAGCAACGTGCTATATGTTCTGAAAGCCCGAATTGGGAATCTGTGTCAAAACTTTGTTAGGAATTATGTGATCCTTACTAGCTGGAAGTAAGGGAGATGGGGCATGAAGTTATTTCTAAGAGTTGGAGACATACCAAGTTTAGCTCAGTTCTGGGAATCTTTGAAAGTCCTATACAAACTTGTTCTTACTTAGTAACATGCAACTTTGAATGAGAATGTGCTTGCTTACAGCAACGTGCTATATGTTCTGAATGCCCGAATTGGGAATCTGTGTCAAAATTTTGTTAGGAATTATGTGATCCTTACTAGCTGGAAGTAAGGGAGATGGGGCATGAAGTTATTTCTAGGAGTTGGAGACATACCAAGTTTAGCTCAGTTCTGGGCATCATTGAAATACCAATACAAACTTGTTCCTACATAGTAACTTGCAACTTTGAATGATAATGTGCTTGCTTACAGCAACGTGCTATATGTTCTGAATGCCCGAATTGGGAATCTGTGTCAAATCTTTGTTAGGAATTATGTGATCCTTACTAGCTGGAAGTAAGGGAGATGGGGCATGAAGTTATTTCTAGGAGTTGGAGACATACCCACTTTACCTCAGTTCTGGGCATCTTTGAAATACCTATACAAACTTGTTCCTACATAGTAACTTGCAATTTTGAATGAGAATGTGCTTACTTACAGCAACGTGCGATATGTTCTGAATGTCCGAATTGGGAATCTGTGTCAAAACTTTGTTAGGAATTATGTGATCCTTACTAGATGGAAGTAAAGGAGATGAGGCATGATGTTATTTCTAAGAGTTGGAGACATACCAAGTTTAGCTCAGTTCTGGGCATATTTGAAAGTCCTTTACAAACTTGTTCATATATAGTTACTTGCAACTTTGAATGAGAATGTGCTTGCGTACAGCAACGTGCTATATGTTCTGAAAGTCCGAATTGGGAATCTGTGTCAAAACTTTTTTAGGAATTATGTGATCCTTACTAGCTGGAAGTAAGGGAGATGAGGCATGAAGTTATTTCTAGGAGTTGGAGACATACCCACTTTAGCTCAGTTCTTTGCATCTTTGAAATACCTATACAAACTTGTTCCTACATAGTAACTTGCTACTTGGAATGAGAAAGTGCTTGCATAAAGCAACATGCTATATTTTCTGAATGCCCGAATTGGGAATCTGTGTCAAAACTTTGATAGGAATTATGTGATCCTTACAAGCTGGAAGTAAGGGAGATGGGGCATCAAGTTATTTCTAGGAGTTAGAGACATACCAAGTTTAGCTCTGTTCTGGGCATCTTTGAAATACCTATACAAACTTGTTCCTACATAGTATCTTGCAACATTTAATGAGAATGTGCTTGCTTACAGCAACGTGCTATATGTTCTGAATGCCCGAATTGGGAATCTGTGTCAAAACTTTGTTAGGAATTATGTAATCCTTACTAGCTGGAAGTAAGGGAGATGGGGCATGAAGTTATTTCTAGGAGTTGGAGACATACCAAGTTTAGCTCAGTTCTGGGCATCTTTGAAAGTCCTATACAAACTTGTTCCTACATAGTAACTTGCTACTTGGAATAAGAAAGTGCTTGCTTAAAGGAACGTGCTATATGTTCTGAATGCCCGAATTGGGAATCTGTGTCAAAACTTTGTTAGGAATTATGTGATCCTTTCTAGCTGCAAGTAAGGGAGATGAGGCATGAAGTTATTTCTATGAGTTGGACACATACCAAGTTTAGCTCAGTTCTGGGCATCTTTGAAATACCTATACAAACTTTTTCCTACATAGTAACTTGCATCTTTGAATGAGAATGTGCTTGCTTACAGCAACGTGCTATATGTTCTGAATGCCCGAATTGGGAATCTGTGTCAAAACTTTGTTAGGAATTTTGTGATCCTTACGAGCTGGAAGTAAGGGAGTTGGGGCATGAAGTTATTTCTAGGAGTTGGAGACATACCAAGTTTAGCTCAGTTCTGGGCATCTTTGAAATACCTACACAAACTTGTTCCTACATAGTAACTTGCATCTTTGAATGAGAATGTGCTTGCTTACAGCAACGTGCTATATGTTCTGAATGGCCGAATTGGGAATCTGTGGCAAATCTTTGTTAGAAATTATGTGATCCTTACTTGATGGAAGTAAGGGAGATGGGGCATGAAGTTATTTCTAGGAGTTGGAGACGTACCAAGATTAGCTCAGTTCTGGGCATCTTTGAATTACCTATACAACCTTGTTCCTACATAGTAACTTGTAACTTTGAATGAGCATGTGTTTGATTACAGCAACGTGCTATATGTTCTGAATGCACTAATTGGGAATCTGTGTCAAAACTTTGTTAGGAATTATGTGATCCTTACTAGCTGGAAGTAAGGGAGATGGGGCAAGAAGTTATTTCTAGGAGTTGGAGACATACCAAGTTTAGCTCAGTTCTGGGCATCTTTGAAATACCTATACAAACTTGTTCCTACATAGTAACTTGCTACCTGGAATAAGAAAGTGCTTGCTTAAAGGAACGTGTTATATGTTCTGAATGCCCGAATTGGGAATCTGTGTCAAATCTTTGTTAGGAAATATGTGATCCTTACTAGCTGGAAGTAAGGGAGATGGGGCATGAAGTTATTTCTAGGAGTTGGAGACATACCAAGTTTAGCTCTGTTCTGGGCATCTTTGAAATACCTGTACAAACTTGTTCCTACATAGTAACTTGCAACTTTGAATGAGAATGTGCTTGCTTACAGCAACGTGCTATGTGTTCTGAATGCCCGAATTGGGAATCTGTGTCAAAATTTTGTTAGAAATTATGTGATCCTTACTAGATGGAAGTAAGGGAGATGGGGCATGAAGTTATTTCTAGGAGTTGGAGACATACCAAGTTTAGCTCAGTTCTGGGCATTTTGAAATACCTATACAGACTTGTTCGTACATAGTAACTTGCAACTTTGAATGAGAATGTGCTTGCTTACAGCAACGTGCTATATGTTCTGAATGCCCGAATTGGGAATCTGTGTCAAAACTTTGTTAGGAATGATGTGATCCTTACTATGTGGAAGAAAGGGAGATGGGGAATGAAGTTATTTCTAGGAGTTGGAGACATACTAAGTTTAACTCAGTTCTGGGCATCTTTTAAATACCTATAAAAACTTGTACCTACATAGTAACTTGCAACTTTGAATGAGAATGTGCTTGCTTACAGCAACGTGCTATATGTTCTGAATGCCCGAATTGAGAATCTGTGTCAAATCTTTTTTAGGAATTATGTGATCCTTACTAGCTGGAAGTAAGTGAGATGGGGCATGAAGTTATTTCTATGAGTTGAAGACATTGCAAGTTTAGCTCAGTTCTGGGCATCTTTGAATGTCCTATACAAACTTGTTCCTGCATAGTAACTTGCAAATTTGAATGAGAATGTGCTTGCTTACAGCAACGTGCTATATGTTCTGAATGCTCGAATTGGGAATCTGTGTCAAAACTTTGTTAGGAATTATGTGATCCTTACTAGCTGGAAGTAAGGAAGATTGGGCATGAAGTTATTTCTAGGAGTTGGAGACATACCATGTCTAGCTCAGTTCTGGGCATCTTTGAAATACCTATACAGACTTGTTCCTACATAGTAACTTGCAACTTGGAATGAAAAAGTGCTTGCTTAAAGGAACGTGCCATATGTTCTGAATTCCCGAATTGGGAATCTGTGTCAAAACTTTGTTGGCAATTATGTGATCCTTACTACCTGGAAGTAAGGGAGATGGGGAATGAAGTTATTTCTAGGCGTTGGACACATACCAAGTTTAGCTCAGTTCTGGGCATCTTTGAAATACCTATACAAACTTGTTCCTACATAGTAACATGCATCTTTGAATGAGTATGTGCTTGCTTACAGCAACGTGCTCTATGTTCTGAATGGCCGAATTGGGAATCTGTGGCAAATCTTTGTTAGGAATTATGTGATCCTTACTTGATGGAAGTAAGGGAGATGGGGCATGAAGTTATTTCTAGGAGTTGGAGACGTACCAAGATTAGCTCAGTTCTGGGCATCTTTGAATTACCTATACAACCTTGTTCCTACATAGTAACTTGCAACTTTGAATGACCATGTGTTTGATTACAGCAACGTGCTATATGTTCTGAATGCCCGAATTGGGAATCTGTGTCAAAATATTGTTAGGAATTATGTGATCCTTACTAGCTGGAAGTAAGGGAGATGGGGCAAGAAGTTATTTCTAGGAGTTGGAGACATACCAAGTTTAGCTCAGTTCTGGGCATCTTTGAAATACCTATACAAACTTGTTCCTACATAGTAACTTGCTACCTGGAATAAGAAAGTGCTTGCTTAAAGGAACGTGCTATATGTTCTGAATGCCCGAATTGGGAATCTGTGTCAAATCTTTGTTAGGAATTATGTGATCCTTACTAGCTGGAAGTAAGGGAGATGGGGCATGAAGTTATTTCTAGGAGTTGGAGACATACCCACTTTAGCTCACTTTTTTGCATCTTTGAAATACCTGTACAAACTTGTTCCTACATAGTAACTTGCCTCTTGGAATGAGAAAGTGCTTACTTAAAGCAACAAGCTATATGTTCTGAATGCACGAATTGGGAATCTGTGTCAAATCTTTGATAGGAATTATGTGATCCTTACTAGCTGAAAGTAAGGGAGATGGGGCATGAAGTTATTTCTAGGAGTTGGAGACATACCCACTTTACCTCAGTTCTGGGCATCTTTGAAATACCTATACAAACTTGTTCCTACATAGTATCTTGCTACTTGGAATGAGAAAGTGCTTGCTTAAAGGAACGTGCTATATGTTCTGAATGCCCGAATTGGGAATCTGTGTCAAAAGTTTGTTAGGTTTTATGTGATCCTAACTAGCTGGAAGTAAGGGAGATGGGGCATGAAGTTATTTCTAGGAGTTGGAGACATACCAAGTTTAGCTCAGATATGGGCATCTTTGAAATACCTATACAAACTTGTTCCTACATAGTAACTTGCAACATTGAATGAGAATGTGCTTGCTTACAGCACCGTGCTATATGTTCTGAATGCCCGAATTGGGAATCTGTGTCAAAACTTTGTTAGGAATTATGTGATCCTTACTAGCTGGAAGTAAGGCAGATGGGGTATGAAGATATTTCTAGGAGTTGGAGACATACCCACTTTAGCTCAGTTCTGGGCATCATTGAAATACCTATAGAAACTTGTTCCTACATAGTAACTTGCAACTTTGAATGAGAATGTGCTTGCTTACAGCAACGTGCTATATGTTCTGAATGCCCGAATTGGGAATCTGTGTCAAAACTTTGTTAGGAATTATGTGATCCTTACTAGTTGGAAGTAAGGGAGATGGGACATGAAGTTATTTCTAGGAGTTGGAGACATACCAAGTTTAGCTCAGTTCTGGTCATCTTTGAAATACCTATACAAACTTGTTCCTTCTTAGCTACTTGCATCTTTGAATGAGAATGTGCTTGCTTACAGCAACGTGCTATATGTTCTGAATGCCCGAATTGGGAATCTGTGTCAAAACTTTGTTAGGAATTATGTGATCCGTACTAGCTGGAAGTAAGGGAGATGGGGCATGAAGTTATTTCTAGGAGTTGGAGACATACCCACTTTACCTCAGTTCTGGGCATCTTTGAAATACCTATACAGACTTGTTCCTACATAGTAACTTGCTACTTGGAATGAAAAAGTGCTTGCTTAAAGGAACGTGTCATATGTTCCTAATTCCCGAATTGGGAATCTGTGTCAAAACTTTGTTGGGAATTATGTGATCCTTACTACCTGGAAGTAAGTGAGATGGGTAATGAAGTTATTTCTAGGAGTTGGACACGTACCAACTTTAGCTCAGTTCTGGGCATCTTTGAAATACCTATACAAACTTGTTCCTACATAGTAACTTGCATCTTTGAATGAGAATGTGCTTGCTTATAGCAACGTGCTATATGTTCTGAATGGCCGAATTGGGAATCTGTGGCAAATCTTTGTTAGGAATTATGTGATCCTTACTTGATGGAAGTAAGGGAGATGGGGCATGAAGTTATTTCTAGGAGTTGGAGACGTACCAAGATTAGCTCAGTTCTGGGCATCTTTGAATTACCTATACAACCTTGTTCCTACATAGTAACTTGCAACTTTGAATGAGCATGTGCTTGCTTACAGCAACGTGCTATATGTTCTGAATGCCCGAATTGGGAATCTGTGTCAAAACATTGTTAGGAATTATGTGATCCTTACAAGCTGGAAGTAAGGGAGATGGGGCAAGAAGTTATTTCTAGGAGTTGGAGACATACCAAGTTTAGCTCAGTTCTGGGCATCTTTGAAATACCTATACAAACTTGTTCCTACATAGTAACTTGCTACCTGGAATAAGAAAGTGCTTGCTTAAAGGAACGTGTTATATGTTCTGAATGCCCGAATTGGGAATCTGTGTCAAATCTTTGTTAGGAATTATGTGATCCTTACTAGCTGGAAGGAAGGGAGATGGGGCATGAAGTTATTTCTAGGAGTTGGAGGCATAACAAGTTTAGCTCTGTTCCGGGCATCTTTGAAATACCTGTACAAACTTGTTCCTACATAGTAACTTGCAACTTTGAATGAGAATGTGCTTGCTTACAGCAACGTGCTATATGTTCTGAATGCCCGAATTGGGAATCTGTGTCAAAACTTTGTTAGGAATTATGTGATCCTTACTAGTTGGAAGGAAGGGAGATGGGGCATGAAGTTATTTCTAGGAGTTGTAGATATACCAAGTTTAGCTCAGTTCTGGGCATCTTTGAAATACCTATAGAAACTTGTTCCTTCATAGCAACTTGCATCTTTGAATGAGAATGTGCTTGCTTACAGCAACGTGCTATATGTTCTGAATGCCCGAATTGGGTATCTGTGTCAAAACTTTGTTAGGAATTATGTGATCCTTACTAGCTGGAAGTAAGTGAGATGGGGCATGAAGTTATTTCTACGAGTTGGAGACATACCAAGTTTAGCTCAGTTCTGGGCATCATTGAAATACCTATACAAACTTGTTCCTACATAGTAACTTGCAACTTTGAATGAGAATGTGCTTGCTTACAGCAACGTGCTATATGTTCTGAATGCCCGAATTGGGAATCTGTGTCAAAACTTTGTTAGGAATTATGTGATCCTTACTAGTTGGAAGTAAGGGAGATGGGGCATGAAGTTATTTCTAGGAGTTGGAGACATACCCACTTTAGCTCAGTGCTTTGCATCTTTGAAATACCTATACAAACTTGTTCCTATATAGTAACTTGCTACTTGGAAAGAGAAAGTGCTTGCTTAAAGCAACATGCTATATGTTCTGAATGCCCGAATTCGGAATCTGTGTCAAAACTTTGTTAGGAATTATGTGATGCTTACTAGCTGGAAGTAAGGGAGATGGGGCATGAAGTTATTTCTAAGAGTTGGAGACATACCAAGTTTAGCTCAGTTCTGGGCATCTTTGAAAGTCCTATACAAACTTGTTCTTACATAGTAACTTGCAACTTTGAATGAGAATGTGTTTGCTTACAGCAACGTGCTATATGTTCTGAATGCCCGAATTGGGAATCTGTGTCAAAACTTTGTTAGGAATTATGTGATCCTTACTAGCTGGAAGTAAGGGAGATGGGGCATGAAGTTATTTCTAAGAGTTGGAGACATACCAAGTTTAGCTCTGTTCTGGGCATCTTTGAAAGTCCTATACAAATTTGTTCTTACATAGTAACATGAAACTTTGAATGAGAATGTGCTTGCTTACAGCAACGTGCTATATGTTCTGAATGCCCGAATTGGGAATCTGTGTCAAAACTTTGTTAGGAATTATGTGATCCTTACTAGCTGGAAGTAAGGGAGATGGGGCATGAAGTTATTTCTAGGAGTTGGAGACATACCCACTTTAGCTCAGTTCTTTGCATCTTTGAAATACCTATACAAACTTGTTCCTACATAGTAACTTGCTACTTGGAATGAGAAAGTGCTTGCTTAAAGCAACATGCTATATGTTCTGAATGTCCGAATTGGGAATCTGTGTCAAAGCTTTGTTAGGAATTATGTGATCCTTACTAGCTGGAAGTAAGGGAGATGGGGCATGAAGTTATTTCTAGGAGTTGGAGACATACCAAGTTTAGCTCAGTTCTGGGCATCTTTGAAAGTTCTATACAAACTTGTTCCTACATAGTAACTTGCAACTTTGAATGAGAATGTGCTTGCTTACAGCAACGTGCTATATGTTCTGAATGCCCGAATTGGGAATCTGTGTCAAAACTTTGTTAGGAATTATGTGATCCTTACTAGCTGGAAGTAAGGGAGATGGGGCATGAAGTTATTTCTAAGAGTTGGAGACATACCAAGTTTAGCTCAGTTCTGGGCATCTTTGAAAGTCCTATACAAACTTGTTCTTACATAGTAACTTGCAACTTTGAATGAGAATGTGCTTGCTTACAGCAATGTGCTATATGTTCTGAATGCCAGAATTGGGAATCTGTGTCAAATCTTTGTTAGGAATTATGTGATTATTACAAGCTGGAAGTAAGGGAGATGGGGCAGGAAGTTATATCTAGGAGTTGGACACATACCAAGTTTAGCTCAGTTCTGGGCATCTTTGAAATACCTATACAAACTTGTTCCTACATAGTAACTTGCAACTTTGAATGAGAATGTGCTTGCTTACAGCAACGTGCTATATGTTCTGAATGCCCGAATTGGGAATCTGTGTCAAAACTTTGTTAGGAATTATGTGATCCTTACTAGCTGGAAGCAAGGGAGATGGGGCATGAAGTTATTTCTAGGAGTTGGAGACATACCCACTTTACCTCAGTTCTGTGCATCTTTGAAAGTCCTATACAACCTTGTTCCTTCTTAGCTACTTGCATCTTTGAATGAGAATGTGCTTGCTTACAGCAACGTGCTATATGTTCTGAATGCCCGAATTGGGAATCTGTGTCAAAACTTTGTTAGGAATTATGTGATCCGTACTAGCTGGAAGTAAGGGAGATGGGGCATGAAGTTCTTTCTAGGAGTTGGAGACATACCCACTTTACCTCAGTTCTGGACATCTTTGAAATACCTATACAGACTTGTTCCTACATAGTAACTTGCTACTTGGAATGAAAAAGTGCTTGCTTAAAGGAACGTGTCATATGTTCTGAATTCCCGAATTGGGAATCTGTGTCAAAACTTTGTTGGGAATTAAGTGATCCTTACTACCTGGAAGTAAGGGTGATGGGCCATGAAGTTATTTCTAGGAGTTGGAGACATACCAAGTTTAGCTCAGTTCTGGGCATCTTTGAAATACCTATACAAACTTGTTCCTACATAGTAACTTGCATCTTTGAATGAGAATGTGCTTGCTTACAGCAACGTGCTATATGTTCTGAATGGCCGAATTGGGAATCTGTGGCAAATCTTTGTTAGGAATTATGTGATCCTTACTTGATGGAAGTAAGGGAGATGGGGCATGAAGTTATTTCTAGGAGTTGGAGACATACCAAGTTTAGCTCAGTTCTGGGCATCTTTGAAAGTCCTATACAAACTTGTTCCTACATAGTAACTTGCAACTTTGAATGAGAATGTGCTTGCTTACAGCAACGTGCTATATGTTCTGAATGCCCGAATTGGGAATCTGTGTCAAAATTTTGTTAGAAATTATGTGATCCTTACTAGCTGGAAGTAAGGGAGATGGGGCATGAAGTTATTTCTAAGAGTTGGAGACATACCAAGTTTAGCTCAGTTCTAGGCATCTTTGAACGTCCTATACAAACTTGTTCTTACATAGTAACTTGCAACTTTGAATGAGAATGTGCTTGCTTACAGCAACGTGCTATATGTTCTGAATGCCAGAATTGGGAATCTGTGTCAAAACTTTGTTAGGAATTATGTGATTATTACAAGCTGGAAGTAAGGGAGATGGGGCATGAAGTTATTTCTAGGAGTTGGACACATACCAAGTTTAGCTCAGTTCTGGGCATCTTTGAAATACCTATACAAACTTGTTCCTACATAGTAACTTGCAACTTTGAATGAGAATGTGCTTGCTTACAGCAACGTGCTATATGTTCTGAATGCCCGAATTGGGAATCTGTGTCAAAACTTTGTTAGGAACTATGTGATCCTTACTAGCTGGAAGTAAGGGAGATGGGGCATGAAGTTATTTCTAGGAGTTGGAGACATACCAAGTTTAGCTCAGTTCTTTGCATCTTTGAAATACCTATACAAACTTGTTCCTACATAGTAACTTGCTACTGGGAAAGGGAAAGTGCTTGCTTAAAGCAACATGCTATATGTTCTTAATGCCCGAATTGGGAATCTGTGTCAAAACTTTGTTAGGAATTATGTGATCCTTACTAGCTGAAAGTAAGGGAGATGGGGCATGAAGTTATTTCTAGGAGTTGGAGACATACCCACTTTACCTCATTTCTGGGCATCTTTGAAAGTCCTATACAAACTTGTTCCTTCTTAGCTACTTGCATCTTTGAATGAGAATGTGCTTGCTTACAGCAACGTGCTATATGTTCTGAATGCCCGAATTGGGAATCTGTGTCAAAACTTTGTTAGGAATTATGTGATCCGTACTAGCTGGAAGTAAGGGAGATGGGGCATGAAGTTATTTCTAGGAGTTGGAGACATACCCACTTTACCTCAGTTCTGGGCATCTTTGAAATACCTATACAGACTTGTTCCTACATAGTAACTTGCTACTTGGAATGAAAAAGTGCTTGCTTAAAGGAACGTGTCATATGTTCTGAATTCCCGAATTGGGAATCTGTGTCAAAACTTTGTTGGGAATTAAGTGATCCTTACTACCTGGAAGTAAGGGAGATGGGGAATGAAGTTATTTCTAGGAGTTGGAGACATACCAAGTTTAGCTCAGTTCTGGGCATCTTTGAAATACCTGTACAAACTTGTTCCTACATAGTAACTTGCAACTTTGAATGAGAATGTGCTTGCTTACAGCAACGTGCTATATGTTCTGAATGCCCGAATTGGGAATCTGTGTCAAAACTTTGTTAGGAATTATGTGATCCTTACTAGTTGGAAGTAAGGGAGATGGGGCATGAAGTTATTTCTAGGAGTTGGAGACATACCCACTTTAGCTCAGTTCTTTGCATCTTTGAAATACCTATACAAACTTGTTCCTATATAGTAACTTGCTACATGGAAAGAGAAAGTGCTTGCTTAAAGCAACATGCTATATGTTCTGAATGCCCGAATTGGGAATCTGTGTCAAAACTTTGTTAGGAATTATGTGATGCTTACTAGCTGGAAGTAAGTGAGATGAGGCATGAAGTTATTTCTAGGAGTTGGAGACATACCTAGTTTAGCTCAGTCTGGGCATCTTTGAAATACCTATACAAACTTGTTCCTACATAGTAACTTGCTACCTGGAATAAGAAAGTGCTTGCTTAAAGGAACGTGTTATATGTTCTGAATGACCGAATTGGGAATCTGTGTCAAATCTTTGTGAGGAATTATGTGAACCTTACTAGCTGGAAGTAAGGGAGATGGGGCATGAAGTTATTTCTAGGAGTTGGAGACATACCAAGTTTGGCTCAGTTCTGGGCATCTTTGAAAGTCCTATACAAACTTGTTCTTACATAGTAACATGCAACTTTGAATGAGAATGTGCTTGCTTACAGCAACGTGCTATATGTTCTGAATGCCCGAATTGGGAATCTGTGTCAAAACTTTGTTAGGAATTATGTGATCCTTACTAGTTGGAAGTAAGGGAGATGGGGCATGAAGTTATTTCTAGGAGTTGGAGACATACCCACTTTAGCTCAGTGCTTTGCATCTTTGAAATACCTATACAAACTTGTTCCTATATAGTAACTTGCTACTTGGAAAGAGAAAGTGCTTGCTTAAAGCAACATGCTATATGTTCTGAATGCCCGAATTGGGAATCTGTGTCAAAACTTTGTTAGGAATTATGTGATGCTTACTAGCTGGAAGTAAGGGAGATGGGGCATGAAGTTATTTCTAAGAGTTGGAGACATACCAAGTTTAGCTCAGTTCTGGGCATCTTTGAAAGTCCTATACAAACTTGTTCTTACATAGTAACTTGCAACTTTGAATGAGAATGTGTTTGCTTACAGCAACGTGCTATATGTTCTGAATGCCCGAATTGGGAATCTGTGTCAAAACTTTGTTAGGAATTATGTGATCCTTACTAGCTGGAAGTAAGGGAGATGGGGCATGAAGTTATTTCTAAGAGTTGGAGACATACCAAGTTTAGCTCTGTTCTGGGCATCTTTGAAAGTCCTATACAAATTTGTTCTTACATAGTAACATGCAACTTTGAATGAGAATGTGCTTGCTTACAGCAACGTGCTATATGTTCTGAATGCCCGAATTGGGAATCTGTGTCAAAACTTTGTTAGGAATTATGTGATCCTTACTAGCTGGAAGTAAGGGAGATGGGGCAGGAAGTTATTTCTAGGAGTTGGAGACATACCCACTTTAGCTCAGTTCTTTGCATCTTTGAAATACCTATACAAACTTGTTCCTACATAGTAACTTGCTACTTGGAATGAGAAAGTGCTTGCTTAAAGCAACATGCTATATGTTCTGAATGTCCGAATTGGGAATCTGTGTCAAAGCTTTGTTAGGAATTATGTGATCCTTCCTAGCTGGAAGTAAGGGAGATGGGGCATGAAGTTATTTCTAGGAGTTGGAGACATACCAAGTTTAGCTCAGTTCTGGGCATCTTTGAAAGTTCTATACAAACTTGTTCCTACATAGTAACTTGCAACTTTGAATGAGAATGTGCTTGCTTACAGCAACGTGCTATATGTTCTGAATGCCCGAATTGGGAATCTGTGTCAAAACTTTGTTAGGAATTATGTGATCCTTACTAGCTGGAGGTAAGGGAGATGGGGCATGATGTTATTTCTAGGAGTTGGAGACATACCAAGTTTAGCTCAGTTCTGGGCATCTTTGAAAGTTCTATACAAACTTGTTCCTACATAGTAACTTGCAACTTTGAATGAGAATGTGCTTGCTTACAGCAACGTGCTATATGTTCTGAATGCCCGAATTGGGAATCTGTGTCAAAACTTTGTTAGGAATTATGTGATCCTTACTAGCTGGAAGTAAGGGAGATGGGGCATGAAGTTATTTCTAAGAGTTGGAGACATACCAAGTTTAGCTCAGTTCTGGGCATCTTTGAAAGTCCTATACAAACTTGTTCTTACATAGTAACTTGCAACTTTGAATGAGAATGTGCTTGCTTACAGCAATGTGCTATATGTTCTGAATGCCAGAATTGGGAATCTGTGTCAAAACTTTGTTAGGAATTATGTGATTATTACAAGCTGGAAGTAAGGGAGATGGGGCAGGAAGTTATATCTAGGAGTTGGACACATACCAAGTTTAGCTCAGTTCTGGGCATCTTTGAAATACCTATGCAAACTTGTTCCTACATAGTAACTTGCAACTTTGAATGAGAATGTGCTTGCTTACAGCAACGTGCTATATGTTCTGAATGCCCGAATTGGGAATCTGTGTCAAAACTTTGTTAGGAATTATGTGATCCTTACTAGCTGGAAGTAAGGGAGATGGGGCATGAAGTTATTTCTAGGAGTTGGAGACATACCAAGTTTAGCTCAGTTCTTTGCATCTTTGAAATACCTATACAAACTTGTTCCTACATAGTAACTTGCTACTGGGAAAGAGAAAGTGCTTGCTTAAAGCAACATGCTATATGTTCTTAATGCCCGAATTGGGAATCTGTGTCAAAACTTTGTTAGGAATTATGTGATCCTTACTAGCTGAAAGCAAGGGAGATGGGGCATGAAGTTATTTCTAGGAGTTGGAGACATACCCACTTTACCTCAGTTCTGTGCATCTTTGAAAGTCCTATACAACCTTGTTCCTTCTTAGCTGCTTGCATCTTTGAATGAGAATGTGCTTGCTTACAGCAACGTGCTATATGTTCTGAATGCCCGAATTGGGAATCTGTGTCAAAACTTTGTTAGGAATTATGTGATCCGTACTAGCTGGAAGTAAGGGAGATGGGGCATGAAGTTCTTTCTAGGAGTTGGAGACATACCCACTTTACCTCAGTTCTGGACATCTTTGAAATACCTATACAGACTTGTTCCTACATAGTAACTTGCTACTTGGAATGAAAAAGTGCTTGCTTAAAGGAACGTGTCATATGTTCTGAATTCCCGAATTGGGAATCTGTGTCAAAACTTTGTTGGGAATTAAGTGATCCTTACTACCTGGAAGTAAGGGTGATGGGCCATGAAGTTATTTCTAGGAGTTGGAGACATACCAAGTTTAGCTCAGTTCTGGGCATCTTTGAAATACCTATACAAACTTGTTCCTACATAGTAACTTGCATCTTTGAATGAGAATGTGCTTGCTTACAGCAACGTGCTATATGTTCTGAATGGCCGAATTGGGAATCTGTGGCAAATCTTTGTTAGGAATTATGTGATCCTTACTTGATGGAAGTAAGGGAGATGGGGCATGAAGTTATTTCTAGGAGTTGGAGACATACCAAGTTTAGCTCAGTTCTGGGCATCTTTGAAAGTCCTATACAAACTTGTTCCTACATAGTAACTTGCAACTTTGAATGAGAATGTGCTTGCTTACAGCAACGTGCTATATGTTCTGAATGCCCGAATTGGGAATCTGTGTCAAAACTTTGTTAGAAATTATGTGATCCTTACTAGCTGGAAGTAAGGGAGATGGGGCATGAAGTTATTTCTAAGAGTTGGAGACATACCAAGTTTAGCTCAGTTCTAGGCATCTTTGAAAGTCCTATACAAACTTGTTCTTACATAGTAACTTGCAACTTTGAATGAGAATGTGCTTGCTTACAGCAACGTGCTATATGTTCTGAATGCCAGAATTGGGAATCTGTGTCAAAACTTTGTTAGGAATTATGTGATTATTACAAGCTGGAAGTAAGGGAGATGGGGCATGAAGTTATTTCTAGGAGTTGGACACATACCAAGTTTAGCTCAGTTCTGGGCATCTTTGAAATACCTATACAAACTTGTTCCTACATAGTAACTTGCAACTTTGAATGAGAATGTGCTTGCTTACAGCAACGTGCTATATGTTCTGAATGCCCGAATTGGGAATCTGTGTCAAAACTTTGTTAGGAACTATGTGATCCTTACTAGCTGGAAGTAAGGGAGATGGGGCATGAAGTTATTTCTAGGAGTTGGAGACATACCAAGTTTAGCTCAGTTCTTTGCATC
Source organism: Diceros bicornis minor (assembly GCF_020826845.1). Lineage (NCBI taxonomy): Eukaryota > Metazoa > Chordata > Mammalia > Perissodactyla > Rhinocerotidae > Diceros > Diceros bicornis. Next base: position 959,549 of record NW_026691729.1, read on the forward strand.
TTTGAAATACCTATACAAACTTGTTCCTACATAGTAACTTGCTACTGGGAAAGAGAAAGTGCTTGCTTAAAGCAACATGCTATATGTTCTTAATGCCCGAATTGGGAATCTGTGTCAAAACTTTGTTAGGAATTATGTGATCCTTACTAGCTGAAAGTAAGGGAGATGGGGCATGAAGTTATTTCTAGGAGTTGGAGACATACCCACTTTACCTCAGTTCTGGGCATCTTTGAAAGTCCTATACAAACTTGTTCCTTCTTAGCTACTTGCATCTTTGAATGAGAATGTGCTTGCTTACAGCAACGTGCTATATGTTCTGAATGCCCGAATTGGGAATCTGTGTCAAAACTTTGTTAGGAATTATGTGATCCGTACTAGCTGGAAGTAAGGGAGATGGGGCATGAAGTTATTTCTAGGAGTTGGAGACATACCCACTTTACCTCAGTTCTGGGCATCTTTGAAATACCTATACAGACTTGTTCCTACATAGTAACTTGCTACTTGGAATGAAAAAGTGCTTGCTTAAAGGAACGTGTCATATGTTCTGAATTCCCGAATTGGGAATCTGTGTCAAAACTTTGTTGGGAATTAAGTGATCCTTACTACCTGGAAGTAAGGGAGATGGGGAATGAAGTTATTTCTAGGAGTTGGAGACATACCAAGTTTAGCTCAGTTCTGGGCATCTTTGAAATACCTGTACAAACTTGTTCCTACATAGTAACTTGCAACTTTGAATGAGAATGTGCTTGCTTACAGCAACGTGCTATATGTTCTGAATGCCCGAATTGGGAATCTGTGTCAAAACTTTGTTAGGAATTATGTGATCCTTACTAGTTGGAAGTAAGGGAGATGGGGCATGAAGTTATTTCTAGGAGTTGGAGACATACCCACTTTACCTCAGTTCTTTGCATCTTTGAAATACCTATACAAACTTGTTCCTATATAGTAACTTGCTACTTGGAAAGAGAAAGTGCTTGCTTAAAGCAACATGCTATATGTTCTGAATGCCCGAATTGGGAATCTGTGTCAAAACTTTGTTAGGAATTATGTGATGCTTACTAGCTGGAAGTAAGTGAGATGAGGCATGAAGTTATTTCTAGGAGTTGGAGACATACCTAGTTTAGCTCAGTCTGGGCATCTTTGAAATACCTATACAAACTTGTTCCTACATAGTAACTTGCTACCTGGAATAAGAAAGTGCTTGCTTAAAGGAACGTGTTATATGTTCTGAATGACCGAATTGGGAATCTGTGTCAAATCTTTGTGAGGAATTATGTGATCCTTACTAGCTGGAAGTAAGGGAGATGGGGCATGAAGTTATTTCTAGGAGTTGGAGACATACCAAGTTTAGCTCAGTTCTGGGCATCTTTGAAAGTCCTATACAAACTTGTTCTTACATAGTAACATGCAACTTTGAATGAGAATGTGCTTGCTTACAGCAACGTGCTATATGTTCTGAATGCCCGAATTGGGAATCTGTGTCAAAACTTTGTTAGGAATTATGTGATCCTTACTAGTTGGAAGTAAGGGAGATTGGGCATGAAGTTATTTCTAGGAGTTGGAGACATACCCACTTTAGCTCAGTGCTTTGCATCTTTGAAATACCTATACAAACTTGTTCCTATATAGTAACTTGCTACTTGGAAAGAGAAAGTGCTTGCTTAAAGCAACATGCTATATGTTCTGAATGCCCGAATTGGGAATCTGTGTCAAAACTTTGTTAGGAATTATGTGATGCTTACTAGCTGGAAGTAAGGGAGATGGGGCATGAAGTTATTTCTAAGAGTTGGAGACATACCAAGTTTAGCTCAGTTCTGGGCATCTTTGAAAGTCCTATACAAACTTGTTCTTACATAGTAACTTGCAACTTTGAATGAGAATGTGTTTGCTTACAGCAACGTGCTATATGTTCTGAATGCCCGAATTGGGAATCTGTGTCAAAACTTTGTTAGGAATTATGTGATCCTTACTAGCTGGAAGTAAGGGAGATGGGGCATGAAGTTATTTCTAAGAGTTGGAGACATACCAAGTTTAGCTCTGTTCTGGGCATCTTTGAAAGTCCTATACAAATTTGTTCTTACATAGTAACATGCAACTTTGAATGAGAATGTGCTTGCTTACAGCAACGTGCTATATGTTCTGAATGCCCGAATTGGGAATCTGTGTCAAAACTTTGTTAGGAATTATGTGATCCTTACTAGCTGGAAGTAAGGGAGATGGGGCATGAAGTTATTTCTAGGAGTTGGAGACATACCCACTTTAGCTCAGTTCTTTGCATCTTTGAAATACCTATACAAACTTGTTCCTACATAGTAACTTGCTACTTGGAATGAGAAAGTGCTTGCTTAAAGCAACATGCTATATGTTCTGAATGTCCGAATTGGGAATCTGTGTCAAAGCTTTGTTAGGAATTATGTGATCCTTCCTAGCTGGAAGTAAGGGAGATGGGGCATGAAGTTATTTCTAGGAGTTGGAGACATACCAAGTTTAGCTCAGTTCTGGGCATCTTTGAAAGTTCTATACAAACTTGTTCCTACATAGTAACTTGCAACTTTGAATGAGAATGTGCTTGCTTACAGCAACGTGCTATATGTTCTGAATGCCCGAATTGGGAATCTGTGTCAAAACTTTGTTAGGAATTATGTGATCCTTACTAGCTGGAAGTAAGGGAGATGGGGCATGAAGTTATTTCTAAGAGTTGGAGACATACCAAGTTTAGCTCAGTTCTGGGCATCTTTGAAAGTCCTATACAAACTTGTTCTTACATAGTAACTTGCAACTTTGAATGAGAATGTGCTTGCTTACAGCAACGTGCTATATGTTCTGAATGCCAGAATTGGGAATCTGTGTCAAAACTTTGTTAGGAATTATGTGATTATTACAAGCTGGAAGTAAGGGAGATGGGGCATGAAGTTATTTCTAGGAGTTGGACACATACCAAGTTTAGCTCAGTTCTGGGCATCTTTGAAATACCTATACAAACTTGTTCCTACATAGTAACTTGCAACTTTGAATGAGAATGTGCTTGCTTACAGCAACGTGCTATATGTTCTGAATGCCCGAATTGGGAATCTGTGTCAAAACTTTGTTAGGAACTATGTGATCCTTACTAGCTGGAAGTAAGGGAGATGGGGCATGAAGTTATTTCTAGGAGTTGGAGACATACCAAGTTTAGCTCAGTTCTTTGCATCTTTGAAATACCTATACAAACTTGTTCCTACATAGTAACTTGCTACTGGGAAAGAGAAAGTGCTTGCTTAAAGCAACATGCTATATGTTCTTAATGCCCGAATTGGGAATCTGTGTCAAAACTTTGTTAGGAATTATGTGATCCTTACTAGCTGAAAGTAAGGGAGATGGGGCATGAAGTTATTTCTAGGAGTTGGAGACATACCCACTTTACCTCAGTTCTGGGCATCTTTGAAAGTCCTATACAAACTTGTTCCTTCTTAGCTACTTGCAGCTTTGAATGAGAATGTGCTTGCTTACAGCAACGTGCTATATGTTCTGAATGCCCGAATTGGGAATCTGTGTCAAAACTTTGTTAGGAATTATGTGATCCGTACTAGCTGGAAGTAAGGGAGATGGGGCATGAAGTTATTTCTAGGAGTTGGAGACATACCCACTTTACCTCAGTTCTGGTCATCTTTGAAATACCTATACAGACTTGTTCCTACATAGTAACTTGCTACTTGGAATGAAAAAGTGCTTGCTTAAAGGAACGTGTCATATGTTCTGAATTCCCGAATTGGGAATCTGTGTCAAAACTTTGTTGGGAATTATGTGATCCTTACTACCTGGAAGTAAGGGAGATGGGGAATGAAGTTATTTCTAGGAGTTGGAGACATACCAAGTTTAGCTCAGTTCTGGGCATCTTTGAAATACCTGTACAAACTTGTTCCTACATAGTAACTTGCAACTTTGAATGAGAATGTGCTTGCTTACAGCAACGTGCTATATGTTCTGAATGCCCGAATTGGGAATCTGTGTCAAAACTTTGTTAGGAATTATGTGATCCTTACTAGTTGGAAGTAAGGGAGATGGGGCATGAAGTTATTTCTAGGAGTTGGAGACATACCCACTTTAGCTCAGTTCTTTGCATCTTTGAAATACCTATACAAACTTGTTCCTATATAGTAACTTGCTACTTGGAAAGAGAAAGTACTTGCTTAAAGCAACATGCTATATGTTCTGAATGCCCGAATTGGGAATCTGTGTCAAAACTTTGTTAGGAATTATGTGATGCTTACTAGCTGGAAGTAAGTGAGATGAGGCATGAAGTTATTTCTAGGAGTTGGAGACATACCTAGTTTAGCTCAGTCTGGGCATCTTTGAAATACCTATACAAACTTGTTCCTACATAGTAACTTGCTACCTGGAATAAGAAAGTGCTTGCTTAAAGGAACGTGTTATATGTTCTGAATGACCGAATTGGGAATCTGTGTCAAATCTTTGTGAGGAATTATGTGATCCTTACTAGCTGGAAGTAAGGGAGATGGGGCATGAAGTTATTTCTAGGAGTTGGAGACATACCAAGTTTAGCTCAGTTCTGGGCATCTTTGAAAGTCCTATACAAACTTGTTCTTACATAGTAACATGCAACTTTGAATGAGAATGTGCTTGCTTACAGCAACGTGCTATATGTTCTGAATGCCCGAATTGGGAATCTGTGTCAAAATTTTGTTAGGAATTATGTGATCCTTACTAGGTGAAGTAAGGGAGATAAGGCATGAAGTTATTTCTAGGAGTTGGAGACATACCCTCTTTAGCTCAGTTCTGGGCATCTTTGAAATACCTATACAAACTTGTTCCTATATAGTAACTTGCAACTTTGAATGAGAATGTGCTTGCTTACAGCAACGTGCTATATGTTTTCAATGCCCGAATTGGGAATCTGTGTCAAAACTTTGTTAGGAATTATGTGATCCTTACTAGCTGTAAGTAATGGAGATGGGGCATGAAGTTATTTCTAGGAGTTGGAGACATACCCACTTTACCTCAGTTCTGGGCATCTTTGAAATACCTATACAAACTTGTTCCTACATAGTAACTTGCAATTTTGAATGAGAATGTGCTTACTTACAGCAACGAGCTATATGTTCTGAATGGCCGAATTGGGAATCTGTGGCAAATCTTTTTAGGAATTATGTGATCCTTACTTGATGGAAGTAAGGGAGATGGGGCATGAAGTTATTTCTAGGAGTTGGAGACGTACCAAGATTAGCTCAGTTCTGGGCATCTTTGAATTACCTATACAACCTTGTTCCTACATAGTAACTTGCAACTTTGAATGAGCATGTGCTTGCTTACAGCAACGTGCTATATGTTCTGAATGCCCTAATTGGGAATCTGTGTCAAAACATTGTTAGGAATTATGTGATCCTTACTAGCTGGAAGTAAGGGAGATGGGGCAAGAAGTTATTTCTAGGAGTTGGAGACATACCAAGTTTAGCTCAGTTCTGGGCATCTTTGAAATACCTATACAAACTTGTTCCTACATAGTAACTTGCTACCTGGAATAAGAAAGTGCTTGCTTAAAGGAACGTGTTATATGTTCTGAATGACCGAATTGGGAATCTGTGTCAAATCTTTGTTAGGAATTATGTGATCCTTACTAGCTGGAAGTAAGGGAGATGGGGCATGAAGTTATTTCTAGGAGTTGGAGACATACAAAGTTTAGCTCTGTTCTGGGCATCTTTGAAATACCTGTACAAACTTGTTCCTACATAGTAACTTGCAACTTTGAATGAGAATGTGCTTGCTTACAGCAACGTGCTATATGTTCTGAATGCCCGAATTGGGAATCTGTGTCAAAACTTTGTTAGGAAATATGTGATCCTTACAAGCTGGAAGTAAGGGAGATGGGGCATGAAGTTATTTCTAGGAGTTGGAGACATACCCACTTTAGCTCAGTTCTGGGCATCTTTGAAATACCTATACAAACTTGTTCCTACATAGTAAGTTGCAACTTTGAATGAGAATGTGCTTGCTTACAGCAACGTGCTATATGTTCTGAATGCCCGAATTGGGAATCTGTGTCAAAACTTTGTTAGGAATTATGTGATCCGTACTAGCTGGAAGTAAGGGAGATGGGGCATGAAGTTATTTCTAGGAGTTGGAGACATACCCACTTTACCTCAGTTCTGGGCATCTTTGAAATACCTATACAGACTTGTTCCTACATAGTAACTTGCTACTTGGAATGAAAAAGTGCTTGCTTAAAGGAACGTGTCATATGTTCTGAATTCCCGAATTGGGAATCTGTGTCAAAACTTTGTTGGGAATTATGTGATCCTTACTACCTGGAAGTAAGGGAGATGGGGAATGAAGTTATTTCTAGGAGTTGGACACATACCAAGTTTAGCTCAGTTCTGGGCATCTTTGAAATACCTATACAAACTTGTTCCTACATAGTAACTTGCATCTTTGAATGAGAATGTGCTTGCTTACAGCAACGTGCTATATATTCTGAATGGCCGAATTGTGAATCTGTGGCAAATCTTTTTAGGAATTATGTGATCCTTACTTGATGGAAGTAAGGGAGATGGCGCATGAAGTTATTTCTAGGAGTTGGAGACGTACCAAGATTAGCTCAGTTCTGGGCATCTTTGAATTACCTATACAACCTTGTTCCTACATAGTAACTTGCAACTTTGAATGAGCATGTGCTTGCTTACAGCAACGTGCTATATGTTCTGAATGCCCTAATTGGGAATCTGTGTCAAAACATTGTTAGGAATTATGTGATCCTTACTAGCTGGAAGTAAGGGAGATGGGGCAAGAAGTTATTTCTAGGAGTTGGAGACATACCAAGTTTAGCTCAGTTCTGGGCATCTTTGAAATACCTATACAAACTTGTTCCTACATAGTAACTTGCTACCTGGAATAAGAAAGTGCTTGCTTAAAGGAACGTGTTATATGTTCTGAATGACCGAATTGGGAATCTGTGTCAAATCTTTGTGAGGAATTATGTGATCCTTACTAGCTGGAAGTAAGGGAGATGGGGCATGAAGTTATTTCTAGGAGTTGGAGACATACCAAGTTTAGCTCTGTTCTGGGCATCTTTGAAATACCTGTACAAACTTGTTCCTACATAGTAACTTGCAACTTTGAATGAGAATGTGCTTGCTTACAGCAACGTGCTATATGTTCTGAATGCCCGAATTGGGAATCTGTGTCAAAACTTTGTTAGGAAATATGTGATCCTTACAAGCTGGAAGTAAGGGAGATGGGGCATGAAGTTATTTCTAGGAGTTGGAGACATACCCACTTTAGCTCAGTTCTGGGCATCTTTGAAATACCTATACAAACTTGTTCCTACATAGTAAGTTGCAACTTTGAATGAGAATGTGCTTGCTTACAGCAACGTGCTATATGTTCTGAATGCCCGAATTGGGAATCTGTGTCAAAACTTTGTTAGGAATTATGTGATCCGTACTAGCTGGAAGTAAGGGAGATGGGGCATGAAGTTATTTCTAGGAGTTGGAGACATACCCACTTTACCTCAGTTCTGGGCATCTTTGAAATACCTATACAGACTTGTTCCTACATAGTAACTTGCTACTTGGAATGAAAAAGTGCTTGCTTAAAGGAACGTGTCATATGTTCTGAATTCCCTAATTGGGAATCTGTGTCAAAACTTTGTTGGGAATTATGTGATCCTTACTACCTGGAAGTAAGGGAGATGGGGAATGAAGTTATTTCTAGGAGTTGGACACATACCAAGTTTAGCTCAGTTCTGGGCATCTTTGAAATACCTATACAAACTTGTTCCTACATAGTAACTTGCATCTTTGAATGAGAATGTGCTTGCTTACAGCAACGTGCTATATGTTCTGAATGGCCGAATTGTGAATCTGTGGCAAATCTTTTTAGGAATTATGTGATCCTTACTTGATGGAAGTAAGGGAGATGGCGCATGAAGTTATTTCTAGGAGTTGGAGACGTACCAAGATTAGCTCAGTTCTGGGCATCTTTGAATTACCTATACAACCTTGTTCCTACATAGTAACTTGCAACTTTGAATGAGCATGTGCTTGCTTACAGCAACGTGCTATATGTTCTGAATGCCCTAATTGGGAATCTGTGTCAAAACATTGTTAGGAATTATGTGATCCTTACTAGCTGGAAGTAAGGGAGATGGGGCAAGAAGTTATTTCTAGGAGTTGGAGACATACCAAGTTTAGCTCAGTTCTGGGCATCTTTGAAATACCTATACAAACTTGTTCCTACATAGTAACTTGCTACCTGGAATAAGAAAGTGCTTGCTTAAAGGAACGTGTTATATGTTCTGAATGACCGAATTGGGAATCTGTGTCAAATCTTTGTGAGGAATTATGTGATCCTTACTAGCTGGAAGTAAGGGAGATGGGGCATGAAGTTATTTCTAGGAGTTGGAGACATACCAAGTTTAGCTCTGTTCTGGGCATCTTTGAAATACCTGTACAAACTTGTTCCTACATAGTAACTTGCAACTTTGAATGAGAATGTGCTTGCTTAGAGCAACGTGCTATATGTTCTGAATGCCCGAATTGGGAATCTGTGTCAAAACTTTGTTAGGAAATATGTGATCCTTACAAGCTGGAAGTAAGGGAGATGGGGCATGAAGTTATTTCTAGGATTTGGAGAAATACCAAGTTTAGCTCAGTTCTGGGCATCTTTGAAAGTCCTATATAAACTTGTTCCTACATAGTAACTTGCAACTTTGAATAAGAATGTGCTTGCTTACAGCAACATGCTATATGTTCTGAATGCCCGAATTGGGAATCTGTGTCAAAACTTTGTTAGGAATTATGTGATCCTTACTAGTTGGAAGTAAGGGAGATGGGACATGAAGATATTTCTAGGAGTTGGTGACATACCAAGTTTAGCTCAGTTCTGGGCATCTTTGAAATACCTATAGAAACTTGTTCCTTCTTAGCTACTTGCATCTTTGAATGAGAATGTGCTTGCTTACAGCAACGTGCTATATGTTCTGAATGCCCGAATTGGGAATCTGTGTCAAAAATTTTGTTAGGAATTATGTGATCCTTACTAGTTGGAAGTAAGGGAGATGGGGCATGAAGTTATATCTAGGAGTTGGAGACATACCAAGTTTAGCTCAGTTCTGGGCATCTTTGAAAATCCTATACAAACTTGTTCTTACATAGTAACATGCAACTTTGAATGAGAATGTGCTTGCTTACAGCAACGTCCTATATGTTCTGAATGCCCGAATTGGGAATCTGTGTCAAAATTTTGTTAGGAATTATGTGATCCTTACTAGCTGGAAGTAAGGGAGAGGGGCATGATGTTATTTCTAGGAGTTGGAGACATACCAAGTTTAGCTCAGTTCTGGGCATCATTGAAATACCTATACAAACTTGTTCCTACATAGTAACTTGCAACTATGAATGATAATGTGCTTGCTTACAGCAACGTGCTATATGTTCTGAATGCCCGAATTTGGAATCTGTGTCAAAACTTTGTTAGGAATTATGTGATCCTTACTAGCTAGAAGTAAGGGAGATGGGGCATGAAGATATTTCTAGGAGTTGGAGAAATACCCACTTTAGCTCAGTTCTTTGCATCTTTGAAATACCTATACAAACTTGTTCCTACATAGTAACTTACTACTTGGAATGAGAAAGTGCTTGCTTAAAGCAACATGCTATATGTTCTGAATGTCCGAATTGGGAATCTGTGTCAAAACTTTGTTAGGAATTATGTGATCCTTACTAGCTGGAAGTAAGGAAGATGGGGCATGAAGTTATTTCTAGGTGTTGGAGACATACCAAGTTTAGCTCAGTTCTGGGCATATTTGAAATACCTATAGAAACATGGTCCGACATAGTAACTTGCTACTTTGAATGAGAATGTGCTTGCTTAAAACAACGTCCTACATGTTCTGAATGCCCGAATTGGGAATCTATGTCAAAATATTGTTGGGAATTATGTGATCCTTACTAGCTGGATGTAAGGGAGATGGGGCATGAAGTTATTTCTAGGAGTTGGAGACAAACTCACGTTAGCTCAGTCCTGGGCATCTTTGAAAGTCCTATAGAAACTTGTTCCTACATAGTAACTTGCAACTTTGAATGAGAAAGTGCTTGCTTAAAGCAAGGTGCTATATGTTCTGAATGCCCGAATTGGGAATCTGTGTGAAAACTTTGTTAGGAATTATGTGATCCTTACTAGCTGGAAGTAAGGGAGATGGGGCATGAAGTTATTTCTAGGAGTTGGAGACATACAACGTTTAGCTCAGTTCTGGGCATCTGTGAAATACCTATACAAACTTGTTCCTGCATTGTCACTTGCTACTAGGAATGAGAATGTGCTTGCTTACAGCAACGTGTTATATGTTCTGAATGCTCGAATTGGGAATCTGTGTCAAAACTTTGTTAGGAATTATATGATCCTTACTAGCTGGAAGTAAGGGAGATGGGACATGAAGTTATTTCTAAGAGTTGGAGACATACAAAGTTTAGCTCAGTTGGGGGCATCTTTGAAAGTCCTATCCAAACTTGTTCTTACATTGTAACTTGCAACTTTGAATGAGAATGTGCTTGCTTACAGCAACGTGCTATATGTTCTGAATGCCCGAATAGGGAATCTGTGTCAAAACTTTGTTAGGAATTATGTGATCTTTACTAGCTGGAATTAAGGGAGTTGGGGCATGAAGTTATTTCTAGGAGTTGGACACATACCAAGTTTAGCTCAGTTCTTTTCATCTTTGAAATACCTATACAAACTTGTTCCTACATAGTAACTTGCTACTTGGAATGAGAAAGTGCTTGCTTAAAGCAACATGCTATATGTTCTGAATGCCCGAATTGGGAATCTGTGTCAAAACTTTGTTAGGAATTATGTGATCCTTACTATCTGGAAGTAAGGGAGATGGGGCATGAAGTTGTTTCTAGGAGTTGGAGACATACCCACTTTACATCAGATCTGGGCATCTTTGAAATACCTATACAAACTTGTTCCTACATAGTAACTTGCAATTTTGAATGAGAATGTGCCTACTTACAGCAACGTGCTATAAGTTCTGAATGCCCGACTTGGGAATCTGTGTCAAAACTTTGTTAGGAATTATGTGATCCTTAATAGATGGAAGTAAGGCAGATGGGGCATGAAGTTATTTCTAGCAGTTGGAGACATACCAAGTTTAGGTCACTTCTGGGCATCTTTGAAATACCTATACAAACTTGTTCCTACATAGTAACTTGCAACTTTGAATGAGAATGTGCTTGCTTACAGCAACGTGCTATATGTTCTGAATGCCCGAATTGGGAATCTGTGTCAAAACTTTGTTAGGAATGATGTGATCCTTACTAGATGGAAGTAAGGGAGATGGGTCATGAAGTTATTTCTAAGCGTAGGAGACATACCAAGTTTATCTCACTTCTGGGCATCTTTGAAATACCTATACAAACTTGTTCCTACATAGTAACTTGCTACTTGGAATGAGAAAGTACTTGCTTAAAGCAACGTGCTACATGTTCTGAATGCCCGAATTGGGAATCTGTGTCAAAACTTTGTTAGGAATTATGTGATTCTTACTAGCTGGAAGTAAGGGTGATGGGCCATGAAGTTATTTCTAGGAGTTGGAGACATACCAAGTTTAGCTCAGTTCTGGGCATCTTTGAAATACCTATAAAAACTTGTTCCTACATAGTAACTTGCAACTTTGAATGAGAATGTTCTTGCTTAAAGCAACGTGCTATATGTTCTGAATGTCCGAATTGGGAATCTGTGTCAAAACTTTGTTAGGAATTATGTGATCCTTTCTAGCTGCAAGTAAGCGAGATGGGGCATGAAGTTATTTCTAGGAGTTGGAGACATACCAAGTTTAGCTCTGTTCTGGGCATCTTTGAAATACCTATACAAACTTGTTCCTACATAGTAACTTGCAACTTTGAATGAGAATGTGCTTGCTTACAGCAACGTGCTATATGTTCTGAATGCCCGAATTGGGAATCTGTGTCAAAACATTTTTAGGAATTATGTGATCCTTACTAGCTGGAAGTAAGGGAGATGGGACATGAAGTTATTTCTAAGAGTTGGAGACATACCAAGTTTAGCTCAGTTCTGGGCATCTTTGAAAGTCCTATCCAAACTTGTTCCTACATAGTAACTTGCAACTTTGAATGAGAATGTGCTTGCTTACAGCAACGTGCTATATGTTCTGAATGCCCGAATTGGGAATTTGTGTCAAAATTTTGTTAGGAATTATGTGATCCTTACAAGCTGGAATTAAGGGAGTTGGGGCATGAAGATATTTCTTGGAGTTGGACACTTACCAAGTTTAGCTCAGTTCTGGGCATCTATGAAATACCTATACAAACTTGTTCCTACATAGTAACTTGCTACTTGGAATGAGAAAGTTCTTGCTTAAAGCAACATGCTATATGTTCTGAATGTCCGAATGGGGAATCGGTGTCAAATCTTTGTTAGGAATTATGTGATCCTTACTTGCTGGGAGTAAGTAAGATGGGGCATGAAGATATTTCTAGGAGTTGGAGACATACCAAGTTTAGCTCTGTTCTGGTCATCTTTGAAATACCTATACAAACTTGTTCCTACATAGTAACTTGCAACTTTGAAGGAGAATGTGCTTGCTTACAGCAACGTGATATATATTTTCAATGCCCGAATTGGGAATCTGTGTCAAAACATTGTTAGGAATTATGAGATCCTTACTAGCTGGAAGTAAGGGAGATGGGGCATGAAGTTATTTCTAAGAGTTGGAGACATACCAAGTTTAGCTCAGTTCTGGGCATCTTTGAAAGTCCTATACAAACTTGTTCTTACATAGTAACTTGCAACTTTGAATGAAAATGTGCTTGCTTACAGCAACGTGCTATATGTTCTGAATGCCCGAATTGGAAATCTGTGTCAAAACTTTGTTAGGAATTATGTGATCCTTACTAGCTGGAAGTAAGGGAGATGAGGCATGAAGTTATTTCTAGGAGTTGGAGACATACCCACTTTAGCTCAGTTCTTTGCATCTTTGAAATACCTATACAAACTTGTTCCTACATAGTAACTTGCTACTTGGAATGAGAAAGTGCTTGCTTAAAGCAACATGCTATATGTTCTGAATGCCCGAATTGGGAATCTGTGTCAAAACTTTGATAGGAATTATATGATCCTTAATTGCTGGAAGTAAGGGAGATGGGGCATGATGTTATTTCTAGGAGTTGGAGACATACCAAGTTTAGCTCAGTTCTGGGCATCTTTGAAATACCTATACAAACTTGTTCCTACCTAGTAACATTGCTATTTGTAATAAGAAAGTGCTTGCCTAAAGGAACGTGCTATATGTTCTGAATGCCCGAATTGGGAATCTGTGTCAAAACTTTGTTAGGAATTACGTGATCCTTACTAGATGGAAGTATGGGAGATGAGGCATGAAGTTATTTCTAGGAGTTGGAGACATACCAAGTTTAGCTCAGTTCTGGGCATCTTTGAAATACCTATACAAACTTGTTCCTACATAGTAACTTGCATCTTTAAATGAGAATGTGCTTTCTTAAAGCAACGTGCTACATGTTCTGAATGCCCGAATTGGGAATCTGTGTCAAAACATTGTGAGGAATTATGTGATCCTTACTAGCTGGAAGTAAGGGAGATGGGGCATGAAGTTATTTCTAGGAGTTGGAGACATACCAAGTTTAGCTCTCTCCTGGTCATCTTTGAAATACCTATACAAACTTGTTCCTACATAGTAACTTGCAACTTTGAATGAGAATGTGCTTGCTTAGAGCAACGTGTTATGTTTTCTGAATGCCCGAATTGGGAAACTGTGTCAAAACTTTGTTAGGAATTATGTGATCCTTACTAGCTGGAAGTAAGGGAGATGGGACATGAAGTTATTTCTAAGAGTTGGAGACATACCAAGTTTAGCTCAGTTCTGGGCATCTTTGAAAGTCCTATCCAAACTTGTTCTTACATAGTAACTTGCAACTTTGAATGAGAATGTGCTTGCTTACAGCAACGTGCTATATGTTCTGAATGCCCGAATTGGGAATCTGTGTCAAAATTTTGTTAGGAATTATGTGATCCTTACTAGCTGGAATTAAGGGACTTGGGGCATGAAGATATTTCTTGGAGTTGGACACTTACCAAGTTTAGCTCTGTTCTGGGCATCTTTGAAATACCTATACAAACTTGTTCCTACATAGTAACTTGCTACTTGTAATAAGAAAGTGCTTGATTAAAGGAACGTGCTATATGTTCTGAATGCCCGAATTGGGAATCTATGTCAAAACTTTGTTAGGAATTATGTGATCCTTACTAGGTGGAAGTAAGGGAGATGAGGCATGAAGTTATTTCTAGGAGTTGGAGACATACCAAGTTTAGCTCAGTTCTTTGTATCTTTGAAATACCTATACAAACTTGTTCCTACATAGTAACTTGCTACTTGGAATGAGAAAGTGCTTGCTTAAAGCAACATGCTATATGTTCTGAATGCCCGAATTGGGAACCTGTGTCAAAACTTTGTTAGGAATTATGTGATCCTTACTATCTGTAAGTAAGGGAGATGGGGCATGAAGTTATTTCTAGGAGTTGGAGACATACCCACTTTACATCAGTTCTGGGCATCTTTGAAATACCTATACAAACTTGTTCCTACATAGTAACTTGCAATTTTGAATGAGAATGTGCCTACTTACAGCAACGTGCTATAGGTTCTGAATGCCCGAATTGGGAATCTGTGTCAAAACTTTGTTAGGAATTATGTGATCCTTACTAGATGGAAGTAAGGCAGATGGGGCATGAAGTTATTTCTAGCAGTTGGAGACATACCAAGTTTAGCTCACTTCTGGGCATCTTTGAAATACCTATACAAACTTGTTCCTACATAGTAACTTGCAACTTTGAATGAGAATGTGCTTGCTTACAGCAACGTGCTATATGTTCTGAATGCCCGAATTGGGAATCTGTGTCAAAACTTTGTTAGGAATGATGTGATCCTTACTAGATGGAAGTAAGGGAGATGGGGCATGAAGTTATTTCTAGGCGTAGGAGACATACCAAGTTAATCTCACTTCTGGGCATCTTTGAAATACCTATACAAACTTGTTCCTACATAGTAACTTGCTACTTGGAATGAGAAAGTACTTGATTAAAGCAACGTGCTACATGTTCTGAATGCCCGAATTGGGAATCTGTGTCAAAACTTTGTTAGGAATTATGTGATCCTTACTAGCTGGAAGTAAGGGTGATGGGCCATGAAGTTATTTCTAGGAGTTGGAGACATACCAAGTTTAGCTCAGTTCTGGGCATCTTTGAAATACCTATAAAAACTTGTTCCTACATAGTAACTTGCAACTTTGAATGAAAATGTTCTTGCTTAAAGCAACGTGCTATATGTTCTGAATTTCCGAATTGGGAATCTGTGTCAAAACTTTGTTAGGAATTATGTGATCCTTACTAGCTGGAAGTAAGGGAGATGGGGCATGAAGTTATTTCTAGGAGTTGGAGACATACCAAGTTTAGCTCTGTTCTGGGCATCTTTGAAATACCTATAGAAACTTGTTCCTACATAGTAACTTGCAACTTTGAATGAGAATGTGCTTGCTTACGGCAACGTGCTATATGTTTTCAATGCCCGAATTGGGAATCTGTGTTAAAACTTTGTTAGGACTTATGTGATCCTTACTAGCTGGAAGTAAGGGAGATGGGGCATGAAGTTATTTCTAGGAGTTGGAGTCACAGCAACGTGCTATATGTTCTGAAATCCCGAATTGGGAATCTGTGTCAAAACTTTGTTAGGAATTATGTGATCCTTACTAGCTGGAAGTAAGGGAGATGGGGCATGAAGTTATTTCTAGGAGTTGGAGACATACTCACTTTAGCTGAGTTCTGGGCATCTTTGAAATACCTATACAAACTTGTTCCTACATAGTAACTTGCAACTTTGAATGAGAATGTGCTTGACTACAGCAACGTGCTATATGTTCTGAATGCCCGAATTGGGAATCTGTGTCAAACTTTGTTAGGAATTATGTGATCCTTACTAGCTGGAAGTAAGGGAGATGGGGCATGAAGTTATTTCTAAGAGTTGGAGACATACCAAGTTTAGCTCAGTTCTGGGCATCTTTGAAAGTCTTATACAAACTTCTTCTTACAAAGTAACTTGCAACTTTTAATGAGAATGTGCTTGCTTATAGCAATGTGCTATATGTTCTGAATGCCCGTATTGGGAATATGTGTCAAAACATTGTTAGGAATTATGTGATCCTTACTAGCTGGAAGTAAGTGAGTTGGGGCATGAAGTTATTTTTAGGAGTTGGACACATACCAAGTTTAGCTCAGTTCTCGGCATATTTGAAATACCTATACAAACTTGTTCCTACATCGTAACTTGCTAGTTGGAAAGAGAAAGTGCTTGCTTAAAGCAACATGCTATATGTTCTGAATGCCCGAATTGGGAAGCTGTCTCAAAACTTTGTCAGGAATTATGTGATCCTTACCAGCTGGAATTAAGGGAGATGGGGCATCAAGTTATTTCTAGGAGTTGGAGACATACCAAGTTTAGCTCAGTTCTGGGCATCTTTGAAATACCTATACAAACTTGTTCCTACATAGTAACTTGCAACTTTGAATGAGAATGTGCTTGCTTACATCAACGTGCTATAAGTTCTCAAAGCCTGAATTGGGAATCTGTGTCAAAACTTTGTTAGGAATTATGTGATCCTTACTAGCTGGAAGTAAGGGAGATGGGGCATGAAGTTATTTCTAGGAGTTGGAGACATACCAAGTTTAGCTCAGTTCTGGGCATCTTTGAAATACCTATACAAACTTGTTCCTACATAGTAACTTGCAACTTTGAATGAGAATGTGCTTGCTTACAGCAAAGTGGTATATGTTCTGAATGCCTGAATTGGGAATCTGTGACAAAACTTTCTTAGGAATTATGTGATCCTTACTAGCTGGAAGTAAGGGAGATGGGGCATGAAGTTATTTCTAGGAGTTGGAGACATACCAAATTTAGCTCAGTTCTGGGCATCTTTGAAAGTCCTATACAAACTTGTTCCTACATAGTAACTTGCAACTTTGAATGAGAATGTGCTTGCTTACAGAAACGTGCTATATGTTCTGAATGCCCGAATTGGGAATCTGTGTCAAAACTTTTTAGGATTTATGTGATCCTTACTAGCTGGAAGTAAGGGAGATGGGGCATGAAGTTATTTCTAGGAGTTGGAGACACAGCAACGTGCTATATGTTCTGAATTCCCGAATTGGGAATCTGTGTCAAAACATTGTTAGGAATTATGTGATCCTTACTAGCTGGAAGTAAGGGAGATGGGGCATGAAGTTATTTCTAGGAGTTGGAGACACAGCAACGTGCTATATGTTCTGAATTCCCGAATTGGGAATCTGTGTCAAAAGTTTGTTAGGAATTATGTGATCCTTACTATCTGGTAGTAAGGGAGATGGGGCATGAAGTTATTTCTAGGAGTTGGAGACATACCCACATTAGCTCAGTTCTTTGCATCTTTGAAATACCTATACAAACTTGTTCCTATATCGTAACTTGCTAGTTGGAAAGAGAAAGTGCTTGCTTAAAGCAACATGCTATATGATCTGAATGCCCGAATTGGGAAGCTGTCTCAAAACTTTGTCAGGAATTATGTGATCCTTACTAGCTGGAAGTAAGGGAGATGGGGCATGAAGTTATTTCTAGGAGTTGGAGACATACCAAATTTAGCTCAGTTCTGGGCATCATTGAAAGTCCTATACAAACTTGTTCCTACATAGTAACTTGCAACTTTGAATGAGAATGTGCTTGCTTACAGCAATGTGCTATATGTTCTGAATGCCCGAATTGGGAATCTGTGTCAAAACTTTTTAGTATTTATGTGATCCTTACTAGCTGGAAGTAAGGGAGATGGGGCATGAAGTTATTTCTAGGAGTTGGAGTCACAGCAACGTGCTATATGTTCTGAATTCCCGAATTGGGAATCTGTGTCAAAACTTTGTTAGGATTTATGTGATCCTTACTAGCTGGAAGTAAGGGAGATGGGGCATGAAGTTATTTCTAGGAGTTGGAGACATACTCACTTTAGCTGAGTTCTGGGCATCTTTGTAATACCTATAGAAACTTGTTCCTACATAGTAACTTGCTACTTGGATTGAGAATGTGCTTGCTTACAGCAATGTACTATATGTTCTGAATGCCCGAATTGGGAATATGTGTCAAAACTTTCTTAGGAATTATGTGATCCTTACTAGCTGGAAGTAAGGGAGATGGGGCATGAAGTTATTTCTAGGAGTTGGAGACATACCAAGTTTAGCTCTCTCCTGGTCATCTTTGAAATACCTATACAAACTTGTTCCTACATAGTAACTTGCAACTTTGAATGAGAATGTGCTTGCTTACAGCAACGTGTTATATTTTCTGAATGCCCGAATTGGGAAACTGTGTCAAAACATTGTTAGGAATTATGTGATCCTTACTAGCTGGAAGTAAGGGACATGGGACATGAAGTTATTTCTAAGAGTTGGAGACATACCAAGTTTAGCTCAGTTCTGGGCATCTTTGAAAGTCCTATCCAAACTTGTTCTTACATAGTAACTTGCAACTTTGAATGAGAATGTGCTTGCTTACAGCAACGTGCTATATGTTCTGAATGCCCGAATTGGGAATCTGTGTCAAAATTTTGTTAGGAATTATGTGATCCTTACTAGCTGGAATTAAGGGAGTTGGGGCATGAAGATATTTCTTGGAGTTGGACACTTACCAAGTTTAGCTCAGTTCTGGGCATCTTTGAAATACCTATACAAACTTGTTCCTACCAAGTAACTTGCTAATTGTAATAAGAAAGTGCTTGATTAACGGAACGTGCTATATGTTCTGAATGCCCGAATTGGGAATCTGTGTCAAAACTTTGTTAGGAATTATGTGATCCTTACTAGGTGAAGTAAGGGAGATAAGGCATGAAGTTATTTCTAGGAGTTGGAGACATACCCTCTTTAGCTCAGTTCTGGGCATCTTTGAAATACCTATACAAACTTGTTCCTATATAGTAACTTGCAACTTTGAATGAGAATGTGCTTGCTTACAGCAACGTGCTATATGTTTTCAATGCCCGAATTGGGAATCTGTGTGAAAACTTTGTTAGGAATTATGTGATCCTTACTAGCTGTAAGTAATGGAGATGGGGCATGAAGTTATTTCTAGGAGTTGGAGACATACCCACTTTACCTCAGTTCTGGGCATCTTTGAAATACCTATACAAACTTGTTCCTACATAGTAACTTGCTACTTGGAATGAGAAAGTGCTTGCTTAAAGGAACGTGCTATATGTTCTGAATGCCCAAATTGGGAATCTGTGTCAAAACTTTGTTAGGAATTATGTGATCCTTACTAGCTGGAAGTAAGGGAGATGGGGCATAAAGTTATTTCTAGGAGTTGGAGACATACCAAGTTTAGCTCAGTTCTAGGCATCTTTGAAATACCTATACAAACTTGTTCCTACATAGTAACTTGCAACTTTGAATTAGAATGTGCTTGCTTACAGCAATGTGCTATATGTTCTGAATGCCCGAATTGGGAATCTGTGTCAAAACTTTGTTAGGAATTATGTGATCCTTACTAGCTGGAAGTAAGGGAGATGGGGCATGAAGTTATTTCTAGGAGTTGGAGACATACCAAGTTTAGCTCAGTTCTGGGCATCTTTGAAATACCTATACAAACTTGTTCCTACCTAGTAACTTGCAACTTTGAATGAGAATGTGCTTGCTTACAGCAACGTGCTATATGTTCTGAATGCCCTAATTGGGAATCTGTGTCAAAACTTTGTTAGGAATTATGTGATCCTTACTAGCTGGAAGTAAGGGAGATGGGGCATGAAGTTATTTCTAGGAGTTGGAGACATACCAAGTTTAGCTCAGTTCTGGGCATCTTTGAAATACCTATACAAACTTGTTCCTACCTAGTTACTTGCAACTTTGAATAAGAATGTGATTGCTTACAGCAACGTGCTATATGCTCTGAATGCCCGAAATGGGAATCTGTGTCTAAACTTTGTTAGGAATTATGTGATCCTTACTAGCTGGAAGTAAGGGAGATGGGGCATGAAGTTATTTCTAGGAGCTGGAGACATACCAAGTTTAGCTCAGTTCTGGGCATCTTTGAAATACCTATACAAACTTGTTGCTACATAGTAACTTGCAACTTTGAATGAGAATGTGCTTGCTTACAGCAATGTGCTATATGTTCTGAATGCACGACTTGGGAATCTGTGTCAAAACTTTGTTAGGAATTATGTGATCCTTACTATCTGGAAGTAAGGGAGATGGTGCATGAAGTTATTTCTAGGAGTTGGAGACATACCAAGTTTAGCTCTGTTCTGGGCATCTTTGAAATACCTATACAAACTTGTTCCTACCTAGTAACTTGCAACTTTTTATGAGAATGTGCATGCTTACAGCAACGTGCTATATGTTCTGAATGCCCGAATTGGGAATCTGTGTCAAAACTTTGTTAGGAATTATGTGATCCTTACTAGATGGATGTAAGGGAGATGGGGCATGAAGTTATTTCTAGGAGTTGGAGACATACCAAGTTTAGCTCAGTTCTGGGCATCTTTGAAATACCTATACAAACTTGTACCTACCTAGTAACTTGCAACTTTGAATGAGAATGTGCTTGCTTACAGCAACGTGCTATATGTTCTGAATGCCAGAATTCGGAATCTGTGTCAAAAATTTGTTAGGAATTATGTGAATCTTACTAGCTGGAAGTAAGGGAGATGGGGCATGAAGTTATTTCTAGGAGTTGGAGACTTACCAAGTTTAGCTCAGTTCTGGGCATCTTTGAAAGACCTATACAAACTTGTTCCTACATAGGAACTTGCAACTTTGAATGAGAATGTGCTTGCTTACAGCAACGTGCTATATGTTCTGAATGCCCGAATTGGGAATTTGTGTCAGATCTTTTTTAGGAATTATGTGATCCTTACTAGCTGGAAGTAAGGGAGTTGGGGCATGAAGTTATTTCTAGAGGTTGGACACATACCAAGTTTAGCTCAGTTCTGGGCATCTGTGAAATACCTATACAAACTTGTTCCTACATAGTAACTTGCAACTTTGAATGAGAATGTGCTTGCTTACAGCAACGTGCTATATGTTCTGAATGCAAGAATTGGGAATCTGTGTCAAAACTTTGTTAGGAATTATGTGATCCTTACTAGCTGGAAGTGAGGGAGATGGGGCATGAAGTTATTTCTAGGAGTTGGAGACATACCCACTTTACCTCAGTTCTGGGCATCTTTGAAATACCCATACAAACTTGTTCCTACCTAGTAACTTGCAACTTTGAATGAGAATGTGCTTGCTTACAGCAACGTGCTACATGTTCTGAATGCCCGAATTGGGAAACTGTGTCAAAACTTTTTTAGGAATTATGTGATCCTTACTAGCTGGAAGTAAGGGAGATGGGGCATGAAGTTATTTCCAGGAGTTGGAGACATACATCGTTTAGCTCAGTTCTGGGCATCTTTGAAATACCTATACAAACTTGTTCCTACATAGTAACTTGCAACTTTGAATGAGAATGTGCTTGCTTACAGCAACGTGGTATAAGTTCTGAATGCCCGAATTGGGAATCTGTGTCACTACTTTGTTAGGAATTAAGTGATCCTTACTAGCTGGAAGTAAGGGAGATGGGGCATGAAGTTATTTCTAGGAGTTGTGGACATACCCACTTTAGCTCAGTTCTGGGCATCTTTGAAATACCTATACAAACTTGTTCCTACATAGTAACTTGCAACTTTGAATGAGAATGTGCTTGCTTACAGCAACGTGGTATATGTTCTGAATGCCCGAATTGGGAATCTGTGTCAAAACTTTGTTAGAAATTATGTGATCCTTACTAGCTGGAAGTAAGGGAGATGGGGCATGAAGTTATTCTAGGAGTTGGAGACATACAACGTTTAGCTCATATCTGGGCATCTTTGAATGTCCTATACAAACTTGTTCCTACATAGTAATTTGCAACTTTAAATGAGAATGTGCTTGCTTACAGCAACGTGCTATATGTTCTGAATGCCCGAAAGGGGAATCTGTGTCAAAACTTTGTTAGAAATTATGTGATCCTTACTAGATGGAAGTAAGGGAGATGGGACATGAAGTTATTTCTAGGAGTTGAAGACATACAACGTTTAGCTCAGTTCTGGGCATCTTTGAAATACCTATACAAACTAGTTCCTACGTAGTAACTTGCCACTTTGATTGAGAATGTGCTTGCTTACAGCAACGTGCTATGAGTTCTGATTGCCCGAATTGGGAATCTGTGTCAAAACTTTGTTAGAAATTATGTGATCCTTACTAGATGGAAGTAAGGGAGATGGGGCATGAAGTTATTTCTAGGAGTTGGAGACCTACAACGTTTAGCTCAGTTCTGGGCATCTTTGAAATACCTATACAAACTTGTTCCTAAATAGTAACTTGCAACTTTGAATGAGAATGTGCTTGCTTACAGCAATGTGCTATATGTTCTGAATGCCCGAATTGGGAATCTGTGTCAAAACTTTGTTAGAAATTATGTGATCCTTACTAGATGGAAGTAAGGGAGATGGGACATGAAGTTATTTCTAGGAGTTGAAGACATACAACGTTTAGCTCAGTTCTGGGCATCTTTGAAATACCTATACAAACTTGTTCCTACATAGTAACTTGCAACTTTGAATGAGAATGTGCTTGCTTACAGCAACGTGCTATATGTTCTGAATGTCCGAATTGGGAATCTGTGTCAAAACTTTGTTAGAAATTATGTGATCCTTACTAGATGGAAGTAAGGGAGATGGGGCATGAAGTTATTTCTAGGAGTTGGAGACATACCAAGTTTAGCTCAGTTCTGGGCATCTTTGAAATACCTATACAAACTTGTTCCTACATAGTAACTTGCAACTTTGAATGAGTATGTGCTTGCTTACAGCAACGTGCTATATGTTCTGAATGCCCGAATTGGGAATCTGTGTCAAAACTTTGTTAGGAATTAAGTGATCCTTACTTAATGGAAGTAAGGGAGATGGGGCATGAAGTTATTTCTAGGAGTTGGAGACATACAACGTTTAGCTCAGTTCTGGGCGTCTTTGAAATACCTATACAAACTTGTTCCTACATAGTAACTTGCAACTTTGAATGAGAATGTGCTTGCTTACAGCAACGTGCTATATGTTCTGAATGCCCGAATTGGGAATCTGTGTCAAAACTTGGTTAGGAATTATGTGATCCTTACTAGCTGGAAACAAGGGAGTTGGGGCATGAAGTTATTTCTATGAGTTGGAGACATACCAAGATTAGCTCAGTTCTGGGCATCTTTGAAAGTCCTATACAAACTTGTACCTAGATAGTAACTTGCAACTTTGAATGAGAATGTGCTTGCTTACAGCAACGTGCTATATTTTCTGAATGCCTGAATTGGGAATCTGTGTCAAAACTTTGTTAGAAATTATGTGATCCTTTCTAGCTGGAAGTAAGGGAGATGGGGCATGAAGTTATTTCTAGGAGTTGGAGACATACCGACTTTACCTCAGTTCTGGGCATCTTTGAAAGTCCTATACAAACTTGTTCCTACATAGTAACTAGCAACTTTGAATGAGAATGTGCTTGCTTACAGCAACGTGCTATATGATCAGACTGCCCGAATTGCGAATCTGTGTCAAAACTTTGTTAGGAATTTTGTGATCCTAAGTAGCTGGAAGTAAGGGAGATGGGGCATGAAGTTATTTCTAGGAGTTGGAACCATACAACGTTTAGCTCAGTTCTGGGCATCTTTGAAATACCTATACAAACTTGTTCCTACATAGTAACTTGCAACTTTGTATGAGAATGTGCTTGCTTACAGCAAAGTGCTATATGATCTGAATGACCGAATTGGGAATCTGTGTCAAAATTTTATTAGGTTTTATGTGATCCTTACTAGCTGAAAGTAAGGGAGATGGGGCATGAAGTTATTTCTAGGATTTGGAGACATACAACGTTTAGCTCAGTTCTGGGCATCTTTGAAATACCTATACAAACTTGTTCCTACATAGTATCTTTGCAACTTTGAATGAGAATGTGCTTGCTTACAGCAACGTGCTATATGTTCTGAATGCCCGAATTGGGAATCTGTGTCAAAACTTGGTTAGGAATTATGTCATCCTTAATAGCTGGAAGTAAGGGAAATAGGGCATGAAGATATTTCTAGGAGTTGGAAACATACCAAGGTTAGCACAGTTCTGGGGATCTTTGAAATACCTATACAAATTTGTTCCTACATAGTAACTTGCAACTTTGAATGAGAATGTGCTTGCTTACAGCAACGTGCTATATGTTCTTAATGCCCGAATTGGGAATCTGTGTCAAAACTTTGTTAGAAATTATATGATCCTTACTAGCTGGAAGTAAGGGAGATGAGGCATGAATTTATTTCTAGGAGTTGGAGACAGACAACTTTTAGCTCAGTTCTGGGCAACTTTGAAATACCTATACAAACTTGTTCCTACATAGTAACTTGCAACTTTGAATGAGACTGTGCTTGCTTACAGCAACGTGCTATATGTTCTGATTGGCCGAATTGGGAATCTGTGTCAAAACTTTGTTAGAAATTATGTGATCCTTACTAGCTGGAAGTAAGTGAGATGTGGCATGAAGTTATTTCTAGGAGTTGGGGACATACAACGTTTAGCTCATTTCTGGGCATCTTTCAAAGTCCTATACAAACTTGTTCCTACATAGTAATTTGCAACTTTAAATGAGAATGTGCTTGCTTACAGCAACGTGCTATATGTTCTGAATGCCCGAATGGGGAATCTGTGTCAAAAATTTGTTAGAAATTATGTGATCCTTACTAGATGGAAGTAAGGGAGATGGGACATGAAGTTATTTCTAGGAGTTGAAGACATACAACGTTTAGCTCAGTTCTGGGCATCTTTGAAATACCTATACAAACTTGTTCCTACGTAGTAACTTGCCACTTTGAATGAGAATGTGATTGCTTACAGCAACGTGCTATGAGTTCTGATTGCCCGAATTGGAAATCTGTGTCAAAACTTTGTTAGAAATCATGTGATCCTTACTAGATGGAAGTAAGGGAGATGGGGCATGAAGTTATTTCTAGGAGTTGGAGACCTACAACGTTTAGCTCAGTTCTGGGCATCTTTGAAATACCTATACAAACTTGTTCCTACATAGTAACTTGCAACTTTGAATGAGAATGTGCTTGCTTACAGCAACGTGCTATATGTTCTGAATGTCCGAATTGGGAATCTGTGTCAAAACTTTGTTAGGAATTATGTGATCCTTACTAGCTGGATGTAAGGGAGTTGGGGCATGAAGTTATTTCTAGGAGTTGGAGACATACAACGTTTAGCTCAGTTCTGGACATCTTTGAAATACCTATACAAACTTGTTCCTACATAGTAACTTGCAACTTTGAATGAGAATGTGCTTGCTTACAGCAACGTACTATATGTTCTGATTGCCCGAATTGGGAATCTGTGTCAAAACTTTGTTAGGAATTATGTGATCCTTACTAGCTGGAAGTAAGGGAGATGGGGCATGAAGTTATTTCTAGGAGTTGGAGACATACAACGTTTAGCTCAGTTCTGGGCATCTTTGAAATACCTATACAAACTTGTTCCTACATAGTAACTTGCAACTTTGAATGAGAATGTGCTTGCTTACAGCAACGTGCTATGTGTTCTGAATGCCGGAATTGGGAATCTGTGTCAAAACTTTGTTAGGAATTATGTGATCCTTACTAGATGGAAGTAAGGGAGATGGGGCATGAAGTTATTTCTAGGAGTTGGACACATACCCACTTTAGGTCAGTTCTGGGCATCTTTGAAATACCTATACAAACTTGTTCCTATATAGTAACATGCAACTTTGAATGAGAATGTGCTTGCTTACAGCAACGTGCTATATGTTCTGAATGCCCGAATTGGGAATCTGTGTCAAAACTTTGTTAGGAATTATGTGATCCTTACTAGCTGGAAGTAAGGAAGATGGGGCATGAAGTTATTTCTAGGAGTTGGAGACATCCCCACTTTAGGTCAGGACTGGGCATCTTTGAAATACCTATACAAACTTGTTCCTACATAGTAACTTGCAACTTTGAATGAGAATGTGCTTGCTTAGAGCAACGTGCTATATGTTCTGAATCCCCGAATTGGGAATCTGTGTCAAAACTTTGTTAGGAATTATGTGATCCTTACTAGCTGGAGAAAGTGAGATGGGGCATGAAGTTATTTCTAGGAGTTGGAGATACCAAGTTTAGCTCAGTTTTGTGTATCTTTGAAATACCTATACAAACTTGTTCCTACATAGTAACTTGCCACTTTGAATGAGAATGTGCTTGCTTACAGCAACGTGCTGTATGTTCTGATTTCCCGAATTGGGAATCTGTGTCAAAACTTTGTTAGGAATTATGTGACCATTACTAGCAGGAAGTAAGGGAGTTGGGCATGAAGTTATTTCTAGGAGTTGGAGACATACCATGTTTAACTCAGTTCTGGGCATCTTGAAAGTCCTATACAAACTTGTTCCTACATAGTAACTTGCAACTTTGAATGAGAATGTGCTGCTTACAGCAACGTGCTATATGTTCTGAATGCCCGAATTGGGAATCTGTGTCAAAACTTTGTTAGAAATTATGTGATCCTTACTAGATGGAAGTAAGGGAGATGGGGCATGAATTTATTTCTAGGAGTTGGAGACATACAACGTTTAGCTCAGTTCTGGGCATCTTTGAAATACCTGTACACACTTGTTCCTACATAGTAACTTGCAACTTTGAATGAGAATGTGCTTGCTTACAGCAACGTGCTATATGTTCTGATTGCCCGAATTGGGAATCTGTGTCAAAACTTTGTTAGAAATTATGTGATCCTTACTAGCTGGAAGTAAGGGAGATGGGGCATGAAGTTATTCTAGGAGTTGGAGACATACAACGTTTAGCTCATATCTGGGCATCTTTGAATGTCCTATACAAACTTGTTCCTACATAGTAATTTGCAACTTTAAATGAGAATGTGCTTGCTTACAGCAACGTGCTATATGTTCTGAATGCCCGAATGGGGAATCTGTGTCAAAACTTTGTTAGAAATTATGTGATCCTTACTAGATGGAAGTAAGGGAGATGGGACATGAAGTTATTTCTAGGAGTTGAAGACATACAACGTTTAGCTCAGTTCTGGGCATCTTTGAAATACCTATACAAACTAGTTCCTACGTAGTAACTTGCCACATTGAATGAGAATGTGCTTGCTTACAGCAACGTGCTATGAGTTCTGATTGCCCGAATTGGGAATCTGTGTCAAAACTTTGTTAGAAATTATGTGATCCTTACTAGATGGAAGTAAGGGAGATGGGGCATGAAGTTATTTCTAGGAGTTGGAGACCTACAACGTTTAGCTCAGTTCTGGGCATCTTTGAAATACCTATACCAACTTGTTCCTAAATAGTAACTTGCAACTTTGAATGAGAATGTGCTTGCTTACAGCAACGTGCTATATGTTCTGAATGCCCGAATTGGGAATCTGTGTCAAAACTTTGTTAGAAATTATGTGATCCTTACTAGATGGAAGTAAGGGAGATGGGACATGAAGTTATTTCTAGGAGTTGAAGACATACAACGTTTAGCTCAGTTCTGGGCATCTTTGAAATACCTATACAAACTTGTTCCTACATAGTAACTTGCAACTTTGAATGAGAATGTGCTTGCTTACAGCAACGTGTTATATGTTTTGAATGCCCGAATTGGGAATCTGTGTCAAAACTTTGTTAGAAATTATGTGATCCTTACTAGATGGAAGTAAGGGAGATGGGGCATGAAGTTATTTCTAGGAGTTGGAGACATACCAAGTTTAGCTCAGTTCTGGGCATCTTTGAAATACCTATACAAACTTGTTCCTACATAGTAACTTGCAACTTTGAATGAGTATGTGCTTGCTTACAGCAACGTGCTATATGTTCTGAATGCCCGAATTGGGAATCTGTGTCAAAACTTTGTTAGGAATTAAGTGATCCTTACTTAATGGAAGTAAGGGAGATGGGGCATGAAGTTATTTCTAGGAGTTGGAGACATACAACGTTTAGCTCAGTTCTGGGCATCTTTGAAATACCTATACAAACTTGTTCCTACATAGTAACTTGCAACTTTGAATGAGAATGTGCTTGCTTACAACAACGTGCTATATGATATGAATGCCCGAATTGGGAATCTGTGTCAAAACGTTGTTAGGAATTATGTGATCCTTACTAGATGAAAGTAAGGGAGATGGGGCATGAAGTTATTTCTAGGAGTTGGAGACATACCAAGTTTAGCTCAGTTCTGGGCATCTTTGAAATACCTATACAAACTTGTTCCTACATAGTAACTTGCAACTTTGAATGAGAATGTGCTTGCTTACAGCAACGTGCTACATGTTCTGAATGCCCGAATTGGGAATCTGTGTCAAAACATTGTTAGGAATTATGTGATCCTTACTAGCTGGAAGTAAGTCAGATGGGGCATGAAGTTATATCTAGGAGTTGGAGACATACAACGTTTACCTCAGTTCTGGGCATCTTTGAAATACCTATACAAACTTGTTCCTACATAGTAACTTGGAACTTTGAATGAGAATGTGCTTGCTTACAGAAACGTGATATATGTTCTGAATGCCCGAATTGGGAATCTGTGTCAAACCTTTGTTAGGAATAATGTGATCCTTACTAGCTGGAAATAAGGGAGATGGGGCATGAAGTTATTTCTAGGAGTTGGAGACATACCAAGTTTAGCTCAGTTCTGGGCATCTTTGAAATACCTATACAAACTTGTTCCTACATAGTAACTTGCAACTTTGAATGAGAATGTGCTTGCTTACAGCAACGTGTTATATGTTCTGAATGCCAGATTGGGAATCTGTGTCAAAACTTTGTTAGGAATTATGTGATCCTTACTAGCTGGAAGTAAGGGAGATGGGGCATGAAGTTATTTCTAGGAGTTGGAAACATACCAAATTTAGCTCAGTTCTGGGCATCTTTGAAATACCTATACAAACTTGTTCCTACATAGTAACTTGCAACTTTGAATGAGAATGTGCTTGCTTACTGCAACGTGCTATATGTTCGGAATGCCCGAATTTGGAATCTGTGTCAAAACTTTGTTAGAAATTATGTGATCCTTACTAGATGGAAGTAAGGGAGATGGGGCATGAAGTTATTTCTAGGAGTTGGAGACATACAACGTTTAGCTCAGTTCTGGGCATCTTTGAAATACCTATACAAACTTGTTCCTACGTAGTAACTTGCAACTTTGAATGAGAACGTGCTTGCTTACAGCAACGTGCTATATGTTCTGAATGCCCGATTGGGAATCTGTGTCAAAACTTTGTTAGGATTTATGTGATCCTTAATAGTTGGAAGTAAGGGAGATGGGGCATGAAGTTATTTCTAGGAGTTGGAGACATACCGACTTTACCTCAGTTCTGGGCATCTTTGAAATACCTATACAAACTTGTTCCTACATAGTAACTTGCAACTTTGAATGAGAATGTGCTTGCTTACAGCAACGTGCTATATGTTCTGAATGCCCGAATTGGGAATCTGTGTCAAAACTTTGTTAGGAATTATGTGATCCTTACTAGTTGGAAGTAATTGAGTTGGGGAATGAAGTTATTTCTAGGAGTTGGACACATACCAAGTTTAGCTCAGTTCTGGGCATCTTTGAAATACCTATACAAACTTGTTCCTACATAGTAACTTGCAACTTTGAATGAGAATGTGCTTGCTTACAGCAACGTGCTACATGTTCTGAATGCCCGAATTGGGAATCTGTGTCAAAACTTTGTTAGGAATTATGTGATCCTTACTAGCTGGAAGTAAGGGAGATGGGGCATGAATTTATTTCTAGGAGTTGGAGTCATACCATGTTTAGCTCAGTTCTGGGCATCTTTGAAAGTCCTATACAAACTTGTTTCTACATAGTAACTTGCAACTTTGAATGAGAATGTGCTTGCTTACAGCAAATTTCTATATGTTCTGAATGCCCGAATTGGGAATTGTGTCAAAACTTTGTTAGGAATTATGTGATCCTTACTAGCTGGAAGTAAGGGAGATGGGGCTTGAAGATATTTCTAAGAGTTGGAGACATACAACGTTTAGCTCAGTTCTGGGCATCTTTGAAATACCTATACAAACTTGTTCCTACATAGTAATTTGCAACTTTGAATGAGAATGTGCTTGCTTACAGCAACGTGCTATATGTTCTGAATGCCCGAATTGGGAATCTGTGTCAAAACTTTGTTAGGAATTATGTGATCCTTACTAGCTGGAAGTAAGGGAGATGGGGCATGAAGTTATTTCTAGGAGTTGGAGACATACCAAGTTTAGCTCAGTTCTGGGCATCTTTGAAATACCTATACAAACTTGTTCCTGCATAGTAACTTGCAACTTTGAATGAGAATGTGCTTGCTTACAGCAACGTGCTATATGTTCTGAATGCCCGAATTGGGAATCTGTGTCAAAACTTTGTTAGGAATTATGTGATCCTTACTAGCTGGAAGTAAGGGAGAAGGGGCATGAAGTTATTTCTAGGAGTTGGCGACATACCAAGTTTAGCTCAGTTCTGGGCATCTTTGAATTACCTATACAAACTTGTTCCTACATAGTAACTTGCAACTTTGAATGAGAATGTGCTTGCTTACAGCA
This sequence comes from Diceros bicornis minor, assembly GCF_020826845.1. Lineage (NCBI taxonomy): Eukaryota > Metazoa > Chordata > Mammalia > Perissodactyla > Rhinocerotidae > Diceros > Diceros bicornis. Next base: position 990,224 of record NW_026691729.1, read on the forward strand.
ACGTGCTATATGTTCTGAATGCCCGAATTGGGAATCTGTGTCAAAACTTTTTTAGGAATTATGTGATCTTTACTAGCTGGAAGTAAGGGAGATGGGGCATGAAGTTATTTGTAGGAGTTGGCGACATACCAAGTTTACCTCAGTTCTGGGCATCTTAGAAATACCTATACAAACTTGTTCCTACATAGTAACTTGCAACTATGAATGAGGATGTGCTTGCTTACAGCAACGTGCTATATGTTCTGAATGCCCGAATTGGGAATCTGTGTCAAAACTTTGTTAGGAATTATGTGATCCTCACTAGCTGGAAGTAAGGGAGATGGGGCATGAAGTTATTTCTAGGAATTGGAGACATACAACGTTTAGCTCAGTTCTGGGCATCTTTGAAATACCTATACAAACTTGTTCCTACATAGTAACTTGCAACTTTGAATGAGAATGTGCTTGCTTACAGCAACGTGCTATATGTTCTGAATGCCCGAATTGGGAATCTGTGTCAAAACTTTGTTAGAAATTATGTGATCCTTACTAGATGGAAGTAAGGGAGATGGGGCATGAAGTTATTTCTAGGAAATGGAGACATACAACGTTTAGCTCAGTTCTGGGCATCTTTGAAATACCTATACAAACTTGTTCCTACGTAGTAACTTGCAACTTTGAATGAGAATGTGCTGGCCTTACAGCAACGTGCTATATGTTCTGAATTCCCGAATTGGGAATCTGTGTCAAAACTTTGTTAGGAATTATGTGATCCTTACTAGCTGGAAGTAAGGGAGATGGGCCATGAAGTTATTTCTAGGAGTTGGAGACATACCAAGTTTAGCTCAGTTCTGGGCATCTTTGAAATACATATACAAACTTGTTCCTACATAGTAACTTGCAACTTTGAATGTGAATGTGCTTGCTTACAGCAACGTGCTATATGTTCTGAATGCCCGAATTGGGAATCTGTGTCAAAACTTTGTTAGGAATTATGTGATCCTTACTAGCTGGAAGTAATTGAGTTGGGGAATGAAGTTATTTCTAGGAGTTGAACACATACCAAGTTTAGCTCAGTTCTGGGCATCTTTGAAATACCTATACAAACTTGTTCCTACGTAGTAACTTGCAACTTTGAATGAGAATGTGCTGGCCTTACAGCAACGTGCTATATGTTCTGAATGCCTGATTGGGAATCTGTGTCAAAACTTTGTTAGGAATTATGTGATCCTTACTAGCTGGAAGTAAGGGAGATGGGGCATGAAGTTTTTTCTAGGAGTTGGAGACATACCAAGTTTAGCTCAGTTCTGGGCATCTTTGAAATACCTATACAAACTTGTTCCTACATAGTAACTTGCAACTTTGAATGAGAATGTGCTTGCTCACAGCAACGTGCTATATGTTCTGAATGCCCTAATTGAGAATCTGTGTCAAAACTTTGTTAGGAATTATGTGATCCTTACTAGCTGGAAGTAAGGGAGATGGGGCATGAAGTTCTTTCTAGGAGTTGGAGACATACCAAGTTTAGCTCAGTTCTGGGCATCTTTGAAATACCTATACAAACTTGTTCCTACATAGTAACTTGCAACTTTGAATGAGAATGTGCTTGCTTACAGCAACGTGCTATATGTTCTGAATGCCCGAATTGGGAATCTGTGTCAAAACTTTGTTAGGAATTATGTGATCCTTACTAGCTGGAAGTAAGGGAGAAGGGGCATGAAGTTATTTCTAGGAGTTGGCGACATACCAAGTTTAGCTCAGTTCTGGGCATCTTTGAATTACCTATACAAACTTGTTCCTACATAGTAACTTGCAACTTTGAATGAGAATGTGCTTGCTTACAGCAACGTGCTATATGTTCTGAATGCCCGAATTGGGAATCTGTGTCAAAACTTTTTTAGGAATTATGTGATCTTTACTAGCTGGAAGTAAGGGAGATGGGGCATGAAGTTATTTGTAGGAGTTGGCGACATACCAAGTTTACCTCAGTTCTGGGCATCTTTGAAATACCTATACAAACTTGTTCCTACATAGTAACTTGCAACTATGAATGAGGATGTGCTTGCTTACAGCAACGTGCTATATGTTCTGAATGCCCGAATTGGGAATCTGTGTCAAAACTTTGTTAGGAATTATGTGATCCTCACTAGCTGGAAGTAAGGGAGATGGGGCATGAAGTTATTTCTAGGAATTGGAGACATACAACGTTTATCTCAGTTCTGGGCATCTTTGAAATACCTATACAAACTTGTTCCTACATAGTAACTTGCAACTTTGAATGAGAATGTGCTTGCTTACAGCAACGTGCTATATGTTCTGAATGCCCGAATTGGGAATCTGTGTCAAAACTTTGTTAGAAATTATGTGATCCTTACTAGATGGAAGTAAGGGAGATGGGGCATGAAGTTATTTCTAGGAAATGGAGACATACAACGTTTAGCTCAGTTCTGGGCATCTTTGAAATACCTATACAAACTTGTTCCTACGTAGTAACTTGCAACTTTGAATGAGAATGTGCTGGCCTTACAGCAACGTGCTATATGTTCTGAATTCCCGAATTGGGAATCTGTGTCAAAACTTTGTTAGGAATTATGTGATCCTTACTAGCTGGAAGTAAGGGAGATGGGCCATGAAGTTATTTCTAGGAGTTGGAGACATACCAAGTTTAGCTCAGTTCTGGGCATCTTTGAAATACATATACAAACTTGTTCCTACATAGTAACTTGCAACTTTGAATGTGAATGTGCTTGCTTACAGCAACGTGCTATATGTTCTGAATGCCCGAATTGGGAATCTGTGTCAAAACTTTGTTAGGAATTATGTGATCCTTACTAGCTGGAAGTAATTGAGTTGGGGAATGTAGTTATTTCTAGGAGTTGAACACATACCAAGTTTAGCTCAGTTCTGGGCATCTTTGAAATACCTATACAAACTTGTTCCTACATAGTAACTTGCTACTTTAAATGAGAATGTGCTTGCTTACAGCAACGTGCTACATGTTCTGAATGCCCGAATTGGGAATCTGTGTCAAAACTTTGTTAGGAATTATGTGATCCTTACTAGCTGGAAGTAAGGGAGATGGGGCATGAAGTTATATCTGGGAGTTGGAGACATACAACGTTTAGCTCAGTTCTGGGCATCTTTGAAATACCTATACAAACTTGTTCCTACATAGTAACTTGCAACTTTGAATGAGAATGTGCTTGCTTACAGCAACGTGCTATATGTTCTGAATGCCCGAATTGGGAATCTGTGTCAAAACTTTGTTAGGAATTATGTGATCCTTACTAGCTGGAACTAAGGGAGATGGGGCATGAAGTTATTTCTAGGAGTTGGAGACATACAACGTTTAGCTCAGTTCTGGGCATCTTTGAAATACCTATACAAACTTGTTCCTACATAGTAACTTGCAACTTTGAATGAGAATGTGCTTGCTTACAGCAACGTGCTATATGTTCTGAATGCCCGAATTGGGAATCTGTGTCAAAACTTTGTTAGGAATTATGTGATCCTTACTAGCTGGAAGTAAGGGAGATGGGGCATGAAGTTATCTAGGAGTTGGAGATATACCAAGTTTAGCTCAGTTCTGGGCATCTTTGACATACCTATACAAACTTGTTCCTACATAGTAACTTGCAACTTTGAATGAGAATGTGCTTGCTTACAGCAACGTGCTATATGTTCTGAGTGCCCGAATTGGGAATCTGTGTCAAAACTTTCTTAGGAATTATTTGATCCTTACAAGCTGAAAGTAAGGGAGTTGAGGAATGAAGTTATTTCTAGGAGTTGGAGACATACAACGTTTAGCTCAGTTCTGGGCATCTTTGAAATACCTATACAAACTTGTTCCTACGTAGTAACTTGCAACTTTGAATGAGAATGTGCTGGCCTTACAGCAACGTGCTATATGTTCTGAATGCCTGATTGGGAATCTGTGTCAAAACTTTGTTAGGAATTATGTGATCCTTACTAGCTGGAAGTAAGGGAGATGGGGCATGAAGTTTTTTCTAGGAGTTGGAGACATACCAAGTTTAGCTCAGTTCTGGGCATCTTTGAAATACCTATACAAACTTGTTCCTACATAGTAACTTGCAACTTTGAATGAGAATGTGCTTGCTTACAGCAACGTGCTATATGTTCTGAATGCCCGAATTGGGAATCTGTGTCAAAACTTTGTTAGGAATTATGTGATCCTTACTAGCTGGAAGTAAGGGAGATGGGGCATGAAGTTATTACTAGGAGTTGGAGACATACCAAGTTTAGCTCAGTTCTGGGCATCTTTGAAATACCTATACAAACTTGTTCCTACATAGTAACTTGCAACTTTGAATGAGAATGTGCTTGCTTACAGCAACGTGCTATATGTTCTGAATGCCCGAATTGGGAATCTGTGTCAAAACTTTGTTAGGAATTATGTGATCCTTACTAGCTGGAAGTAAGGGAGATGGGGCATGAAGTTATTTCTAGGAGTTGGAGACATACCAAGTTTAGCTCAGTTCTGGGCATCTGTGACATACCTATACAAACTTGTTCCTACATAGTAACTTGCAACTTTGAATGAGAATGAGCTTGCTTACAGCAACGTGCTATATGTTCTGAATGCCCGAATTGGGAATCTGTGTCAAAACTTTCTTAGGAATTATGTGATCCTTACAAGCTGGAAGTAAGGGAGTTGAGGCATGAAGTTATTTCTCGGAGTTAGAGAAATACCAAGTTTAGCTCCGTTCTGGGAATCTTTGAAATACCTATACAAACTTGTTCCTACAAAGTAACTTGCAAATTTGAATGAGAATGTGCTTGCTTACAGCAACGTGCTATATGTTCTGAATGCCAGAATTGGGAATCTGTGTCAAATCTTTGTTAGGAATTATGTGATCCTTACAAGATGGAAGTAATGGAGATGGGGCATGAAGTTATTTCTAGGAGTTGGAGACATACCCACTTTAGCTCAGTTCTGGGCATCTTTGAAATACCTATAGAAACTTGTTCCTACATAGTAACTTGCAACTTTGAATGAGAATGTGCTTGCTTACAGCAACGTGCTATATGTTCTGAATGCCCGAATTGGGAATCTGTGTCAAAACTTTGTTAGGAATTATGTGATCCTTACTAGCTGGAAGTAAGGGAGATGGGGCATGAATTTATTTGTAGGTGTTGGAGTCATACCATGTTTAGCTCAGTTCTGGGCATCTTTGAAAGTCCTATACAAACTTGTTTCTACATAGTAACTTGCAACTTTGAATGAGAATGTGCTTGCTTACAGCAAATTTCTATATGTTCTGAATGCCCGAATTGGGAATTGTGTCAAAACTTTGTTAGGAATTATGTGATCCTTACTAGCTGGAAGTAAGGGAGATGGGGCTTGAAGTTATTTCTAGGAGTTGGAGACATACAACGTTTAGCTCAGTTCTGGGCATCTTTGAAATACCTATACACACTTGTTCCTACATAGTAACTTGCAACTTTGAATGAGAATGTGCTTGCTTACAGCAACGTGCTATATGTTCTGATTGCCCGAATTGGGAATCTGTGTCAAAACTTTGTTAGAAATTATGTGATCCTTACTAGCTGGAAGTAAGGGAGATGGGGCATGAAGTTATTCTAGGAGTTGGAGACATACAACCTTTAGCTCATATCTGGGCATCTTTGAATGTCCTATACTAACTTGTTCCTACATAGTAATTTGCAACTTTAAATGAGAATGTGCTTGCTTACAGCAACGTGCTATATGTTCTGAATGCCCGAATGGGGTATCTGTGTCAAAACTTTGTTAGAAATTATGTGATCCTTACTAGATGGAAGTAAGGGAGATGGGACATGAAGTTATTTCTAGGAGTTGAAGACATACAACGTTTAGCTCAGTTCTGGGCATCTTTGAAATACTTATACAAACTAGTTCCTACGTAGTAACTTGCCACTTTGAATGAGAATGTGCTTGCTTACAGCAACGTGCTATGAGTTCTGATTGCCCGAATTGGGAATCTGTGTCAAAACTTTCTTAGGAATTATGTGATCCTTACAAGCTGGAAGTAAGGGAGTTGAGGCATGAAGTTATTTCTCGGAGTTAGAGAAATACCAAGTTTAGCTCCGTTCTGGGAATCTTTGAAATACCTATACAAACTTGTTCCTACAAAGTAACTTGCAAATTTGAATGAGAATGTGCTTGCTTACAGCAACGTGCTATATGTTCTGAATGCCCGAATTGGGAATCTGTGTCAAATCTTTGTTAGGAATTATGTGATCCTTACAAGATGGAAGTAATGGAGATGGGGCATGAAGTTATTTCTAGGAGTTGGAGACATACCCACTTTAGCTCAGTTCTGGGCATCTTTGAAATACCTATAGAAACTTGTTCCTACATAGTAACTTGCAACTTTGAATGAGAATGTGCTTGCTTACAGCAACGTGCTATATGTTCTGAATGCCCGAATTGGGAATCTGTGTCAAAACTTTGTTAGGAATTATGTGATCCTTACTAGCTGGAAGTAATTGAGTTGGGGAATGAAGTTATTTCTAGGAGTTGGACACATACCAAGTTTAGCTCAGTTCTGGGCATTTTTGAAATACCTATACAATCTTGTACCAACATAGTAACTTGCAACTTTGAATGAGAATGTGCTTGCTTACAGCAACGTGCTACATGTTCTGAATGCCCGAATTGGGAATCTGTGTCAAAACTTTGTTAGGAATTATGTGATCCTTACTAGCTGGAAGTAAGGGAGATGGGGCATGAATTTATTTCTAGGTGTTGGAGTCATACCATGTTTAGCTCAGTTCTGGGCATCTTTGAAAGTCCTATACAAACTTGTTTCTACATAGTAACTTGCAAGTTTGAATGAGAATGTGCTTGCTTACAGCAAATTTCTATATGTTCTGAATGCCCGAATTGGGAATTGTGTCAAAACTTTGTTAGGAATTATGTGATCCTTACTAGCTGGAAGTAAGGGAGATGGGGCTTGAAGTTATTTCTAGGAGTTGGAGACATACAACGTTTAGCTCAGTTCTGGGCATCTTTGAAATACCTATACACACTTGTTCCTACATAGTAACTTGCAACTTTGAATGAGAATGTGCTTGCTTACAGCAACGTGCTATATGTTCTGATTGCCCGAATTGGGAATCTGTGTCAAAACTTTGTTAGAAATTATGTGATCCTTACTAGCTGGAAGTAAGGGAGATGGGGCATGAAGTTATTCTAGGAGTTGGAGACATACAACGTTTAGCTCATATCTGGGCATCTTTGAATGTCCTATACTAACTTGTTCCTACATAGTAATTTGCAACTTTAAATGAGAATGTGCTTGCTTACAGCAACGTGCTATATGTTCTGAATGCCCGAATGGGGTATCTGTGTCAAAACTTTGTTAGAAATTATGTGATCCTTACTAGATGGAAGTAAGGGAGATGGGACATGAAGTTATTTCTAGGAGTTGAAGACATACAACGTTTAGCTCAGTTCTGGGCATCTTTGAAATACTTATACAAACTAGTTCCTACGTAGTAACTTGCCACTTTGAATGAGAATGTGCTTGCTTACAGCAACGTGCTATGAGTTCTGATTGCCCGAATTGGGAATCTGTGTCAAAACTTTGTTAGAAATTATGTGATCCTTACTAGATGGAAGTAAGGGAGATGGGGCATGAAGTTATTTCTAGGAGTTGGAGACCTACAACGTTTAGCTCAGTTCTGGGCATCTTTGAAATACCTATACAAACTTGTTCCTAAATAGTAACTTGCAACTTTGAATGAGAATGTGCTTGCTTACAGCAACGTGCTATATGTTCTGAATGCCCGAATTGGGAATCTGTGTCAAAACTTTGTTAGAAATTATGTGATCCTTACTAGATGGAAGTAAGGGAGATGGGACATGAAGTTATTTCTAGGAGTTGAAGACATACAACGTTTAGCTCAGTTCTGGGCATCTTTGAAATACCTATACAAACTTGTTCCTAGGTAGTAACTTGCAACTTTGAATGAGAATGTGCTTGCTTACAGCAACGTGCTATGAGTTCTGATTGCCCGAATTGGGAATCTGTGTCAAAACTTTGCTAGAAATTATGTGATCCTTACTAGATGGAAGTAAGGGAGATGGGGCATGAAGTTATTTCTAGGAGTTGGAGACCTACAACGTTTAGCTCAGTTCTGGGCATCTTTGAAATACCTATACAAACTTGTTCCTACATAGTAACTTGCAACTTTGAATGAGAATGTGCTTGCTTACAGCAACGTGCTATATGTTCTGAATGCCCGAATTGGGAATCTGTGTCAAAACTTTGTTAGAAATTATGTGATCCTTACTAGATGGAAGTAAGGGAGATGGGGCATGAAGTTATTTCTAGGAGTTGGAGACATACCAAGTTTAGCTCAGTTCTGGGCATCTTTGAAATACCTATACAAACTTGTTCCTACATAGTAACTTGCAACTTTGAATGAGAATGTGCTTGCTTACAGCAACGTGCTATATGTTCTGAATGCCCGAATTGGGAATCTGTGTCAAAACTTTGTTAGGAATTAAGTGATCCTTACTTAATGGAAGTAAGGGAGATGGGGCATGAAGTTATTTCTAGGAGTTGGAGACATACAACGTTTAGCTCAGTTCTGGGCATCTTTGAACTACCTATACAAACTTGTTCCTACATAGTAACTTGCAACTTTGAATGAGAATGTGCTTGCTTACAACAACGTGCTATATGATATGAATGCCCGAATTGGGAATCTGTGTCAAAACGTTGTTAGGAATTATTTGATCCTTACTAGATGAAAGTAAGGGAGATGGGGCATGAAGTTATTTCTAGGAGTTGGAGACATACCAAGTTTAGCTCAGTTCTGGGCATCTTTGAAATACCTATACAAACTTGTTCCTACATAGTAACTTGCAACTTTGAATGAGAATGTGCTTGCTTACAGCAACGTGCTACATGTTCTGAATGCCCGAATTGGGAATCTGTGTCAAAACATTGTTAGGAATTATGTGATCCTTACTAGCTGGAAGTAAGGCAGATGGGGCATGAAGTTATATCTAGGAGTTGGAGACATACAACGTTTACCTCAGTTCTGGGCATCTTTGAAATACCTATACAAACTTGTTCCTACATAGTAACTTGCAACTTTGAATGAGAATGTGCTTGCTTACAGAAACGTGATATATGTTCTGAATGCCCGAATTGGGAATCTGTGTCAAACCTTTGTTAGGAATTATGTGATCCTTACTAGCTGGAAATAAGGGAGATGGGGCATGAAGTTATTTCTAGGAGTTGGAGACATACCAAGTTTAGCTCAGTTCTGGGCATCTTTGAAATACCTATACAAACTTGTTCCTACATAGTAACTTGCAACTTTGAATGAGAATGTGCTTGCTTACAGCAACGTGTTATATGTTCTGAATGCCAGAATTGGGAATCTGTGTCAAAACTTTGTTAGGAATTATGAGATCCTTACTAGCTGGAAGTAAGGGAGATGGGGCATGAAGTTATTTCTAGGAGTTGGAAACATACCAAATTTAGCTCAGTTCTGGGCATCTTTGAAATACCTATACAAACTTGTTCCTACATAGTAACTTGCAACTTTGAATGAGAATGTGCTTGCTTACTGCAACATGCTATATGTTCGGAATGCCCGAATTTGGAATCTGTGTCAAAACTTTGTTAGAAATTATGTGATCCTTAATAGCTGGAAGTAAGGGAGATGGGGCTTGAAGATATTTCTAGGAGTTGGAGACATACAACGTTTAGCTCAGTTCTGGGCATCTTTGAAATACCTATACAAACGTGTTCCTACATAGTAATTTGCAACTTTGAATGAGAATGTGCTTGCTTACAGCAACGTGCTATATGTTCTGAATGCCCGAATTGGGAATCTGTGTCAAAACTTTGTTAGGAATTATGTGATCCTTACTAGCTGGAAGTAAGGGAGATGGGGCATGAAGTTATTTCTAGGAGTTTGAGACATACCAAGTTTAGCTCAGTTCTGGGCATCTTTGAAATACCTATACAAACTTGTTCCTACATAGTAACTTGCAACTTTGAATGAGAATGTGCTTGCTCACAGCAACGTGCTATATGTTCTGAATGCCCTAATTGAGAATCTGTGTCAAAACTTTGTTAGGAATTATGTGATCCTTACTAGCTGGAAGTAAGGGAGATGGGGCATGAAGTTCTTTCTAGGAGTTGGAGACATACCAAGTTTAGTTCAGTTCTGGGCATCTTTGAAATACCTATACAAACTTGTTCCTACATAGTAACTTGCAACTTTGAATGAGAATGTGCTTGCTTACAGCAGCGTGCTATATGTTCTGAATGCCCGAATTGGGAATCTGTGTCAAAACTTTGTTAGGAATTATGTGATCCTTACTAGCTGGAAGTAAGGGAGATGGGGCATGAAGTTATTTCTAGGAGTTGGCGACATACCAAGTTTAGCTCAGTTCTGGGCATCTTTGAATTACCTATACAAACTTGTTCCTACATAGTAACTTGCAACTTTGAATGAGAATGTGCTTGCTTACAGCAACGTGCTATATGTTCTGAATGCCCGAATTGGGAATCTGTGTCAAAACTTTTTTAGGAATTATGTGATCTTTACTAGCTGGAAGTAAGGGAGATGGGGCATGAAGTTATTTGTAGGAGTTGGCGACATACCAAGTTTACCTCAGTTCTGGGCATCTTTGAAATACCTATACAAACTTGTTCCTACATAGTAACTTGCAACTTTGAATGAGAATGTGCTTGCTTGCAGCAACGTGCTATATGTTCTGAATGCCCGAATTGGGAATCTGTGTCAAAACTTTGTTAGAAATTATGTGATCCTTACTAGATGGAAGTAAGGGAGATGGGGCATGAAGTTATTTCTAGGAAATGGAGACATACAACGTTTAGCTCAGTTCTGGGCATCTTTGAAATACCTATACAAACTTGTTCCTAGTAGTAACTTGCAACTTTGAATGAGAATGTGCTGGCCTTACAGCAACGTGCTATATGTTCTGAATTTCCGAATTGGGAATCTGTGTCAAATCTTTGTTAGGAATTATGTGATCCTTACTAGCTGGAAGTAAGGGAGATGGGGCATGAAGTTGTTTCTAGGAGTTGGAGACATACAACGTTTAGCTCAGTTCTGGGCATCTTTGAAATACCTATACAAACTTGTTCCTACATAGTAACTTGCAACTTTGAATGAGAATGTGCTTGCTTACAGCAACGTGCTATATGTTCTGAATGCCCGAATTGGGAATCTGTGTCAAAACTTTGTTAGGAATTATGTGATCCTTACTAGCTGGAAGCAATTGAGTTGGGGAATGAAGTTATTTCTAGGAGTTGAACACATACCAAGTTTAGCTCAGTTCTGGGCATCTTTGAAATACCTATACAAACTTGTTCCTACATAGTAACTTGCAACTTTGAATGAGAATGTGCTTGCTTACAGCAACGTGCTACATGTTCTGAATGCCCGAATTGGGAATCTGTGTCAAAACTTTGTTAGGAATTATGTGATCCTTACTAGCTGGAAGTAAGGGAGATGGGGCATGAAGTTATATCTGGGAGTTGGAGACATACAACGTTTAGCTCAGTTCTGGGCATCTTTGAAATACCTATACAAACTTGTTCCTACATAGTAACTTGCAACTTTGAATGAGAATGTGCTTGCTTACAGCAACGTGCTATATGTTCTGAATGCCCGAATTGGGAATCTGTGTCAAAACTTTGTTAGGAATTATGTGATCCTTACTAGCTGGAACTAAGGGAGATGGGGCATGAAGTTATTTCTAGGAGTTGGAGACATACAACGTTTAGCTCAGTTCTGGGCATCTTTGAAATACCTATACAAACTTGTTCCTACATAGTAACTTGCAACTTTGAATGAGAATGTGCTTGCTTACAGCAACGTGCTATATGTTCTGAATGCCCGAATTGAGAATCTGTGTCAAAACTTTGTTAGGAATTATGTGATCTTTACTAGCTGGAAGTAAGGGAGATGGGGCATGAAGTTATTTCTAGGAGTTGGAGATATACCAAGTTTAGCTCAGTTCTGGGCATCTTTGACATACCTATACAAACTTGTTCCTACGTAGTAACTTGCAACTTTGAATGAGAATGTGCTTGCTTACAGCAACGTGCTATATGTTCTGAGTGCCAGAATTGGGAATCTGTGTCAAAACTTTCTTAGGAATTATTTGATCCTTACAAGCTGAAAGTAAGGGAGTTGAGGAATGAAGTTATTTCTAGGAGATGGAGACATACAACGTTTAGCTTAGTTCTGGGCATCTTTGAAATACCTATACAAACTTGTTCCTACGTAGTAACTTGCAACTTTGAATGAGAATGTGCTGGCCTTACAGCAACGTGCTATATGTTCTGAATGCCTGATTGGGAATCTGTGTCAAAACTTTGTTAGGAATTATGTGATCCTTACTAGCTGGAAGTAAGGGAGATGGGGCATGAAGTTTTTTCTAGGAGTTGGAGACATACCAAGTTTAGCTCAGTTCTGGGCATCTTTGAAATACCTATACAAACTTGTTCCTACATAGTAACTTGCAACTTTGAATGAGAATGTGCTTGCTTACAGCAACGTGCTATATGTTCTGAATGCCCGAATTGGGAATCTGTGTCAAAACTTTGTTAGGAATTATGTGATCCTTACTAGCTGGAAGTAAGGGAGATGGGGCATGAAGTTATTACTAGGAGTTGGAGACATACCAAGTTTAGCTCAGTTCTGGGCATCTTTCAAATACCTATACAAACTTGTTCCTACATAGTAACTTGCATCTTTGAATGAGAATGTGCTTGCTTACAGTAACGTGCTATATGTTCTGAATGGCCGAATTGGGAATCTGTGTCAAAACTTTGTTAGGAATTATGTGATCCTTACTAGCTGGAACTAAGAGAGATGGGGCATGAAGTTATTTCTAGGAGTTGGAGACATACAACGATTAGCTCAGTTCTGGGCATCTTTGAAATACCTATACAAACTTGTTCCTACATAGTAACTTGCAACTTTGAATGAGAATGTGCTTGCTTACAGCAACGTGCTATATGTTCTGAATGCCAGAATTGGGAATCTGTGTCAAAACTTTGTTAGGAATTATGTGATCCTTACTAGCTGGAAGTAAGGGAGATGGGGCATGAAGTTATTTCTAGGAGTTGGAGACATACCAAGTTTAGCTCAGTTCTGGGCATCTTTGACATACCTATACAAACTTGTTCCTACATAGTAACTTGCAACTTTGAATGAGAATGAGCTTGCTTACAGCAACGTGCTATATGTTCTGAATGCCCGAATTGGGAATCTGTGTCAAAACTTTCTTAGGAATTATGTGATCCTTACAAGCTGGAAGTAAGGGAGTTGAGGCATGAAGTTATTTCTCGGAGTTAGAGAAATACCAAGTTTAGCTCCGTTCTGGGAATCTTTGAAATACCTATACAAACTTGTTCCTACAAAGTAACTTGCAAATTTGAATGAGAATGTGCTTGCTTACAGCAACGTGCTATATGTTCTGAATGCCCGAATTGGGAATCTGTGTCAAATCTTTGTTAGGAATTATGTGATCCTTACAAGATGGAAGTAATGGAGATGGGGCATGAAGTTATTTCTAGGAGTTGGAGACATACCCACTTTAGCTCAGTTCTGGGCATCTTTGAAATACCTATAGAAACTTGTTCCTACATAGTAACTTGCAACATTGAATGAGAATGTGCTTGCTTGCAGCAACGTGCTATATGTTCTGAATGCCCGAATTGGGAATCTGTGTCAAAACTTTGTTAGGAATTATGTGATCCTTACTAGCTGGAAGTAATTGAGTTGGGGAATGAAGTTATTTCTAGGAGTTGGACACATACCAAGTTTAGCTCAGTTCTGGGCATCTTTGAACTACCTATACAATCTTGTTCCAACATAGTAACTTGCAACTTTGAATGAGAATGTGCTTGCTTACAGCAACGTGCTACATGTTCTGAATGCCCGAATTGGGAATCTGTGTCAAAACTTTGTTAGGAATTATGTGATCCTTACTAGCTGGAAGTAAGGGAGATGGGGCATGAATTTATTTCTAGGTGTTGGAGTCATACCATGTTTAGCTCAGTTCTGGGCATCTTTGAAAGTCCTATACAAACTTGTTTCTACATAGTAACTTGCAACTTTGAATGAGAATGTGCTTGCTTACAGCAAATTTCTATATGTTCTGAATGCCCGAATTGGGAATTTTGTCAAAACTTTGTTAGGAATTATGTGATCCTTACTAGCTGGAAGTAAGGGAGATGGGGCTTGAAGTTATTTCTAGGAGTTGGAGACATACAACGTTTAGCTCAGTTCTGGGCATCTTTGAAATACCTATACAAACTTGTTCCTACATAGTAATTTGCAACTTTGAATGAGAATGTGCTTGCTTACAGCAACGTGCTGTATGTTCTGAATGCCCGAATTGGGAATCTGTGTCAAAACTTTGTTAGGAATTATGTGATCCTTACTAGCTGGAAGTAAGGGAGATGGGGCATGAAGTTATTTCTAGGAGTTTGAGACATACCAAGTTTAGCTCAGTTCTTGGCATCTTTGAAATACCTATACAAACTTGTTCCTACATAGTAACTTGCAACTGTGAATGAGAATGTGCTTGCTCACAGCAACGTGCTATATGTTCTGAATGCCCGAATTGGGAAACTGTGTCAAAAATTTGTTAGGAATTATGTGATCCTTACTAGCTGGAAGTAAGGGAGATGGGGCATGAAGTTATTTCTAGGCGTTGGAGACAGACAACGTTTAGCTCAGTTCTGGGCATCTTTGAAATACCTATACAAACTTGTTCCTACATAGTAACTTGCAACTTTGAATGAGAATGTGCTTGCTTACAGCAACGTGCTATATGTTCTGAATGCCCGAATTGGGAATCTGTGTCAAAACTTTGTTAGGAATTATGTGATCCTTACTAGCTGGGAGTAAGGGACATGGGGCATGAAGTTATTTCTAGGAGTTGGCGACATACCATGTTTAGCTCAGTTCTGGGCATCTTTGAATTACCTATACAAACTTGTTCCTACATAGTAACTTGCAACTTTGAATGAGAATGTGCTTGCTTACAGCAACGTGCTATATGTTCTGAATGCCCGAATTGGGAATCTGTGTCAAAACTTTTTTAGGAATTATGTGATCCTTACTAGCTGGAAGTAAGGGAGATGGGGCATGAAGTTATTTGTAGGAGTTGGCGACATACCAAGTTTACCTCAGTTCTGGGCATCTTTGAAATACCTATACAAACTTGTTCCTACATAGTAACTTGCAACTTTGAATGAGGATGTGCTTGCTTACAGCAACGTGCTATATGTTCTGAATGCCCGAATTGGGAATCTGTGTCAAAACTTTGTTAGGAATTATGTGATCCTTACTAGCTGGAAGTAAGGGAGATGGGGCATGAAGTTATTTCTAGGAATTGGAGACATACAACGTTTAGCTCAGTTCTGGGCATCTTTGAAATACCTATACAAACTTGTTCCTACATAGTAACTTGCATCTTTGAATGAGAATGTGCTTGCTTACAGCAACGTGCTACATGTTCTGAATGCCCGAATTGGGAATCTGTGTCAAAACTTTGTTAGGAATTATGTGATCCTTACTAGCTGGAACTAAGGGAGATGGGGCATGAAGTTATTTCTAGGAAATGGAGACATACAACGTTTAGCTCAGTTCTGGGCATCTTTGAAATACCTATACAAACTTGTTCCTACATAGTAACTTGCAACTTTGAATGAGAATGTGCTTGCTTACAGCAACGTGCTATATGTTCTGAATGCCCGAATTGGGAATCTGTGTCAAAACTTTGTTAGGAATTATGTGATCCTTACTAGCTGGAAGTAAGGGAGATGGGGCATGAAGTTATTTCTAGGAGTTGGAGACATACCAAGTTTAGCTCAGTTCTGGGCCTCTTTGACATACCTATACAAACTTGTTCCTACATAGTAACTTGCAACTTTGAATGAGAATGAGCTTGCTTACAGCAACGTGCTATATGTTCTGAATGCCCGAATTGGGAATCTGTGTCAAAACTTTCTTAGGAATTATGTGATCCTTACAAGCTGGAAGTAAGGGAGTTGAGGCATGAATTTATTTCTAGGAGTTGGAGACATACCCACTTTAGCTCAGTTCTGGGCATCTTTGAAATACCTATAGAAACTTGTTCCTACATAGTAACTTGCAACTTTGAATGAGAATGTGCTTGCTTACAGCAACGTGCTATATGTTCTGAATGCCCGAATTGGGAATCTGTGTCAAAACTTTGTTAGGAATTATGTGATCCTTACTAGCTGGAAGTAATTGAGTTGGGGAATGAAGTTATTTCTAGGAGTTGGACACATACCAAGTTTAGCTCAGTTCTGGGCATCTTTGAAATACCTATACAATCTTGTTCCAACATAGTAACTTGCAACTTTGAATGAGAATGTGCTTGCTTACAGCAACGTGCTACATGTTCTGAATGCCCGAATTGGGAATCTGTGTCAAAACTTTGTTAGGAATTATGTGATCCTTACTAGCTGGAAGTAAGGGAGATGGGGCATGAATTTATTTCTAGGTGTTGGAGTCATACCATGTTTAGCTCAGTTTTGGGCATCTTTGAAAGTCCTATACAAACTTGTTTCTACATAGTAACTTGCAACTTTGAATGAGAATGTGCTTGCTTACAGCAAATTTCTATATGTTCTGAATGCCCGAATTGGGAATTTTGTCAAAACTTTGTTAGGAATTATGTGATCCTTACTAGCTGGAAGTAAGGGAGATGGGGCTTGAAGTTATTTCTAGGAGTTGGAGACATACAACGTTTAGCTCAGTTCTGGGCATCTTTGAAATACCTATACAAACTTGTTCCTACATAGTAATTTGCAACTTTGAATGAGAATGTGCTTGCTTACAGCAACGTGCTATATGTTCTGAATGCCCGAATTGGGAATCTGTGTCAAAACTTTGTTAGGAATTATGTGATCCTTACTAGCTGGAAGTAAGGGAGATGGGGCATGAAGTTATTTCTAGGAGTTTGAGACATACAACGTTTAGCTCAGTTCTGGGCATCTTTGAAATACCTATACAAACTTGTTCCTACATAGTAACTTGCAACTTTGAATGAGAATGTGCTTGCTTACAGCAACGTGCTATATGTTCTGAATGCCCGAATTGGGAATCTGTGTCAAAATTTGTTAGAAATTATGTGATCCTTACTAGATGGAAGTAAGGGAGATGGGGCATGAAGTTATTTCTAGGAAATGGAGACATACAACGTTTAGCTCAGTTCTGGGCATCTTTGAAATACCTATACAAACTTGTTCCTACGTAGTAACTTGCAACTTTGAATGAGAATGTGCTGGCCTTACAGCAACGTGCTATATGTTCTGAATGCCCGATTGGGAATCTGAGTCAAAACTTTGTTAGGAATTATGTGATCCTTACTAGCTGGAAGTAAGGGAGATGGGGCATGAAGTTATTTCTAGGAGTTGGAGACATACCAATTTTAGCTCAGTTCTGGGCATCTTTGAAATATCTATACAAACTTGTTCCTACATAGTAACTTGCAACTTTGAATGAGAATGTGCTTGCTTACAGCAACGTGCTATATGTTCTGAATGCCCGAATTGGGAATCTGTGTCAAAACTTTGTTAGGAATTATGTGATCCTTACTAGCTGGAAGTAAGGGAGATGGGGCTTGAAGTTATTTCTAGGAGTTGGAGACATACCAAGTTTAGCTCAGTTCTGGGCATCTTTGAAATACCTATACAAACTTGTTACTACATAGTAACTTGCAACTTTGAATGAGAATGTGCTTGCTTACAGCAACGTGCTATATGTTCTGAATGCCCGAATTGGGAATCTGTGTCAAAACTTTGTTAGGAATTATGTGATCCTTACTAGCTGGAACTAAGGGAGATGGGGCATGAAGTTATTTCTAGGAGTTGGAGACATACAACGTTTAGCTCAGTTCTGGGCATCTTTGAAATACCTATACAAACTTGTTCCTACATAGTAACTTGCAACTTTGAATGAGAATGTGCTTGCTTACAGCAACGTGCTATATGTTCTGAATGCCCGAATTGGGAATCTGTGTCAAAACTTTGTTAGGAATTATGTGATCCTTACTAGCTGGAAGTAAGGGAGATGGGGCATGAAGTTATTTCTAGGAGTTGGAGACATACCCACTTTAGCTCAGTTTTGGGCATCTTTGAAATACCTATACAAACTTGTTCCTACATAGTAACTTGCTACTTGGAATGAGAAAGTGCTTGCTTACAGCAACGTGCTATATGTTCTGAATGCCCGAATTGGGAATCTGTGTCAAAACTTTCTTAGGAATTATGTGATCCTTACAAGCTGGAAGTAAGGGAGTTGAGGCATGAAGTTATTTCTCGGAGTTAGAGAAATACCAAGTTTAGCTCAGTTCTGGGAATCTTTGAAATACCTATACAAACTTGTTCCTACATAGTAACTTGCAAATTTGAATGAGAATGTGCTTGCTTACAGCAACGTGCTATATGTTCTGAATGCCCGAATTGGGAATCTGTGTCAAATCTTTGTTAGGAATTATGTGATCCTTACAAGATGGAAGTAATGGAGATGGGGCATGAAGTTATTTCTAGGAGTTGGAGACATACCCACTTTAGCTCAGTTCTGGGCATCTTTGAAATACCTATAGAAACTTGTTCCTACATAGTAACTTGCTACTTGGAATGAGAAAGTGCTTTTTAAAGCAACGTGCTACATGTTCTGAATGCCCGAATTGGGAATCTGTGTCAAAACTTTGTTAGGAATTATGTGATCCTTACTAGCTGGAAATAGGGAGATGGGGCATGAGGTAATTTCTGGGAGTTGGAGACATACCCACTTTAGCTCAGTTCTGGGCATCTTTGAAATACCTATTCAAACTTGTTCCTACATAGTAACTTGCTACTTGGAATGAGAAAGTGCTTGCTTAAAGCAACGTGCTATATGTTCTGAATGCCCGAATTGGGAATCTGTGTCAAAACTTTGTTAGGAATTATGTGATCCTTACTAGCTGGAAGTAGGGAGAAGGGGCATGAAGTTATTTCTAGGAGTTGGAGACATACCCACTTTAGCTCAGTTCTGGGCATCTTAGAAATACCTATACAAACTTGTTCCTACATAGTAACTTGCTACTTGGAATGAGAAAGTGCGTGCTTAAAGCAACGTGCTACATGTTCTGAATGCTCGAATTGGGAATCTGTGTGAAAAATTTGGTAGGCATTATGTGATCCTTACTAGCTGGAAGTAAGGGAGATGGGGCATGAAGTTATTTCTAGGAGTTGGAGACATACCAAGTTTAGCTCTGTTCTGGGCATCTTTGAAATACCTATACAAACATGTTTCTTCATAGTAACTTGCAACTTTGAATGAGAATGTGCTTGCTTACAGCAACGTGCTATACGTTCTGAATGCCCGAATTGGGAATCTGTGTCAAAACTTTGTTAGGAATTATGTGATCCTTACTAGCTGGAAGTAAGGGAGATGGGGCATGAAGTTATTTCTAGGAGTTGGAGACATACCAAGTTTAGCTCAGTTCTGGGCATCTTTGAAATACCTGTACAAACTTGTTCCTACATAGTAACTTGCAACTTTGAATGAGAATGTGCAAGCTTACAGCGCCTGCTACATGTTCTGGACGCCTGAATTGGGAATCTGTGTCAAAACTTTGTTAGGAATTATGTGATCCTTACTAGGTGGAAGTAAGGGAGATGGGGCATGAAGTTATTTCTAGGAGTTGGAGACATACCCACTTTAGCTCAGTTCTTTGCATCTTTGAAATACCTATAGAAACTTGTTCCTACATAGTAACTTGCTACTTGGAATGAGAAAGTGCTTGCTTAAAGCAACGTGCTATATGTTCTGAATGCCCGAATTGGGAATCTGTGTCAAAATTTGTTAGGATTTATGTGATCCTTACTAGCTGGAAGTAAGGGAGATGGGGCGTGAAGTTATTTCTAGGAGTTGGAGACATACCAAGTTTAGCACAGTTCTGGGCATCTTTGAAAGTCCTATACAAACTTCTTCTTACATTGTAACTTGCAACTTTGAATGAGAATGTGCTTGCTTACAGCAACGTGCTTTATGTTCTGAATGCCCGAATTGGGAATCTGTGTCAAAACTTTGTTAGGAATTATGTGATCCTTACTAGCTGGAAGTAAGGGAGTTGGTGCATGATGTTATTTCTAGGAGTTGGACACATACCAATTTTAGCTCAGTTCTGGACATCTTTGAAATACCTATACAAACTTGTTCCTACATAGTAACTTGCAACTTTGAATGAGAATGTGCTTGCTTGCAGCAACGTGCTATATGTTCTCAATGCCCGAATTGGGAATCTGTGTCAAAACTTTGTTAGGAATTATGTGATCCTTACTAGATGGAAGTAAGGGAGATGGGGCGTGAAGTTATTTCTAGGAGTTGGAGACATACCCACTTTAGCTCAATTCTGGGCATCTTTAAATACCTATACAATCTTGGTCCTACATAGTATCTTGCTACTTGAAAAAAAAAAGTGCTTGCTTAAAGCAACGTGCTATATCTTCTGAATGCCCGAATTGGGAATCTGTGTCAAAACTTTGTTAGGAATTATGTGATACTTACAAGCTGGAAGTAAGTGAGATGGGGCGTGAACTTATTTCTAGGAGTTGGAGACATACCAAGTTTAGCTCAGTTCTGCGCATCTTTGAAATACCTATACAAACTTGTTCCTACATAGTAACTTGCAACTTTGAATGAGAATGTGCTTGCTTACAGCAACGTGCTATATGTTCTGAATGCCCGAATTGGGAATCTGTGTCAAATCTTTGTTAGGAATTATGTGATCCTTACAAGATGGAAGTAATGGAGATGGGGCATGAAGTTATTTCTAGGAGTTGGAGACATACCAAGTTTACCTCAGTTCTGGGCATCTTTGAAATACCTATAGAAACTTGTTCCTACATAGTAACTTGCTACTTGGAATGAGAAAGTGCTTGCTTAAAGCAACGTGCTACATGTTCTGAATGCCCGAATTGGGAATCTGTGTCAAAACTTTGTTAGGAATTATGTGATCCTTACTAGCTGGAAATAGGGAGATGGGGCATGAAGTTATTTCTGGGAGTTGGAGACATACCCACTTTAGCTCAGTTCTGGGCATCCTTGAAATACCTATTCAAACTTGTTCCTACATAGTAACTTGCTACTTGGAATGAGAAAGTGCTTGCTTAAAGCAACGTGCTGTATGTTCTGAATGCCCGAATTGGGAATCTGTGTCAAAACTTTGTTAGGAATTATGTGATCCTTACTAGCTGGAAGTAGGGAGAAGGGGCATGAAGTTATTTCTAGGAGTTGGAGACATACCCACTTTAGCTCAGTTCTGGGCATCTTAGAAATACCTATACAAACTTGTTCCTACATAGTAACTTGCTACTTGGAATGAGAAAGTGCGTGCTTAAAGCAACGTGCTACATGATCTGAATGCTCGAATTGGGAATCTGTGTGAAAACTTTGGTAGGCATTATGTGATCCTTACTAGCTGGAAGTAAGGGAGATGGGGCATGAAGTTATTTCTAGGAGTTGGAGACATACCAAGTTTAGCTCTGTACTGGGCATCTTTGAAATACCTATACAAACATGTTTCTTCATAGTAACTTGCAACTTTGAATGAGAATGTGCTTGCTTACAGCAACGTGCTATACGTTCTGAATGCCCGAATTGGGAATCTGTGTCAAAACTTTGTTAGGAATTATGTGATCCTTACTAGCTGGAAGTAAGGGAGATGGGGCATGAAGTTATTTCTAGGAATTGGAGACATACAACGTTTAGCTCAGTTCTGGGCATCTTTGAAATACCTGTACAAACTTGTTCCTACATAGTAACTTGCAACTTTGAATGAGAATGTGCTTGCTTACAGCAACGTGCTATATGTTCTGAATGCCCGAATTGGGAATCTGTGTCAAAATTTGTTAGAAATTATGTGATCCTTACTAGATGGAAGTAAGGGAGATGGGGCATGAAGTTATTTCTAGGAAATGGAGACATACAACGTTTAGCTCAGTTCTGGGCATCTTTGAAATACCTATACAAACTTGTTCCTACGTAGTAACTTGCAACTTTGAATGAGAATGTGCTGGCCTTACAGCAACGTGCTATATGTTCTGAATGCCCGATTGGGAATCTGAGTCAAAACTTTGTTAGGAATTATGTGATCCTTACTAGCTGGAAGTAAGGGAGATGGGGCATGAAGTTATTTCTAGGAGTTGGAGACATACCAAGTTTAGCTCAGTTCTGGGCATCTTTGAAATATCTATACAAACTTGTTCCTACATAGTAACTTGCAACTTTGAATGAGAATGTGCTTGCTTACAGCAACGTGCTATATGTTCTGAATGCCCGAATTGGGAATCTGTGTCAAAACTTTGTTAGGAATTATGTGATCCTTACTAGCTGGAAGTAATTGAGTTGGGGAATGAAGTTATTTCTAGGAGTTGAACACATACCAAGTTTAGCTCAGTTCTGGGCATCTTTGAAATACCTATACAAACTTGTTCCTACATAGTAACTTGCAACTTTGAATGAGAATGTGCTTGCTTACAGCAACGTGCTACATGTTCTGAATGCCCGAATTGGGAATCTGTGTCAAAACTTTGTTAGGAATTATGTGATCCTTACTAGCTGGAAGTAAGGGAGATGGGGCATGAAGTTATATCTGGGAGTTGGAGACATACAACGTTTAGCTCAGTTCTGGGCATCTTTGAAATACCTATACAAACTTGTTCCTACATAGTAACTTGCAACTTTGAATGAGAATGTGCTTGCTTACAGCAACGTGCTATAAGTTTTGAATGCCCGAATTGGGAATCTGTGTCAAAACTTTGTTAGGAATTATGTGATCCTTACTAGCTGGAAGTAAGGGAGATGGGGCATGAAGTTATTTCTAGGAGATGGAGACATACCAAGTTTACCTCAGTTCTGGGCATCTTTGAAATACCTATACAAACTTGTTCCTACATAGTAACTTGCAACTTTGAATGAGAATGTGCTTGCTTACAGCAACGTGCTATATGTTCTGAATGCCCGAATTGGGAATCTGTGTCAAAACTTTGTTAGGAATTATGTGATCCTTACTAGCTGGAAGTAAGGGAGATGGGGCATGAAGTTATTTCTAGGAGTTGGAGACATACAATGTTTAGCTCAGTTCTGGGCATCTTTGAAATACCTATACAAACTTGTTCCTACATAGTAACTTGCAACTTTGAATGAGAATGTGCTTGCTTACAGCAACGTGCTATATGTTCTGAATGCCCGAATTGGGAATCTGTGTCAAAACTTTGTTAGGAATTATGTGATCTTTACTAGCTGGAAGTAAGTGAGATGGGGCATGAAGTTATTTCTAGGAGTTGGAGACATACCCACTTTACCTGAGTTCTGGGCATCTTTGAAATACCTGTACAAACTTGTTCCTACATAGTAACTTGCAACTTTGAATGAGAATGTGCAAGCTTACAGCGCCTGCTACATGTTCTGGACGCCTGAATTGGGAATCTGTGTCAAAACCTTGTTAGGAATTATGTGATCCTTACTAGGTGGAAGTAAGGGAGATGGGGCATGAAGTTATTTCTAGGAGTTGGAGACATACCCACTTTAGCTCAGTTCTTTGCATCTTTGAAATACCTATAGAAACTTGTTCCTACATAGTAACTTGCTACTTGGAATGAGAAAGTGCTTGCATAAAGCAACGTGCTATATGTTCTGAATGCCCGAATTGGGAATCTGTGTCAAAATTTGTTAGGATTTATGTGATCCTTACTAGATGGAAGTAAGGGAGATGGGGCGTGAAGTTATTTCTAGGAGTTGGAGACATACCAAGTTTAGCACAGTTCTGGGCATCTTTGAAAGTCCTATACAAACTTCTTCTTACATTGTAACTTGCAACTTTGAATGAGAATGTGCTTGCTTACAGCAACGTGCTTTATGTTCTGAATGCCCGAATTGGGAATCTGTGTCAAAACTTTGTTAGGAATTATGTGATCCTTACTAGCTGGAAGTAAGGGAGTTGGTGCATGATGTTATTTCTAGGAGTTGGACACATACCAATTTTAGCTCAGTTCTGGACATCTTTGAAATACCTATACAAACTTGTTCCTACATAGTAACTTGCAACTTTGAATGAGAATGTGCTTGCTTGCAGCAACGTGCTATATGTTCTCAATGCCCGAATTGGGAATCTGTGTCAAAACTTTGTTAGGAATTATGTGCTCCTTACTAGATGGAAGTAAGGGAGATGGGGCGTGAAGTTATTTCTAGGAGTTGGAGACATACCCACTTTAGCTCAATTCTGGGCATCTTTGAAATACCTATACAAACTTGTTCCTACATAGTATCTTGCTACTTGAAAAAAGAAAGTGCTTGCTTAAAGCAACGTGCTATATCTTCTGAATGCCCGAATTGGGAATCTGTGTTAAAACTTTGTTAGGAATTATGTGATCCTTACAAGCTGGAAGTAAGTGAGATGGGGCGTGAACTTATTTCTAGGAGTTGGAGACATACCAAGTTTAGCTCAGTTCTGCGCATCTTTGAAATACCTATACAAACTTGTTCCTACATAGTAACTCGCAACTTTGAATGAGAATGTGCTTGCTTACAGCAACGTGCTATATGTTCTGAATGCCCGAATTGGGAATCTGTGTCAAATCTTTGTTAGGAATTATGTGATCCTTACAAGATGCAAGTAATGGAGATGGGGCATGAAGTTATTTCTAGGAGTTGGAGACATACCAAGTTTACCTCAGTTCTGGGCATCTTTGAAATACCTATAGAAACTTGTTCCTACATAGTAACTTGCTACTTGGAATGAGAAAGTGCTTGCTTAAAGCAACGTGCTACATGTTCTGAATGCCCGAATTGGGAATCTGTGTCAAAACTTTGTTAGGAATTATGTGATCCTTACTAGCTGGAAATAGGGAGATGGGGCATGAAGTTATTTCTGGGAGTTGGAGACATACCCACTTTAGCTCAGTTCTGGGCATCTTTGAAATACCTATTCAAACTTGTTCCTACATAGTAACTTGCTACTTGGAATGAGAAAGTGCTTGCTTAAAGCAACGTGCTGTATGTTCTGAATGCCCGAATTGGGAATCTGTGTCAAAACTTTGTTAGGAATTATGTGATCCTTACTAGCTGGAAGTAGGGAGAAGGGGCATGAAGTTATTTCTAGGAGTTGGAGACATACCCACTTTAGCTCAGTTCTGGGCATCTTAGAAATACCTATACAAACTTGTTCCTACATAGTAACTTGCTACTTGGAATGAGAAAGTGCGTGCTTAAAGCAACGTGCTACATGTTCTGAATGCTCGAATTGGGAATCTGTGTGAAAACTTTGGTAGGCATTATGTGATCCTTACTAGCTGGAAGTAAGGGAGATGGGGCATGAAGTTATTTCTAGGAGTTGGAGACATACCAAGTTTAGCTCTGTTCTGGGCATCTTTGAAATACCTATACAAACCTGTTTCTTCATAGTAACTTGCAACTTTGAATGAGAATGTGCTTGCTTACAGCAACGTGCTATACGTTCTGAATGCCCGAATTGGGAATCTGTGTCAAAACTTTGTTAGGAATTATGTGATCCTTACTAGCTGGAAGTAAGGGAGATGGGGCATGAAGTTATTTCTAGGAGTTGGAGACATACAAAATTTAGCTCAGTTCTGGGCATCTTTGAAAGTCCTATACAACCTTGTTCCTACATAGTAACTTGCAACTTTGAATGAGAAAGTCCTTGCTTAAAGCAACGTGCTACATGTTCTGAATGCCCGAATTGGGAATCTGTGTCAAAACTTTGTTAGGAATTATGTGATCTTTACTAGCTGGAAGTAAGGGAGATGGGGCATGAAGTTATTTCTAGGACTTGGAGACATACCCACTTTACCTGAGTTCTGGGCATCTTTGAAATACGTGTACAAACTTGTTCCTACATAGTAACTTGCAACTTTGAATGAGAATGTGCAAGCTTACAGCGCCTGCTACATGTTCTGGACGCCTGAATTGGGAATCTGTGTCAAAACTTTGTGAGGAATATTGTGATCCTTACTAGCTGGAAGTAAGGGAGATGGGGCATGATGTTATTTCTAGGAGTTGGAGACATACCCACTTTAGCTCAGTTCTGGGCATCTTTGAAATACCTATAGAAACTTGTTCCTACATAGTAACTTGCTACTTGGAATGAGAAAGTGCTTGCTTAAAGTAACGTGCTATATGTTCTGAATGCCCGAATTGAGAATCTGTGTCAAAAATTTGTTAGGAATGATGTGATCCTTACTAGCTGTAAATAAGGCATTTGGTGCATGACGTTATTTCTAGGTGTTGGACACATACCAAGTTTAGCTCAGTTCTGGGCATCTTTGAAATACCTATACAAACTTGTTCCTACATAGTAACTTGCAACTTTGAATGAGAAAGTGCTTGCTTAAAGCAACGTGCTATATGTTCTGAATGCCCGAATTGGGAATCTGTGTCAAAACTTTGTTAGGATTTATGTGATCCTTACTAGCGAGAAGTAAGGAAATTGGTGCATGAAGTTATTTCTAGGAGTTGGACACATACCAAGTTTAGCTCAGTTCTGGGCATCTTTGAAATACCTATACAAACTTGTTCCTACATAGTAACTTGCAACTTTGAATGAGAATGTGCAAGCTTACAGCGCCTGCTACATGTTCTGGACGCCTGAATTGGGAATCTGTGTCAAAACTTTGTTAGGAATTATGTGATCCTTACTAGGTGGAAGTAAGGGAGATGGGGCATGAGTTATTTCTAGGAGTTGGAGACATACCCACTTTAGCTCAGTTCTTTGCATCTTTGAAATACCTATAGAAACTTGTTCCTACATAGTAACTTGCTACTTGGAATGAGAAAGTGCTTGCTTAAAGCAACGTGCTATATGTTCTGAATGCCCGAATTGGGAATCTGTGTCAAAATTTGTTAGGATTTATGTGATCCTTTCTAGCTGGAAGTAAGGGAGATCGGGCGTGAAGTTATTTCTAGGAGTTGGAGACATACCAAGTTTAGCACAGTTCTGGGCATCTTTGAAAGTCCTACACAAACTCCTTCTTCCATTGTAACTTGCAACTTTGAATGAGAATGTGCTTGCTTACAGCAACGTGCTTTATGTTCTGAATGCCCGAATTGGGAATCTGTGTCAAAAATTTGTTAGGAATTATGTGATCCTTACTAGCTGGAAGTAAGGGAGTTGGTGCACGAAGTTATTTCTAGGAGTTGGACACATACCAAGTTTAGCTCAGTTCTGGGCATCTTTGAAATACCTATACAAACTTGTTCCTACATAGTAACTTGCAACTTTGAATGAGAATGTGCTTGCTTGCAGCAACGGGCTATATGTTCTCAATGCCCGAATTGGGAATCTGTGTCAAAACTTTGTTAGGAATTATGTGATCCTTACAAGCTGGAAGTAAGTGAGATGGGGCGTGAAGTTATATCTAGGAGTTGGAGACATACCAAGTTTAGCTCAGTTCTGTGCATCTTTGAATGTCCTATACAAACTTGTTCCTACATAGTAACTTGCAACTTTGAATGAGAATGTGCTTGCTTACAGCAACGTGCTATATGTTCTGAATGCCCGAATTGGGAATCTGTTTCAAAACTTTGTTAGGAATTATGTGATCCTTACTAGCTGGAAGTAAGGGAGATGGGGCATGATGTTATTTCTAGGAGTTGGAGAAATACCCACTTTAGCTCAGTTCTGGGCATCTTTGAAATACCTATAGAAACTTGTTCCTACATAGTAACTTGCTACTTGGAATGAGAAAGTGCTTGCTTAAAGTAACGTGCTATATGTTCTGAATGCCCGAATTGAGAATCTGTGTCAAAAATTTGTTAGGAATGATGTGATCCTTACTAGCTGTAAATAAGGGATTTGGTGCATGACGTTATTTCTAGGTGTTGGACACATACCAAGTTTAGCTCAGTTCTAGGCATCTTTGAAATACCTATACAAACTTGTTCCTACATAGTAACATGCAACTTTGAATGAGAAAGTGCTTGCTTAAAGCAACGTGCTATATGTTCTGATTGCCCGAATTTGGAATCTGTGTCAAAACTTTGTTAGGATTTATGTGATCCTTACTAGCGAGAAGTAAGAGAATTGGTGCATGAAGTTATTTCTAGGAGTTGGACACATACCAAGTTTAGCTCAGTTCTGGGCATCTTTGAAATACCTATACAAACTTGTTCCTACATAGTAACTTGCAACTTTGAATGAGAATGTGCTTGCTTGCAGCAACGTGCTATATGTTCTGAATGACCGAATTGGGAACCTGTGTCAAAACTTTGTTAGGAATTATGTGATCCTTACTAGCTGGAAGTAAGGGAGATGGGGCATGAAGTTATTTCTAGGAGTTGGAGACATACCCACTTTAGCTCAGTTCTGGGCATCTTTGAAATACCTATACAAACTTGTTCCTACATAGTTACTCGCAACTTTGAATGAAAATGTGCTTGCTTACAACAACGTGCTATATGTTCTGAATGCCCGAATTGGGAATCTGTGTCAATATTTTGTTAGGAATTATGTGATCCTTACTAGATGGAAGTAAGGGAGATGGGGCGTGAAGTTATTTCTAGGAGTTGGAGACATACCCACTTTAGCTCAGTTCTGGGCATCTTTGCTATACCTATAGAAACTTGTTCCTACATAGTAACTTGCTACTTGGAATGAGAAAGTGCTTACTTAAAGCAACGTGCTACATGTTCTGAATGCCCGAATTGGGAATCTGTGTCAAAACTTTGTTAGGAATTATGTGATCTTTACTAGCTGGAAGTAGGGAGATGTGGCATGAAGTTATTTCTGGGAGTTGGAGACATTCCCACTTTATCTCAGTTCTGGGCATCTTTGAAATACCTATAGAAACTTGTTCCTACATAGTAACTTGCTACTTGGAATGAGAAAGTGCTTGCTTAAAGCAACGTGCTACATGTTCTGAATGCCCGAATTGGGAATCTGTGTCAAAACTTTGTTAGGAATTATGTGATCCTTACTAGCTGGAAATAGGGAGATGGGGCATGAAGTTATTTCTGGGAGTTGGAGACATACCCACTTTAGCTCAGTTCTGGGCATCTTTGAAATACCTATTCAAACTTATTCCTATATAGTAACTTGCTACTTGGAATGAGAAAGTGCTTGCTTAAAGCAACGTGCTGTATGTTCTGAATGCCCGAATTGGGAATCTGTGTCAAAACTTTGTTAGGAATTATGTGATCCTTACTAGCTGGAAGTAGGGAGATGGGGCATGAAGTTATTTCTAGGAGTTGGAGACATACCCACTTTAGCTCAGTTCTGATCATTTTTGAAATACCTATACAAACTTGTTCCTACATAGTAACTTGCTACTTGGAATGAGAAAGTGCTTGCTTAAAGCAACGTGCTACATGTTCTGAATGCCCGAATTGGGAATCTGTGTCAAAACTTTGGTAGGCATTATGTGATCCTTACTAGCTGGAAGTAAGGGAGATGGGCATGAAGTTATTTCTAGGATTTGGAGACATACCAAGTTTAGCTCTGTTCTGGGCATCTTTGAAATACCTATACTAACTTGTTTCTTCATAGTAACTTGCAACTTTGAATGAGAATGTGCTTGCTTACAGCAACGTGCTATATGATCTGAATGCCCGAATTGGGAATCTGTGTCAAAACTTTGTTAGGTATTATGTTATCCTTACTAGCTGGAAGTAAGGGAGATGGGGCATGAAGTTATTTCTAGGAGTTTGAGACATACCAAGTTTAGCTCAGTTCTGGGCATCTTTGAAATACCTATACAAACTTGTTCCTACGTAGTAACTTGCAAATTTGAATGATAATGTGCTTGCTTACAGCAACGTGCTATACGTTCTGAATGCCCGAATTGGGAATCTGTGTCAAAACTTTGTTAGGAATTATGTGATCCTTACTAGCTGGAAGTAAGGGAGATGGGGCATGAAGTTATTTCTAGGAGTTGGAGACATACCAAATTTAGCTCAGTTCTGGGCATCTTTGAAAGTCCTATACAACCTTGTTCCTACATAGTAACTTGCAACTTTGAATGAGAAAGTGCTTGCTTAAAGCAACGTACTACATGTTCTGAATGCCCGAATTGGGAATCTGTGTCAAAACTTTGTTAGGAATTATGTGATCTTTACTAGCTGGTAGTAAGGGAGATGGGGCATGAAGTTATTTCTAGGAGTTGGAGACATACCAAGTTTAGCACAATTCTGGGCATCTTTGAAAGTCCTACACAAACTTCTTCTTCCATTGTAACTTGCAACTTTGAATGAGAATGTGCTTGCTTACAGCAACGTGCTCTATGTTCTGAATGCCCGAATTGGGAATCTGTGTCAAAACTTTGTTAGGAATTATGTGATCCTTACTAGCTGGAAGTAAGGGAGTTGGTGCATGAAGTTATTTCTAGGAGTTGGACACATACCAATTTTAGCTCAGTTCTGGGCATCTTTGAAGTACCTATACAAACTTGTTCCTACATAGTAACTTGCAACTTTGAATGAGAATGTGCTTGCTTGCAGCAACGGGCTATATGTTCTCAATGCCCGAATTGGGAATCTGTGTCAAAACTTTGTTAGGAATTATGTGAACCTTACTAGATGGAAGTAAGGGAGATGGGGCGTGAAGTTATTTCTAGGAGTTGGAGACATAACCACTTTAGCTCATTTCTGGGCATCTTTGAAATACCTATACAAACTTGTTCCTACATAGTATCTTGCTACTTGAAAAAAGAAAGTGCTTGCTTAAAGCAACGTGCTATATCTTCTGAATGCCCGAATTGGGATTCTGTGTCAAAACTTTGTTAGGAATTATGTGATCCTTACAAGCTGGAAGTAAGTGAGATGGGGCGTGAAGTTATATCTAGGAGTTGGAGACATACCAAGTTTAGCTCAGTTCTGTGCATCTTTGAAAGTCCTATACAAACTTGTTCCTACATAGTAACTTGCAACTTTGAATGAGAATGTGCTTGCTTACAGCAACGTGCTATATGTTCTGAATGCCCGAATTGGGAATCTGTTTCAAAACTTTGTTAGGAATTATGTGATCCTTACTAGCTGGAAGTAAGGGAGATGGGACATGAACTTATTTCTAGGAGTTGGAGACATACCAAGTTTAGCTCAGTTCTGCGCATCTTTGAAATACCTATACAAACTTGTTCCTACATAGTAACTTGCAACTTTGAATGAGAGTGTGCTTGCTTAGAGCAACGTGCTATATGTTCTGAATGCCGAATTGGGAATCTGTGTCAAAACTTTGTGAGGAATATTGTGATCCTTACTAGCTGGAAGTAAGGGAGATGGGGCATGATGTTATTTCTAGGAGTTGGAGACATACCCACTTTAGCTCAGTTCTGGGCATCTTTGAAATACCTATAGAAACTTGTTCCTACATAGTAACTTGCTACTTGGAATGAGAAAGTGCTTGCTTAAAGTAACGTGCTATATGTTCTGAATGCCCGAATTGAGAATCTGTATCAAAAATTTGTTAGGAATGATGTGATCCTTACTAGCTGTAAATAAGGGATTTGGTGCATGACGTTATTTCTAGGTGTTGGACACATACCAAGTTTAGCTCAGTTCTGGGCATCTTTGAAATACCTATACAAACTTGTTCCTACATAGTAACTTGCAACTTTGAATGAGAAAGTGCTTGCTTAAAGCAACGTGCTATATGTTCTGAATGCCCGAATTTGGAATCTGTGTCAAAACTTTGTTAGGATTTATGTGATCCTTACTAGCGAGAAGTAAGGGAATTGGTGCATGAAGTTATTTCTAGGAGTTGGACACATACCAAGTTTAGCTCAGTTCTGGGCATCTTTGAAATACCTATACAAACTTCTTCCTACATAGTAACTTGCAACTTTGAATGAGAATGTGCTTGCTTGCAGCAACGTGCTATATGTTCTGAATGCCCGAATTGGGAACCTGTGTCAAAACTTTGTTAGGAATTATGTGATCCTTACTAGCTGGAAGTAAGGGAGATGGGGCATGAAGTTATTTCTAGGAGTTGGAGACATACCCACTTTAGCTCAGTTCTGGGCATCTTTGAAATACCTATACAAACTTGTTCCTACATAGTTACTCGCAACTTTGAATGAAAATGTGCTTGCTTACAGCAACGTGCTATATGTTCCGAATGCCCGAATTGGGAATCTGTGTCAATATTTTGTTAGGAATTATGTGATCCTTACTAGATGGAAATAAGGGAGATGGGGCGTGAAGTTATTTCTAGGAGTTGGAGACATACCCACTTTAGCTCAGTTCTGGGCATCTTTGATATACCTATAGAAACTTGTTCCTACATAGTAACTTGCTACTTGGAATGAGAAAGTGCTTACTTAAAGCAACGTGCTACATGTTCTGAATGCCCCAATTGGGAATCTGTGTCAAAACTTTGTTAGGAATTATGTGATCTTTACTAGCTGGAAGTAGGGAGATGTGGCATGAAGTTATTTCTGGGAGTTGGAGACATTCCCACTTTATCTCAGTTCTGGGCATCTTTGAAATACCTATAGAAACTTGTTCCTACATAGTAACTTGCTACTTGGAATGAGAAAGTGCTTGCTTAAAGCAACGTGCTACATGTTCTGAATGCCCGAATTGGGAATCTGTGTCAAAACTTTGTTAGGAATTATGTGATCCTTACTAGCTGGAAATAGGGAGATGGGGCATGAAGTTATTTCTGGGAGTTGGAGACATACCCACTTTAGCTCAGTTCTGGGCATCTTTGAAATACCTATTCAAACTTGTTCCTACATAGTAACTTGCTACTTGGAATGAGAAAGTGCTTGCTTAAAGCAACGTGCTGTATGTTCTGAATGCCCGAATTGGGAATCTGTGTCAAAACTTTGTTAGGAATTATGTGATCCTTACTAGCTGGAAGTAGGGAGATGGGGCATGAAGTTATTTCTAGGAGTTGGAGACATACCCACTTTAGCTCAGTTCTGATCATTTTTGAAATACCTATACAAACTTGTTCCTACATAGTAACTTGCTACTTGGAATGAGAAACTGCTTGCTTAAAGCAACGTCCTACATGTTCTGAATGCCCGAATTGGGAATCTGTGGCAAAACTTTGGTAGGCATTATGTGATCCTTACTAGCTGGAAGTAAGGGAGATGGGCATGAAGTTATTTCTAGGATTTGGAGACATACCAAGTTTAGCTCTGTTCTGGGCATCTTTGAAATACCTATACTAACTTGTTTCTTCATAGTAACTTGCAACTTTGAATGAGAATGTGCTTGCTTACAGCAACGTGCTATATGATCTGAATGCCCGAATTGGGAATCTGTGTCAAAACTTTGTTAGGTATTATGTGATCCTTACTAGCTGGAAGTAAGGGAGATGGGGCATGAAGTTATTTCTAGGAGTTGGAGACATACCAAATTTAGCTCAGTTCTGGGCATCTTTGAAAGTCCTATACAACCTTGTTCCTACATAGTAACTTGCAACGTTGAATGAGAAAGTGCTTGCTTAAAGCAACGTACTACATGTTCTGAATGCCCTAATTGGGAATCTGTGTCAAAACTTTGTTAGGAATTATGTGATCTTTACTAGCTGGTAGTAAGGGAGATGGGGCATGAAGTTATTTCTAGGAGTTGGAGACATACCCACTTTACCTGAGTTCTGGGCATCTTTGAAATACCTGTACAAACTTGTTCCTACATAGTAACTTGCAACTTTGAATGAGAATGTGCAAGCTTACAGCGCCTGCTACATGTTCTGAACGCCTGAATTGGGAATCTGTGTCAAAACTTTGTTAGGAATTATGTGATCCTTACTAGGTGGAAGTAAGGGTGATGGGACATGGATTTATTTCTAGGAGTTGGAGTCATACCCACTTTAGCTCAGTTCTTTGCATCTTTGAAATACCTATAGAAACTTGTTCCTACATAGTAACTTGCTACTTGGAATGAGAAAGTGCTTGCTTAAAGCAACGTGCTATATGTTCTGAATGCCCGAATTGGGAATCTGTGTCAAAATTTGTTAGGATTTATGTGATCCTTACTAGATGGAAGTAAGGGAGATGGGGCGTGAAGTTATTTCTAGGAGTTGGAGACATACCAAGTTTAGCACAGTTCTGGGCATCTTTGAAATTCCTATACAAACTTGTTCTTCCATTGTAACTTGCAACTTTGATTGAGAATGTGCTTGCTTACAGCAACGTGCTTCATGTTCTGAATGCCCGAATTGGGAATCTGTGTCAAAACTTGTTAGGAATTATGTGATCCTTACTAGCTGGAAGTAAGGGAGTTGGTGCATGAAGTTATTTCTAGGAGTTGGACACATACCAAGTTTAGCTCAGTTCTGGGCATCTTTGAAATATCTATACAAACTTGTTCCTACATAGTAACTTGCAACTTTGAATGAGAATGTGCTTGCTTGCAGCAACGTGCTATATGTTCTCAATGCCCGAATTGGGAATCTGTGTCAAAACTTTGTTAGGAATTATGTGATCCTTACTAGATGGAAGTAAGGGAGATGGGGCGTGAAATTATTTCTAGGAGTTGGAGACATACCCACTTTAGCTCAGTTCTGGGCATCTTTGAAATACCTATAGAAACTTGTTCCTACATAGTAACTTGCTACTTGGAATAAGAAAGTGCTTGCTTTAAGTAACGTGCTATATGTTCTGAATGCCCGAATTGAAAATCTGTGTCAAAAATTTGTTAGGAATGATGTGATCCTTACTAGCTGCAAATAAGGAATTTGGTGCATGACGTTATTTCTAGGTGTTGGACACATACCAAGCTTAGCTCAGTTCTGGGCACCTTTGAAATACCTATACAAACACGTTCCTACATAGTAACTTGCAACTTTGAATGAGAAAGTGCTTTCTTAAAGCAACGTGCTATATGTTCTGAATGCCCGAATTGGGAATCTCTGTCAAAACTTTGTTAGGATTTATGTGATCCTTATTAGCGAGAAGTAAGGGAATTGGTGCATGAAGTTATTTCTAGGAGTTGGACACATACCAAGTTAAGCTCAGTTCTGGGCATCTTTGAAATACCTATACAAACTTGTTCCTACATAGTAACTTGCAACTTTGAATGAGAATGTGCTTGCTTGCAGCAACGTGCTATATGTTCTGAATGCCTGAATTGGGAATCTGTGTCAAAACTTTGTTAGGAATTATGTGATCCTTACTAGCTGGAAGTAAGGGAGATGGGGCATGAAGTTATTTCTAGGAGTTGGAGACATACCCACTTTAGCTCAGTTCTGGGCATCTTTGAAATACCTATACAAACTTGTTCCTACATAGTATCTTGCAACATTGAATGAAAATGTGCTTGCTTACAGCAACGTGCTATATGTTCTGAATGCCCGAATTGGGAATCTGTGTCAAAACTTTGTTAGGAATTATGTGATCCTTACTAGGTGGAAGTAAGGGAGATGGAGCATGAAGTTATTTGTAGGAGTTGGAGACATACCCACTTTAGCTCAGTTCTTTGCATCTTTGAAATACCTATATAAACTTGTTCCTACATAGTAACTTGCTACTTGGAGTGAGAAAGTGCTTGCCTAAATCAACGTGCTATATGTTCTGAATGCCCAAATTGTGAATCTGTGTCAAAACTTGTTAGGATTTATGTGATCCTTACTAGCTGGAAGTAAGGGAGATGGGGTATGAAGTTATTTCTAGGAGTTGGAGACATAACATGTTTAGCTCAGTTCTGGGCATCTTTGAAAGTCCTATACAAACTTGTTCTTCCATTGTAACTTGCTACTTGGAATGAGAAAGTGCTTCCTGAAACCAACGTGCTATATGTTCTGAATACCCGAATTGGGAATCTGTGTCAAAACTTTGTTAGGAATTATGTGATCCTTACTAGCTGGCAGTAAGGGAGTTGATGCATGAAGTTATATCTAGGAGTTGGAGACATACCCACTTTAGCTCAGTTCTGGGCATCTTTGAAATACCTATACAAACTTGTTCCTACATAGTAACTTGCAACTTGGAATGAGAATGTGCTTGCTTACAGCAACGTGCTATATGTTCTGAATGCCCAAAATTGGAATCTGTGTCAAAACTTTGTTTGGAATTATGTGATCCTTACTAGATGGAAGTAAGGGAGATGGGGCGTGAAGTTATTTCTACGAGTTGGAGACATACCCACTTTAGCTCAGTTCTGGGCATCTTTGAAATACCTATACAAACTTGTTCCTACATAGTAACTTGCTACTTGGAATGAGAAAGTGCTTGCTTAAAGCAACGTGCTACATGTTCTGAATCCCCGAATTGGGAATCTGTGTGAAAACTTTGGTAGGCATTATGTGATCCTTACTAGCTGGAAGTAAGGGAGAAGGGGCATGAAGTTATTTCTAGGAGTTGGAGACATACCCACTTTAGCTCAGTTCTTTGCATCTTTGAAATACCTATAGAAACATGTTCCTACATAGTAACTTGCTACTTGGAATGAGAAAGTGCTTGCTTAAAGCAACGTGCTAAAAGTTCTGAATGCCCGAATTGGGAATCTGTGTCAAAACTTTGTTAGGAATTATGTGATCCTTACTAGCTGGAAGTAGGGAGATGGGGCATGATGTTATTTCTGGGAGTTGGAGACATACCCACTTTAGCTCAGTTCTGGGCATCTTTGAAATACCTATACAAACTTGTTCCTACATAGTAACTTGCTACTTGGAATGAGAAAGTGCTTGCATAAAGCAACGTGCTACATGTTCTGAATCGCCGAATTGGGAATCTGTGTGAAAACTTTGGTAGGCATTATGTGATCTTTACTAGCTGGAAGTAAGGAAGATGGGGCATGAACTTATTTCTAGGAGTTGGAGACCTACAAAGTTTAGCTCAGTTCTGGGCATCTTTGAAATACATATACAAACTTGTTCCTACATAGTAACTTGCAACTTTGAATGAGAATGTGCTTGCTTAAAGCAACGTGCTATAGGTTCTGAATGCCCGAATTGGGAATCTGTGTCAAAACTTTGTTAGGAATTATGTGATCCTTACTAGCTGGAAGTAAGGGAGATGGGGCATGAAGATATTTCTAGGAGTTGGAGACATACCAAGTTTAGCACAGTTCTGGGCATCTTTGAAATTCCTATACAAACTTGTTCTTCCATTGTAACTTGCAACTTTGATTGAGAATGTGCTTGCTTACAGCAACGTGCTTCATGTTCTGAATGCCCGAATTGGGAATCTGTGTCAAAACTTGTTAGGAATTATGTGATCCTTACTAGCTGGAAGTAAGGGAGTTGGTGCATGAAGTTATTTCTAGGAGTTGGACACATACCAAGTTTAGCTCAGTTCTGGGCATCTTTGAAATATCTATACAAACTTGTTCCTACATAGTAACTTGCAACTTTGAATGAGAATGTGCTTGCTTGCAGCAACGTGCTATATGTTCTCAATGCCCGAATTGGGAATCTGTGTCAAAACTTTGTTAGGAATTATGTGATCCTTACTAGATGGAAGTAAGGGAGATGGGGCGTGAAATTATTTCTAGGAGTTGGAGACATACCCACTTTAGCTCAGTTCTGGGCATCTTTGAAATACCTATAAAAACTTGTTCCTACATAGTATCTTGCTACTTGAAAAAAGAAAGTGCTTGCTTAAAGCAACGTGCTACATGATCTGAATGCCCGAATTGGGAATCTGTGTGAAAACTTTGGTAGGCATTATGTGATCCTTACTAGCTGGAAGTAAGGGAGATGGTGCATGAAGTTATTTCTAGGAGTTGGAGACATACCAAGTTTAGCTCAGTTCTGGGCATCTTTGAAATACCTATACAAACTTGTTTCTACATAGTAACTTGCAACTTTGAATGAGAATGTGCTTGCTTAAAGCAACGTGCTATATGTTCTGAATGCCCGAATTGGGAATCTGTGTCAAAACTTTGTTAGGAATTATGTGATCCTTACTAGCTGGAAATAAGGGAGATGGGGCATGAAGTTATTTCTAGGAGTTGGAGACATACCAAGTTTAGCTCAGTTCTGGGCATCTTTGAAATACCTATACAAACTTGTGCCTACATAGTAACTTGCAACTTTGAATGAGAATGTGCTTGCTTACAGCAACGTGCTATATGTTCTGAATGCCCGAATTGGGAATCTGTGTCAAAACTTTGTTAGGAATTATGTGATCCTTACAAGATGGAAGTAAGGGAGATGGGGCATGAAGTTATTTCTAGGAGTTGGAGACATACCCACTTTAGCTCAGTTCTGGGCATCTTTGACATAGCTATACAAACTTGTTCCTACATAGTAACTTGCTTCTTGCAATGAGAAAGTGCTTGCTTAAAGCAACGTGCTAAATGTTCTGAATGCCCGAATTGGGAATCTGTGTCAAAACTTTGTTAGGAATTATGTGATCCTTACTAGCTGGAAGTAGGGAAATGGGGCATGAAGTTATTTCTAGGAGTTGGAGACATACCCACTTTAGCTCTGTTCTGGGCATCTTTGAAATACCAATACAAACTTGTTCCTACATAGTAACGTGCTACTTGGAATGAGAAAGTGCTTGCATAAAGCAACGTGCTACATGTTCTGAATCCCCGAATTGGGAATCTGTGTGCAAACTTTGGTAGGCATTATGTGATCTTTATTAGCTGGAAGTAAGGGAGATGGGGCATGAACTTATTTCTAGGAGTTGGAGACATACCAAGTTTAGCTCAGTTCTGGGCCTCTTTGAAATACCTATACAAACTTGTTCCTACATAGTAACTTGCAACTTTGAATAAGAATGTGCTTGCTTAAAGCAACGTGCTATAGGTTCTGAATGCCCGAATTGGGAATCTGTGTCAAAACTTTGTTAGGAATTATGTGATCCTTACTAACTGGAAGTAAGGGAGATGGGGCATGAAGTTATTTCTAGGAGTTGGAGACATACCAAGTTTAGCTCAGTTCTGGGCCTCTTTGAAATACCTATACAAACTTGTTCCTACATAGTACCTTGCTACTTGGAATGAGAAAGTGCTTGCTTAAAGCAACGTGCTACATGATCTGAATGCCCGAATTGGGAATCTGTGTCAAAACTTTGTTAGGAATTATGTGATCCTTACCAGCTGGAAGTAAGGGAGTTGGGGCATGAAGTTATTTCTAGGAGTTGGAGACATACACACTTTAGCTTAGTTCTGGGCATCTTTGAAATACCTATAGAAACTTGTTCCTACATCGTAACTTGCAACTTTGAATGAGAAAGTGCTTGCTTAAAGCAACGTGCTACATGTTCTGAATGCCCGAATTGGGAATCTGTGTCAAAACTTTGTTAGGAAATATGTGATCCTTACTAGCTGGAAGTAAGGGAGATGGGGCATGAAGTTATTTCTAGGAGTTGGAGACATACCCACTTTACCTCAGTTCTGGGCATCTTTGAAATACCTGTACAAACTTGTTCCTACATAGTAACTTGCAAATTTGAATGAGAATGTGCAAGCTTACAGCGCCTGCTACATGTTCTGAATGCCTGAATTGGGAATCTGTGTCAAATCTTTGTTAGGAAATATGTGATCCTTACTAGGTGGAAGTAAGGGAGATGGGGCATGAAGTTATTTCTAGGAGTTGGAGACATACCCACTTTAGCTCAGTTCTGGGCATCTTTGAAATAGCTATACAAACTTGTTCCTACATAGTAATTTGCTACTTGGAATGAGAAAGTGCTTGCTTAAAGTAACGTTGTACATGCTCTGAATGCCCGAATTGGGAATGTGTGTCAAAACATTGTTAGGAATTATGAGGTCCTTACTAGCTGGAAGTAAGGGAGATGGAGCATGAAGTTATTTCTAGGAGTTGGAGACATACCATGTTTAGCTGAGTTCTGGGCATCTTTGAAATACCTGTACAAACTTGTTCCTACATAGTAACTTGCTACTTTGAATGAGAATGTGCAAGCTTACAGCGCGTGCTACATGTTCTGCATGCCTTAATTGGGAATCTGTGTCAAATCTTAGTTAGGTATTATGTGATCCTTACAGGGTGGAAGTAATGGAGATGCGGCATGAAGTTATTTCTAGGATTTGGAGATATACCCACTTTAGCTCAGTTCTTTGCATCTTTGAAATACCTATAGAAACTTGTTACTACATAGTAACTTGTTACTTGGAATGAGAAAGTGCTTGCTTAAAGTAACGTGCTATATGTTCTGAAGGCCGAAATGGGAATCTGTGTCAAAACATTGTTAGGAATTATGTGATCCTTACTAGCTGGAAGCAGGGAGATGGGGCATGAAGTTATTTCTAGGAGTTCGAGACATACCCACATTAGCTCAGTTCTGGGCATCTTTGAAATACCTATACAAACTTGTTCCTACATAGTAACTGCTACTTGGAATGAGAAAGTGCTTGCTTAAAGCAACGTGCTACATGTTCTGAATGCCCGAATTGGGAATCTGAGTGAAAACTTTGGTAGGCATTATGTGATCCTTACTAGCTGGAAGTAAGGGAGATGGGGCATGAAGTTATTTCTAGCAGTTGGAAACATACCAAGTTTAGCTCAGTTCTGGGCACCTTTGAAATACCTATACAAACTTGTTCCTACATAGTAACTTGCAACTTTGAATGAGAATGTGCTTGCTTACAGCAACGTGCTATATGTTCTGAATGCCTGAATTGGGAATCTGTGTCAAAACTTTGTTAGGAATTATGTGATCCTTACTAGCTGGAAGCAGGGAGATGGGGCATGAAGTTATTTCTAGGAGTTGGAGACATACCCACTTTAGCTCAGTTCTGGGCATCTTTGAAATACCTATACAAAATTGTTCCTACATAGTAACTTGCTACTTGGAATGAGAAAGTGCTTGCTTAAAGCAACGTGCTACATATTCTGAATGCCCGAATTGGGAATCTGTGTGAAAACTTTGGTAGGCATTATGTGATCCTTACTAGCTGGAAGTAAGGGAGATGGGGCATGAACTTATTTCTAGGAGTTGGAGACATACCCACTTTAGCTCAGTTCTGGGCATCTTTGAAATACCTATACAAACTTGTGCCTACATAGTAACTTGCAACTTTGAATGAGAATGTGCTTGCTTACAGCAACGTGCTATATGTTCTGAATGCCCGAATTAGGAATCTGTGTCAAAACTTTGTTGGGAATTATGTGATCCTTACTAGCTGGAAGTAAGAGAGATGGGGCATGAAGTTACTTCTAGGAGTTTGAGACATACCCACTTTAGCTCAGTTCTGGGCATCTTTGAAATACCTATACAAACTTGTTCCCACATAGTAACTTGCTACTTGGAATGAGAATGTTCTTGCTTAAAGCAACGTGCTACATGTTCTGAATGACCGAATTGGGAATCTGTGCGAAAACTTTGGTAGGCATTATGTGATCCTTACTAGCTGGAAGTAAGGGAGATGGAACATGAACTTATATCTAGGAGTTGGAGACATACCAAGTTTAGCTCAGTTCTGGGCATCTTTGAAATACCTATACAAACTTGTTACTACATAGTAACTTGCAACTTTGAATGAGACTGTGCTTGCTTAAAGCAACGTGCTATATGTTCTGAAGGCCCGAAATGGGAATCTGTGTCAAAACATTGTTAGGAATTATGTGATCCTTACTAGCTGGAAGCAGGGAGATGGGGCATGAAGTTATTTCTAGGAGTTCGAGACATACCCACTTTAGCTCAGTTCTGGGCATCTTTGAAATACCTATACAAACTTGTTCCTACATAGTAACTGCTACTTGGAATGAGAAAGTGCTTGCTTAAAGCAACGTGCTACATGTTCTGAATGCCCGAATTGGGAATCTGAGTGAAAACTTTGGTAGGCATTATGTGATCCTTACTAGCTGGAATTAAGGGAGATGGGGCATGAACTTATTTCTAGGTGTTGGAGACATACCCACTTTAGCTCAGTTCTGGGCATCTTTGAAATACCTATACAAACTTGTTCCTACATAGTAACTTGCTACTTGGAATGAGAAAGTGCTTGCTTAAAGCAACGTGCTATATGTTCTGAATGCCCGAATTGGGAATCTGTGTCAAATCTTTGTTAG
The DNA here is from genome assembly GCF_020826845.1 of Diceros bicornis minor. Taxonomy (NCBI): domain Eukaryota; kingdom Metazoa; phylum Chordata; class Mammalia; order Perissodactyla; family Rhinocerotidae; genus Diceros; species Diceros bicornis. The sequence continues at coordinate 1,032,183 of NW_026691729.1, forward strand.
GAATTATGTGATCCTTACTAGCTGGAAGTAGGGAGATGGGGCATGAAGTTATTTCTTGGAGTTGGAGACATACCCACTTTAGCTCAGTTCTGGGCATCTTTGACATAGCTATACAAACTTGTTCCTACATAGTAACTTGCTACTTGGAATGAGAATGTGCTTGCTTACAGCAACGTGCCACATGTTCTGAATGCCCGAATTGGGAATCTGTGTCAAAACTTTGTTAGGAATTATGTGATCCTTACTAGCTGGAAGTAAGGGAGATGGGGCATGAAGTTATTTCTAGGAGTTGGAGACATACCAAGTTTAACTCAGTTCTGGGTATCTTTGAAAGTCCTATACAAACTTGTTCCTACATAGTAACTTGCAACTTTGAATGAGAATGTGCTTGCTTACAGCAACGTGCTATATGTTCTGAATGCCCGAATTGGGAATCTGTGTCAAAACTTTGTTGGGAATTATGTGATCCTTACTAGCTGGAAGTAAGGGAGATGGGGCATGAAGTTATTTCTAGGAGTTGGAGACATACAAAGTTTAGCTCAGTTCTGGGCATCTTTGAAATACCTATACAAACTTGTACCTACATAGTAACTTGCAACTTTGAATGAGAATGTGCTTGCTTAAAGCAACGTGCTATATGTTCTGAATGCCCGAATTGGGAATCTGTGTCAAAACTTTGTTAAGGAATTATGTGATCCTTAATAGCTGGAAGTAAGGGACATGGAGCATGAAGTTATGTCTAGCAGTTGGAGACATACAACGTTTAGCTCAGTTCTGGGCATCTTTGAAATACCTATACAAACTTGTTCCTACATAGTAACTTGCAACTTTGAATGAGAATGTGCTTGCTTACAGCAACGTGCTATATGATCTGAATGCACGAATTGGGAATCTGTGTCAAAAGTTTGTTAGGAATTATGTGATCCTTACTAGCTGGAAGTAAGGTACATTGGGCATGTAGTTATTTCTAGGAGTTGGAGACATACCAAGTTTAGCTCAGTTCTGGGCATCCTTGAAATAACTATACAAACTTGTTCCTACATAGTAACTTGCAACTTTGAATGAGAATGTGCTTTCTTACAGCAACGTGCTATATGTTCTGAATGCCCGAATTGGGAATCTGTGTCAAAACATTGTTAGGAATTATGTGATCCTTACTAGCTGGAAGTAAGGGAGATGGGGCATGAAGCTATTTCTAGGAGTTGGAAACATACAACGTTTAGCTCAGTTCTGGGCATCTTTGAAATACCTATACAAACTTGTTCCTACATAGTAACTTGCAACTTTGAATGAGAATGTGATTGCTTACAGCAACATGCTATATGTTCTGAATGCCCGAATTGGGAATCTGTGTCAAAACTTTGTTGGGAATTATGTGATCCTTACTAGCTGGAAGTAAGGGAGATGGGGCATGAAGTTATTTCTAGGAGTTGGAGACATACCAAGTTTAGCTCAGTTCTGGGCATCTTTGAAATACCTATACAAACTTGTTCCTACATAGTAACTTGCAACTTTGAATGAGAATGTGCTTGCTTACAGCAACGTGCTATGTGGTCTGAATGCCCGAATTGGATATCTGTGTCAAAAGTTTGTTAGGAATTATGTGATCCTTACTAGCTGGAAGTAAGGGAGATGGGGCATGATGTTATTTCTAGGAGTTGGAGACATACCAAGTTTAGCTCAGTTCTGGGCATCTTTGAAATACCTATACAAACTTGTTCCTACATAGTAACTTGCAACTTTGAATGAGAATGTGCTTGCTTACAGCAACGTGCTACATGTTCTGAATGCCCGAATTGGGAATCTGTGTCAAAACTTTGTTAGGAATTATGTGATGATTACTAGCTGGAAGTAAGGGAGATGGGGCATGAAGTTATTTCTAGGAGTTGGAGACATACAACGTTTAGCTCAGTTCTGGGCATCTTTGAAATACCTATACAAACTTGTACCTACATAGTAACTTGCAACTTTGAATGAGAATGTGCTTGCTTACAGCAACGTGCTATATGTTCTGAATGCCCGAATTGGGAATCTGTGTCAAAACTTTGTTAAGGAATTATGTGATCCTTAATAGCTGGAAGTAAGTGACATGGAGCATGAAGTTATTTCTAGGAGTTGGAGACATACCAAGTTTAGCTCAGTTCTGGGCATCTTTGAAATACCTATACAAACTTGTTCCTACATAGTAACTTGCAACTTTGAATGAGAATGTGCTTGCTTACAGCAACGTGCTATATGTTCTGAATGCCCGAATTGGGAATCTGTGTCAAAACTTTGTTAGGAATTATGTGATCCTTACTAGCTGGAAGTAAGGGAGATGGGCCATGAAGTTATTACTAGGAGTCGGAGACATACCAAGTTTAGCTCAGTTCTGGGCATCTTTGAAATACCTATACAAACTTGTACCTACATAGTAACTTGCAACTTTGAATGAGAATGTGCTTGCTTACAGCAACGTGCTATATGTTCTGAATGCCCGAATTGGGAATCTGTGTCAAAACTTTGTTAGGAATTATGTGATCCTTACTAGCTGGAAGTAAGGGAGATGGGGCATGAAGTTATTTCTAGGAGTTGGAGACATACCAAGTTTAGCTCAGTTCTGGGCATCTTTGAAAGTCCTATACCAACTTGTTCGTACATAGTAACTTGCAACTTTGAATGAGAATGTGCTTGCTTACAGCAACGTGCTATGTGTTCTGAATGCCCGAATTGGGAATCTGTGTCAAAACTTTGTTAGGAATTATGTGATCCTTACTAGCTGGAAGTAAGGGAGATGGGGCATAAAGTTAATTCTAGGAGTTGGAGACATACCAAGTTTAGCTCAGTTCTGGGCATCTTTGAAATACCTATACAAACTTGTTCCTACATAGTAACTTGCAACTTTGAATGAGAATGTGCTTGCTTACAGCAAAGTGCTATGTGGTCTGAATGCCCGAATTGGGAATCTGTGTCAAAAGTTTGCTGGGAATTATGTGATCCTTACTAGCTGGATGTAAGGGAGATGGGGCATGAAGTTATTTCTAGGAGTTGGAGACATACCAAGTTTAGCTCAGTTCTGGGCATCTTTGAAATACCTATACAAACTTGATCCTACATAGTAACTTGCATCCTTGAATGAGAATGTGCTTGCTTAGAGCAACGTGCTATATGTTCTGAATGCCCGAATTGGGAATCTGTGTCAAAACTTTGTTAGGAATTATGTGATCCTTACTAGCTGGAAGTAAGGGAGATGGGGCATGAAGTTATTTCTAGGAGTTGGAGACATACCAAGTTTAGCTCAGTTCTGGGCATCTTTGAAATTCCTATACAAACTTGTTCCTGCATAGTAAGTTGCAACTTTGAATGAGAATGTGCTTGCTTACAGCAACGTGCTATATGTTCTGAATGCCCGAATTGGCAATCTGTGTCAAAACTTTGTTAGGAATTATGTGATCCTTACTAGCTGGAAGTAAGGGAGATGGGGCATGAACTTATTTCTAGGAGTTGGAGACATACCCAGTTTAGCTCAGTTCTGGGCATCTTTGAAATACCTATACAAACTTGTTCCTACATAGTAACTTGCAACTTTGAATGAGAATGTGCTTGCTTACAGCAACGTGCTATATGTTCTGAATGCCCGAATTTGGAATTTGTGTCAAAACTTTGTTAGGAATTATGTGATCCTTACTAGCTGGAAGTAAGGGAGTTGGGGCATGAAGTTATTTCTAGGAGTTGGAGAAATAACAAGTTTAGCTCAGTTCTGGGCATCTTTGAAATACCTATACAAACTTGTTCCTACATAGTAACTTGCAACTTTGAAAGAGAATGTGCCTGCTTACAGCAACTTGCTATGTGGTCTGAATGCCCGAATTGGGAATCTGTGTCAAAAGTTTGCTGGGAATTATGTGATCCTTACTAGCTGGATGTAAGGGAGATGGGGCATGAAGTTATTTCTAGGAGTTGGACAGTTACCAAGTTTAGCTCAGTTCTGGGAATCTTTGAAATACCTATACAAACTTGTTCCTACATAGTAACTTGCAACTTTGAATGAGAATGTGCTTGCTTACAGCAACGTGCTATAAGTTCTGAATGCCCGAATTGGGAATCTGTGTCAAAATTTTGTTAGAAATTATGTGATCCTTACTAGCTGGAAGTAAGGGACATGGAGCATGATGTTATTTCTAGGAGTTGGAGACATACAACGTTTAGCTCAGTTCTGGGCATCTTTGAAATACCTATACAAACTTGTTCCTACATAGTAACTTGCAACTTTGAATGAGAATGTGCTTGCTTACAGCAACGTGCTATATGTTCTGAATGCCCGAATTGGGAATCTGTGTCAAAACTTTGTTAGGAATTATGTGAACCTTACTAGCTGGAAGTTAGGGAGATTGGGCATGAAGTTATTTCTAGGAGTTTGAGACATACAACGTTTAGCTCAGTTTTGAGCATCTTTGAAATACCTATACAAACTTGTTCCTACATAGTAACTTGCAACTTTGAATGAGAATGTGCTTGCTTACAGCAACGTGCTATATGTTCTGAATGCCCGAATTGGGAATCTGTGTCAAAACATATTTAGGAATTATGTGATCCTTACTAGCTGGAAGTAAGGGAGATGGGGCATGAAGTTATTTCTAGGAGTTGGAGACATACCAAGTTTAGCTCAGTTCTGGGCATCTTTGAAAGTCCTATACAAATTTGTTCCTACATAGTAACTTGCAACTTTGAATGAGAATGTGCTTGCTTACAGCAACGTGCTATATGTTCTGAATGCCCGAATTGGGAATCTGTGTCAAAACTTTGTTAGGAATTATGTGATCCTTACTAGCTGGAAGTTAGGGAGATGGGGCATGAAGTTATTTCTAGGAGTTTGAGACATACAACGTTTAGCTCAGTTCTGGGCATCTTTGAAATACCTATACAAACTTGTTCCTACATAGTAACTTGCAACTTTGAATGAGAATGTGCTTGCTTACAGCAACGGGCTATATGTTCTGAATGCCCGAATTGGGAATCTGTGTCAAAACTTTGTTAGGAATTATGTGATCCTTACTAGCTGGACGTAAGAGAATTGGGGCATGAAGTTATTTCTAGGAGTTGGACAAATACCAAGTTTAGCACAGTTCTGGGCATCTTTGAAATACCTATACAAACTTGTTCCTACATAGTAACTTGCAACTTTGAATGAGAATGTGCTTGCTTACAGCAACGTGCTATATGTTCTGAATGCCCGAATTGGGAATCTGTGTCAAAACTTTGTTAGGAATTATGTGATCCTTACTAGCTGGAAGTAAGGGAGATGGGGCATAAAGTTATTTCTAGGAGTTGGAGACATACCAAGTTTACCTCAGTTCTGGGCATCTTTGAAAGTCCTATACAAATTTGTTCCTACATAGTAACTTGCAACATTGAATGAGAATGTGCTTGCTTACAGCAACGTGCTATATGTTCTGAATGCCCGAATTGGGAATCTGTGTCAAATCTTTGTTAGGAATTATGTGATCCTTACTAGCCGGAAGTAAGAGACTTAGGGCACCAAGTTATTTCTAGGAGTTAGACAAATACCAAGTTTAGCACAGTTCTGGGCATCTTTGAAATACCTATACAAACTTGTTCCTCCATAGTAACTTGCAACTTTGAATGAGAATGTGCTTGCTTACAGCAACGTGCTATATGTTCTGAATGCCCGAATTGGGAATTTGTGTCAAAACTTTGTTAGGAATTATGTGATCCTTAATAGCTGGAAGTAAGGGAGATGGGGCATGAAGTTATTTCTAGGAGTTGGAGTCATACAACGTTTAGCTCAGTTCTGGGCATCTTTGAAATACCTATACAAACTTGTTCCTGCATAGTAACTTGCATCTTTGAATGAGAATGTGCTTGCTTACAGCAACGTACTATATGTTCTGAATGCCCGAATTAGGAATCTGTGTCAAAACTTTGTTAGGAATTATGTGATCCTTACTAGCTGGAAGTAAGGGAGATGGGGCATGATGTTATTTCTGGGAGTTGGAGACATACCAAGTTTAGCTCAGTTCTGGACATCTTTGAAATACCTATACAAACTTGTTCCTACATAGTAACTTGCAACTTTGAATGAGAATGTGCTTGCTTACAGCAACGTGCTACATGTTCTGAATGCCCGTTTTGGGAATCTGTGTCAAAACTTTGTTAGGAATTATGTGATCCTTACTAGCTGGAAGTAAGGGAGATGGGGGATGAAGTTATTTCTAGGAGTTGGAGACATACAAATTTTAGCTCAGTTCTGGGCATCTTTGAAATACCTATACAAACTTGTTCCTACATAGTAACTTGCAACTTTGAATGACAATGTGCTTGCTTACAGCAACGTGCTATATGTTCTGAATGCCCGAATTGGGAATCTGTGTCAAAACTTTGTTAGGAATTATGTGATCCTTACTAGCTGGAAGTAAGGGAGATGGGGCATGATGTTATTTCTAGGAGTTGGAGACATACAACGTTTAGCTCAGTTCTGGGCATCTTTGAAATACCCATACAAACTTGTTCCTACATAGTAACTTGCAACTTTGAATGAGAATGTGCTTGCTTACAGCAACGTGCTATGTGTTCTGAATGCCCGAATTGGGAATCTGTGTCAAAACATTGTTAGGAATTATGTGATCCTTACTAGCTGGAAATAAGGGAGATGGGGCATGAAGTTATTTCTAGGAGTTGGAGACATACAACGTTAAGCTCAGTTCTGGGCATCTTTGAAATACCTATACAAACTTGTTCCTACATAGTAACTTGCAACTTTGAATGAGAATGTGCTTGCTTGCAGCAACGTGCTATGTGTTCTGAAAGCCCGAATTGGGAATCTGTGTCAAAACATTGTTAGGAATTATGTGATCATTACTAGCTGGAAGTAAGGGAGATGGTGCATGAAGTTATTTCTAGGAGTTGGAGACATACCAAGTTTAGCTCAGTTCTGGGCATCTTTGAAAGTCCTATACAAATTTGTTCCTACATAGTAACTTGCAAATTTGAATGAGAATGTGCTTGCTTACAGCAACGTGCTATATGTTCTGAATCCCCGAATTGGGAATCTGTGTCAAAACTTTGTTAGGAATTATGTGATCCTTACTAGCTGGAAGTAAGGGAGATGGGGCATGAAGTTATTTCTAGGAGTTGGAGACATACCAAGTTTTGCTCAGTTCTGGGCATCTTTGAAATACCTATACAAACTTGTTCCTACATGGTAACTTGCAACTTTGAATGAGAATGTGCTTGCTTACAGCAACGTGCTATATGTTCTGAATGCCCGAATTGGGAATCTGTGTCAAATCTTTGTTAGGAATTATGTGATCCTTACTAGCTGGAAGTAATGGAGATGGGGCATGAAGTTATTTCTAGGAGTTGGAGACATACCAAGTTTAGGTCAGTTCTGGGCATGTTTGAAATACCTATACAAACTTGTTCCTACATAGTAACTTGCAACTTTGAATGAGAATGTGCTTGCTTACAGCAACGTGCTTTATGTTCTGAATGCCCGAATTGGGAATCTGTGTCAAAACTTTGTTAGGAATTATGTGATCCTTACTAGCTGGAAGCAAGGGAGATGTGGCATGAAGTTGTTTCTAGGAGATGGAGACATACCAAGTTTAGCTCAGTTCTGGGCATCTTTGAAATACCTATACAAACTTGTTCCTACATAGTAATTAGCAACTTTGAATGAGAATGTGCTTGCTTACAGCAACGTGCTACATGTTCTGTATGCCCGAATTGGGAATCTGTGTCAAAACTTTGTTAGGAATTATGTGATCATTACTAGCTGGAAGTAAGGGAGATGGGGCATGAAGTTATTTCCAGGAGTTGGAGACATACCAAGTTTAGCTCAGTTCTGGGCATCTTTGAAAGTCCTATACAAACTTGTTCCTACATAGTAACTTGCAACTTTGAATGAGAATGTGCTTGCTTACAGCAACGTGCTACATGTTCTGAATGCCCGAATTGGGAATCTGTGTCAAAACTTTGTTAGGAATTATGTGATCCTTACTAGCTGGAAGTTAGGGAGATGGGGCATGAAGTTATTTCTAGGAGTTTGAGACATACAACGTTTAGCTCAATTCTGGGCATCTTTGAAATACCTATACAAACTTGTTCCTACATAGTAACTTGCAACTTTGAATGAGAATGTGCTTGCTTACAGCAACGTGCTATTTGTTCTGAATGCCCGAATTCGGAATCTGTGTCAAAACTTTGTTAGGAATTATGTGATCCTTACTAGCAGGAAGTTAGGGAAATGGGGCATGAAGTTATTTCTAGGAGTTGGAGACATACAACGTTTAGCTCAGTTCTGGGCATCTTTGAAATACCTATACAAACTTGTTCCTACATAGTAACTTGCAACTTTGAATGAGAATGTGCTTGCTTACAGCAACGGGCTATATGTTCTGAATGCCCGAATTGGGAATCAGTGTCAAAACTTTGTTAGGAATTATGTGATCCTTACTATCTGGACGTAAGAGAATTGGGGCATGAAGTTATTTCTAGGAGTTGGACAAATACCAAGTTTAGCACAGTTCTGGGCATCTTTGAAATACCTATACAAACTTGTTCCTACATAGTAACTTGCAACTTTGAATGAGAATGTGCTTGCTTACAGCAACGTGCTACATGATCTGAATGCCCGAATTGGGAATCTGTGTCAAAACTTTGTTAGGAATTACGTGATCCTTACTAGCTGGAAGTAAGGGAGATGGGGCATGAAGTTATTTCTAGGAGTTGGAGACATACCAAGTTTAGCTCAGTTCTGGGCATCTTTGAAATACCTATACAAACTTGTTCCTACATAGTAATTTGCAACTTTGAATGAGAATGTGCTTGCTTACAGCAACGTGCTACATGTTCTGAATGCCCGAATTGGGAATCTGTGTCAAAACTTTGTTAGGAATTATGTGATCCTTACTAGCTGGAAGTAAGGGAGATGGGGCATGAAGTTATTTCTAGGAGTTGGAGACATACCAAATTTAGCTCAGTTCTGGGCATCTTTGAAAGTCCTATACAAACTTGTTCCTACATAGTAACTTGCAACTTTGAATGAGAATGTGCTTGCTTACAGCAACGTGCTACATGTTCTGAATGCCCGAATTGGGAATCTGTGTCAAAACTTTTTTAGGAATTATGTGATCCTTACTAGCTGGAAGTTAAGGGGTTGGGGCATGAAGTTATTTCTAGGAGTTTGAGACATACAACCTTTAGCTCAATTCTGGGCATCTTTGAAATACCTATACAAACTTGTTCCTACATAGTAACTTGCAACTTTGAATGAGAATGTGCTTGCTTACAGCAACGTGCTATATGTTCTGAATGCCCGAATTGGGAATCTGTGTCAAAACTTTGTTAGGAATTATGTGATCCTTACTAGTTGGACGTAAGAGAATTGGGGCATGAAGTTATTTCTAGGAGTTGGACAAATACCAAGTTTAGCACAGTTCTGGGCATCTTTGAAATACCTATACAAACTTGTTCCTACATACTAACTTGCAACTTTGAATGAGAATGTGCTTGCTTACAGCAACGTGCTATATGTTCTGAATGCCCGAATTGGGAATCTGTGTCAAAACTTTGTTAGGAATTATGTGATCCTTACTAGCTGGAAGTAAGGGAGATGGGGCATGAAGTTATTTCTAGGAGTTGGAGACATACCAAGTTTACCTCAGTTCTGGGCATCTTTGAAAGTCCTATACAAATTTGTTCCTACATAGTAACTTGCAACATTGAATGAGAATGTGCTTGCTTACAGCCACGTGCTATATGTTCTGAATGCCCGAATTGGGAATCTGTGTCAAATCTTTGTTAGGAATTATGTGATCCTTACTAGCTGGAAGTAAGAGACTTAGGGCACCAAGTTATTTCTAGGAGTTAGACAAATACCAAGTTTAGCACAGTTCTGGGCATCTTTGAAATACCTATACAAACTTGTTCCTCCATAGTAACTTGCAACTTTGAATGAGAATGTGCTTGCTTACAGCAACGTGCTATATGTTCTGAATGCCCGAATTGGGAATCTGTGTCAAAACTTTGTTAGGAATTATGTGATCCTTACTAGCTGGAAGTAAGGGAGATGGGGCATGAAGTTATTTCTAGGAGTTGGAGACATACCAAGTTTACCTCAGTTCTGGGCATCTTTGAAAGTCCTATACAAATTTGTTCCTACATAGTAACTTGCAACTTTGAATGAGAATGTGCTTGCTTACAGCAACGTGCTATATGTTCTGAATGCCCGAATTGGGAATCTGTGTCAAATCTTTGTTAGGAATTATGTGATCCTTACTAGCTGGAAGTAAGAGACTTAGGGCACCAAGTTATTTCTAGGAGTTAGACAAATACCAAGTTTAGCACAGTTCTGGGCATCTTTGAAATACCTATACAAACTTGTTCCTCCATAGTAACTTGCAACTTTGAATGAGAATGTGCTTGCTTACAGCAACGTGCTATATGTTCTGAATGCCCGAATTAGGAATCTGTGTCAAAACTTTGTTAGGAATTATGTGATCCTTACTAGCTGGAAGTAAGGGAGATGGGGGATGAAGTTATTTCTAGGAGTTGGAGACATACAAATTTTAGCTCAGTTCTGGGCATCTTTGAAATACCTATACAAACTTGTTCCTACATTGTAACTTGCAACTTTGAATGAGAATGTGCTTGCTTACAGCAACGTGCTATATGTTCTGAATGCCCGAATTGGGAATCTGTGTCAAAACTTTGTTAGGAATTATGTGATCCTTACTAGCTGGAAGTAAGGGAGATGGGGCATGATGTTATTTCTAGGAGTTGGAGACATACAACGTTTAGCTCAGTTCTGGGCATCTTTGAAATACCCATACAAACTTGTTCCTACATAGTAACTTGCAACTTTGAATGAGAACGTGCTTGCTTGCAGCAACGTGCTATATGTTCTGAATGCCCGAATTGGGAATCTGTGTCAAAAGTTTGTTAGAAATTATGTGATCCTTACTAGCTGGAAGTAAGGGACATGGAGCATGAAGTTATTTCTAGGAGTTGGAGACATACAACGTTTAGCTCAGTTCTGTGCATCTTTGAAATACCTATACAAACTTGTTCCTACATAGTAACTTGCAACTTTGAATGAGAATTTGTCTGCTTACAGCAATGTGCTACATGTTCTGAATGCCCGAATTGGGAATCTGTGTCAAAACTTTGTTAGGAATTATGTGATCCTTACTAGCTGTAAGTTAGGGAGATGGGGCAAGAAGTTATTTCTAGGAGTTGGACAAATACCAAGTTTAGCTCAGTTCTGGGCATCTTTGAAAGTCCTATACAAACTTGTTCCTACATAGTAACTTGCAACTTTGAATGAGAATGTGCTTGCTTACAGCAACGTGCTATATGTTCTGAATGCCCGAATTGGGAATCTGTGTCAAAAGTTTGTTAGGAATTATGTGATCCTTACTAGCTGGAAGTAAGTGAGATGGGGCATGAAGTTATTTCTAGGACTTGGAGACATACAACGTTTAGCTCAGTTCTGGGCATCTTTGAAATACCTTTACAAACTTGTTCCTACATAGTAACTTGCAACTTTGAATGAGAATGTGTTTGCTTACATCAACGTGCTATATGTTCTGAATGCCCGAATTGGGAATCTGTGTCAAAACTTTGTTAGGAATTATGTGATCCTTACTAGCTGGAAGTAAGGGAGATGGGGCACGAAGATATTTCTAGGAGTTGGACACATACCAAGTTTAGCTCTGTTCTGGGCATCTTTGAAATACCTATACAAACTTGTTCCTACATAGTAACTTGCAACTTTGAATGAGAATGTGCTTGCTTACAGCAACGTGCTATATGTTCTGAATGCCCGAATTGGGTATCTGTGTCAAAACTTTGTTAGGAATTATGTGATCCTTACTAGCTGGAAGTAAGGGAGATGGGGCATGAAGTTATTTCTAGGAGTTGGAGACATACCAAGTTTAGCTCAGTTCTGGGCATCTTTGAAATACCTATACAAACTTGTTCCTACATAGTAACTTGCAACTTTGAATGAGAATGTGCTTGCTTACAGCAACGTGCTATATGTTCTGAATGCACGAATTGGGAATCTGTGTCAAAACTTGGTAAGAATTATGTGATCCTTACTAGCTGGAAGTAAGGGAGATGTGGCATGAAGTTATTTCTAGGAGTTGGAGACATACAACGTTTAGCTCAGTTCTGGGCATCTTTGAAATACCTATACAAACTTGTTCCTACATAGTAACTTGCAACTTTGAATGAGAATGTGCTTGCTTACAGCAACGTGCTATATGTTCTGAATGCCCGAATTGGGAATCTGTGTCAAAACTTTGTTAGGAATTATGTGATCCTTACTAGCTGAAAGTTAGGGAGATGGAGCATGAAGTTATTTCTAGGAGTTTGAGACATACAACGTTTAGCTCAGTTCTGGGCATCTTTGAAATACCTATACAAACTTGTTCCTACATAGTAACTTGCAACTTTGAATAAGAATGTGCTTGCTTACAGCAACGTGCTATATGTTCTGATTGCCCGAATTGGGAATCTGAGTCAAAACTTTGTTAGGAATTATGTGATCCTTACTAGCTGGAAGTAAGGGAGATGGGGCATGAAGTTATTTCTAGGAGTTGGAGACATACCAAGTTTAGCTCACTTCTGGGCATCTTTGAAATACCTATACAAACTTGTTCCTACATAGTAACTTGCAAATTTTAATGAGAATGTGCTTGCTTACAGCAACGTGCTACATGTTCTGAATGCGCAAATTGGGAATCTGTGTCAAAACTTTGTTAGGAATTATGTGATCCTAACTAGCTGGAAGTAAGGGAGCTGCGGCATGAAGATATTTCTAGGAGTTGGAGACATATCCACTTTAGCTCAGTTCTTTGCATCTTTGAAATACCTATACAAACTTGTTCCTACATAGTAACTTGCTAATTGGAATGAGAAAGTGCTTGCTTAAAGCAACATGCTAGATGATCTCAATGCCCGAATTGGGAATCTGTGTCAAATCTTTGTTAGGAATTATGTGATCCTTACTAGCTGGAAGTAAGGGAGTTGGGACATGAAGATATTTCTAGGAGTTGGAGACATACCCACTTTAGCTCAGTTCTGGGCATCTTTGAAATACCTATACAAACTTGTTCCTACATAGTAACTTGCAACGTTGAATGAGAATGTGCTTGCTTACAGCAACGTACTAAATGTTCTGAATGCCCGAATTGGGAATCAGAGTCAAAACTTTGTTAGGAATTATGTGATCCTTACTAGCTGGAAATAAGGGAGATGGGGCATGAAGTTATTTCTAGGAGTTGGAGACATACCCACTTTACCTCAGTTCTGGGCATCTTTGAAATACCTATACAAACTTGTTCCTACATAGTAACTTGCAACTTTGGATGAGAATGTGCTTGCTTACAGCAACGTACTAAATGTTCTGAATGCCCGAATTGGGAATCTGTGTCAAAACTTTGTTAGGAATTATGTGATCCTTACTAGCTGGAAGGAAGGGAGATGGGGCATGAAGTTATTTCTAGGAGTTGGAGACATACCCACTTTAGTTCAGTTCTATGCATCTTTGAAATACCTATACAAACTTGTTCCTACATAGTAACTTGCTACTTGGAATGAGAAAGTTCTTGCTTAAAGCAACGTGCGAAATGTTCTGAATGCCCGAATTGGGATTCTGTGTGAAAACTTTCTTAGGAATTATGTGATCCTTACTAGCTGGAAGTAAGGGAGATAGGGCATGAAGTTATTTCTAGGAGTTGAAGACATAGCAAGTTAGCTCAGTTCTTGGCATCTTTGAAATACCTATACAAACTTGTTCCTACATAGTAACTTGCTAACTGGAATGAGAAAGTACTTGCTTAAAGCAACATGCTAGATGATCTGAATGCCCGAATTGGGAATCTGTGTCAAAACTTTGTTAGGAATTATGTGATCCTTACTAGATGGAAGTAAGGGAGTTGGGACATGAAGATATTTCTAGGAGTTGGAGACATACCAAGTTTAGCTCAGTTATGGGCATTTTTGAAAGTCCTATACAAACCTGTTCCTACATAGAAACTTGCAACTTTGAATGAGAATGTGCTTGCTTACAGCAACGTGCTATATGTTCTGAATGCACGAATTGGGAATCTGTGTCAAAACTTGGTAGGAATTATGTGATCCTTACTAGCTGGAAGTAAGGGAGATGTGGCATGAAGTTATTTCTAGGAGTTGGAGACATACAACGTTTAGCTCAGTTCTGGGCATCTTTGAAATACCTATACAAACTTGTTCCTACATAGTAACTTGCAACTTTGAATGAGAATGTGCTTGCTTACAGCAACGTGCTATATGTTCTGAATGCCCGAATTGGGAATATGTGTCAAAACTTTGTTAGGAATTATGTGATCCTTACTAGCTGGAAGTTAGGGAGATGGAGCATGAAGTTATTTCTAGGAGTTTGAGACATACAACGTTTAGCTCAGTTCTGGGCATCTTTGAAATACCTATACAAACTTGTTCCTACATAGTAACTTGCAACTTTGAATAAGAATGTGCTTGCTTACAGCAACGTGCTATATGTTCTGATTGCCCGAATTGGGAATCTGAGTCAAAACTTTGTTAGGAATTATGTGATCCTTACTAGCTGGAAGTAAGTGAGATGGGGCATGAAGTTATTTCTAGGAGTTGGAGACATACCAAGTTTAGCTCACTTCTGGGCATCTTTGAAATACCTATACAAACTTGTTCCTACATAGTAACTTGCAAATTTGAATGAGAATGTGCTTGCTTACAGCAACGTGCTACATGTTCTGAATGCCCAAATTGGGAATCTGTGTCAAAACTTTGTTAGGAATTATGTGATCCTAACTAGCTGGAAGTAAGGGAGCTGCGGCATGAAGATATTTCTAGGAGTTGGAGACATATCCACTTTAGCTCAGTTCTTTGCATCTTTGAAATACCTATACAAACTTGTTCCTACATAGTAACTTGCTAATTGGAATGAGAAAGTGCTTGCTTAAAGCAACATGCTAGATGATCTCAATGCCCGAATTGGGAATCTGTGTCAAATCTTTGTTAGGAATTATGTGATCCTTACTAGCTGGAAGTAAGGGAGTTGGGACATGAAGATATTTCTAGGAGTTGGAGACATACCCACTTTAGCTCAGTTCTGGGCATCTTTGAAATACCTATACAAACTTGTTCCTACATAGTAACTTGCAACGTTGAATGAGAATGTGCTTGCTTACAGCAACGTACTAAATGTTCTGAATGCCCGAATTAGGAATCAGAGTCAAAACTTTGTTAGGAATTATGTGATCCTTACTAGCTGGAAATAAGGGAGATGGGGCATGAAGTTATTTCTAGGAGTTGGAGACATACCCACTTTACCTCAGTTCTGGGCATCTTTGAAATACCTATACAAACTTGTTCCTACATAGTAACTTGCAACTTTGGATGAGAATGTGCTTGCTTACAGCAACGTACTAAATGTTCTGAATGCCCGAATTGGGAATCTGTGTCAAAACTTTGTTAGGAATTATGTGATCCTTACTAGCTGGAAGGAAGGGAGATGGGGCATGAAGTTATTTCTAGGAGTTGGAGACATACCCACTTTAGTTCAGTTCTATGCATCTTTGAAATACCTATACAAACTTGTTCCTACATAGTAACTTGCTACTTGGAATGAGAAAGTTCTTGCTTAAAGCAACGTGCGAAATGTTCTGAATGCCCGAATTGGGATTCTGTGTGAAAACTTTCTTAGGAATTATGTGATCCTTACTAGCTGGAAGTAAGGGAGATAGGGCATGAAGTTATTTCTAGGAGTTGAAGACATAGCAAGTTAGCTCAGTTCTTGGCATCTTTGAAATACCTATACAAACTTGTTCCTACATAGTAACTTGCTACTTGGAATGAGAAACTGCTTGCTTAAAGCAACATGCTAGATATTATGAATGCCCGAATTGGGAATCTGTGTCAAAACTTTGTTAGGAATTATGTGATCCTTACTAGATGGAAGTAAGGGAGTTGGGACATGAAGATATTTCTAGGAGTTGGAGACATACCAAGTTTAGCTCAGTTCTGGGCATTTTTGAAAGTCCTATACAAACTTGTTCCTACATAGTAACTTGAAAATTGGAATGAGAATGTGCTTGCTTACAGCAACGTGCTATATGTTCTGAATGCCCGAATTGGGAATCTGAGTCAAAACTTGTTAGGAATTATGTGATCCTTACTAGATGGAAGTAAGGGAGTTGGGACATGAAGTTATTTCTAGGAGTTGGAGACATACCCACTTTAGCTCAGTTCTGGGCATCTTTGAAATACCTATAGAAACTTGTTCCTACATAGTAACTTGCAACTTTGAATGAGAATGTGCTTGCTTACAGCAACGTGCTATATGTTCTGAATGCCCGAATTGGGAATCTGTGTCAAAACTTTGTTAGGAATTATGTGATCCTTACTAGCTGGAAGTAAGGGAGATGGGGCATGAAGTTATTTCTAGGAGTTGGAGACATACCCACTTTAGCTCAGTTCTGGGCGTCTTTGAAATACCTATACAAACTTGTTCCTTCATAGTAACTTGCTACATGGAATGAGAAAGTGCGTGCTTAAAGCAAGTGCTACATGTTCTGAATGCCCGAATTGGGAATCTGTGTCAAAACTTTTTTAAGGCATTATGTGATCCTTACTAGCTAGAAGTAAGGGAGATGGGGCATGAAGTTATTTCTAGGAGTTGGAGACATACCAAGTTTAGCTCAGATCTGGGCATCTTTGAAATACCTATAAAAACTTGTTCCTACATAGAAACTTGCTACTTGGAAAGGGAAAGTGCTTGCTTAAAGGAACGTGCTATATGTTCTGAATGCCCGAATTTGCAATCTGTGTCAAAAATTTGTTAGGAATTATGTGATCCTTACTAGCTGGAAGAAAGGCAAATGTGGCATGAAGTTATTTCTAGGAGTTGGAGACATACCCACTTTACCTCAGTTCTGTGAATCTTTGAAATACCTATACAAACTTGTTCCTACTTACTAACTTGCTTCTTGGAATGAAAAAGTGCTTGCTTAAAGGAACGTGCCATATGTTCTGAATGCCTGAATTGGGAATCTGTGTCAAAACTTTGTTAGGAATTATGTGATCCTTACTAGCTGGAAGTAAGGGAGATGGGGTATAAAGATATTTCTAGGAGTTGGAGACATACCAAGCTAGCTCAGTTTTGGGCATCTTTGAAATATCTATACAAAGTTGTTCCTACATAGTAACTTGCATCTTGGAATGAGAATGTGCTTGCTTACAGCAACGTGCTATATGTTCTGAATGCCCGGATTGGGAATCTGTGTCAAAACTTTGTTAGGAATTATGTGATCCTTACTAGATGGAAGTAAGGGAGATGGTGCGTGAAGTTATTTCTAGGAGTTGGAGATATACCCACTTTAGCTCAGTTCTGGGCATCTTTGAAATACCTATACAAACTTGTTCCTACATAGTAACTTGCATCTTTGAATGAGAATGTGCTTGCTTACAGCAACGTGCTATATGTTCTGAATGCCCGAATAGGGAATCTGTGGCATAACTTTGTTAGGAATTATGTGATCCTTACTAGATGGAAGTCAGGGAGATGGGGTATGAAGTTATTCTAGGAATTGGAGACATACCAAGTAGAGCTCAGTTCTGGGCATCTTTGAAAGTCCTATACAAACTTGTTCCTATAGTAACTTGCAACTTTGAATGAGAATGTGCTTGCTTACAGCAATGTGCTATATATTCTGAAAGCCCGAATTGGGAATCTGTGTCAAAACTTTGTTAGGAATTATGTGATCCTTACTAGCTGGAAGTATGGGAGTTGAGTCATGAAGTTTTTTCTAGAAGATGGACACATACCAAGTTTAGCTCAGTTCTGGGCCTCTTTGAAATACCTATACAAACTTGTTCCTGCATAGTAACTTGCATCTTTGAATGAGAATGTGCTTGCTTACAGCAACGTGCTATATGTTCTGAATGCCCGAATTGGGAATCTGTGTCAAAACTTTGTGAGGAATTATGTGATCCTTACAAGCTGGAAGTTAGGGAGATGGGGCATGAAGTTATTTCTAGGAGTTGGAGACATACCCACATTAGTTCAGTTCTTTGCTTCTTTGAAATACCTATACAAACATGTTCCTACATAGTAACTTGCTACTTGGAATGAGAAAGTGCTTGCTTAAAGCAACGTGCTAAATGTTTTGAATGCCCGAGTTGGGAATCTGTGTCAAAAATTTCTTAGGAATTATGTGATCCTTACTAGCTGGAAGTAAGGGAGATGGGGTATGAAGTTATTTCTAGGAGTTGAAGACATAGCAATTTTAGCTCAGCTCTGGGCATCTTTGAAAGTCCTATACAAACTTGTTCCTGCATAGTAACTTGCAACTTTGAATGAGAATGTGCTTGCTTACAGCAACGTGCCATATGTTCTGAATGCCCGAATTGGGAATCTGTGTCAAAACTTTGTTAGGAATTATGTGATCCTTACTAGCTGGAAGTAAGGGAGATGGGGCATGAAGATATTTCTAGGAGTTGGAGACATACCAAGTTTAGCTCAGTTCTGGGCATCTTTGAAATACCTATACAAACTTGTTCCTACATAGTAACTTGCTACTTGGAATGAAAAAGTGCCTGCTTAAAGGAACGTGCCATATGTTCTGAATGCCCGAATTGGGAATCTGTGTCAAAACTTTGTTAGGAATTATGTGATCCCTACTAGCTGGAAGTAAGGTACATGGGGCATGAAGTTATTTCTATGGGTTGGAGACATACCAAGTTTAGCTCAGTTCTGGGCATCTTTGAAATACCTATACAAACTTTTTCTTACATAGTAACTTGCATCTTTGAATGAGAATGTGCTTGCTTACAGCACGTGCTATATGTTCCGAATGCCCGAATTGGGAATCTGTGTCAAAACTTTGTTAGGAATTATGTGATCCTTACTAGCTGGAAGTAAGGGAGATGGGGAATCAAGTTATTTCTAGGAGTTGGAGACATACCAAATTTAGCTCTGTTCTGGGCATCTTTGAAATACCTATACAAACATGTTCCTACATAGTAACTTGCAACTTTGAATGAGAATGTGCTTGCTTACAACAACGTGCTATGTGTTCTGAATGCCCGAATTGAGAATCTGTGTCAAAACTTTGTTAAGAATTATGTGATCCTTACTAGGTGGAAGTAAGGGAGATGGGGCATGAAGTTATTTCTAGGAGTTTGAGACATACCCACTTTAGCTCAGTTCTGGGCATCTTTGAAATACCTATAAAAACTTGTTCCTACATAGTAACTTGCAACTTTGAATGAGAATGTGCTTGCTTACAGCAACGTGCTATATGTTCTGAATGCCCGAATTGGGAATCTGTGTCAAAACTTTGTTAGGAATTATGTGATCCTTACTAGCTGGAAGTAAGGGAGATGGGGCATGAAGTTATTTCTAGGTGTTGGAGACATACCAAGTTTAGCTCAGTTCTGGGCATCTTTGAAATACATATACAAACTTGTTCCTACATAGTTACTTACAACATTTAATGAGAATGTGCTTGCTTACAACAACGTGCTCTATGTTCTGAATGCCTGAATTGGGAATCTGTGTCAAAATTTTGTTAGGAATTATGTGATCCTTACTAGATGGAAGTAAGGGAGATGTGGCATGAAGTTGTTTCTAGGAGTTGGAGACATACCCACTTTAGCTCAGTTCTGGGCATCTTTGAAATACCTATACAAACTTGTTCCTACATAGTAACTTGCAACTTTGAATGAGAATGTGCTTGCTTACAGCAACGTGCTATATGTTCTGAATGCCCGAATTGGGAACCTGTGTCAAAACTTTGTGAGGAATTATGTGATCCTTACTAGATGGAAGTAAGGGAGATGGGGCGTGAAGTTATTTCTAGGAGTTGGAGACTTACCAAGTTTAGCTCAGTTCTGGGCATCTTTGAAATACCTATACAAACTTTTTCTTACATAGTAACTTGCATCTTTGAATGAGAATTTGATTGCTTACAGCACGTTCTATATGTTCCGAATGCCCGAATTGGGAGTCTGTGTCAAAACTTTGTTAGGAATTATGTGATCCTTACAAGCTGGAAGTAAGGGACTTGGGTCATGAAGTTATTTCTAGAAGTTGGACACATACCAAGTTTAGCTCAGTTCTGGGCAACTTTGAAATACCTATACACACTTGTTCCTGCATAGTAACTTGCATCTTTGAATGAGAATGTGCTAGCTTACAGCAACGTGCTATATGTTCTGAATGCCCGAATTGGGAATCTGTGTCAAATCTTTGTGAGGAATTATGTGATCCTTACTAGCTGGAAGGAAGGGAGATGGGGCATGAAGTTATTTCTAGGAGTTGGAGACATACCCACTTTACCTCAGTTCTGGGCATCTTTGAAATACGTATACAAACTTGTTCCTACATAGTAACTTGCTACTTGGACTGAGAAAGTTCTTGCTTAAAGCAACGTTCTATATGTTCTGAATGCCCGAATTGGGAATCTGTGTCAAAACTTTTTTAGGAATTATGTGATCCTTACTTGCTGGAAGTAAGTGAGATGGGTCATGAAGTTATTTCTAGGAGTTGGAGACATACCCACTTTAGCTCAGTTCTGGGCATCTTTGAAATACCTATTCAAATTGTTCCTACATAGTAACTTGAAACTTTGAATGAGAATGTGCTTACTTACAGCAACGTGCTATATGTTCTGAATGCCCGAATTGGGAATCTGTGTCAAAACTTTGTTAGGATTTATGTAATCCTTACTAGCTGGAAGTAAGGGAGTTGGGATATGAAGTTATTTCTAGGAGTTGGAGACATACCAAGTTTAGCTCAGTTCTGGGCATCTTTGAAATACCTATACAAACTTGGTCCTACATAGTAACTTGCAACTTTGAATGAGAATGTGCTTACTTACAGCAACGTGCTATATGTTCTGAATGCCCGAATTGGTAATCTGTGTCAAAACTTTGTTAGGAATTATGTGATCCTTACTAGCTGGAAGTAAGGGAGATGGGGCATGAAGTTATCTCTAGGAATTGGAGACATACCCACTTAACCTCAGTTCTTGGCATCTTTGAAATACCTATACAACCTGTTCCTGCATTGTAACTTGCTACTTGGAATGAGAAAGTGCTTGCTTAAAGGAACGTGCTATATGTTCTGAATGCCCGAATTTAGAATCTAAGTCAATACTTTGTTAGGAATTATGTGATCCTTACTAGCTGGAAGTAAGGGAGATGGGGCATGAAGTTGTTTCTTGGAGTTGGAGACACACCAAGTTTATCTCAGTTCTGGGCATCTTTGAAATACCTATACAAACTTGTTCCTACATAGTAACTTGCAACTTTGAATGAGAATGTGCTTGCTTACAGCAACGTGCTATATGTTCTGAATGCCCGAATTGGGAATCTGTGTCAAAACTTTGTTAGGAATTATGTGATCCTTACTAGCTGGAAGTAAGTGAGATGGGGCATGAAGTTATTTCTAGGAGTTGGAGACATACCAAGTTTAGCTCAGTTCTGGGCATCTTTTAAATACGTATACAAACTTGTTCCTACATAGTAACTTGCTACTTGGAATGAGAAAGTGCTTGATTAAAGCAACGTGCTATATGTTCTGAATGCCCGAATTGGGAATCTCTGCCAAATCTTTGTTAGGAATTATGTGATCCTTACTAGCTGGAAGTAAGTGAGATGGGTCATGAAGTTATTTCTAGGAGTTGGAGACATACCCACTTTAGCTCAGTTCTGGTCATCTTTGAAATACCTATAGAAACTAGTTCCTACATAGTAACTTGCTACTTGGAATGAGAAAGTGCTTGCTTAAAGCAACGTGCTACATGTTCTGAATGCCCGAATTGGGAATCTGTGTCAAAACTTTGCTGGGAATTATGTGATCCTTACTAGCTAGAAGTAAGGGAGATGGGGCATGAAGTTATTTCTAGGAGTTGGAGACATACCAAGTTTAGCTCAGTTCTGGGCATCTTTGAAATACCTATACAAACTTGTTCCTACATAGTAACTTGCAACTTTGAATGAGAATGTGCTTGCTTACAGCAACGTGCTATATGTTCTGAAAGCCCGAATTTGGAATCTGTGTCAAAACTTTGTTAGGAATTATGTGATCCTTACTAGCTGGAAGTAAGGGAGATGGGACATGAAGTTATTTCTAGGAGTTGGAGACATACAACGTTTAGCTCAGTTCTGGGCATCTTTGAAATACCTATACAAACTTGTTCCTACATAGTAACTTGCATCTTTGAATGAGAATGTGCTTGCTTACATCAACGTGCTATATGTTCTGAATGCCCGAATTGGGAATCTGTGTCAAAACTTTGTTGGGAATTATGTGATCCTTACTAGCTGGAGGCAAGGGAGATGGGGCATGATGTTATTTCTAGGAGTTGGAGACATACCAAGTTTACCTTAGTTCTGGGCATCTTTGAAAGTCCTATACAAACTTGTTCCTACATAGTAACTTGCTACTTGGAATGAGAAAGTGCTTGCTTAAAGTAGCGTGCTATATGTTCTGAATTCCCGAATTGGGAATCTGTGTCAAATCTTTGTTAGGAATTATGTGATCCTTACTAGCTGAAAGTAAGTGAGATGGGGCATGAAGTTATTTCTAGGAGTTGGAGACATACCCACTTTAGCTCAGTTCTGGGCATCTTTGAAATACCTATTCAAATTGTTCCTACATAGTAACTTGCAACTTTGAATGAGAATGTGCTTACTTACAGCAACGTGCTATATGTTCTGAATGCCCGAATTGGGAATCTGTGTCAAAACTTTGTTAGGAATTATGTGATCCTTACTAGCTGGAAGTAAGGGAGATGGGGCATGAAGTTTTTCTAGGAATTGGAGACATACACACTTAACCTCAGTTCTTGGCATCTTTGAAATACCTATACAAACTTGTTCCTACATAGTAACTGACAACTTTGAATGAGAACGTGCTTGCTTACAGCAACGTGCTATATGTTCTGAATGCCCGAATTGGGAATCTGTGTCAAAACTTTGTTAGGAATTATGTGATCCTTACTAGCTGGAAGTAAGGGAGTTGCGGTATGAAGTTATTTCTAGGAGTTGGAGACATACCAAGTTTAGCTCAGTTCTGGGCATCTTTGAGATACCTATACAAACTTGTTCCTACATAGTAACTTGCAACTTTGAATGAGAATGTGCTTGCTTACAGCAACGTGCTATATGTTCTGAATTCCAGAATTGGGAATCTGTGTCAAAACTTTGTTAGGAATTATGTGATCCTTACTAGCTGGAAGTAAGGGAGATGGGGCATGAAGTTATTTCTAGGAGTTGGAGACGTACCAAGTTTAGCTCAGTTCTGGGCATCTTTGAAATACCTATACAAACTTGTTCCTACATAGTAACTTGCAACTTTGAATCAGAATGTGCTTGCTTACAGCAACGTGCTATATGTTCTGAATGCCCGAATTGGGAATCTGTGTCAAAACTTTGTTAGGAATTAAGAGATCCTTACTAGATGGAAGTAAGGAAGTTGCGGCATGAAGATATTTCTAGGAGTTGGACACATCCCAAGTTTAGCTCAGTTCTGGGCATCTTTGAGATACCTACACAAACTTGATCCTGCATAGTAACTTGCAACTTTGAATGAGAATGTGCTTACTTAGAGCAACGTGCTATATGTTCTGAATGCCCGAATTGGGAATCTGTGTCAAAACTTTGTTAGAAATTATGTGATCCTTACTAGCTGGAAGTAAGGGAGATGGGGCATGAAGTTATTTCTAGGAGTTGGAGACATACCTACTTTAGTTCAGTTCTGGGCATCTTTGAAATACCTATACAAACTTGTTCCTACATAGAAACTTGCTACTTGGAATGAGAAAGTGCTTGCTTAAAGCAACGTGCTACATGTTCTGAATACCCATTTGGGAATCTGTGTCAAATCTTTGTTAGGAATTGTGTGATCCTTATTAGCTGAAAGTAAGGGAGATGGGGCATGAAGTTATTTCTAGGAGTTGGAGACATTACCAAGTTTAGCTCAGTTCTGGGCATCTTTGAAATACCTATACAAACTTGTTCCTACATAGTAACTTGCAACATTGAATGAGAATGTGCTTGCTTACAGCAACGTGCTATATGTTCTGAATGCCCGAATTTTGAATCTGTGTCAAAACTTTGTTAGAAATTATGTGATCCTTACTAGATGGAAGTAAGGGAGATGGGGCATGAAGTTATTTCTAGGAGTTGGAGACATACACACTTTAGCTCAGTTCTGGGCATCTTTGAAATATCTATACAAACTTGTTCCTACATAGTAACTTGCAACTTTGATTGAGAATGTGCTTGCTTACAGCAACGTGCTAAATATTCTGAATGCCCGAATTGGGAATCTGTGTCAAAACTTTGTTAGGAATTATGTGATCCTTACTAGATGGAAGCAAGGGAGATGTGGCATGAAGATATTTCTAGAAGTTGGAGACATACCAAATTTAGCTCAGTTCTGGGCATCTTTGAAATACCTATACAAATTTGTTCCTACAAAGTAACTTGCATCTTTGAATGAGAATGTGCTTGCTTACAGCAACGTGCTATATATTCTGAATGTCCGAATTGGGAATCTGTGTCAAAACTTTGTTAGGAATTATGTGATCCTTACTAGCTGGATGTAAGGGATTTGGGACATGAAGTTATTTCCAGGAGTTGGAGACATACCCACTTTAGCTCAGTTCTGGGCATCTTTGAAATACCTATACAAACTTGTTCCTACATAGTAACTTGCAACTTTGAATGAGAATGTGCTTGCTTACAGCAACGTGCTATATGTTCTGAATGCCCGAATTGGGAATCTGTGTCAAAACTTTGTGAGGAATTATGTGATCCTTACTAGATGAAAGTAAGGGATTGCGGCAAGAAGTTATTTCTAGGAGTTGGGCACACCCCCAGTTTAGCTCTGTTCTGGGCATCTTTGAGATACTTATACAAACTTGTTCCTACATAGTAACTTGCAACTTTGAATGAGAATGTGATTGCTTACATCAACGTGCTATATGTTCTGAATGCCCGAATTGGGAATCTGTGTCAAAACTTTGTTAGAAATTATGTGATCCTTACTAGCTGGAAGTAAGGGAGTTGGGACATGAAGTTATTTCTAGGAGTTGGAGACATACCAAGTTTAGCTCAGTTCTGGGCATCTTTGAAATACCTATACAAACTTGTTCCTACATAGTAACTTGCTACTTGGAATGAGAAAGTGCTTGCTTAAAGCAACGTGCTATATGTTCTGAAATCCCGAATTGGGAATCTGTGTCATAACTTTGTTAGGAATTATGTGATCCTTACTAGCTGGAAGTAAGTGAGATGGGGCATGAAGTTATTTCTAGGAGTTGGAGACATACCAAGTTTAGCTCAATTCTGGGCATCTTTGAAATACCTATACAAACTTGTTCCTACCTAGTAACTTGCAACTTTGAATGAGAATGTGCTTGCTCACAGCAACGTGCTATATGTTCTAAATGCCCGAATTGGGATTCTGTGTCAAAACTTTGTTGGGAATTATGTGATCCTTACTAGCTGGAAAAAAAGGAGATGGGGCATGAAGTTATTACTAGGAGTTGGAGACATACCAAGTATAACTCAGTTCTGGGCATCTTTGAAAGTCCTACACAAACTTGTTCCTACATAGTACCTTGCAACTTTGAATGAGAATGTGCTTGCTTAAAGCAACGTGCTATATGTTCTGACTGCCCGAATTGCGAATCTGTGTCAAAACTTTGTTAGGAATTATGTGATCCTTACTATATAGAAGTAAGGGAGTTGCGGCATGAAGTTATTTCTAGGAGTTGGACACATCCCAAGTTTAGCTCAGTTTTGGGAATCTTTGAGATACCTATACAAACTTGTTCCTGCATAGTAACTTGCAACTTTGAATGAGAATTTGCTTGCTTACAGCAACGTGCTATATGTTCTGAATGCCCGAATTGTGAATCTCTGTCAAAACTTTGTTAGGAATTAAGTGATCCTTACTAGATGGAAGTAAGGGAGTTGCGGCATGAAGTTATTTCTAGGAGTTGGAGACATACCAAGTTTAGCTCAGTTCTGGGCATCTTTGAAATACCTATACAAACTTGTTCCTACATAGTAACTCGCAACTTTGAATGAGAATGTGCTTGCTTACAGCAACGTGCCATATGTTCTGAATGCCCGAATTGGGAAGCTGTGTCAAAACTTTGTTAGGAATTATGTGATCCTTACTAGCTGGATGTAAGGGAGATGGGGCATGAAGTTTTTTCTAGGAGTTGGAGACATACCCACTTTACCTCACTTCTGGGCATCTTTGAAATACCTATACAAACTTGTTCCTACATAGTAACTTGCTACATGGAATGAGAAAGTGCTTGCTTAAAGCAACGTGTTATATTTTCTGAATGCCCGAATTTGGAATCTGTGTCAAAACTTTGTTAGGAATTATGTGATCCTTACTAGCTGGAAGTAAGGGAGATGGGGCATGAATTTATTTCTAGGAGTTGGAGACATACCAAGTTCAGCTCAGTTCTGGGCATCTTTGAAATACCTATACAAACTTGTTCTTACATAGTAACTTACAACTTTGAATGAGAATGTGCTTGCTTACAGCAACGTGCTCTATGATCTGAATGCCCGAATTGGGAATCTGTGTCAAAACTTTGTTAGGAATTATGTGATCCTTACTAGATGGTAGCAAGGGATTGCGGCATGAAGTTATTTCTAGGAGTTGGACACACCCCAAGTTTAGCTCTGTTCTGGGCATCTTTGAGATACATATACAAACTTGTTCCTACATAGTAACTTGCAACTATGAAAGAGAATGTGCTTGCTTAAAGCAACGTGCTATATGTTCTGAATGCCCGAATTGGGAATCTGTGTCAAAACTTTGTTAGGAATTATGTGATCCTTACAAGCTGGAAGTAAGGGAGATGGGACATGAAGTTATTTCTAGGAGTTGGAGACATACCCACTTTAGCTCACTTCTGGGCATCTTTGAAATACCTATACAAACTTGTTCTTACACAGTAACTTGCAACTTTGAATGAGAATGTGCTTGCTTACAGCAACGTGCTATATGTTCTGAATGCCCGAATTGGGAATCTGTGTCAAAACTTTGTTAGGAATTATGTGATCCTTACTAGCTGGAAGTAAGTGAGATGAGGCATGAAGATATTTCTAGGAGTTGGATACATACCCAGTTTAGCTCAGTTTTTTGCATCTTTGAAATACCTATACAAACTTGTCCCTACATAGTAACTTGCTAATTGGAATGAGAAAGTGCTTGCTAAAGCAACATGCTACATTTTCTGAATGCCCGAATTGGGAATCTGTGTCAAAACTTTGATAGGAATTATGTGATCCTTACTAGCTGGAAGTAAGGGAGATGGGGCATCAAGTTATTTCTAGGAGTTAGAGACATACCAAGTTTTGCTCTGTTCTTGGCATCTTTGAAATACCTATACAAACTTGTTCGTACATAGTATCTTGCAACTTTGAATGAGAATGTGCTTGCTTACAGCAACGTGCTATATGTTCTGAAAGCCCGAATTGGGAATCTGTGTCAAAACTTTGTTAGGAATTATGTGATCCTTACTAGCTGGAAGTAAAGGAGATGGGTCATGAAGTTATTTCTAGGAGTTGGAGACATACCAAGTTTAGCTCAGTTCTGGGCATATTTGAAATACCTATACAAATTTGTTCCTACCTAATAACTTGCTAATTGGAATAAGAAAGTGCTTGCTTAAAGGAACGTGCTATATGTTCTGAATGCCCGAATTGGGAATTTGTGTCAAAACTTTCTTAGGAATTATGTGATCCTTACTAGCTGGAAGTAAGGGAGATGAGGCATGAAGTT
Source organism: Diceros bicornis minor (assembly GCF_020826845.1). NCBI lineage: Eukaryota > Metazoa > Chordata > Mammalia > Perissodactyla > Rhinocerotidae > Diceros > Diceros bicornis. The sequence goes on from NW_026691729.1 coordinate 1,060,033, forward strand.
ATTTCCAGGAGCTGGACACATACCAAGTTTAGCTCAGTTCTGGGTATCTTTGAAATACTTATACAAACTTCTTCCTACATAGTAACTTGCATCTTTGAATGAGAATGTGCTTGCTTACAGCAACGTGCTATATGTTCTGAATGCCCGAATTGGGAATCTGTGTCAAAACTTTGTTAGGAATTATGTGATCCTTCCTAGCTGGAAGTAAGGGAGTTGGGGCATGAAGTTATTTCTAGGAGTTGGAGACATACCAAGTTTAGCTCAGTTCTGGGCATCTTTGAAAGTCCTATACAAACTTGTTCCTACATAGTAACTTGCAACTTTGAATGAGAATGTGCTTGCTTACAGCAACGTGCTACATGTTCTGAATGCCCGAATTGGGAATCTGTGTCAAAACTTTGTTAGGAATTATGTGATCTTTACTAGTTGGAAGTAAGAGAGATGGGGCATGATGTTATTTCTAGGAGTTGGAGACATACCAAGTTTAGCTCAGTTCTGGGCATCTTTGAAATACCTATAGAAACTTGTTCCTACATAGTATCTTGCATCTTTGAATGAGAATGTGCCTGCTTACAGCAACGTGCTATATGTTCTGAATGCCCGAATTGGGAATCTGTGTCAAAAGTTTGTTAGGAATTATGTGATCCTTATTAGCTGGAAGTAAGGGAGATGGGGCATGAAGTTATTTCTAAGAGTTGGAGACATACCAAGTTTAGCTCAGTTCTGGGCATCTTTGAAAGTCCTATACAAACTTGTTCTTTCATAGTAACATGCAACTTTGAATGAGAATGTGCTTGCTTACAGCAACGTGCTATATGTTCTGAATGCCCGAATTGGGAATCTGTGTCAAAACTTTCTTAGGAATTATGTGATCCTTACTAGCTTGAAGTAAGGGAGATGGGGCAGGAAGTTATTTCTAGGAGTTGGAGACATACCCACTTTAGCTCAGTTCTTTGCATCTTTGAAATACCTATCCAAACTTGTTCCTACATAGTTACTTGCTACTTGGAATGAGAAAGTTTTTGCTTAAAGCAACATGCTATATGTTCTGAATGCCCGAGTTGGGAATCTGTGTCAAATCTTTGTTAGGAGTCATGTGATTCTTACTAGCTGGAAGTAAGGGAGATGGGGCATCAAGTTATTTCTAGGAGTTAGAGACATACCAAGTTTAGCTCTGTTCTGGGCATCTTTGAAATACCTATACAAACTTGTTCCTACATAGTATCTTGCAACTTTGAATGAGAATGTGCTTGCTTACAGCAACGTGCTATATGTTCTGAATGCCCGAATTGGGAATCAGTGTCAAAACTTTGTTAGGAATTATGTGATCCTTATTAGCTGGCAGTAAAGGAGATGGGGCATGAAGTTATTTCTAGGAGTTGGAAACATACCAAGTTTAGCTCACTTCTGGGCATCTTTGAAATACCTATACAAACTTGTTCCTACATAGTAACTTGCAATTTTGAATGAGAATGTGCCTACTTACAGCAACGTGCTATATGTTCTGAATGCCCGAATTGGGAATCTGTGTCAAAACTTTGTTAGGAATTATGTGATCATTAATAGATGGAAGTAAGGCAGATGGGGCATGAAGTTATTTCTAGGAGTTGGAGACACACCAAGTTTAGCTCACTTCTGGGCATCTTTGAAATACCTATACAAACTTGTTCCTACATAGTAACTTGCAATTTTGAATGAGAATGTGCCTACTTACTGCAACGTGCTATATGTTCTGAATGCCCGAATTGGGAATCTGTGTCAAAACTTTCTTAGGAATTATGTGATCCTTACTAGCTTGAAGTAAGGGAGATGGGGAGGGAAGTTATTTCTAGGAGTTGGAGACATACCCACTTTAGCTCAGTTCTTGGCATCTTTGAAATACTTAAACAAACTTGTTCCTACATAGTTACTTGCTACTTGGAATGAGAAAGTTCTTGCTTAAAGCAACATGCTATATGTTCTGAATGCCCGAATTGGGAATCTGTGTCAAATCTTTGTTAGGAATTATGTGATCCTTACTAGCTGGAAGTAAGGGAGATGGGGCATCAAGTTATTTCTAGGAGTTAGAGACATACCAAGTTTTGCTCTGTTCTTGGCATCTTTGAAATACCTATACAAACTTGTTCCTACATAGTATCTTGCAACTTTGAATGAGAATGTGCTTGCTTACAGCAACGTGCTATATGTTCTGAAAGCCCGAATTGGGAATCTGTGTCAAAAGTTTGTTAGGAATTATGTGATCCTTACTAGCTGGAATTAAAGGAGATGGGGCATGAAGTTATTTCTAGGAGTTGGAGACATACCAAGTTTAGCTCAATTCTGGGCATATTTGAAATACCTATACAAATTTGTTCCTACCTAGTAACTTGCTAATTGGAATAAGAAAGTGCTTGCTTAAAGGAACGTGCTATATGTTCTGAATGCCCGAATTGGGAATCTGTGTCAAAATTTTGTTAGGAATTATGTGATCCTTACTAGCTGGAAGTAAGGGAGATGAGGCATGAAGTTATTTCTAGGAGTTGGACACATACCAAGTTTAGCTCAGTTCTGGGCATCTTTGAAATACCTATACAAACTTGTTCCTACATAGTAACTTGCATCTTTGAATGAGAATGTGCTTGCTTACAGCAACGTGCTATATGTTCTGAATGCCCGAATTGGGAATCTGTGTCAAAACTTTGTTAGGAATTATGTGATCCTTACTAGATGGAAGTAAGGGATTTGCGGCATGAAGTTATTTCTAGGAGTTGGAGACATACCCACTTTAGCTCAGTTCTTTGCATCTTTGAAATACCTATACAAACTTGTTCCTACATAGTTACTTGCTACTTGGAATGAGAAAGTTCTTGCTTAAAACTCATGCTATATGTTCTGAATGCCCGAATTGGGAATCTGTGTCAAATCTTTGTTAGGAATTATGTGATCCTTACTAGCTGGAAGTAAGGGAGATGGGGCATCAAGTTATTTCTAGGAGTTAGAGACATACCAAGTTTAGCTCTGTTCTGGGCATCTTTGAAATACCTATACAAACTTGTTCCTACATAGTATCTTGCAACTTTGAATGAGAATGTGCTTGCTTACAGCAACGTGCTATATGTTCTGAATGCCCGAATTGGGAATCTGTATCAAAACGTTGTTAGGAATTATGTGATCCTTACTGGCTGGAAGTAAAGGAGATGGGGCATGAAGTTATTTCTAGGAGTTGGAGACAAACCAAGTTTAGCTCAGTGCTGGGCATATTTGAAATACCTATACAAACTTGTTCCTACCTAGTAACTTGCTACTTGGAATAAGAAAGTGCTTGCTTAAAGAACGTGCTATATGTTCTGAATGCCCGAATTGGGAATCTGTGTCAAAACTTTGTTAGGAATTATGTGATCCTTACTAGCTGGAAGTAAGGGAGATGAGGCATGATGTTATTTCTAGGAGTTGGACACATACCAAGTTAAGCTCAGTTCTGGGCATCTTTGAAATACCTATACAAACTTGTTTCTACATAGTAACTTGCATCTTTGAATGAGAATGTGCTTGCTTACAGCAACGTGCTATATGTTCTGAATGCCCGAATTGGGAATCTGTGTCAAAACTTTGTTAGGAATTATGTGATCCTTACTAGCTGGAAATAAGGGAGATGGAGCATGAAGTTATTTCTAGGAGTTGGAGACATACCAAGTTTAGCTCAGTTCTGGGCATCTTTGAAAGTCCTATACAAACTAGTTCCTACATAGTAACTTGCAACTTTGAATGAGAATGTGCTTGCTTACAGCAACGTGCTATATGTTCTGAATGCCCGAATTGGGAATCTGTGTCAAATCTTTGTTAGGAATTATGTGATCCTTACTAGCTGTAAGTAAGGGAGATGGGTCATGATGTTATTTCTAAGAGTTGGAGACATACCAAGTTTAGCTCAGTTCTGGGCATATTTGAAAGTCCTATACAAACTTGTTCTTATATAGTAACTTGCAACTTTGAATGAGAATGTGCTTGCTTACAGCAACGTGTTATATGTTCTGAATGCCCGAATTCGGAATCTGTGTCAAAAATTTGTTAGGAATTATGTGATCCTTACTAGCTGGAATAAGGGAGTTGGGGCATGAAGATATTTCTAGGAGTTGGATACATACCAAGTTTAGCTCAGTTCTGGGCATCTTTGAAATACATATACAAACTTGTTCCTACATAGTAACTTGCTACTTGGAATGAGAAAGTGCTTGCTAAAGCAACATGCTATATTTTCTGAATGACCGAATTGGGAATCTGTGTCAAAACTTTGATAGGAATTATGTGATCCTTACTAGCTGGAAGTAAGGGAGATGGGGCATCAAGTTATTTCTAGGAGTTAGAGAAATACCAAGTTTAGCTCTGTTCTGGGCATCTTTGAAAGACCTATACAAACTTGTTCCTTCATAGTATCTTGCAACTTTAAATGAGAATGTGCTTGCTTACAGCAACGTGCTATATGTTCTGAATGCCCGAATTGGGAATCTGTGTCAAAACTTTGTTAGGAATTATGTGATCCTTACTAGCTGGAAGTAAAGGAGATGGGGCATGAAGTTATTTCTAGGAGTTGGAGACATACCAAGTTTAGCTCAGTTCTGGGCATCTTTGAAAAACCTATACAAACTTGTTCCTACATAGTAACTTACTACCTGGAATAAGAAAGTGCTTGCTTAAAGGAACGTGTTATATGTTCTGAATGCCCGAATTGGGAATCTGTGTCAAATCTTTGTTAGGAATTATGTGATCCTTACTAGCTGGAAGTAAGGGAGATGGGTCATGAAGTTATTTCTAGGAGTTGGAGACATACCAAGTTTAGCTCTGTTCTGGGCATTTTTGAAATACCTATACAACTTGTTCCTACATAGTAACTTACAACTTTGAATGAGAATGAGCTTACTTACAGCAACGTGCTATATGTTCTGAAAGCCCGAATTGGGAATCTGTTTCAAAACTTTGTTAGGAATTATGTGATCCTTACTAGCTGGAAGTAAGGGAGATGGGGCATGAAGTTATTTCTAATAGTTGGAGACATACCAAGTTTAGCTCAGTTCTGGGCATCTTTGAAAGTCCTATAAAAACTTGTTCTTACATAGTAACTTGCAACTTTGAATGAGAATGTGCTTGCTTACAGCAACGTGCTATATGTTCTGAATGCCCGAATTGGGAATCTGTGTCTAAACTTTGTTTGGAATTATGTGATCCTTAATATCTGGAAGTAAGGGAGTTGGAGCATGAAGTTATTTCTAGGAGTTGGACACATACCAAGTTTAGCTCAGTTCTGGGCACCTTTGAAATACCTATACAAACTTGTTCCTACATAGTAACTTGCAACTTTGAAAGAGAATGTGCTTGCTTACAGCAAAGTGCTATATGTTCTGAATGCCTGAATTGGGAATCTGTGTCAAAACTTTCTTAGGAATTATGTGATCCTTACTAGCTGAAAGTAAGGGAGATGGGGCATGAAGTTATTTCTAGGAGTTGGAGACATACCCACTTTAGCTCAGTTCTTTGCATCTTTGAAATACCTATACAAACTTGTTCCTATATAGTAACTTGCTACTTGGAAAGAGAAAGTGCTTACTTAAAGCAACATGTTATATGTTCTGAATGCCCGAATTGGGAATCTGTGTCAAATTTTTGTTAGGAATTATGTGATCCTTACTAGCTGGAAGTAAGGGAGATGAGGCATGTAGTTATTTCTAGGAGTTGGAGACATACCTAGTTTAACTCAGTTCTGGGCATCTTTGAAATATCTATACAAACTTGTTCCTACATAGTAACTTGCACCTTTGAATGAGAATGTGGTTGCTTAAAGCAACGTGCTACATGTTCTGAATGCCCGAATTGGTAATCTGTGTCAAAACTTTCTTAGGAATTATGTGATCCTTACTAGCTGGAAGTAAGGGAGATGGGGCATGAAGTTATTTCTAGGAGTTGGTGACAAACCCACGTTAGCTCAGTTCTGGGCATCTTTGAAATACCTATAGAAACTTGTTCCTACATAGCAACTTGCAACTTTGAATGAGAATGTGCTTGCTTAAAGCAACGTGCTACATGTTCTGAATGCCCGAATTGGGAATCTGTGTCAAATCTTTGTTAGGAATTATGTGATCCTTACTAGCTGAGGTAAGTGAGATGGGGCATGAAGTTATTTCTAGGAGTTGGAGAAATAAAAAGTTTAGCTCAGTTCTGGGCATCTTTGAAATACATATACAAACTTGGTCCTACATAGTAACTTGCAACTTTCAATGAGAATGTGCTTACTTACAGCAACGTGCTATATGTTCTGAATGCCCGAATTGGGAATCTGTGTCAAAACTTTGTTAGGAATTATGTGATCCTTACTAGCTGGAAATAAGGGAGATGGGGCATGAAGTTATTTCTAGGAGTTGGAGACATAGCCACTTTAGCTCAGTTCTGGACATCTTTGAAATACCTATACAAACTTGTTCCTACATAGTAACTTGCATCTTTGAATGAGAATGTGCTTGCTTACAACAACGTGCTATATGTTCTGAATGCCCGAATTAGGAATCTGTGTCAAAACTTTGTTAGGAATTTTGTGATCCTTACTAGCTGGAAGTAAGGGAGATGGGGCATGATGTTATTTCTATGAGTTGGAGACATACCAAGTTTAGCTCACTTCTGTGCATCTTTGAAATACCTATACAAACTTGTTCCTACATAGTAACATGCAACATTGAATGAGAATGTGCTTGCTTACAGCAACGTGCTATATGTTCTGAATGCCCGAATTGGGAATCTGTGTCAAAACTTTGTTAGGAATTATGTGATCCTTACTAGCAGTAAGTAAGGGAGATGGGGCATGATGTTATTTCTATGAGTTTGACACATACCAAGTTTAGCTCAGTTCTGGGCATCTTTGAAATACCTATACAAACTTGTTCCTACATAGTAACTTGCAACTTTGAATGAGAATGTGCTTGCTTACAGCAACGTGCTATATGTTCTGAATGCCCGAATTGGGAATCTCTGTCAAAACTTTGTTAGGAATTATGTGATCCTTACTAGCTGGAAGTAAGGGAGATGAGACATGAAGTTATTTCTAGGAGTTGGAGAAATACCCACTTTAGCTCAGTTCTTTGCATCTTTAAAATACCTATACACACTTGTTCCTACATAGTAACTTGCAACTTTGAATGAGAATGTGCTTGCTTACAGTAACGTGCTATATGTTCTGAATGCCCGAATTTGGAATCTGTGTCAAAATTTTGATAGGAATTATGTGATCCTTACTAGCTGGAAGAAAGGGAGATGGGGTATGAAGTTATTTCTAGGAATTGGAGACATACCAAGTTTAGCTCAGTTCTGGGCATCTTTGAAATACCTATACAAACATGTTCCTACATAGTAACTTGCTATTTGTAATGAGAAAGTGCTTGCTTAAAGGAACGTGCTATATGTTCTGAATGCCCGAATTGGGATCTGTGTCAAAACTTTGTTAGGAATTATGTGATCCTTACTAGCTGGAAGTAAGGGAGATGGGGCATGAAGTTATTTCTAAGAGTTGGAGACATACCAAGTTTAGCTCAGTTCTGGGCATCTTTGAATGTCCTATACAAACTTGTTCTTACATATTAACATGCAACTTTGAATGAGAATGTGCTTGCTTACAGCAACGTGCTATATGTTCTGAATGCCCAAATTGGGATTCTCTGTCAAAACTTTGTTAGGAATTATGTGATCCTTACTAGCTGGAAGAAAGGGAGATGGGGCATGAAGTTATTTCTAGGAATTGGAGACATACAAAGTTTAGCTCAGTTCTGGGCATCTTTGAAATACATATACAAACTTGTTCCTACCTAGTAACTTGCTACATGGAATGAGAAAGTGCTTGCATAAAGCAACGTGCTACATGTTCTGAATGCCCGAATTGGGAATCTGTGTCAAATCTTTGTTAGGAATTATGTGATCCTTACTAGCTGTAAGTAAGGGAGATGGGGCATGATGTTATTTCTATGAGTTGGAGACATACCAAGTTTAGCTCAGTTCTGGGTATACTTGAAAGTCCTATACAAACTTGTTCTTACATAGTAACTTGCAACTTTGAATGAGAATGTGCTTGCTTAAGCAACGTGCTATATGTTCTGAATGCCCGAATTGGGTATCTGTGTCAAAACTTTGTTAGGAATTATGTGATCCTTACTAGCTGGAAGTAAGGGAGATGAGGCATGAAGTTATTTCTAGGAGTTGGAGAAATACCCACTTTAGCTCAGTTCTTTGCATCTTTGAAATACCTATACAAACTTGTTCCTACATAGTAACTTGCAACTTTGAATGAGAATGTGCTTGCTTACAGCAACGTGCTATATGTTCTGAATGCCCGAATTTGGAATCTGTGTCAAAACTTTGATAGGAATTATGTGATCCTTACTAGCTGGAAGTAACGGAGATGGGGCATGAAGTTATTTCTAGGAATTGGAGACATACCAAGTTTAGCTCAGTTCTGGGCATCTTTGAAATACCTATACAAACTTGTTCCTACCTAGTAACTTGCTACTTGGAATGAGAAAGTGCTTGCTTACAGCAACATGCTATATGTGCTGAATGCCCGAATTTGGAATCTGTGTCAAAACTTTGATAGGAATTATGTGATCCTTACTAGCTGGAAGTAAGGGAGATGGGGCATGAAGTTATTTCTAGGAATTGGAGACATACCAAGTTTAGCTCAGTTCGGGGCATCTTTGAAATACCTATACAAACTTGTTCCTACCTAGTAACTTGCTACTTGGAATGAGAAAGTGCTTGCATAAAGCAACGTGCTACATGTTCTGAATGCCCGAATTGGGAATCTGTGTCAAATCTTTGTTAGGAATTATGTGATCCTTACTAGCTGGAAGTAAGGGAGTTGGGGCATGAAGTTATTTCTAGGAGTTGGACACATACTAAGATTAGCTCAGTTTGGGCATCTTTGAAATACCTATACACACTTGTTCCTACATAGTAACTTGCAACTTTGAATGAGAATGTGCTTGCTTACAGCAACGTGCTATATGTTCTGAATGCCCGAATTGGGAATCTGTGTCAAAACTTTGTTAGGAATTATGTGATCCTTACTAGCTGGAAGTAAGGGAGATGGGGCATGAAGTTATTTGTAGGACTTGGAGACATACCCACTTTAGCTCAGTTCTTTGCATCTTTGAAATACCTATACAAACTTGTTCCTACATAGTAACTTGCATCTTTGAATGAGAATGTGCTTGCTTAGAGCAACGTGCTATATGTTCTGAATGCCCGAATTGGGAATCTGTGTCAAAACTTTGTTAGGAATTATGTGATCCTTACTAGCTGTAAGTAAGGGAGATGGGGCATGATGTTATTTCTAAGAGTTGGAGACAAACCAAGTTTAGCTCAGTTCTGGGCATATTTGAAAGTCCTATACAAACTTGTTCTTACATAGCAACTTGCAACTTTGAATGAGATTGTGCTTGCTTACAGCAACGTGCTATATGTTCTGAATGCCCGATTTGGGAATCTGTGTCAAAACTTTGTTAGGAATTATGTGATCCTTACTAGCTGGAAGTAAGGGAGATGGGGCATGAAGTTATTTCTAGGAGTTGGAGACATACCCACTTTAGCTCAGTTCCTTGCATCTTTGAAATACCTATACAAACTTGTTCCTACATAGTAACTTGCAACTTTGAATGAGAATGTGCTTGCTTACAGCAACGTGCTATATGTTCTGAATGCCCGAATTTGGAATCTGTGTCAAAACTCTGATAGAAATTATGTGATCCTTACTAGCTGGAAGTAAGGGAGATGGGGCATGAAGTTATTTCTAGGAATTGGAGACATACCAAGTGTAGCTCAGTTCTGGGCATCTTTGAAATACCTATACAAACTTGTTCCTACCGAGTAACTTGCTATTTGTAATGAGAAAGTGCTTGCTTAAAGGAACGTGCTATATGTTCTGAATGCCCGAATTGGGAATCTGTGTCAAAACTTTGTTAGGAATTATGTGATCCTTACTAGCTGGAATTAAGGGAGATAAGGCATGAAGTTATTTCTAGGAGTTGGAGACATACCAAGTTTAGCTCAGTTCTGGGCATCTTTGGAATACCTATACAAACTTGTTCCTTCATAGTAACTTGCATCTTTAAATGAGAATGTGCTTGCTTACAACAACGTGCTATATGTTCTGAATGCCCGAATTGGGAATCTGTGTCAAAACTTTGTTACGAATTATGTGATCCTTACTAGCTGGAAGTAAGGGAGTTGGGGCATGAAGTTATTTCTAGGCGTTGGAGACATACCAAGTTTAGCTCAGTTCTGCGCATCTTTGAAATACCTATACAAACTTGTTCCTACATAGTAACTTGCATCTTTGAATGAGAATGTGCTTGCTTACAGCAACGTGCTATATGATCTGAATGCCCGAATGGGGAATCTGTATCAAAACATTGTTAGGAATTATGTGATCCTTACTAGCTGGAAGTAAGTGAAATGGGGCATGAAGTTATTTCTATGAGTTGAAGACATACCCACTTTAGCTCATTTCTGGGCATCTTTGAAATACCTATAGTAACATGTTCCTACATAGTAACTTGCATCTTTGAATGAGAATGTTCTTGCTTACAGCAACGTGCTAAATGATCTGAATGCACGAAGGGGGAATCTATGTCAAAACTTTGTTAGGAATTATGTGATCCTTACTAGCTGGAAGTAAGGGAGATGGGGCATGAAGTTATTTCTGGGAGTTGGAGACATACCAAATTTAGCTCAGTTCTGGGCATCTTTGAAATACCTATACAAACTTGTTCCTACATAGTAACTTGCTATTTGTAATGAGAAAGTGCTTGCTTAAAGGAACGTGCTATATGTTCTGAATGCCCGAATTGGGAATCTGTGTCAAAACTTTGTTAGGAATTATGTGATCCTTACTAGCTGGAAGTAAGGGAGATGGGGCATGAAGTTATTTCTAGGACGTGGAGACATACCCACTTTTGCTCAGTTTTTTGCATCTTTGAAATACCTATACAAACTTGTTCCTACATAGTAACTTGCATCTTTGAATGAGAATGTGCTTGCTTACAGCAACGTGCTATATGTTCTGAATGCCCGAATTGGGAATCTGTGTCAAAACTTTGTTAGGAATTATGTGATCCTTACTAGCTGTAAGTAAGGGAGATGGGGCATGATGTTATTTCTATGAGTTGGAGACATACCAAGTTTAGCTCAGTTCTGGGTATATTTGAAAGTCCTATAGAAACTTGTTCTTACATAGTAACTTGCAACTTTGAATGAGAATGTGCTTGCTTACAGCAACGTGCTATATGTTCTGAATGCCCGAATTGGGAATCTGTATCAAAACATTGTTACGAATTATGTGATCCTTACTAGCTGGAAGTAAGTGAAATTGGGCATGAAGTTATTTCTAGGAGTTGAAGACATACCCACTTTAGCTCAGTTCTGGGCATCTTTGAAATACCTATAGAAACATGTTCCTACATAGTAACTTGCATCTTTGAATGAGAATGTGCTTGCTTACGGCAACGTGCTAAATGATCTGAATGCACGAATGGGGAATCTGTGTCAAAACTTTGTTAGGAATTATGTGATCCTTACTAGCTGGAAGTAAGGGAGATGGGGCATTAAGTTATTTCTGGGAGTTGGAGACATACCAAATTTAGCTCAGTTCTGGGCATCTTTGAAATACCTATACAAACTTGTTCCTACATAGTAACTTGCATCTTGGAATGAGAATGTGCTTGCTTACAGCAACGTGCTATATGTTCTGAATGCCCGAATTGGGAATCTGTGTCAAAACTTTGTTAGGAATTATGTGATCCTTACTAGCTGGAAATAAGTGAGATGGGGCATGATGTTATTTCTAGGAGTTGGAGACATAGCCACTTTAGCTCAGTTCTGGGCATCTTTGAAATACCTATACAAACTTGTTCCTACATAGTAACTTGCAACTTTGAATGAGAATGTGCTTGCTTACAACAACGTGCTATATGTTCTGAATGCCCGAATTAGGAATCTGTGTCAAAACTTTGTTAGGATTTATCTGATCCTTACCAGCTGGAAGTAAGGGAGAAGGGGCATGAAGTTATTTCTAGGAGTTGGAGACATTCCAAGTTTAGCTCAGTTCTGGGCATCTTTGAAATACCTATACAAACTTGTTCCTACATAGTAACTGGCATCTTTGAATGAGAATGTGCTTGCTTACAGCAACGTGCTATATGTTCTGAATGCCCGAATTGGGAATCTGTGTCAAAACTTTGTTAGGAATTATGTGATCCTTACTAGCTGGAAGTAAGGGAGATGGGGCATGATGTTATTTCTATGAGTTGGAGACATACCAAGTTTCGCTCAGTTCTGGGTATATTTGAAAGTCCTATACAAACTTGTTCTTACATAGTAACTTGCAACTTTGAATGAGAATGTGCTTGCTTACAGCAACGTGCTATATGTTCTGAATGCCCAAATTGGGATTCTGTGTCAAAACTTTGTTAGGAATTATGTGATCCTTAGTAGCTGGAAGTAAGTGAGATGGGGCATGAAGTTATTTCTAGGAATTGGAGACATACCAAGTTTAGCTCAGTTCTGGGCATCTTTGAAATACCTATACAAACTTGTTCCTACCTAGTAACTTGCTACTTGGAATGAGAAAGTGCTTGCATAAAGCAACGTGCTACAAGTTCTGAATGCCCGAATTGGGATTCTGTGTCAAATCTTTGTTAGGAATTATGTGATCCTTACTAGCTGGAAGTAAGGGAGATGGGGCATGAAGTTATTTGTAGGAGTTGGAGACATACCCACTTTAGCTCAGTTCTTTGCATCTTTGAAATACCTATACAAACTTGTTCCTACATAGTAACTTGCAACTTTGAATGAGAATGTGCTTGCTTACAGCAACGTGCTATATGTTCTGAATGCCCGAATTTGGAATCTGTGTCAAAACTCTGATAGGAATTATGTGATCTTTACTAGCTGGAAGTAAGGGAGATGGGGCATGAAGTTATTTCTAGGAATTGGAGACATACCAAGTTTAGCTCAGTTCTGGGCATCTTTGAAATACCTATACAAACTTGTTCCTACCGAGTAACTTGCTATTTGTAATGAGAAAGTGCTTGCTTAAAGGAACGTGCTATATGTTCTGAATGCCCGAATTGGGAATCTGTGTCAAAATTTTGTTAGGAAATATGTGATCCTTACTAGCTGAAATTAAGGGAGATGAGGCATGAAGTTATTTCTAGGAGTTGGAGACATACCAAGTTTAGCTCAGTTCTGGGCATCTTTGAAATACCTATACAAACTTGTTCCTACATAGTAACTTGCATCTTTAAATGAGAATGTGCTTGCTTACAGCAACGTGCTATATGTTCTGAATGCCCGAATTGGGAATCTGTGTCAAAACTTTGTTAGGAATTATGTGATCCTTACTAATTGTAAGTAAGGGAGATGGGGCATGATGTTATTTCTAAGAGTTGGAGACATACCAAGTTTAGCTCAGTTCTAGGCATATTTGAAAGTCCTATACAAACTTGTTCTTACATAGTAACTTGCAACTTTTAATGAGAATGTGCTTGCTTACAGCAACGTGCTATATGTTCTGAATGCCCGAATTGGGAATCTGTGTCAAAACTTTGTTAGGAATTATGTGATCCTTACCAGCTGGAAGTAAGGGAGATGGGGCATGAAGTTATTTCTAGGAGTTGGAGACATACCCAGTTTAGCTCAGTTCTGGGCATTTTTGAAATACCTATACAAACTTGTTCCAACATAGTAACTTGCTACTTGGAATGAGAAAGTGCTTGCTTAAAGCAACGTGCTACATGTTCTGAATGCCCGAATTGGGAATCTGTGTCAAAACTTTGTTAGAAATTATGTGATCCATACTAGTTGGAAGCAAGTGAGATGGGGCATGAAGTTATTTCTTGGAGTTGGAGACATACCAAGTTTAGATCAGTTCTGGGCATCTTTGAAATACCTATAAAAACTAGTTCCTACATAGTAACTTGCAAGATTGAATGAGAATGTGCTTGCTTACAGCAACGTGCTACAAGATCTGAATGCCCGAATTGGGAATCTGTGTCAAAACTTTGTTAGGAATTATCTGATCCTCACTAGCTGGAAGTAAGGGAGATGGGGCATGGATTTATTTCTACGTTTGGAGACATACCCACTTTACCTCAGTTCTCGGCATCTTTGAAATACCTATACAAACTTGTTCCTACATAGTAACTTGCTACTTGGAATGAGAATGTGCTTGCTTTCATCAACGTGCTATATATTCTGAATGCCCGAATTGGGAATCTGTGTCAAAACTTTGTTAGGAATTATGTGATCCTTACTAGCTGGAAACAAGGGAGATGGGGCATGAAGTTACTTCTAGGAGTTGGAGACATACCAAGTTTAGCTTAGTTCTGGGCATCTTTGAAATACCTATACAAACTTGTTCCTACATAGTAACTTGCAACTTTGAATGAGAATGTGCTTGCTTACAGCAACGTGCTATACGTTCTGAATGGCCGAATTGGGAATCTGTGTCAAAACTTTGTTAGGAATTATGTGATCCTTTCTAGGTGGAAGTAAGGGAGATGGGGCATGAAGTCATTTCTAGGAGTTGGAGACATACCAAGTTTAGCTCCGTTCTAGCCATATTTGAAAGTCCTATACAAACTTGTTCCTACATAGTAACTTGCAACTTTGAATGAGATTGTGCTTGCTTACAGCAACGTGCTATATGTTCTGAATGCCCGAATTGGGAATTTGTGTCAAAACTTTGTGAGGAATTATGTGATCCTTACTAGCTGGAAGTAAGGGAGTTGGGGCATGAAGTTATTTCTAGGAGTTGGAGACATACCCACTTTAGCTCAGTTCTGGGCATCTTTGAAATACCTATACAAACTTTTTCCTACATAGTAACTTGCAACTTTGAATGAGAATGTGCTTGCTTACAGCAACGTGCTATATGTTCTGAATGCCCAAATTAGGAATCTGTTTCAAAACTTTGTTAGGAATTATGTGATCCTTACTAGCTGGAAGTAAGGGAGATGGTGCATGAAGTTATTTCTAGGAGTTGGAGACATACCAAGTTTAGCTCAGTTCTGGGCATCTATGAAATACCTATACAAACTTGTTCCTACATAGTGCCTTGCAACATTGAATGAGAATGTGCTTGCTTACAGCAACGTGTTATATGTTATGAATGCACGAATTGGGAATCTGTGTCAAAACTTTGTTAGGAATTATGTGATCCTTACTAGCTGGAAGTAAGGGAGATGGGGAATGAAGTTATTTCTAGGAGTTGGAGACATACCAATTTTAGCTCAGTTCTGGGCATCTTTGAAATACCTATACAAACTTGTTCGTACATAGTAACTTGCAACATTGAATGAGAATGTGCTTGCTTACAGCAACGTGCTATATGTTCTGAATGCCCGAATTGGGAATCTGTGTCAAAACTTTGTTAGAAATTATGTGATCCTTACTAGATGGAAGTAAGGGAGATGGGGCATGAAGTTATTTCTAGGAGTTGGAGACATACCCACTTTAGCTCAGTTCTGGGCATCTTTGAAATACCTATACAAACTTGTTCCTACATAGTAACTTGCAACTTTGAATGAGAATGTGCTTGCTTACAGCAACGTGCTATATGTTCTGAATGCCCAAATTAGGAATCTGTTTCAAAACTTTGTTAGGAATTATGTGATCCTTACTAGCTGGAAGTAAGGGAGATGGTGCATGAAGTTATTTCTAGGAGTTGGAGACATACCAAGTTTAGCTCAGTTCTGGGCATCTTTGAAATAACTATACAAACTTGTTCCTACATAGTGCCTTGCAACATTTAATGAGAATGTGCTTGCTTACAGCAACGTGCTATATGTTCTGAATGCCCGAATTGGTAATCTGTGTCAAAACTTTGTTAGAAATTATGTGATCCTTACTAGATGGAAGTAAGGGAGATGGGGCATGAAGTTATCTCTAGGAGTTGGAGACATACCAAGTTTAGCTCAGTTCTGGGCATCTTTGAAATACCTATACGGACTTGTTCGTACATAGTAACTTGCAACTTTGAATGAGAATGTGCTTGCTTACAGCAACGTGCTATATGTTCTGAATGCCCGAATTGGGAATCTGTGTCAAAACTTTGTTAGGCATGATGTGATCCTTACTAGCTGGAAGTAAGGGAGATGGGGAATGAAGTTATTTCTAGGAATTGGAGACATACCATGTTTAGCTCAGTTCTGGGCATCTTTGAAATACCTATACAAACTTGTTCCTACATACTAACTTGCAACTTTGAATGAGAATGTGCTTGCTTACAGCAACGTGCTATATGTTCTGAATGCCCGAATTGGGAATCTGTGTCAAAACTTTGTTAGAAATTATGTGATCCTTACTAGCTGGAAGTAA
This sequence comes from Diceros bicornis minor, assembly GCF_020826845.1. Classification (NCBI taxonomy): domain Eukaryota; kingdom Metazoa; phylum Chordata; class Mammalia; order Perissodactyla; family Rhinocerotidae; genus Diceros; species Diceros bicornis. Next base: position 1,076,419 of record NW_026691729.1, read on the forward strand.
GGGAGTTGAAGCATTAAGTTATTTCTAGGAGTTGGAGACATACCCACTTTAGCTCTGTTCTGCGCATCTTTCAAATACCAATACAAACTTGTTCCTACATAGTAACTTGCAACTTTGAATGAGAATGTGCTTGCTTACAGCAACGTGCTATATGATCTGAATGCCCGAATTGGGAATCTGTGTCAAAACTTTTTTAGGAATTATGTGATCCTTAGTAGCTGGAAGAAAGGGAGATGGGGCATGAAGTTATTTCTAGGAGTTGGAGAAATACCAAGTTTAGCTCAGTTCTGGGCATATTTGAAATACCTATACAGACTTCTTCGTACATAGTAACTTGCAACTTTGAATGAGAATGTGCTTGCTTACAGCAGCGTGCTATATGTTCTGAATCCCCGAATTGGGAATCTGTGTCTAAACTTTGTTAGAAATTATGTGATCCTTACTAGCTGGAAGTAAGGGAGATGGGGCATGAGTTATTTCTAGGAGTTGGAGACATACAACGTTTAGCTCAGTTCTGGGCATCTTTGAAATACCAATACAAACTTGTTCCTACATAGTAACTTGCAACTTTGACTGAGAATGTGCTTGCTTACAGCAACGTGCTATATGTTCTGAATGCCCGAATTGGGAATCTGTGTCAAAACTTTGTTAGGAATTATGTGATCCTTACTAGCTGGACGTAAGGGAGATGGGGCATGAAGTTATTTCTAGGAGTTGGAGACATACAACCTTTAGCTCAGTTCTGGGCATCTTTGAAATACCTATACAAAATTGTTCCTACATAGTAACTTGCATTTTTGAATGAGAATGTGCTTGCTTACAGCAACGTGTTATATGTTATGAATGCACGAATTGGGAATCTGTGTCAAAACTTTGTTAGGAATTATGTGATCCTTACTAGGTGGAAGTAAGGGAGATGGGGAATGAAGTTATTTCTAGGAGTTGGAGAGATACCAATTTTAGCTCAGTTCTGGGTATCTTTGAAATACCTATACAAACTTGTTCGTACATAGTAACTTGCAACATTGAATGAGAATGTGCTTGCTTACAGCAACGTGCTATATGTTCTGAATGCCCGAATTGGGAATCTGTGTCAAAACTTTGTTAGAAATTATGTGATCCTTACTAGATGGAAGTAAGGGAGATGGGGCATGAAGTTATTTCTAGGAGTTGGAGACATACCCACTTTAGCTCAGTTCTGGGCATCTTTGAAATACCTATACAAACTTGTTCCTACATAGTAACTTGCAACTTTGAATGAGAATGTGCTTGCTTACAGCAACGTGCTATATGTTCTGAATGCCCAAATTAGGAATCTGTTTCAAAACTTTGTTAGGAATTATGTGATCCTTACTAGCTGGAAGTAAGGGAGATGGTGCATGAAGTTATTTCTAGGAGTTGGAGACATACCAAGTTTAGCTCAGTTCTGGGCATCTTTGAAATACCTATACAAACTTGTTCCTACATAGTGCCTTGCAACATTTAATGAGAATGTGCTTGCTTACAGCAACGTGCTATATGTTCTGAATGCCCGAATTGGTAATCTGTGTCAAAACTTTGTTAGAAATTATGTGATCCTTACTAGATGGAAGTAAGGGAGATGGGGCATGAAGTTATCTCTAGGAGTTGGAGACATACCAAGTTTAGCTCAGTTCTGGGCATCTTTGAAATACCTATACAGACTTGTTCGTACATAGTAACTTGCAACTTTGAATGAGAATGTGCTTGCTTACAGCAACGTGCTATATGTTCTGAATGCCCGAATTGGGAATCTGTGTCAAAACTTTGTTAGGCATGATGTGATCCTTACTAGCTGGAAGTAAGGGAGATGGGGAATGAAGTTATTTCTAGGAGTTGGAGACATACCATGTTTAGCTCAGTTCTGGGCATCTTTGAAATACCTATACAAACTTGTTCCTACATAGTAACTTGCAACTTTGAATGAGAATGTGCTTGCTTACAGCAACGTGCTATATGTTCTGAATGCCCGAATTGGGAATCTGTGTCAAAACTTTGTTAGAAATTATGTGATCCTTACTAGCTGGAAGTAAGGGAGTTGAAGCATTAAGTTATTTCTAGGAGTTGGAGACATACCCACTTTTGCTCAGTTCTGCGCATCTTTCAAATACCAATACAAACTTGTTCCTACATAGTAACTTGCAACTTTGAATGAGAATGTGCTTGCTTACAGCAACGTGCTATATGATCTGAATGCCTGAATTGGGAATCTGTGTCAAAACTTTGTTAGGAATTATGTGATCCTTCGTAGCTGGAAGAAAGGGAGATGGGGCATGAAGTTATTTCTAGGAGTTGGAGAAATACCAAGTTTAGCTCAGTTCTGGGCATATTTGAAATACCTATACAGACTTCTTCGTACATAGTAACTTGCAACTTTGAATGAGAATGTGCTTGCTTACAGCAGCGTGCTATATGTTCTGAATCCCCGAATTGGGAATCTGTGTCTAAACTTTGTTAGAAATTATGTGATCCTTACTAGATGGAAGTAAGGGAGATGGGGCATGAAGTTATTTCTAGGAGTTGGAGACATACCCACTTTAGCTCAGTTCTGGGCATCTTTGAAATACCTATAGAAACTTGTTCCTACATAGTAACTTGCTACTTGGAATGAGAAAGTGCTTGTTTAAAGCAACGTGGTATATGTTCTGAATGCCCGAATTGGGAATCTGTGTCAAAACTTTGTTAGGAATTATGTGATCCTTACTAGCTGGAAGTAAGGGAGATGGGGCATGAAGTTATTTCTAGGAGTTGGACACATACCCACTTTAGCTCAGTTAGGGGAACCTTGCAATACCTATACCAACTTTTTCCTACATAGTAACTTGCAACTTTGAAAGAGAATGTGCTTGCTTACAGCAACGTGCTAAATGTTCTGAATGCCCGAATTGGGAATCTGTGTCAAAACTCTTGTTAGGAATTATGTGATCCTTACATGCTGGAAGTAAGGGAGATGCGGCATGAAGTTATTTCTAGGAGTTGGAGACATACCAAGTTTAGCTCATATCTGGGCATCTTTGAAATACCTATACAAACTTGTTCCTACATAGTAACTTGCAACTTTGAATGAGAATGTGCTTGCTTACAGCAACGTGCTATATGTACTGAATGCCCGAATTGGGAATCTGTGTCAAATCTTTGTTAGGAATTATGTGATCCTTACTAGCTGGAAGTAAGGGAGTTGGGGCATGAAGTTATTTCTAGGAGTTGGAGACATACCCACTTTAGCTCACTTCTGGGCATCTTTGAAATACCTACACAAACTTGTTCCTACATAGTAACTTGCAACTTTGAATGAGAATGTGCTTGCTTACAGCAACGTGCTATATGTTCTGAATGCCCGAATTAGGAATCTGTATCAAAACTTTGTTAGGATTTATGTGATCCTTACTAGCTGGAAGTAAGGGAGATGGGGCATGAAGTTATTTCTAGGAGTTGGAGACATACCAAGTTTAGCTCAGTTCTGGGCATCTTTGAAATACCTATACAAAATTGGTCCTACATCATAACTTGCAACATTGAATGAGAATGTGCTTCTTACAACAACGTGCTATATGTTCTGAATGCCCGAATTGGGAATCTATGTCAAAACTTTGTTAGGAATTATGTGATCCTTACTAGCTGGAAGTAAGGGAGATGTGGAATGAAGTTATTTCTAGGAGTTGGAGACATACCAAGTTTAGCTCAGTTCTGGGTATCTTTGAAATACCTATACAAACTTGTTCCTACATAGTAACTTGCAACTTTGAATGAGAATGGGCTTGCTTACAGCAACGTGCTATATGTTCTGAATGCCCGAATTGGGAATCTGTGTCAAAACTTTGTTAGAAATTATGTGATCCTTACTAGCTGGAAGTAAGGGAGTTGGGGAATGAAGTTATTTCTAGGAGTTGGAGACATACCCACTTTAGCTCAGTTCTGGGCATCTTTGAAATACCTATAGAAACTTGATCCTACATAGTAACTTGCAACTTTGAAAGAGAATGTGTTTGCTTACAGCAACGTACTATATGTTCTGAATGCCCGAATTGGGAATCAGTGTCAAAACTTTGTTAGAAATAATGTGATCCTTACTAGATGGAAGTAAGTGAGATGGGGCATGAAGTTATTTCTAGGAGTTTGAGACATACCCAGTTTAGCTCAGTTCTGGGCATCTTTGAAAGTCCTATACAAACTTGTTCCTACATAGTAACTTGCAAATTTTAATGAGAATGTGCTTGCTTACAGCAACGTGCCATATGTTCTGAATGCCCGAATTGGGAATCTGTGTCAAAACTTTGTTCGGAATTATGTGATCCTTACTAGCTGAAAGTAAGGGAGATGGGGCATGAAGTTATTTCTAGGAGTTGGAGACATACCCACTTTGCCTCAGTTCTGGGCATCTTTGAAATACCTATACAAACTTGTTCCTACATAGTAACTTGCAACTTTGAATGAGAATGTGCTTGCTTACAGCAACGTGCTATATGTTCTGCATGCCCGAATTGGGAATCTGTGTCAAAACTTTGTTAGGAATTATGTGATCCTTACTAGCCTGAAGTAAGGGAGATGGGGCATGAAGTTATTTCTAGGAGTTGAAGACATAGCAAGTTTAGCTCAGTTCTGGGCATCTTTGAAAGTCCTATACAAACTTGTTCCTGCAGAGTAACTTGCAACTTTGAATGAGAATGTGCTTGCTTACAGCAACGTGCCGTATGTTCTGAATGCCCGAATTGGGAATCTGTGTCAAAACATTCTTAGGAATTATGTGATCCTTACTTGCTGGAAGTAAGGGAGATGGGGCATGTAGTTATTTCTAGGAGTTGGAGACAAACCCACGTTAGCTCAGTTTTGGGCATCTTTGAAATACCTATAGAAACTTGTTCCTACATAGTAACTTGCAACTTTGAATGAGAATGTGCTTGCTTAAAGCAACGAGATACATGTTCTGAATGCCCGAATTGGGAATCTGTGTGAAAACTTTGTTAAGAATTATGTGATCCTTACTAGCTGGAAGTAAGGGAGATGGGGCATGAAGTTATTTCTAGGAGTTGGAGACATACCAAGATTAGCTCAGTTCTGGGCATCTTTGAAATACCTATACAAACTTGGTCCTACATAGTAACTTGCAACTTTGAATGAGAATGTGCTTACTTACAGCAACGTGCTATATGTTCTGAATGCCCTATTTGGAAATCTGTGTCAAAACTTTTTTAGGAAATATGTGATCCTTACTAGCTCAAATTAAGGGAGATGGGGCATGAAGTTATTTCTAGGAGTTGGACACATACCAAGTTTAGCTCAGTTCTGGGCATCTTTGAAATACCTATACAAACTTGTTCCTACATAGTAACTTGCTACTTGGAATGAGAATGTGCTTGCTTACAGCAACGTGCTATATGTTCTGAATGCCCGAATTGGGAATCTGTGTCAAAACTTTCTTAGGAAATATGTGATCCTTACTAGCTGGAAGTAAGGGAGATGGGGCATGAAGTTATTTCCAAGATTTGGAGACATACCCACATTAGTTCAGTTCTTTGCATCTTTGAAATACCTATACAAACCTGCTCCTACATAGTAACTTGCAACTTTGAATGAGAATGTGCTTGTTTACAGCAACGTGCTATATGTTCTGAATGCCCGAATTGGGAATCTGTGTCAAAACTTTGTTAGGAATTATGTGATCCTTACTAGATGAAAGTAAGTGAGTTGCAGCATGAAGTTATTTCAAGGAGTTGGACACATCCCAAGTTCAGCTCAGTTCTGGGCATCTTTGAAAGTCCTATACAAACTTGTTCCTACATAGTAACTTGCAACTTTGAATGAGAATGTGCTTGCTTAAAGCAACGTGCTAAATATTCTGAATGCCCGAATTGGGAATCTGTGTCAAATCTTTGTTAGGAATTATGTGATCCTTACTAGCTGGAAGTAAGGGAGATGGGGCATGAAGTTATTTCTAGGAGTTGGAGACATACCAAGTTTAGCTCTGTTCTGGGCATCTTTGAAATACCTATACAAACTTGTTCCTACATAGTAACTTGCAACTTTGAATCAGAATGTGCTTGTTTAAAGCAACGTGCTATATGTTCTGAATGCCCGAATTGGGAATCTGTGTCAAAATTTTGTTAGGAATTATGTGATCCTTACTAGCTGAAAGTAAGGGAGATGGGGCATGAAGTTATTTCTAGGAGTTGGAGACATACCAAGTTTAGCTCAGTTCTGGGCATCTTTGAAAGTCCTATACAAACTTGTTCCTACATAGTAACTTGCAACTTTGAATGAGAATGTGCTTGCTTACAGCAACGTGCTATATGTTCTGAATGCCCGAATTGGGAATCTGTGTCAAATCTTTGTTAGGAATTATGAGATCCTTACTACCTGGAAGTAAGGGAGATGGGGCATGAAGTTATTTCTAGGAGTTGGAGAAATACCCACTTTAGCTCAGTTCTGGGCATCTTTGAAACTTCTATACAAACTTGTTCCTACATAGTAACTTGCAACTTTGAATGAGAAAGTGCTTGCTTACAGCAACATGCTATATGTTCTGAATGCCCGAATTGGGAATCTCGGTCAAAACTTTGTTAGGAATTATGTGATCCTTACTAGCTGGAAGTAAGAGAGATTCAGCATGAAATTTTTTCTAGGAGTTGGACACATACCAAGTTTAGCTCAGTTCTGGGCATCTTTGAAATACCTATACAAACTTCCTCCTACATAGCAACTTGAAACTTGGAATGAGAATGTGCTTGCTTACAGCAATGTGCTATATGTTCTGAATGCCCGAATTGGGAATCTGTGTCAAATCTTTGTAAGGAATTAGGTGATCCTTACTAGCTGGAAGTAAGGGAGTTGCGGCATGAAGATATTTCTAGGAGTTGGACACATACTAAGTTTATCTCAGTTCTGGGCATCTTTGAAATACCTATACAAACTTGTTCCTAGATAGTAACTTGCAACATTGAATGAGAATGTGCTTAGTTACAGCAAGGTGCTATATGTTCTGAATGCCCGAATTGGGAATCTGTGTCAAAACTTTGTTAGGAATTATGTGATCCTTACTAGCTGGAAGCAAGTGAGATGGGGCATGAAGTTATTTCTAGGAGTTGGAGACATACCCACTTTAGTTCAGTTCTGGGCATCTTTGAAATACCTATACAAACTTGTTCCTACATAGTAACTTGCAACTTGGAATGAGAATGTGCTTTCTTACAGCAATGTGCTATATGTTCTGAATGCCCTAATTGGGAATCTGTGTCAAAACTTTGTTAGGAATTATGTGATCCTTACTAGCTGGAAGTAAGGGAGATGGGGCATGAAGATATTTCTTGGAGTTGGAGACATACCCACTTTAGCTCAGTTCTGGGCATCTTTGAAATACCTATAGAAACTTGGTCCTACATAGTAACTTGCTACTTGGAATGAGAAAGTGCTTGATTAAAGCAACGTGCTACATGTTCTGAATGCCCGAATTGGGAATCTGTGTCAAAACTTTGTTAGGAATTATGTGATCCTTACTAGCTGGAAGTAATGGAGATGGGGCATGAAGTTATTTCTAGGAGTTGGAGACATACCAAGTTTAGCTCAGTTCTGGGCATCTTTGAAAGACCTATACAAACTTGTTCCTACATAGTAACTTGCAACTTTGAATGAGAATGTGCTTGCTTACAGCAACGTGCTATATGTTCTGAATGCCCGAATTGGGAATCTGTGTCAAAACATTGTTAGGAATGATGTGATCCTTACTAGCTGGAAGTAAGTGAGATGGGGCATGAAGTTATTTCTAGGAGTTGGAGACATACCCACTTTAGCTCAGTTCTGGGCATCTTTGAAATACCTATACAAACTTGTTCCTACATAGTAACTTGCTACTTGGAATGAGAAATTGCTTGCTTAAAGCAACGTGCTATATGTTCTGAATGCCCGAATTGGGAATCTGTGTCAAAACTTTGTTAGGAATTATGTGATCCTTATTAATTGGAAGTTAGGGAGATGGGGAATGAAGTTTTTTCTAGGAGTTGGAGACATACCAAGATTAGCTCAATTCTGGGCATCTTTGAAATACCTATACAAACTTGTTCCTACATAGTAACTTGCAACTTTCAATGAGAATGTGCTTGCTTACAGCAACGTGCTATATGTTCTGAATGCCCGAATTTGGAATCTGAGTCAAAACTTTGTTAGGAATTATGTGATCCTTACTAGCTGGAAGTAAGGGAGATGGGGCATGAAGTTATTTCTAGGAGTTGGAAACATACCAAGTTTAGCTCAGTTCTGGGCATCTTTGAAATACCTATACAAACTTGTTCCTACATAGTAACTTGCTACTTGGAATGAGAAAGTGCTTGCTTAAAGGAACGTGCTATATGTTAAGAATGCCCGAATTGGGAATCTGTGTCAAATCTTTGTTAGGAATTATGTGATCCTTACTAGCTGGAAGTAAGGGAGATGGGGCATGAAGTTATTTCTAGGAGTTGGAGACATACCCACTTTAGCTCACTTCTGGGCATCTTTGAAATACCTGTACAAACTTGTTCCTACATAGTAACTTGCTACTTGGAATGAGAAAGTGCTTGCTTAAAGCAACGTGCTAAATGTTCTGAATGCCCGAATTGGGAATCTGTGTCAAATATTTGTTAGGAATTATGTGATGCTTACTAGCTGGAAGTAAGGGAGATGGGGCATGAAGATATTTCTAGGAGTTGGAGACATACCAAGTTTAGCTCAGTTCTGGGCATCTTTGAAATACCTATACAAACTTGTTCCTACATAGTAACTTGCAACTTTGAATCAGAATGTGCTTGCTTACAGCAACGTGCTATATGTTCTGAATGCCCGAATTGGGAATCTGTGTCAAAACTTTGTTAGGAATTATGTGATCCTTACTAGCTGAAATTAAGGGAGATGGGGCATGAAGTTATTTCTAGGAGTTGGAGACATACCAAGTTTAGCTCAGTTCTGGGCATCTTTGAAAGTCCTATACAAACTTGTTCCTACATAGTAACTTGCAACTTTGAATGAGAATGTGCTTGCTTACAACAACGTGCTATATGTTCTGAATCCCCGAATTGGGAATCTGTGTCAAAACTTTGTTAGGAATTATGAGATCCTTACTACCTGGAAGTAAGGGAGATGGGGCATGAAGTTATTTCTAGGAGTTGGAGACATACCCACTTTAGCTCAGTTCTGGGCATCTTTGAAACTCCTATACATACTTGTTCCTACGTAGTAACTTGCAACTTTGAATGAGAATGTGCTTGCTTACAGCAACGTGCTATATGTTCTGAATGCCCGAATTGGGAATCTGTGTCAAAACTTTGTTAGGAATTATGTGATCCTTACTACATGGAAGTAAGAGAGTTTCGGCATGAAATTTTTTCTAGGAGTTGGACACATACCAAGTTTAGCTCAGTTCTGGGCATCTTTGAAATACCTATACAAACTTGTTCCTACATAGTAACTTGAACTTTGAATGAGAATGTGCTTACTTACAGCAACGTGCTATATATTCCGAATGCCCGAATTGGGAATCTGTTTCAAAACTTTGTTAGGAATTATGTGATCCTTACTAGCTGGAAGTAAGGGAGTTGGGGCATGAAGTTATTTCTAGGAGTTGGAGACATAACAAGTTTAGCTCAGTTCTGGGCATCTTTGAAATACCTATACAAACTTGTTCCTACATAATATCTTGCAACATTGAATGAGAATGTGCTTGCTTACCGCAACGTGCTATATGTTCTGAATGCCCGAATTGGGAATCTGTGTCAAAACTTTGTAAGGAATGATGTTATCCTTACTAGCTGGAAGTAAGGGAGATGGGGCATGAAGTTATTTCTAGGAGTTGGAGACATACCCACTTTAGCTCAGTTCAGGGCATCTTTGAAATACCTATACAAATTTCTTCCTACATAGTAACTTGCAACTTTGAATGAGAATGTGCTTGCTTACAGCAACGTGCTATATGTTCTGAATGCCCGAATTGGGAATCAGTGTCAAAACATTGTTAGGAATTATGTGATCCTTACTAGCTGTAAGTAAGGGAGATGGGGCATGAAGTTCTTTCTAGGAGTTGGAGACATACCCACTTTAGCTCAGTTCTGGGCATCTTTGAAATACCTATACAAACTTGTTCCTACATAGTAACTTGCAACTTTGAATGAGAATGTGCTTGCTTACAGCAACCTGTTATATGTTCTGAATGCCCGAATTGGGAATGTGTGTCAAAACTTTGTTAGAAATTATGTGATCCTTGGTAGATTGAAGTAAGGGAGATGGGTCATGAAGTTATTTCTAGGTGTTGGAGACATACAACGTTTAGCTCAGTTCTGGGCATCTTTGAAATACCTATACAAACTTGTTCCTACATAGTAACTTGCAACTTTGAATGAGAATGTGCTTGCTTACAGCAACGTGCTATATGTTCTGAATGCCCGATTTGGGAATCTTTGTAAAACTTTGTTAGGAATTATGTGATCCTTACTAGCTGGAAGTAAGGGAGATGGGGCATGAAGGTATTTCTAGGAGTTGGACATATACCAAGTTTAGCTCAGTTCTCGGCATCTTTGAAATACCTATACAACCTTGTTCCTACATAGTAACTTGCTACTTGAATGAGAAAGTGCTTGCTTAAAGGAACGTGCTATATGTTCTGAATGCCCGAATTGGGAATCTGTGTCAAAACTTTGTTAGGAATTATGTGATCCTTACTAGCTGGAAGTAAGGGAGATGGGGCATGAAGTTATTTCTAGTAGTTGGAGACATACAAAGTTTAGCTCAGTTCTGGGCATCTATGAAATACCTATACAAACTTGTTCCTACATAGTAACTTGCAACTTTGAATGAGAATGTGCTTGTTTACAGCAACGTGTTATATGTTCTGAATGCCCGAATTGGGAATCTGTGTCAAAACTTTGTTAGGAATTATGTGATCCTTACTGGCTGGAAGTAAGTGAGATGGGGCATGAAGATATTTGTAGGAGTTGGAGACATACCAAGTTTAGCTCAGTTCTGGGCATCTTTGAAATACCTATACAAACTTGTTCCTACATAGTAACTAGCAATTTTGAATGAGAATGTGCTTACTTACAGCAACGTGCTATATGTTCTGAATGCCCGAATTGGGAATCTGTGTCAAAACTTTGTTAGGAATTATGTGATCCTTACTAGATGGAAGTAAGGGAGATGGGGCATGAAGTTATTTCTAGGAGTTGGAGACATACCCACTTTAGCTCAGTTCTGGGCATCTTTGAAATACCTATACATACTTGTTCCTACATAGTAACTTGCTACTTGGAATGAGAAAGTGCTTGCTTAAAGCAACGTGCTACATGTTCTGAATGCCCGAATTGGGAATCTGTGTCAAAACTTTGTTAGGAATTATGTGATCCTTACTAGCTGAAGTAAGGGAGATGGGGCATGAAGTTATTTCTAGGAGTTGGAGACATACCCACTTTAGCTCAGTTCTGGGAATCTTTGAAATACCTATAGAAACTTGTTCCTACATAGTAACTTGCTACAGAAATGAGAAAGTACTTGCTTAAAGCAACGTGCTACATGTTCTGAATGCCCGAATTGGGAATCTGTGTCAAATATTTGTTAGGAATTTTGTGATCCTTACTAGCTGGAAGTAAGGGAGATGGGGCATTAAGTTATTTCTAGGAGTTGGAGACATACCAAGTTTAGCTCAGTTCTGGGCATCTTTGAAATACCTATAGAAACTTGTTCCTACAAAGTAACTTGCAACTTTGAATGAGAATGTGCTTGCTTACAGCAACGTGCTATATGTTCTGAATGCCCGAATTGGGAATCTGTGTCAAAACTTTGTTAGCAATTATGTGATCCTTACTAGATGGAAGTAATGGAGTTGGGACTTGAAGTTATTTCTAGGAGTTGGTGACATACCCACTTTAGCTCAGTTCTGGGCATCTTTGAAATACCTATACAAACTTCTTCCTACATAGTAACTTGCAACTTTGAATGAGAATGTGCTTGCTTACAGCAACGTGCTATATGTTCTGAATGCCCGAATTGGGAATCAGTGTCAAAACATTGTTAGGAATTATGTGATCCTTACTAGCTGTAAGTAAGGGAGATGGGGCATGAAGTTCTTTCTAGGAGTTGGAGACATACCCACTTTAGCTCAGTTCTGGGCATCTTTGAAATACCTATACAAACTTGTTCCTAAATAGTAACTTGCAACTTTGAATGAGAATGTGCTTGCTTACAGCAACGTGTTATATGTTCTGAATGCCCGAATTGGGAATGTGTGTCAAAACTTTGTTAGGAATTATGTGATCCTTACTAGCTGGAAGTAAGTGAGATGGGGCATGAAGATATTTGTAGGACTTGGAGACATACCAAGTTTAGCTCAGTTCTGGGCATCTTTGAATAACTATACAAACTTGTTCCTACATAGTAACTAGCAATTTTGAATGAGAATGTGCTTACTTACAGCAACGTGCTATATGTTCTGAATGCCCGAATTGGGAATCTGTGTCAAAACTTTGTTAGGAATTATGTGATCCTTACTAGATGGAAGTAAGGGAGATGGGGCATGAAGTTATTTCTAGGAGTTGGAGACATACCCACTTTAGCTCAGTTCTGGGCATCTTTGAAATACCTATACATACTTGTTGCTACATAGTAACTTGCTACTTGAAATGAGAAAGTGCTTGCTTAAAGCAACGTGCTACATGTTCTGAATGCCCGAATTGGGAATATGTGTCAAAACTTTGTTAGGAATTATGTGATCCTTACTAGCTGAAGTAAGGGAGATGGGGCATGAAGTTATTTCTAGGAGTTGGAGACATACCCACTTTAGCTCAGTTCTGGGAATCTTTGATATACCTATAGAAACTTGTTCCTATATAGTAACTTGCTACAGGAATGAGAAAGTGCTTGCTTAAAGCAACGTGCTACATGTTCTGAATGCCCGAATTGGGAATCTGTGTCAAATATTTGTTAGGAATTATGTGATCCTTACTAGCTGGAAGTAAGGGAGATGGGGCATGAAGTTATTTCTAGGAGTTGGAGACATACCAAGTTTAGCTCAGTTCTGGGCATCTTTGAAATACCTATACAAACTTGTTCCTACAAAGTAACTTGCAACTTTGAATGAGAATGTGCTTGCTTACAGCAACGAGCTACATGTTCTGAATGCCCGAATTGGGAATCTGTGTCAAAACTTTGTTAGGAATTATGTGGTCCTTTCTAGCTGGAAGTAAGGGAGATGGGGCATGAAGTTATTTCTAGAAGTTGGAGACATACCAAGTTTAGCTCAGTTCTGGGCATCTTTGGAATACCTAAACAAACTTGTTCCTACATAGTAACTTGCAACTTTGAATGAGAATGTGCTTGCTTACAGCAACGTGCTACATGTTCTAAATGCTCGGATTGGGAATTTGTGTCAAAACTTTGTTAGGAATTATGTGATCCTTACTAGCTGGAAGTAAGGGAGATGGGGCATGATGTCATTTCTAGGAGTTGGAGACATACCAAGTTTAGCTCAGTTCTGAGCATCTTTGATATACCTATACAAACTTGTTCCTACATAGTAACTTGCAACTTTGAATAAGAATGTGCTTACTTACAACAACGTGCTATATGTTCTGAATGCCCGAGTAGGGAATCTGTGTCAAAACCTTTTGAGGAATTATGTGATCCTTACTAGCTGGAAGTAATGGAGTTGGGACATGAAGTTATTTCTAGGACTTGGAGACATACCCACTTTAGCTCAGTTCTGGGCATCTTTGAAATACCTATAGAAACTACTTCCTACAGAGTAACTTGCTAATTGGAATGAGAAAGTGCTTGCCTAAAGCAACGTGCTACATGTTCTGAATGCCCGAATTGGGAATCTGTGTCAAAACTTTGTTAGGAATTATGTGATCCTTACTAGCTGGAAGTAAGTGAGATGGGGCATGAAGTTATTTCTAGGAGTTGGAGACATACCAAGTTTAGCTCAGTTCTGGGCATCTTTGAAATACCTATACAAACTTGTTCCTACATAGTAACTTGCAACATTGAATGAGAATGTGCTTGCTTACAGCAACGTGCTATATGTTCTGAATGCCCGAATTGGGAATCAGTGTCAAAACATTGTTAGGAATTATGAGATCCTTACTAGCTGAATTAAGGGAGATGGGGCATGAAGTTCTTTCTAGGAGTTGGAGACATACCCACTTTAGCTCAGTTCTGGGCATCTTTGAAATAGCTATACAAACTTGTTCCTACATAGTAACTTGCAACTTTGAATGAGAATGTGCTTGCTTACAGCAACGTGCTATATGTTCTGAATGCCTGAATTGGGAATGTGTGTCAAAACTTTGTTAGGAATTATGTGATCCTTACTAGCTGGAAGTAAGAGAGATGGGGCATGAAGTTATTTCTAGGAGTTGGAGACATACCACGTTTAGCTCAGTTCTGGGCATCTTTGAAATACCTATAGAAACTTGTTCCTACATAGTAACTTGCTACAGGAATGAGAAAGGGCTTGCTTAAAGCAACGTGCTACATGTTTTGAATGCCCGAATTGGGAATCTGTGTCAAAATATTGTTAGGAATTATGTGATCCTTACTAGCTGGAATTAAGGGAGTTGGGGCAAGAAGTTATTTCAAGGAGTTGGAGACATACCCACTTTAGCTCAGTTCTGGACATCTTTGAAATACCTATACAAACTTGTTCCTACATAGTAAATTGCAACTTTGAATGAGAATGTGCTAGCTTACAGCAACTTGCTATATGTTCTGAATGCCCAAATTGGGAATCTGTTTCAAAACTTTGTTAGGAATTTTGTGATCATTACTAGCTGGAAGTAAGGGAGATGGGGCATGAAGTTATTTCTCGGAGTTGGAGACATACCAAGTTTAGCTCAGTTCTGGGCATCTTTGAAATACCTATACCAACTTGTTGTTACATAGTAACTTGCAACTTTGAATGAGAATGTGCTTGCTTACAGCAATGTGCTATATGTTCTGAATGCCCGAATTGGGAATCTGTGTCAAAACTTTGTTACCACTTATGTGATCCTTACAAGCTGGAGGTAAGGGAGTTGGGGCATGAAGTTATTTCTAGGAGTTGGAGACATACCAAGTTTAGTTCAGTTCTGGGCATCTTTGAAATACCTATACAAACTTGTTCCTACATAGTAACTTGCAACTTTGAATGAGAATGTGCTTGCTTACAGCAACGTGCTATATGTTCTGTATGCCCGAATTGGGAATCTGTGTCAAAATTTGTTAGGAATTTTGTCATCCTTAAAAGCTGGAAGTAAGGGAGATGGGGTATGAAGATATTTCTAGGAGTTGGAAACATACCCACATTAGCTCAGTTCTGGGCATCTTTGAAAAACCTATACAAACTTGTTCCTGCATAGTAACTTGCCACTTTGAATGAGAATGTGCTTGCTTACAGCAACGTGCTATATGTTCTGAATTCCCGAATTGGGAATCTGTGTCAAAACTTTGTTAGGAATTAGGTGATCCTTATTAGCTGGAAGCACGGAAGATGGGGCATGAAGTTATTTCTCGGAGTTGGAGACATACAACGTTTAGCTCAGTACTGGGCATCTTTGAAATACCTATACAAACTTGTTCCTACATAATAACTTGCAAATTTGAATGAGAATGTGCTTGCTTACAGCAACGTGCTATATGTTCTGTATGCCCGAATTGGGAATCTGTGTCAAATCTTTGTTAGGAATTATGTGATCCTTACTAGATGGAAGTAAGGGAGATGGGGCATGAAGTTATTTCTAGGAGTAGGAGACATACCCAATTTAGCTCAGTTCTGGGCATCTTTGAAATACCTATAGAAACTTCTTCCTACATAGTAACTTGCTACTTGGAATGAGAAAGTGTTTGCTTAAAGCAACGTGCTGCATGTTCTGAATGCCCGAATTGGGAATCTGTGTCAAAACTTTGTTAGGAATTATGTGATCCTTACTAGCTGGAAGTAAGGGAGATGGGGCATGAAGTTATTTCTAGGTGTTGGAGACATACCAAGTTTAGCTCAGTTCTGGGCATCTTTGAAATACCTATAGAAATTTCTTCCTACATATTAAGTTGCTACTTGGAATGAGAATGTGCTTGCTTAAAGCAACGTGCTACATGTTCCGAATGCCCGAATTGGGAATCTGTGTCAAAACTTTGTTAGGAATTATGTGATCCTTACTAGCTGGAAGTATGGGAGATGGGGTATGAAGATATTTCTAGGAGTTGGAGACATACCCACTTTAGCTCAGTTCTGGGCATCTTTGAAATACCTATAGAAACTTCATCCTACATAGTAACTTGCCTCTTGGAATGAGAAAGTGCTTGCTTAAAGCAACGTGCTACATGTTCTGAATGCCCGAATTGGGAATCTGTGTCAAAACTTTTTTGGGAATTATGTGATCCTTACTAGCTGGAAGTAAGGGAGATGGGGCATGAATTTATTTCTAGGAGTTAGAGACATACCAAGTTTAGCTCAGTTCTGGGCATCTTTGAAATACCTATACAAACTTGTTCCTACATAGTAACTTGCAACTTTGAATGAGAATGTGCTTGCTTACAGCAACGTGCTATATGTTCTGAATGCCCGAATTGGGAATCTGTGTCAAAACTTTGTTAGGAATTATGTGATCCTTACTAGCTGGAAGTAAGGGAGATGGGGCATGAAGTTTTTTTTAGGAGTTGGAGACATACCAAGTTTAGCTCCGTTCTAGGCATATTTGAAATACCTATACAAACTTGTTCCTACATAGTAACTTGCAACTTTGAATGAGATTGTGCTTGCTTACAGCAACGTGCTATATGTTCTGAATGCCCGAATTGGGAATCTGTGTCAAAACTTTGTTAGGAATTATGTGATCCTTACTAACTGGAAGTATGGGAGATGGGGTATGAAGATATTTCTAGGAGTTGGAGACATGCTCACTTTAGCTCAGTTCTGGGCATCTTTGAAATACCTATACAAACTTGTACCTACATAGTAACTTGCCACTTTGAATGAGAATGTGCTTGCTTACAGCAACGTGCTATATGTTCTGAATGCCCGAATTGGGAATCTGTGTCAAAATTTTGTTAGAAATTCTGTGATCCTTACTAGCTGGAAGTAAGGGAGATGGGGCATGAAGTTATTTCTAGGAGTTGGAGACATACGGACTTTAGCTCAGATCTGGGCATCTTTGAAATACCTATAGAAACTTCTTCCTACATAGTAACTTGCTACTTGGAATGAGAAAGTGCTTGCTTACAGCAACGTGCTACATGTTCTGAATGCCCGAATTGGGAATCTGTGTCAAAATTTTGTTAGGAATTATGTGATCCTTACTACCTGGAAGTAAGGGAGATGGGGCATGAAGTTATTTCTAGGAGTTGGAAACATACCAAATTTAGCTCAGTTCTGGGCATCTTTGAAATACCTATACAAACTTGGTCCTACATAGTAACTTGCAACTTTGAATGAGAATGTGCTTGCTTACAGCAACGTGCTATATGTTCTGAATGCACGAATTGGGAATCTGTGTCAAAACTTTGTTAGAAATTATGTGATCCTTACTAGATGGAAGTAAGGTAGATGGGGCATGAAGTTATTTTTAGGAGTTGGAGACATACAACGTTTAGCTCAGGTTCTGGGCATCTTTGAAATACCTAAACAAACTTGTTCCTACATAGTAACTGGCAACTTTGTATGAGAATGTGCTTTGTTACAGCAACGTGCTATATGTTCTGAATGCCCGAATTGGGAATCTGTGTCAAAACTTTGTTAGGAATTATGTGATCCTTACTAGATGGAAGTAAGGGAGATGTGGCATGAAGTTATTTCTAGGAGTTGGAGACATAGCCACTTTAGCTCAGTTCTGGGCATCGTTGAAATACCTATAGAAACTTCTTACTACACAGTAACTTGCTACTTGGAATGAGAAAGTGCTTGCTTAAAGCAACGTGCTACAGGTTCTGAACGCCCGAATTGGGAATCTGTGTCAAATCTTTGTTAGGAATTATGTGATCCTTACTAGCTGGAAGTAAGGGACATGGGACATGAAGTTATTTCTAGGAGTTGGAGTCATACCAAGTTTAGCTCAGTTCTGGGCATCTTTGTAATACCTATACAAACTTGTTCCTACATAGTAACTTGCAACTTTGAATGAGATTGTGCTTGCTTACAGCAACGTGTTATATGTTCTGAATGCCCGAATTGGGAATTTGTGTCAAAACTTTGTTAGGAATTATGTGATCCTTACTAGCTGGAAGTAAGGGAGATGGGGCATGAAGATATTTCTAGGAGTTGGACACATACCAAGTTTAGCTCAGTTCTGGGAATCTTTGAAATACCTATACAAACTTGTTCCTCCATAGTAAATTGCAACTTTGAATGAGAATGTGCTTGCTTACAGCAACGTGCTACATGTTCTGAATGCCCGAATTGAGAATCTGTGTCAAAAATTTTGTTAGGAATTATGTGATCCTTACTAGCTGGAAGTAAGGGAGATGGGGCATGAAGTTATTTCTAGGAGTTGGAGACATACCAAGATTAGCTCAGTTCTGGGCATCCTTGAAATACCTGAACAAACTTGTTCCTACATAGTAACTTGCAACTTTAAATGAGAAAGTGCTTGCTTACAGCAACGTGCTATATGTTCTGAATGCCCGAATTGGGAATCTGTGTCAAAACTTTGTTAGGAATTATGTGATCCTTACTAGCTGGAAGTAAGGGAGATGGGGCATGAAGTTATTTCTAGGAGTTGGAGACATATCAAGTTTAGCTCAGTTCTGGGCATCTTTGAAATACCTATACAAACTTGTTCCTACATAGTAACTTGCCACTTTGAATGAGAATGTGCTTGCTTACAGCAACGTGCTATATGTTCTGAAAGACCGAATTGGGAATCTGTGTCAAAATTTTTTTAGGAATTAGGTGATCCTTACTAGCTGGAAGTAAGGGAGATTGGGCATGAAGTTATTTCTCGAAGTTGGAGACATACAATGTTTAGCTTAGTTCTGGACATCTTTGAAATACCTATACAAACTTGTTCCTACATAGTAACTTGCAACTTTGAATGAGAATGTGCTTGCAACAGCAACGTGCTATATGTTCTGAATGCCCGAATTGGGAATCTGTGTCAAAACTTTGTTAGGCATTATGTGATCCTTAGTAGACGGAAGTAAGGGAGATGGGGCATGAAGTTATTTCTGGGAGTTGGAGACATACCCACTTTAGCTCAGTTCTGGGCATCTTTGAAATACCTATAGAAACTTCTTCCTACATAGTAGCTTGCTACTTGGAATGAGAAAGTGCTTGCTTAAAGAAACGTGCTACATGTTCTGAATACCCGAATTGGGAATCTGTGTCAAAACTTTGTTAGGAATTATGTGATCCTTACTAGCTGGAAGTATGGGAGATGGGGTATGAAGATATTTCTAGGAGTTGGAGACATACCCACTTTAGCTCAGTTCTGGGCATATTTGAAATACCTATACAAACTTGTTCCTACATAGTAACTTGCCGCTTTGAATGAGAATGTGCTTGCTTACAGCAACGTGCTATATGTTCTGAATGCCCGAATTGGGAATCTGTGTCAAAACTTTGTTAGGAATTATGTGATCCTTACTAGCTGGAAGTAAGGGAGTTGGGGCATGAAGTTATTTCTAGGAGTTGGAAACATACCCACTTTAGCTCAGTTCTGGGCATCTTTGAAATACCTAAAGAAACTTCTTCCTACATAGTAACTTGCTACTTGGAATGAGAAAGTGCTTGCTTAAAGCAACGTGCTACATGATCTGAATGCCCGAATTGGGAATCTGTGTCAAAACTTTTTTAGGAATTATGTGATCCTTACTAGCTGAAAGTAAGTGAGATGGGGCATGAGGTTATTTCTAGGAGTTGGAGACATACAACGTTTAGCTCAGTTCTGGGCATCTTTGAAATACCTATACAAACTTGTTCCTACATAGTAACTGGCAACTTTGAATGAGAATGTGCTTGCTTACAGCAACGTGCTATATGTTCTGAATGCCCGAATTGGGAATCTATGTCAAAACTTTTTTAGGAATTATGTGATCCTTACTAGCTGGAAGTAAGGGAGATGTGGCATGAAGTTATTTCTAGGAGTTGGACACATACCAAGTTTAGCTCAGTTCTGGGCATCTTTGAAATACCTATACAAACTTGTTCCTACATAGTAACTTGCAACTTTGAATGAGAATGTGCTTGCTTACAGCAACGTGCTATATGTTCTGAATGCCCGAATTGGGAATCTGTGTCAAAACTTTGTTAGGAATTATGTGATCCTTACTAGCTGGAAGTAAGGGAGATGGGGCATGAAGTTATTTCTAGGAGTTGGAGACTTTCCAAGTTTAGCTCAGTTCTGGGCATCTTTGAAATACCTATACAAACTTGTTTCTACATAGTAACTTGCAACTTTGAATGAGAATGTGCTTGCTTACAGCAACGTGCTCTATGTTCTGAATGCCCGAATTGGGAATTTGTGTCAAAAATTTGTTAGGAATTATGTGATCCTTACTAGCTGGAAGTAAGGGAGATGGGGCATGAAGTTATTTCTAGGAGTTGGAGACATACAACGTTTAGCTCAGTTCTGGGCATCTTTGAAATACCTATACAAACTTGTTCCTACATAGTAACTTGCAACTATGAACGAGAATGTGCTTGCTTACAGCAACGTGCTATATGTTCTGAATGCCCGAATTGGGAATCTGTGTCAAAACTTTGTTAGGAAATATGTGATCCTTACTAGCTGGAAGTAAGGGAGATGGGGCATGAAGTTATTTCTAGGAGTTGGAGACATACGAAGTTTAGCTCAGTTCTGGGCATCTTTGAAATACCTAAACAAACTTGTTCCTACATAGTAACTGGCAACTTTGTATGAGAATGTGCTTTGTTACAGCAACGTGCTATATGTTCTGAATGCCCGAATTGGGAATCTGTGTCAAAACTTTGTTAGGAATTATGTGATCCTTACTAGATGGAAGTAAGGGAGATGGGGCATGAAGTTATTTCTAGGAGTAGGAGACATACCCACTTTAGCTCAGTTCTGGGCATCGTTGAAATACCTATAGAAACTTCTTCCTACACAGTAAGTTGCTACTTGGAATGAGAAAGTGCTTGCTTAAAGCAACGTGGTACATGTTCTGAATGCCCGAATTGGAAATCTGTGTCAAAACGTTGTTAGGAATTATGTGATCCTTACAAGCTGGAAGTAAAGGAGATGGGACATGAAGTTATTTCTAGGAGTTGGAGTCATACCAAGTTTAGCTCAGTTCTGGGTATCTTTGAAATACCTATACAAACTTGTTCCTACATCGTAACTTGCAACTTTGAATGAGATTGTGCTTGCTTACAGCAACGTGTTATATGTTCTGAATGCCCGAATTGGGAATTTGTGTCAAAACTTTGTTAGGAATTATGTGATCCTTACTAGCTGGAAGTAAGGGAGATGGGGCATGAAGTTATTTCTAGGAGTTGGACACATAGCAAGTTTAGCTCAGTTCTGGGCATCTTTGAAATACCTATACAAACTTGTTCCTACATAGTAACTTGCAACTTTGAATGAGAATGTGCTTGCTTACAGCAACGTGCTACATGTTCTGAATGCCCGAATTGGGAATCTGTGTCAAAAATTTTGTTAGGAATTATGTGATCCTTACTAGCTGGAAGTAAGGGACATGGGGCATGAAGTTATTTCTAGGAGTTGGAGACATACCAAGATTAGCTCAGTTCTGGGCATCCTTGAAATACCTAAACAAACTTGTTCCTACATAGTAACTTGCAACTTTAAATGAGAATGTGCTTGCTTACAGCAACGTGCTATATGTTCTGAATGTCCTAATTGGGAATCTGTGTCAAAATTTTGTTAGGAATTATGTGATCCTTACTAGCTGGAAGTAAGGGAGATGGGGCATGAAGTTATTTCTAGGAGTTGGAGACATACCAAGTTTAGCTCAGTTCTGGGCATCTTTGAAATACCTATACAAACTTGTTCCTACATAGTAACTTGCAACTTTGAATGAGAATGTGCTTTCTTACAGCAACGTGCTATATGTTCTGAAAGACCGAATTGGGAATCTGTGTCAAAATTTTTTTAGGAATTATGTGATCCTTACAAGCTGGAAATAAGTTAGTTGGGGTATGAAGTTATTTCTAGAGGTTGGAGACATACCAAGTTTAGCTCAGTTCTGGGCATCTTTGAAATACCTATACAAACTTGTTCCTACATAGTAACTTGCAACTTTGCACGAGAATGTGCTTGCTTACAGCAACGTGCTATATGTTCTGAATGCCAGAATTGGGAATCTGTCTCAAAACTTTGTTAGGAATTATGTGATCCTTACTAGCTGGAAGTAAGGGAGATGGGGCATGAAGTTATTTCTAGGAGTTGGAGACATACAACGTTTAGCTCAGTTCTGGGCATCTTTGAAATACCTATACAAACTTGTTCCTACATAGTAACTTGCAACTTTGAATGAGAATGTGCTTGCTTACAGCAACGTGCTATATGTTCTGAATGCCAGAATTGGGAATCTGTGTCAAAACTTTGTTAGGAATTATGTCAGCCTTACTAGCTGGAAGTAAGGGAAATGGGGTATGAAGATATTTCTAGGAGTTGGAGACATACCAACTTTAGCTCAGTTCTGGGCATCTTTGAAATACCTATACAAACTTGTTCCTACATAGTAACTTGCCACTTTGAATGAGAATGTGCTTGCTTACAGCAACGTGCTATATGTTCTGAATGCCCGAATTGGGAATCTGTGTCAAAACTTTGTTAGGAATTATGTGATCCTTACTAAATGGAAGTAAGGGAGATGGGGCATGAAGTTATTTCTAGGAGTTGGAGACATACCAAGTTTAACTCAGTTCTGGGCATCTTTGAAATACCTAAACAAACTTGTTCCTACATAGTAACTGGCAACTTTGTATGAGAATGTGCTTTGTTACAGCAACGTGCTATATGTTCTGAATGCCCGAATTGGGAATCTGTGTCAAAACTTTGTTAGGAATTATGTGATCCTTACTAGATGGAAGTAAGGGAGATGGGGCATGAAGTTATTTCTAGGAGTAGGAGACATACCCACTTTAGCTCAGTTCTGGGCATCGTTGAAATACCTATAGAAACTTCTTCCTACACAGTAAGTTGCTACTTGGAATGAGAAAGTGCTTGCTTAAAGCAACGTGGTACATGTTCTGAATGCCCGAATTGGAAATCTGTGTCAAAACGTTGTTAGGAATTATGTGATCCTTACAAGCTGGAAGTAAAGGAGATGGGACAAGAAGTTATTTCTAGGAGTTGGAGTCATATCAAGTTTAGCTCAGTTCTGGGTATCTTTGAAATACCTATACAAACTTGTTCCTACATCGTAAATTGCAACTTTGAATGAGATTGTGCTTGCTTACAGCAACGTGCTATATGTTCTGAATGCCCGAATTGGGAATTTGTGTCAAAACTTTGTTAGGAATTATGTGATCCTTACTAGCTGGAAGTAAGGGAGATGGGGCATGAAGTTATTTCTAGGAGTTGGAGACATACCCACTTTAGCTCAGTTCTGGGCATCTTTGAAATACCTATACAAACTTGTTCCTACATAGTGACTTGCCACTTTGAATGAGAATGTGCTTGCTTACAGCAACGTGCTATATGTTCTAAATGCCCGAATTGGGAATCTGTGTCAAAACTTTGTTAGGAATTATGTGATCCTTACTAGATGAAAGTAAGGGAGATGGGGCATGAAGTTATTTCTAGGAGTTGGAGACACACCCACTTTATCTCAGTTCTGGGCATCTTTGAAATACCTATAGAAATTTCCTCCTACATATGAACTTGCTACTTGGAATGAGAATGTGCTTGCTTAAAGCAACGTGCTACATGTTCTGAATGCCCGAATTGGGAATCTGTGTCAAAACTTTGTTAGGAATTATGTGATCCTTACTAGTTGGAAGTATGGGAGATGGGGTATGAAGATATTTCTAGGAGTTGGAGACATACAACGTTTAGCTCAGTTCTGTGCATCTTTGAAATACCTATACAAACTTGTTCCTACATAGTACTTACAACATTGAAAGAGAATGTGCTTGCTTACACCAACGTGCTATATGTTCTGAATGCCCGAATTGTGATTCTGTGTCAAAACTTTGTTAGGAATTATGTGATCCTTACTAGCTGGAAGTAAGGGAGATGGGGCATGAAGTTATTTCTAGGAGTTGGAGACATACAACGTTTAGCTCAGTTCTGGGCATCTTTGAAATACCTATACAAACTTGTTCCTACATAGTAACTTGCAACTTTGAATGAGAATGTGCTTGCTTACAGCAACGTACTATATGTTCTGAATGCACGAATTGGGAATCTGTGTCAAAACTTTGTTAGGAATTATGTGATCCTTACTAGATGGAAGTAAGGGAGATGGGGCATGAAGTTATTTCTAGGAGTTGGAGACATACCCACTTTAGCTCAGTTCTGGGCATCTTTGAAATACCTATAGAAACTTCTTCCTACATAGTAACTTGCTACTTGGAATGAGAAAGTGCTTGCTTAAAGCAACGTGCTAAATGTTCTGAATGCCCGAATTGGGAATCTGTGTCAAAACTTTGTTAGGAATTATGTGATCCTTACTAGTTGGAAGTAAGGGAGATGGGGCATGAAGTTATTTCTAGGAGTTGGAGACATACCAAGTTTAGCTCAGTTTTGGGCATCTTTGAAATACCTATACAAACTTGTTCCTACATAGTAACTTACAACTTTGAATGAGAATGTGCTTGCTTACAGCAACGTGCTATATGTTCTGAATGCCCGAATTGGGATTCTGTGTCAAATTTTTGTTAGGAATTATGTGATCCTTACTAGCTGGAAGTAAAGGACATGGTGCATGAAGTTATTTCTAGGAGTTGGAGACATACAAGGTTTAGCTCAGTTCTGGGCATCTTTGAAATACCTATACAAACTTGTTCCTACATAGTAACTTGCCACTTTGAATGAGAATGTTCTTGCTTACAGCAACGTGCTATATGTTCTGAATACCCAAATTGGGAATCTGTGTCAAAATTTGTTAGGAATTATGTGATCCTCACTAGCTGGAAGTAAGAGAGATGGGGCATGAAGTTATTTCTAGGAGTTGGAGACATACCCACTTTAGCTCAGTTCTGGGCATCTTTGAAATACCTATAGAAATTTCTTCCTACGTATTAACTTGCTACTTGGAATGAGAATGTGCTTGCTTAAAGCAACGTGCTACATGTTCTGAATGCCCGAATTGGGAATCTGTGTCAAAACATTGTAAGGAATTAAGTGACCCTTACTAGCTGGAAGTATGGGAGATGGGGTATGAAGATATTTCTAGGAGTTGGAGACATACCCACTTTAGCTCAGTTCTGGGCATCTTTGAAATACCTATACAAACTTGTACCTACATAGTAACTTGCCACTTTGAATGAGAATGTGCTTGCTTACAGCAACGTACTACATGTTCTGAAAGCCCGAATTGGGAATCTCTGTCAAAACTTTGTTAGGAATTATGTGATCCTTACAAGCTGGAAGTAAGGGAGATGGGGCATGAAGTTATTTCTAGGAGTTGGAGACATACGGACTTTAGCTCAGTTCTGGGCATCTTTGAAATACCTATAGAAACTTCTTCCTACATAGTAACTTGCTCCTTGGAGTGAGAAAGTGCTTGCTTAAAGCAACGTGCTACATGTTCTGAATGCCCGAATTGGGAATCTGTGTCAAATCTTTGTTAGGAATTATGTGATCCTTACTAGCTGGAAGTAAGGGAGATGGGGCATGAAGTTATTTCTAGGAGTTGGAGACATACCAAGTTTAGCTAAGTTCTGGAAATCCTTGATATACCTATACAAACTTGTTCCTACATAGGAATTTGCAACTTTGAATGAGAATGTGCTTGCTTATAGCAACGTGCTATATGTTCTGAATGCCCGAATTGGGAATCTGTGTCAAAACGTTGTTAGAAATTATGTGATCCTTACTAGCTGGAAGTAAGGGAGATGGGGCATGAAGTTATTTCTAGGAGTTGGAGACATACCAAGTTTAGCTCAGTTCTGGGCATCTTTAAAATACCTATACAAAGTTGTTCCTACATAGTAATTTGCAACTTTGAATGAGAATGTGCTAGCTTACAGCAACGTGCTATATGCTCTGAATGCCCGAATTGGGAATCTGTGTCAAAACATTGTTAGAAATTATGTGATCCTTACTAGATGGAAGTAAGGGATATGGGGCATGAAGTTATTTCTAGGAGTTGGAGACATACAACGTTTAGCTCAGTTCTGGGCATCTTTGAAATACCTATACAAACTTGTTCCTACATAGTAACTTGCAACTTTGAATGAGAATGTGCTTGCTTACAGCAACGTGCTATATGTTCTGAATGCCCGAATTGGGAATCTGTGTCAAAACTTTGTTAGGTATTATGTAATCCTTACTAGCTGGAAGTAAGGGAGATGGGGCATGTAGTTCTTTCTAGGAGTTGGAGACATACAACGTTTAGCTCAGTTCTGGGCATCTTTGAAATACCTATACAAACTTGTCTTTAAATAGTAACTGGCAACTTTGTATGAGAATGTGCTTTGTTACAGCAACGTGCTATATGTTCTGAATGCCCGAATTGGGAATCTGTGTCAAAACTTTGTTAGGAATTATGTAATCCTTACTAGCTGGAAGTAAGGGAGATGGGGCATGAAGTTCTTTCTAGGAGTTGGAGACATACAACGTTTAGCTCAGTTCTGGGCATCTTGAAATACCTATACAAACTTGTTTCTACATAGTAACTGGCAACATTGTATGAGAATGTGCTTTGTTACAGCAACGTGCCTTATGTTCTGAATGCCCGAATTGGGAATCTGTGTCAAAACTTTGTTAGGAATTATGTGACCCTTACTAGCTGGAAGTAAGGGAGATGGGGCATGAAGTTATTTCTAGGAGTTGGAGACATACCAAGTTTAGCTCAGTTCTGGGCATCTTTGAAATACCTATACAAACTTGTTCCTACATAGTAACTTGCCACTTGAATGAGAATGTTCTTGCTTACAGCAACGTGCTATATGTTCTGAATGCCCGAATTGGGAATCTGTGTCAAAACTTTGTTAGGAATTATGTGATCCTTACAAGCTGGAAGTAAGGGAGTTGGGGCATGAAGTTATTTCTAGAGGTTGGAGACATACCAAGTTTAGCTCAGTTCTGGGCATCTTTGAAATACCTATACAAACTTGTTCCTACATAGTAACTTGCCACATTGAATGAGAATGTGCTTGCTTACAGCAACGTGCTATATGTTCTGAATGCCCGAATTGGGAATCTGTGTCAAAACTTTGTTAGGAATTATGTGATCCTTACTAGCTGGAAGTAAGGGAGATGGGGCATGAAGTCATTTCTAGGAGTTGGAGACATACCCACTTTAGCTCAGTTCTGGGCATCTTTGAAATACCTATAGAAATTTCTTCCTACATAGTAACTTGCTCCTTGGAATGAGAAAGTGCTTGCTTAAAGCAACGTGCTACATGTTCTGAATGCCCGATTTGGGAATCTGTGTCAAAACTTTCTTAGGAATTATGTGATCCTTACTAGTTGGAAGTAAGGGATATGGGGCATGAAGTTATTTCTAGGAGTTGGAGACATACAACGTTTAGCTCAGTTCTGGGCATCTTTGAAATACCTATACAAACTTGTTTCTACATAGTAACTGGCAACTTTGTATGAGAATGTGTTTTGTTACAGCAACGTGCCTTATGTTCTGAATGCCCGAATTGGGAATCTGTGTCAAAACATTGTTAGGAATTATATGATCCTTACTAGCTGGAAGTAAGGGAGATGGGACATGAAGTTATTTCTAGGAGTTGGAGACATACCCACTTTAGCTCAGTTCTGGGCATCGTTGAAATACCTATAGAAACTTCTTCCTACATAGTAACTTGCTACTTGGAATGAGAAAGTGCTTGCTTACAGCAACGTGCTACATGTTCTGAATGCCCGAATTGGAAATCTGTGTCTAAACTTTGTTAGGAATTATGTGATCCTTACTAGCTGGAAGTAAGGGAGATGGGGCATGAGGTTATTTCTAGGAGTTGGAGACATACCAAGTTTAGCTCAGTTCTGGGCATCTTTGAAATACCTATACAAACTTGTTCCTACATAGTAACTTGCAACATTGAATGAAAATGTGCTTGCTTACAGCAACGTGCTATATGTTCTGAATGCCCGAATTGGGAATCTGTGTCAAAACTTTGTTAGGAATTTTGTGATCCTTACTAGCTGTAAGTAAGGGAGATGGGGCATGAAGTTATTTCTAGAGGTTGGAGACATACCAAGTTTAGCTCAGTTCTGGGCATCTTTGAAATACCTATACAAACTTGTTCCTACATAGTAACTTGCCACTTTGAATGAGAATGTGCTTGCTTGCAGCAACGTGCTATATGTTCTGAATGCCCGAATTGGGAATCTGTGTCAAATCTTTGTTAGGAATTATGTGATCCTTACTAGCTGGAAGTAAGGGAGATGGGGCATGAAGTTATTTCTAGGAGTTGGAGTCATACCCACTTTAGCTCAGTTCTGGGCATCTTTGAAATCCCTTCCAAACTTGTTCCTACATAGTAACTTGCAACTTTGAATGAGAATGTGCTTGCTTACAGCAACGTGCTATATGTTCTGAATGCCCGAATTGGGAATCTGTGTTAAAACTTTGTTAGGAATTATGTGATCCTTACTAGCTGGAAGTAAGGGAGATGGGGCATGAGGTTATTTCTAGGAGTTGGAGACATACCAAGTTTAGCTCAGTTCTGGGCATCTTTGAAATACCTATACAAACTTGTTCCTACATAGTAACTTGCAACATTGAATGAGAATGTGCTTGCTTACAGCAACGTGCTATATGTTCTGAATGCCCGAATTGGGAATCTGTGTCAAAACTTTGTTAGGAATTATGTGATCCTTACTAGCTGGAATTAAGGGTGATGGGGCATGAAGACATTTCTAGGAGTTGGAGACATACAACGTTTAGCTCAGTTCTGGGCATCTTTGAAATACCTATACAAACTTGTTCCTACATAGTAACTTGAAAATTTGAATGAGAATGTGCTTGCTTACAGCAACGTGCTATATG
This sequence comes from Diceros bicornis minor, assembly GCF_020826845.1. Classification (NCBI taxonomy): domain Eukaryota; kingdom Metazoa; phylum Chordata; class Mammalia; order Perissodactyla; family Rhinocerotidae; genus Diceros; species Diceros bicornis. Next base: position 1,105,513 of record NW_026691729.1, read on the forward strand.
TTCTGAAAGCCCGAATTGGGAATCTGTGTCAAAACTTTGTTAGGAATTATGTGATCCTTACTAGCTGGAATTAAGGGTGATGGGGCATGAAGATATTTCTAGGAGTTGGAGACATACCAAGTTTAGCTCAGTTCTGGGCATCTCTGAAATACCTATACAAACTTGTTCCTACATAGTAATTTGCAACTTTGAATGAGAATGTGCTAGCTTACAGCAACGTGCTATATGCTCTGAATGCCCGAATTGGGAATCTGTGTCAAATCTTTGTTAGAAATTATGTGATCCTTTCTAGATGGAAGTAGGGGAGATGGGGCATGAAGTTCTTTCTAGGAGTTGGAGACATACAACGTTTAGGTAAGTTCTGGGCATCTTTGAAATACCTATACAAACTTGTTCCTACATAGTAACTGGCAACTTTGTATGAGAATGTGCTTTGTTACAGCAACGTGCTGTATGTTCTGAATGCCCGAATTGGGAATATGTGTCAAAACTTTGTTAGGAATTATGTGATCCTTACTAGATGGAAGTAAGGGAGATGGGGCATGAAGTTATTTCTAGGAGTTGGAGACATACCAAGTTTAGCTCAGTTCTGGGCATCTTTGAAATACCTATACAAATTTGTTCCTACATAATAACTTGCAACTTTGAATGAGAATGTGCTTGCTTACAGCCACGTGCTATATGTTCTGAATGCCCGAATTGGGAATCTGTGTCAAAACTTTGTTAGGAATTATGTGATCCTTACTAGATGGAAGTAAGTGAGATGGGGCATGAAGTTATTTCTAGGAGTTGGAGACATACCCACTTTAGCTCAGTTCTGGGCATCTTTGAAATCCCTTCCAAACTTGTTCCTACATAGTAACTTGCAACTTTGAATGAGAATGTGCTTGCTTACAGCAACGTGCTATATGTTCTGAATGCCCGAATTGGGAATCTGTGTTAAAACTTTGTTAGGAATTATGTGATCCTTACTAGCTGGAAGTAAGGGAGATGGGGCATGAGGTTATTTCTAGGAGTTGGAGACATACCAAGTTTAGCTCAGTTCTGGGCATCTTTGAAATACCTATACAAACTTGTTCCTACATAGTAACTTGCAACATTGAATGAGAATGTGCTTGCTTACAGCAACGTGCTATATGTTCTGAATGCCCGAATTGGGAATCTGTGTCAAAACTTTGTTAGGAATTATGTGATCCTTACTAGCTGGAATTAAGGGTGATGGGGCATGAAGACATTTCTAGGAGTTGGAGACATACAACGTTTAGCTCAGTTCTGGGCATCTTTGAAATACCTATACAAACTTGTTCCTACATAGTAACTTGAAAATTTGAATGAGAATGTGCTTGCTTACAGCAACGTGCTATATGTTCTGAAAGCCCGAATTGGGAATCTGTGTCAAAACTTTGTTAGGAATTATGTGATCCTTACTAGCTGGAATTAAGGGTGATGGGGCATGAAGATATTTCTAGGAGTTGGAGACATACCAAGTTTAGCTCAGTTCTGGGCATCTCTGAAATACCTATACAAACTTGTTCCTACATAGTAATTTGCAACTTTGAATGAGAATGTGCTAGCTTACAGCAACGTGCTATATGCTCTGAATGCCCGAATTGGGAATCTGTGTCAAATCTTTGTTAGAAATTATGTGATCCTTTCTAGATGGAAGTAGGGGAGATGGGGCATGAAGTTCTTTCTAGGAGTTGGAGACATACAACGTTTAGGTAAGTTCTGGGCATCTTTGAAATACCTATACAAACTTGTTCCTACATAGTAACTGGCAACTTTGTATGAGAATGTGCTTTGTTACAGCAACGTGCTGTATGTTCTGAATGCCCGAATTGGGAATATGTGTCGAAACTTTGTTAGGAATTATGTGATCCTTACTAGATGGAAGTAAGGGAGATGGGGCATGAAGTTATTTCTAGGAGTTGGAGACATACCAAGTTTAGCTCAGTTCTGGGCATCTTTGAAATACCTATACAAATTTGTTCCTACATAATAACTTGCAACTTTGAATGAGAATGTGCTTGCTTACAGCCACGTGCTATATGTTCTGAATGCCCGAATTGGGAATCTGTGTCAAAACTTTGTTAGGAATTATGTGATCCTTACTAGATGGAAGTAAGTGAGATGGGGCATGAAGTTATTTCTAGGAGTTGGAGACATACCCACTTTAGCTCAGTTCTGGGCATCTTTGAAATCCCTTCCAAACTTGTTCCTACATAGTAACTTGCAACTTTGAATGAGAATGTGCTTGCTTACAGCAACGTGCTATATGTTCTGAATGCCCGAATTGGGAATCTGTGTCAAAACTTTGTTAGGAATTATGTGATCCTTACTAGATGGAAGTAAGGGAGATGGGGCATGAAGTTATTTCTAGGAGTTGGAGACATACCCACTTTAGCTCAGTTCTGGGCATCGTTGAATACCTATAGAAACTTCTTCCTACATAGTAACTTGCTACTTGGAATGAGAAAGTGCTTGCTTAAAGCAACGTGCTACATGTTCTGAATGCCCGAATTGGGAATCTGTGTTAAAACTTTGTTAGGAATTATGTGATCCTTACTAGCTGGAAGTAAGGGAGATGGGGCATGAGGTTATTTCTAGGAGTTGGAGACATACCAAGTTTAGCTAAGTTCTGGGCATCTTTGAAATACCTATACAAACTTGTTCCTACATAGTAACTTGCAACATTGAATGAGAATGTGCTTGCTTACAGCAACGTGCTATATGTTCTGAATGCCCGAATTGGGAATCTGTGTCAAAACTTTGTTAGGAATTATGTGATCCTTACTAGCTGGAATTAAGGGTGATGGGGCATGAAGATATTTCTAGGAGTTGGAGACATACAACGTTTAGCTCAGTTCTGGGCATCTTTGAAATACCTATACAAACTTGTTCCTACATAGTAACTTGAAACTTTGAATGAGAATGTGCTTGCTTACAGCAACGTGCTAGATGTTCTGAATGCACGAATTGGGAATCTGTGTCAAAACTTTGTTAGGAATTATGTGATCCTTACTAGATGGAAGTAAGGGAGATGGGGCATGAAGTTATTTCTAGGAGTTGGAGACATACAACGTTTAGTTCAGTTCTGGGCATTTTTGAAATACCTATAGAAATTTCTTCCTATATATTAACTTGCTAGTTGGAATGAGAATGTGCTTGCTTAAAGCAACGTGCTACATGTTCTGAATGCCAGAATTGGGAATCTGTGTCAAAACATTGTTAGGAATTATGTGATCCTTACTAGCTGGAAGTAAGGGAGATGGGGCATGAAGTTATTTCTAGGAGTTGGAGACATACCAAGTTTAGCTCAGTTCTGGGCATCTTTGAAATACCTATACAAACTTGTTCCTACATAGTAACTTGCAACATTGAATGAGAATGTGCTTGCTTACAGCAACGTGCTATATGTTCTGAATGCACGAATTGGGAATCTGAGTCAAAACTTTGTTAGGAATTATGTGATCCTTACTAGATGGAAGTAATTGAGATGGGGCATGAAGTTATTTCTAGGAGTTGGAGACATACCCACTTTAGCTCAGTTCTGGTCATCGTTGAAATACCTACAGAAACTTCTTCCTACATAGTAACTTGCTACTTGGAATGAGAAAGTGCTTGCTTAAAGCAACGTGCTACATGTTCTGAATGCCCGAATTGGGAATCTCTGTCAAAACTTTGTTAGGAATTATGTGATCTTTACTAGCTGGAAGTAAGGGAGATGGGGCATGAGGTTATTTCTAGGAGTTGGAGACATACCAAGTTTAGCTCAGTTCTGGGCATCTTTGAAATACCTATACAAACTTGTTCCTACATAGTAACTTGCCACTTTGAATGAGAATGTGCTTGCTTGCAGCAACGTGCTATATATTCTGAATGCCCGAATTGGGAATCTGTGTCAAAACTTTGTTAGGAATTATGTGATCCTTACTAGCTGGAAGTAAGGGAGATGGGGCATGACGTTATTTCTAGGAGTAGGAGACATACCCACTTTAGCTCAGTTCTGGGCATCTTTGAAATATCTATAGAAATCTCTTCCTACATATTAACTTGCTACTTGGAATGAGAATGTGCTTGCTTAAAGCAACGTGCTATATGTTCTGAATGCCCGAATTGGGAATCTGTGTCAAAACTTTGTTAGGAATTATGTGATCCTTACAAGCTGGAAGTAAGTGAGATGGGGCATGAAGTTATTTCTAGGAGTTGGAGACATGCAACGTTTAGCTCAGTTCTGGGCATCTTTGAAATACCTATACAAACTTGTTCCTACATAGTAACTTACAACTTTGAACGAGAATGTGCTTGCTTACAGCAACGTGCTATATGTTCTGAATGCCCGAATTGGGATTCTGTGTCAAATCTTTGTTAGGAATTATGTGATCCTTACTAGCTGGAAGTAAAGGACATGGGGCATGAAGTTATTTCTAGGAGTTTTAGACATACAACGTTTAGCTCAGTTCTGGGCATATTTGAAATACCTATACAAACTTTTTCCTACATAGTAACTTGCCACTTTGAATGAGAATGTGCTTGCTTACAGCAACGTGCTATATGTTCTGAATACCCGAATTGGGAATCTGTGTCAAAACTTTGTTAGGAATTATGTGATCCTTACTAGCTGGAAGTAAGGGAGATGGGGCATGAAGTTATTTCTAGGAGTTGGAGACATACCCACTTTAGCTCAGTTCTGGGCATCTTTGAAATACCTATAGAAATTTCTTCCTACATATTAACTTGCTACTTGGAATGAGAATGTGCTTGCTTAAAGCAACGTGCTACATGTTCTGAATGCCCGAATTGGGAATCTGTGTCAAAACTTTGTTAGGAATTAAGTGATCCTTACTAGCTGGAAGTATGGGTGATGGGGTATGAAGATATTTCTAGGAGTTTGAGACATACCCACTTTAGCTCAGTTCTGGGCATCTTTGAAATACCTATACAAACTTGTAACCTACATAGTAACTTGCCACTTTGAATGAGAATGTGCTTGCTTACAGCAACGTGCTACATGTTCTTAAAGCCCGAATTGGGAATCTGTGTCAAAACTTTGTTAGGAATTATGTGATCCTTACTAGTTGGAAGTAAGGGATATGGTGCATGAAGTTATTTCTAGGAGTTGGAGACATACAACGTTTAGCTCAGTTCTGGGCATCTTTGAAATACCTATACAAACTTGTTCCTACATAGTAACTTGCAACTTTGAATGAGAATGTGCTTGCTTACAGCAACGTGCTATATGTTCTGAATGCCCGAATTGGGAATCTGTGTCAAAACTTTGTTAGGAATTATGTAATCCTTACTAGCTGGAAGTAAGGGAGATGGGGCATGAAGTTCTTTCTAGGAGTTGGAGACATACAACGTTTAGCTCAGTTCTGGGCATCTTGAAATACCTATACAAACTAGTTTCTACATAGTAACTGGCAACTTTGTATGAGAATGTGCTTTGTTACAGCAACGTGCCTTATGTTCTGAATGCCCGAAATGGGAATCTGTGTCAAAACTTTGTTAGGAATTATGTGATCCTTACTAGCTGGAAGTAAGGGAGATGGGGCATGAAGTTATTTCTAGGACTTGGAGACATACCAAGTTTAGCTCAGTTCTGGGCATCTTTGAAATACCTATACAAACTTGTTCCTACATAGTAACTTGAAACTTTGAATGAGAATGTGCTTGCTTACAGCAACGTGCTATATGTTCTGAATGCACGAATTGGGAATCTGTGTCAAAACTTTGTTAGGAATTATGTGATCCTTACTAGCTGGAAGTAAGGGAGATGGGGCATGAAGTTATTTCTAGGAGTTGGAGACATACCAAGTTTAGCTCAGTTCTGGGCATCTTTGAAATACCTATACAAACTTGTTCCTACATAGTAACTTGCAACATTGAATGAGAATGTGCTTGCTTACAGCAACGTGCTATATGTTCTGAATGCACGAATTGGGAATCTGAGTCAAAACTTTGTTAGGAATTATGTGATCCTTACTAGATGGAAGTAATTGAGATGGGGCATGAAGTTATTTCTAGGAGTTGGAGACATACCCACTTTAGCTCAGTTCTGGTCATCGTTGAAATACCTACAGAAACTTCTTCCTACATAGTAACTTGCTACTTGGAATGAGAAAGTGCTTGCTTAAAGCAACGTGCTACATGTTCTGAATGCCCGAATTGGGAATCTCTGTCAAAACTTTGTTAGGAATTATGTGATCTTTACTAGCTGGAAGTAAGGGAGATGGGGCATGAGGTTATTTCTAGGAGTTGGAGACATACCAAGTTTAGCTCAGTTCTGGGCATCTTTGAAATACCTATACAAACATGTTCGTACATAGTAACATGCAACATTGAATGAGAATGTGCTTGCTTACAGCAACGTGCTGCATGTTCTAAATGCCCGAATTGGGAATCTGTGTCAAAACCTTGTTAGAAATTTTGTGATCCTTACTAGATGGAAGTAAGGGAGATGGGGCATGAAGTTATTTCTAGAGGTTGGAGACATACCAAGTTTAGCTCAGTTCTGGGCATCTTTGAAATACCTATACAAACTTGTTCCTACATAGTAACTTGCCACTTTGAATGAGAATGTGCTTGCTTGCAGCAACGTGCTATATATTCTGAATGCCCGAATTGGGAATCTGTGTCAAAACTTTGTTAGGAATTATGTGATCCTTACTAGCTGGAAGTAAGGGAGATGGGGCATGACGTTATTTCTAGGAGTAGGAGACATACCCACTTTAGCTCAGTTCTGGGCATCTTTGAAATATCTATAGAAATCTCTTCCTACATATTAACTTGCTACTTGGAATGAGAATGTGCTTGCTTAAAGCAACGTGCTATATGTTCTGAATGCCCGAATTGGGAATCTGTGTCAAAACTTTGTTAGGAATTATGTGATCCTTACAAGCTGGAAGTAAGTGAGATGGGGCATGAAGTTATTTCTAGGAGTTGGAGACATGCAACGTTTAGCTCAGTTCTGGGCATCTTTGAAATACCTATACAAACTTGTTCCTACATAGTAACTTACAACTTTGAACGAGAATGTGCTTGCTTACAGCAACGTGCTATATGTTCTGAATGCCCGAATTGGGATTCTGTGTCAAATCTTTGTTAGGAATTATGTGATCCTTACTAGCTGGAAGTAAAGGACATGGGGCATGAAGTTATTTCTAGGAGTTTTAGACATACAACGTTTAGCTCAGTTCTGGGCATATTTGAAATACCTATACAAACTTTTTCCTACATAGTAACTTGCCACTTTGAATGAGAATGTGCTTGCTTACAGCAACGTGCTATATGTTCTGAATACCCGAATTGGGAATCTGTGTCAAAACTTTGTTAGGAATTATGTGATCCTTACTAGCTGGAAGTAAGGGAGATGGGGCATGAAGTTATTTCTAGGAGTTGGAGACATACCCACTTTAGCTCAGTTCTGGGCATCTTTGAAATACCTATAGAAATTTCTTCCTACATATTAACTTGCTACTTGGAATGAGAATGTGCTTGCTTAAAGCAACGTGCTACATGTTCTGAATGCCCGAATTGGGAATCTGTGTCAAAACTTTGTTAGGAATTAAGTGATCCTTACTAGCTGGAAGTATGGGTGATGGGGTATGAAGATATTTCTAGGAGTTTGAGACATACCCACTTTAGCTCAGTTCTGGGCATCTTTGAAATACCTATACAAACTTGTAACCTACATAGTAACTTGCCACTTTGAATGAGAATGTGCTTGCTTACAGCAACGTGCTACATGTTCTTAAAGCCCGAATTGGGAATCTGTGTCAAAACTTTGTTAGGAATTATGTGATCCTTACTAGTTGGAAGTAAGGGATATGGTGCATGAAGTTATTTCTAGGAGTTGGAGACATACAACGTTTAGCTCAGTTCTGGGCATCTTTGAAATACCTATACAAACTTGTTCCTACATAGTAACTTGCAACTTTGAATGAGAATGTGCTTGCTTACAGCAACGTGCTATATGTTCTGAAAGCCCGAATTGGGAATCTGTGTCAAAACTTTGTTAGGAATTATGTAATCCTTACTAGCTGGAAGTAAGGGAGATGGGGCATGAAGTTCTTTCTAGGAGTTGGAGACATACAACGTTTAGCTCAGTTCTGGGCATCTTGAAATACCTATACAAACATGTTTCTACATAGTAACTGGCAACTTTGTATGAGAATGTGCTTTGTTACAGCAACGTGCCTTATGTTCTGAATGCCCGAAATGGGAATCTGTGTCAAAACTTTGTTAGGAATTATGTGATCCTTACTAGCTGGAAGTAAGGGAGATGGGGCATGAAGTTATTTCTAGGACTTGGAGACATACCAAGTTTAGCTCAGTTCTGGGCATCTTTGAAATACCTATACAAACTTGTTCCTACATAGTAACTTGAAACTTTGAATGAGAATGTGCTTGCTTACAGCAACGTGCTATATGTTCTGAATGCACGAATTGGGAATCTGTGTCAAAACTTTGTTAGGAATTATGTGATCCTTACTAGATGTAAGTAAGGGAGATGGGGCATGAAGTTATTTGTAGGAGTTGGAGACATACAACATTTAGTTCAGTTCTGGGCATTTTTGAAATACCTATAGAAATTTCTTCCTACATATTAACTTGCTAGTTGGAATGAGAATGTGCTTGCTTAAAGCAACGTGCTACATGTTCTGAATGCCAGAATTGGGAATCTGTGTCAAAACTTTGTTAGGAATTATGTGATCCTTACTAGCTGGAAGTAAGGGAGATGGGGCATGAAGTTATTTCTAGGAGTTGGAAACATACCAAGTTTAGCTCAGTTCTGGGCATCTTTGAAATACCTATACAAACTTGTTCCTACATAGTAACTTGCAACATTGAATGAGAATGTGCTTGCTTACAGCAACGTGCTATATGTTCTGAATGCACGAATTGGGAATCTGAGTCAAAACTTTGTTAGGAATTATGTGATCCTTACTAGATGGAAGTAATTGAGATGGGGCATGAAGTTATTTCTAGGAGTTGGAGACATACCCACTTTAGCTCAGTTCTGGTCATCGTTGAAATACCTACAGAAACTTCTTCCTACATAGTAACTTGCTACTTGGAATGAGAAAGTGCTTGCTTAAAGCAACGTGCTACATGTTCTGAATGCCCGAATTGGGAATCTCTGTCAAAACTTTGTTAGGAATTATGTGATCCTTACTAGCTGGAAGTAAGGGAGATGGGGCATGAGGTTATTTCTAGGAGTTGGAGACATACCAAGATTACCTCAGTTCTGGGCATCTTTGAAATACCTATACAAACATGTTCCTACATAGTAACATGCAACATTGAATGAGAATGTGCTTGCTTACAGCAACGTGCTGCATGTTCTAAATGCCCGAATTGGGAATCTGTGTCAAAACCTTGTTAGAAATTTTGTGATCCTTACTAGATGGAAGTAAGGGAGATGGGGCATGAAGTTATTTCTAGAGGTTGGAGACATACCAAGTTTAGCTCAGTTCTGGGCATCTTTGAAATACCTATACAAACTTGTTCCTACATAGTAACTTGCCACTTTGAATGAGAATGTGCTTGCTTGCAGCAACGTGCTATATATTCTGAATGCCCGAATTGGGAATCTGTGTCAAAACTTTGTTAGGAATTATGTGATCCTTACTAGCTGGAAGTAAGGGAGATGGGGCATGAAGTTATTTCTAGGAGTAGGAGACATACCCACTTTAGCTCAGTTCTGGGCATCTTTGAAATACCTATAGAAATTTCTTCCTACATATTAACTTGCTACTTGGAATGAGAATGTGCTTGCTTGCAGCAAAGTGCTATATGTTCTGAATGCCCGAATTGGGAATCTGTGTCAAAACTTTGTTAGGAATTATGTGATCCTTACAAGCTGGAAGTAAGTGAGATGGGGCATGAAGTTATTTCTAGGAGTTGGAGACATGCAACATTTAGCTCAGTTCTGGGCATCTTTGAAATACCTATACAAACTTGTTCCTATATAGTAACTTACAACTTTGAACGAGAATGTGCTTGCTTACAGCAACTTGCTATATGTTCTGAATGCCCGAATTTGGATTCTGTGTCAAATCTTTGTTAGGAATTATGTGATCCTTACTAGCTGGAAGTAAAGGACATGGGGCATGAAGTTATTTCTAGGCGTTTTAGACATACAACGTTTAGCTCAGTTCTGGGCATCTTTGAAATACCTATACAAACTTTATCCTACATAGTAACTTGCCACTTTGAATGAGAATGTGCTTGCTTACAGCAACGTGCTGTATGTTCTGAATACCCGAATTGGGAATCTGTGTCAAAACTTTGTTAGGAATTATGTGATCCTTACTAGCTGGAAGTAAGGGAGATGAGGCATGAAGTTATTTCTAGGAGTTGGAGACATACCCACTTTAGCTCAGTTCTGGGCATCTTTGAAATACCTATAGAAATTTCTTCCTACATATTAACTTGCTACTTGGAATGAGAATGTGCTTGCTTAAAGCAACGTGCTACATGTTCTGAATGCCCGAATTGGGAATCTGTGTCAAAACTTTGTTAGGAATTAAGTGATCCTTACTAGCTGGAAGTATGGGTGATGGGGTATGAAGATATTTCTAGGAGTTGGAGACATACCCACTTTAGCTCAGTTCTGGGCATCTTTGAAATACCTATACAAACTTGTACCTACATAGTAACTTGCCACTTTGAATGAGAATGTGCTTGCTTACAGCAACGTGCTACATGTTCTGAAAGCCCGAATTGGGAATCTGTGTCAAAACTTTGTTAGGAATTATGTGATGCTTACTAGTTGGAAGTAAGGGATATGGTGCATGAAGTTATTTCTAGGAGTTGGAGACATACCCACTTTAGCTCAGTTCTGGGCATCGTTGAAATACCTATAGAAACTTCTTCCTACATAGTAACTTGCTACTTGGAATGAGAAAGTGCTTGCTTAAAGCAACGTGCTATATGTTCTGAATGCCCGAATTGGGAATCTGTGTCAAAACTTTGTTAGGAATTATGTGATCCTAAATAGCTGGAAGTAAGGGAGATGGGTCATGAGGTTATTTCTAGGAGTTGGAGACATACCAAGTTTAGCTCAGTTCTGGGCATCTTTGAAATACCTAAACAAACTTGTTCCTACATAGTAACTTGCAACTTTGAATGAGAATGTGCTTGCTTACAGCAACGTGCTATATGTTCTGAATGCCCGAATTGGGAATCTGTGTCAAAACTTTGTTAGGAATTATGTGATCCTTACAAGCTGGAAGTATGGGAGATGGGGCTTGAAGTTATTTCTAGGAGTTGGAGACATACAACGTTTAGCTCAGTTCTGGGCATCTTTGAAATCCCTATACAAACTTGTGCCTACATAGTAACTTGAAACTTTGAATGAGAATGTGCTTGCTTACAGCAACGTGCTGCATGTTCTAAATGCCCGAATTGGGAATCTGTGTCAAAACTTTGTTAGAAATTATGTGATCCTTACTAGATGGAAGTAAGGGAGATGGGGCATGAAGTTATTTCTAGAGGTTGGAGACATACCAAGTTTAGCTCAGTTCTGGACATCTTTGAAATACCTATACAAACTTGTTCCTACATAGTAACTTGCCACTTGAATGAGAATGTGCTTGCTTACAGCAACGTGCTATATGTTCTGAATGCCCGAATTGGGAATCTGTTTCAAAACTTTGTTAGGAATTATGTGATCCTTACAAGCTGGAAGTAAGGGAGTTGGGGCATGAAGTTATATCTAGAGGTTGGAGACATACCCACTTTAGCTCAGTTCTGGGCATCTTTGAATCCCTTACAAACTTGTTCCTACATAGTAACTTGCCACTTTGAATGAGAATGTGCTTGCTTACAGCAACGTGCTATATGTTCTGAATGCCCGAATTGGGAATCTGTGTCAAACCATTGTTAGGATTTATGTGATCCTTACTAGATGGAAGTATGGGAGATGGGGTATGAAGATATTTCTAGGAGTTGGAGACATACCCACTTTAGCTCAGTTCTGGGCATCTTTGAAATACCTATACAAACTTGTTCCTACATAGTGACTTGCAAATTTGAATGAGAATGTGCTTGCTTAGAGCAACGTGCTATATGTTCTGAATGCCCGAATTGGGAATCTATGTCCAAAATTTGTTAGAAATTATGTGATCCTTACTACCTGGAAGTAAGGGAGATGGGGCATGAAGTTATTTCTAGGAGTTGGAGACATACCAACTTTAGCTCAGTTCTGGACATCTTTGAAATACCTATACAAACTTGTTCCTACATAGTAACTTGCCACTTTGAATGAGAATGTGCTTGCTTACAGCAACGTGCTATATGTTCTGAATGCCCGAATTGGGAATCTGTGTCAAAACTTTGTTAGGAATTATGTGATCCTTACTAGATGAAAGTAAGGGAGATGGGGCATGAAGTTATTTCTAGGAGTTGGAGACACACCCACTTTAGCTCAGTTCTGGGCATCTTTGAAATACCTATAGAAATTTCTTCCTACATATGAACTTGCTACTTGGAATGAGAATGTGCTTGCTTAAAGCAACGTGCTACATGTTCTGAAAGCCCGAATTGGGAATCTGTGTCAAAACTTTGTTAGGAATTATGTGATCCTTACTAGTTGGAAGTATGGGAGATGGGGTATGAAGATATTTCTAGGAGTTGGAGACATAAAACGTTTAGCTCAGTTCTGGGCATCTTTGAAATACCTATACAAACTTGTTCCTACATAGTACTTACAACATTGAAAGAGAATGTGCTTGCTTACACCAACGTGCTATATGTTCTGAATGCCCGAATTGTGATTCTGTGTCAAAACTTTGTTAGGAATTATGTGATCCTTACTAGCTGGAAGTAAGGGAGATGGGGCATGAAGTTATTTCTAGGAGTTGGAGACATACAACGTTTAGCTCAGTTCTGGGCATCTTTGAAATACCTATACAAACTTGTTCCTACATAGTAACTTGCAACTTTGAATGAGAATGTGCTTGCTTACAGCAACGTACTATATGTTCTGAATGCACGAATTGGGAATCTGTGTCAAAACTTTGTTAGGAATTATGTGATCCTTACTAGTTGGAAGTAAGGGAGATGGGGCATGAAGTTATTTCTAGGAGTTTGAGACATACCAAGTTTAGCTCAGTTCTGGGCATCTTTGAAATACCTATACAAACTTGTTCCTACATAGTAACTTACAACTTTGAACGAGAATGTGCTTGCTTACAGCAACGTGCTATATGTTCTGAATGCCCGAATTGGGATTCTGTGTCAAATCTTTGTTAGGAATTATGTGATCCTTACTAGCTGGAAGTAAAGGACATGGTGCATGAAGTTATTTCTAGGAGTTGGAGACATACAAGGTTTAGCTCAGTTCTGGGCATCTTTGAAATACCTATACAAACTTGTTCCTACATAGTAACTTGCCACTTTGAATGAGAATGTTCTTGCTTACAGCAACGTGCTATATGTTCTGAATACCCGAATTGGGAATCTGTGTCAAAATTTGTTAGGAATTATGTGATCCTCACTAGCTGGAAGTAAGAGAGATGGGGCATGAAGTTATTTCTAGGAGTTGGAGACATACCCACTTTAGCTCAGTTCTGGGCATCTTTGAAATACCTATAGAAATTTCTTCCTACATATTAACTTGCTACTTGGAATGAGAATGTGCTTGCTTAAAGCAACGTGCTACATGTTCTGAATGCCCGAATTGGGAATCTGTGTCAAAACATTGTAAGGAATTAAGTGACCCTTACTAGCTGGAAGTATGGGAGATTGGGTATGAAGATATTTCTAGGAGTTGGAGACATACCCACTTTAGCTCAGTTCTGGGCATCTTTGAAATACCTATACAAACTTGTACCTACATAGTAACTTGCCACTTTGAATGAGAATGTGCTTGCTTACAGCAACGTACTACATGTTCTGAAAGCCCGAATTGGGAATCTCTGTCAAAACATTGTTAGGAATTATGTGATCCTTACAAGCTGGAAGTAAGGGAGATGGGGCATGAAGTTATTTCTGGGAGTTGGAGACATACGGACTTTAGCTCAGTTCTGGGCATCTTTGAAATACCTATAGAAACTTCTTCCTACATAGTAACTTGCTCCTTGGAATGAGAAAGTGCTTGCTTAAAGCAACGTGCTACATGTTCTGAATGCCCGAATTGGGAATCTGTGTCAAATCTTTGTTAGGAATTATGTGATCCTTACTAGCTGGAAGTAAGGGAGATGGGGCATGAAGTTATTTCTAGGAGTTGGAGACATACCAAGTTTAGCTAAGTTCTGGAAATCCTTGATATACCTATACAAACTTGTTCCTACATAGGAATTTGCAACTTTGAATGAGAATGTGATTGCTTATAGCAACGTGCTATATGTTCTGAATGCCCGAATTGGGCATCTGTGTCAAAACGTTGTTAGAAATTATGTGATCCTTACTAGCTGGAAGTAAGGGAGATGGGGCATGAAGTTATTTCTAGGAGTTGGAGACATACCAAGTTTAGCTCAGTTCTGGGCATCTTTGAAATACCTATACAAAGTTGTTCCTACATATTAATTTGCAACTTTGAATGAGAATGTGCTAGCTTACAGCAACGTGCTATATGCTCTGAATGCCCGAATTGGGAATCTGTGTCAAAACATTGTTAGAAATTATGTGATCCTTACTAGATGGAAGTAAGGGATATGGGGCATGAAGTTATTTCTAGGAGTTGGAGACATACAACGTTTAGCTCAGTTCTGGGCATCTTTGAAATACCTATACAAACTTGTTCCTACATAGTAACTTGCAACTTTGAATGAGAATGTGCTTGCTTACAGCAACGTGCTATATGTTCTGAATGCCCGAATTGGGAATCTGTGTCAAAACTTTGTTAGGTATTATGTAATCCTTACTAGCTGGAAGTAAGGGAGATGGGGCATGAAGTTCTTTCTAGGAGTTGGAGACATACAACGTTTAGCTCAGTTCTGGGCATCTTTGAAATACCTATACAAACTTGTCTTTACATAGTAACTGGCAACTTTGTATGAGAATGTGCTTTGTTACAGCAACGTGCTATATGTTCTGAATGCCCGAATTGGGAATCTGTGTCAAAACTTTGTTAGGAATTATGTAATCCTTACTAGCTGGAAGTATGGGAGATGGGGCATGAAGTTCTTTCTAGGAGTTGGAGACATACAACGTTTAGCTCAGTTCTGGGCATCTTGAAATACCTATACAAACTTGTTTCTACATAGTAACTGGCAACTTTGTATGAGAATGTGCTTTGTTACAGCAACGTGCCTTATGTTCTGAATGCCCGAATTGGGAATCTGTGTCAAAACTTTGTTAGGAATTATGTGATCCTTACTAGCTGGAAGTCAGGGAGATGGGGCATGAAGTTATTTCTAGGAGTTTGAGACATACCAAGTTTAGCTCAGTTCTGGGCATCTTTGAAATACCTATACAAACTTGTTCCTACATAGTAACTTGCCACTTTGAATGAGAATGTGCTTGCTTACAGCAACGTGCTATATGTTCTGAAAGCCCGAATTGGGAATCTGTGTCAAAACTTTGTTAGGAATTATGTGATCCTTACTAGTTGGAAGTAAGGGATATGGTGCTTGAAGTTATTTCTAGGAGTTGGAGACATACAACTTTTAGCTCAGTTCTGGGCATCTTTGAAATACCTATACAAACTTGTTCCTACATAGTAACTTGCAACTTTGAATGAGAATGTGCTTGCTTACAGCAACGTGCTATATGTTCTGAATGCCCGAATTGGGAATCTGTGTCAAAACTTTGTTAGGAATTATGTGATCCTTACTAGCTGGAAGTAAGGGAGATGGGGCATGAAGTTATTTCTAGGAGTTGGAGACATACCCACTTTAGCTCAGTTTTGGGCATCGTTGAAATACCTATAGAAACTTCTTCCTACATAGTAACTTGCTACTTGGAATGAGAAAGTGCTTGCTTACAGCAACGTGCTGCATGTTCTGAATGCCCGAATTGGGAATCTGTGTCAAAACTTTGTTAGGAATTATGTGATCCTTACTAGCTGGAAGTAAGGGAGATGGGGCATGAGGTTATTTCTAGGAGTTGGACACATACCAAGTTTAGCTCAGTTCTGGGCATCTTTGAAATACCTATACAAACTTGTTCCTACATAGTAACTTGCAACATTGAATGAGAATGTGCTTGCTTACAGCAACGTGCTATATGTTCTGAATGCCCGAATTGGGAATCTGTGTCAAAACTTTGTTAGGAATTATGTGATCCTTACTAGCTGTAAGTAAGGGAGATGGGGCATGAAGTTATTTCTAGGAGTTGGAGACATACAACGTTTAGCTCAGTTCTGGGCATCTTTGAAATACCTATACAAACTTGTTCCTACATAGTAACTTGAAACTTTGAATGAGAATGTGCTTGCTTACAGCAACGTGCTGCATGTTCTAAATGCCCGAATTGGGAATCTGTGTCAAAACTTTGTTAGAAATTATGTGATCCTTACTAGATGGAAGTAAGAGAGATGGGGCATGAAGTTATTTCTAGAGGTTGGAGACATACCAAGTTTAGCTCAGTTCTGGGCATCTTTGAAATACCTATACAAACTTGTTCCTACATAGTAACTTGCCACTTTGAATGAGAATGTGCTTGCTTGCAGCAACGTGCTATATGTTCTGAATGCCCGAATTGGGAATCTGTGTCAACACTTTGTTAGGAATTATGTGATCCTTACTAGCTGGAAGTATGGGAGATGGGGTATGAAGATATTCTAGGAGTTGAAGACATACCCACTTTAGCTCAGTTCTGAGCATCTTTAAATACCTATACAAACTTGTACCTACATAGTAACTTGCCACATTGAATGAGAATGTGCTTGCTTACAGCAACGTGCTATATGTTCTGAAAGCCCGAATTGGGAATCTGTGTCAAAACTTTGTTAGGAATTATGTGATCCTTACTAGCTGGAAGTAAGGGAGATGGGGCATGAAGTTATTTCTAGGAGTTGGAGACATACGCACTTTAGCTCAGTTCTGGTTATCTTTGAAATACCTATAGAAACTTCTTCCTACATAGTAACTTGCTCCTTGGAATGGGAAAGTGCTTGCTTAAAGCAACGTGCTACATGTTCTGAATGCCCGAATTTTGAATATGTGTCAAAACTTTGTTAGGAATTATGTGATCCTTACTAGCTGGAAGTAAGGGAGATGGGGCATGAAGTTAATTCTAGGAGTTGGAGACATACCAAGTTTAGCTCAGTTCTGGGCATCTCTGAAATACCTATACAAACTTGTTCCTACATAGTAATTTGCAACTTTGAATGAGAATGTGCTAGCTTACAGCAACGTGCTATATGCTCTGAATGCCCGAATTGGGAATCTGTGTCAAATCTTTGATAGAAATTATGTGATCCTTTCTAGATGGAAGTAAGGGAGATGGGGCATGAAGTTCTTTCTAGGAGTTGGAGACATACAACGTTTAGGTAAGTTCTGGGCATCTTTGAAATACCTATACAAACTTGTTCCTACATAGTAACTGGCAACTTTTTTATGAGAATGTGCTTTGTTACAGCAACGTGCTGTATGTTCTGAATGCCCGAATTGGGAATCTGTGTCAAAACTTTGTTAGGAATTATGTGATCCTTACTAGATGGAAGTAAGGGAGATGGGGCATGAAGTTATTTCTAGGAGTTGGAGACATACCAAGTTTAGCTCAGTTCTGGGCATCTTTGAAATACCTATACAAATTTGTTCCTACATAATAACTTGCAACTTTGAATGAGAATGTGCTTGCTTACAGCCACGTGCTATATGTTCTGAATGCCCGAATTGGGAATCTGTGTCAAAACTTTCTTAGGAATTATGTGATCCTTACTAGATGGAAGTAAGTGAGATGGGGCATGAAGTTATTTCTAGGAGTTGGAGACATACCCACTTTAGCTCAGTTCTGGGCATCTTTGAAATCCCTTCCAAACTTGTTCCTACATAGTAACTTGCAACTTTGAATGAGAATGTGCTTGCTTACAGCAACGTGCTATATGTTCTGAATGCCCGAATTGGGAATCTGTGTCAAAACTTTGTTAGGAATTATGTGATCCTTACTAGATGGAAGTAAGGGAGATGGGGCATGAAGTTATTTCTAGGAGTTGGAGACATACCCACTTTAGCTCAGTTCTGGGCATCGT
Source organism: Diceros bicornis minor (assembly GCF_020826845.1). Lineage (NCBI taxonomy): Eukaryota > Metazoa > Chordata > Mammalia > Perissodactyla > Rhinocerotidae > Diceros > Diceros bicornis. The sequence continues at coordinate 1,123,658 of NW_026691729.1, forward strand.
TGAAATACCTATAGAAACTTCTTCCTACATAGTAACTTGCTACTTGGAATGAGAAAGTGCTTGCTTAAAGCAACGTGCTACATGTTCTGAATGCCCGAATTGGGAATCTGTGTTAAAACTTTGTTAGGAATTATGTGATCCTTACTAGCTGGAAGTAAGGGAGATGGGGCATGAGGTTATTTCTAGGAGTTGGAGACATACCAAGTTTAGCTCAGTTCTGGGCATCTTTGAAATACCTATACAAACTTGTTCCTACATAGTAACTTGCAACATTGAATGAGAATGTGCTTGCTTACAGCAACGTGCTATATGTTCTGAATGCCCGAATTGGGAATCTGTGTCAAAACTTTGTTAGGAATTATGTGATCCTTACTAGCTGGAATTAAGGGTGATGGGGCATGAAGATATTTCTAGGAGTTGGAGACATACAACGTTTAGCTCAGTTCTGGGCATCTTTGAAATACCTATACAAACTTGTTCCTACATAGTAACTTGAAACTTTGAATGAGAATGTGCTTGCTTACAGCAACGTGCTATATGTTCTGAATGCACGAATTGGGAATCTGTGTCAAAACTTTGTTAGGAATTATGTGATCCTTACTAGATGGAAGTAAGGGAGATGGGGCATGAAGTTATTTGTAGGAGTTGGAGACATACAACGTTTAGTTCAGTTCTGGGCATTTTTGAAATACCTATAGAAATTTCTTCCTACATATTAACTTGCTAGTTGGAATGAGAATGTGCTTGCTTAAAGCAACGTGCTACATGTTCTGAATGCCAGAATTGGGAATCTGTGTCAAAACTTTGTTAGGAATTATTTGATCCTTACTAGCTGGAAGTAAGGGAGATGGGGCATGAAGTTATTTCTAGGAGTTGGAGACATACCAAGTTTAGCTCAGTTCTGGGCATCTTTGAAATACCTATACAAACTTGTTCCTACATAGTAACTTGCAACATTGAATGAGAATGTGCTTGCTTACAGCACCGTGCTATATGTTCTGAATGCACGAATTGGGAATCTGAGTCAAAACTTTGTTAGGAATTATGTGATCCTTACTAGATGGAAGTAATTGAGATGGGGCATGAAGTTATTTCTAGGAGTTGGAGACATACCCACTTTAGCTCAGTTCTGGGCATCGTTGAAATACCTATAGAAACTTCTTCCTACATAGTAACTTGCTACTTGGAATGAGAAAGTGCTTGCTTAAAGCAACGTGCTACATGTTCTGAATGCCCGAATTGGGAATCTCTGTCAAAACTTTGTTAGGAATTATGTGATCCTTACTAGCTGGAAGTAAGGGAGATGGGGCATGAAGTTCTTTCTAGGAGTTGGACACATAGCAAGTTTAGCTCAGTTCTGGGCATCTTTGAAATACCTATACAAACTTGTTTCTACATAGTAACTGGCAACTTTGTATGAGAATGTGCTTTGTTACAGCAACGTGCCTTATGTTCTGAATGCCCGAATTGGGAATCTGTGTCAAAATATTGTTAGGAATTATGTGATCCTTACTAGCTGGAAGTAAGGGAGATGGGGCATGAAGTTATTTCTAGGAGTTGGAGACATACCAAGATTAGCTCAGTTCTGGGCATCTTTGAAATACCTATACAAACTTGTTCCTACATAGTAACTTGCCACTTTGAATGAGAATGTGCTTGCTTACAGCAACGTGCTATATGTTGTGAATGCATGAATTGGGAATCTGTGTCAAAACTTTGTTAGGAATTATGTGATCCTTACTAGATGGAAGTAAGGGAGATGGGGCATGAAGTTACTTCTAGGAGTTGGAGACATACCCACTTTAGCTCAGTTCTGGGCATCGTTGAAATACCTATAGAAACTTCTTCCTACATAGTAACTTGCTACTTGGAATGAGAAAGTGCTTGCTTAAAGCAACGTGCTACATGTTCTGAATGCCCGAATTGGGAATCTGTGTCAAAACTTTGTTAGGAATTATGTGATCCTTACTAGCTGGAAGTAAGGGAGATGGGGCATGAGGTTATTTCTAGGAGTTGGAGACATACCAAGTTTAGCTCAGTTCTGGGCATCTTTGAGATACCTATACAAACTTGTTCCTACATAGTAACTTGCAACTTTGAATGAGAATGTGCTTGCTTACAGCAACGTGCTATATGTTCTGAATGCCCGAATTGGGAATCTGTGTCAAAACTTTGTTAGGAATTTTGTGATCCTTACTAGCTGGAAGTAAGGGAGATGGGGCATGAAGTTATTTCTAGGAGTTGGAGACATACCAAGTTTAGCTCAGTTCTGGGCATCTTTGAAATTCCTATACAAACTTGTTCCTACATAGTTACTTGCAACTTTGAATGAGAATGTGCTTGCTTACAGCAACGTGCTATATGTTCTGAATGCCCGAATTGGGAATCTGTGTCAAATCTTTGTTAGGAATTATGTGATCCTTACTAGCTGGAAGTAAGGGAGATGGGGCATGAAGTTATTTCTAGGAGTTGGAGACATACCAAGTTTAGCTCCGTTCTGGGCATCTTTGAAATACCTATACAAACTTGTTCCTACATAGTAACTTGCAACTTTGAATGAGAATGTGCTTGCTTACAGCAACGTGCTATATGTTCTGAATGCCCGAATTGGGAATCTGTGTCAAAACTTTGTTAGGAATTATGTGATCCTTACTAGCTGGAAGTAAGGGAGATGGGGCATGAAGTTATTTCTAGGAGTTGGAGACATTCCAAGTTTAGCTCAGTTCTGGGCATCTTTGAAATACCTCTACAAACTTGTTCCTACATAGTAACTTGCAACTTTGAATGAGAATGTGGTTGCTTACAGCAACGTGCTATATGTTCTGAATGCCCGAATTGGGAATCTGTGTCTAAACTTTGTTAGGAACTATGTGATCCTTACTAGCTGGAAGTGAGGTAGATGGGGCATGAAGTTATTTCTAGGAGTTGGAGACATACCAAGTTTAGCTCAGTTCTGGGCATCTTGGAAATACCTATACAAACTTGTTGCTACATAGTAACTTGCCACTTTGAATGAGAATGTGCTTGCTTACAGCAACGTGCTATATGTTCTGAATGCCCGAATTGGGAATCTGTGTCAAAACTTTGTTAGGAACTATGTGATCCTTACTAGCTGGAAGTGAGGGAGATGGGGCATGAAGTTATTTCTAGGATTGGAGACATACAAAGTTTAGCTCAGTTCTGGGCATCTTTGAAATACCTATACAAACTTGTTCCTACATAGTAACTTGCCCCTTTGAATGAGAATGTGCTTGCTTACAGCAACGTGCTATATGTTCTGAATGCCCGAATTGGGAATCTGTGTCAAAACTTTGTTAGGAATTATGTGATCCTTACTAGCTGGAAGTAAGGGAGATGGGGCATGAAGTTATTTCTAGGAGTTGGAGACATACCAAGTTTAGCTCAGTTCTGGGCATCTTTGAAATACCTATGCAAACTTGTTCCTACATAGTAACTTGCAACTTTGAATCAGAATGTGCTTGCTTACAGCAACGTGCTACATGTTCTGAATGCCCGAATTGGGAATCTGTTTCAAAAATTTTGTTAGGAAATATGTGATCCTTACTAGTTGGAAGCAAGGGAGATGGGGCATGAAGTTATTTCTAGGCGTTGGAGACATACCAAGTTTAGCTCCGTTCTGAGCAACTTTGAAATCCCTATACAAACTTGTTCCTACATAGTAACTTGCAACTTTGAATGAGAATGTGCTTGCTTACAGCAACGTGCTATATGTTCTGAATGCCCGAATTGGGAATCTGTGTCAAATCTTTGTTAGGAATTATGTGATCCTTACTAGCTGGAAGTAAGGGAGATGGGGCATGAAGTTATTTCTAGGAGTTGGAGACATACCAAGTTTAGCTCCGTTCTGGGCATCTTTGACATACCTATACAAACTTGTTCCTACATAGTAACTTGCAACTTTGAATGAGAATGTGCTTGCTTACATCAACGTGCTATATGTTCTGAATGACCGAATTGGGAATCTGTGTCAAAACTTTGTTAGGAATTATGTGATCCTTACTAGCAGGAAGTAAGGGAGGTGGGGCATGAAGTTATTTCTCGGAGTTGGAGACATACAACGTTTAGCTCAGTTCTGGGCATCTTTGAAATACCTATACAAACTTGTTCCTACATAGTAACTTGCCCTTTGAATGAGAATGTGCTTGCTTACAGCAACGTGCTATATGTTCTGAATGCCCGAATTGGGAATCTGTGTCAAAACTTTGTTAGGAATTATGTGATCCTTACTAGCTGGAAGTAAGGGTGATGGGGCATGAAGTTATTTCTAGGACTTGGAGACATACCCACTTTAGCTCAGTTCTGGGCATCTTTGAAATACCTATAGAAACTTCTTCCTACATAGTAACTTGCTAATTGGAATCAGAAATTGCTTGCTTAAAGCAACGTGCTACATGTTCTGAATGCCAGAATTGGGAATCTGTGTCAAAACTTTGTTAGGAATTATGTGATCCTTACTAGCTGGAAGTAAGGGAGATGGGGCATGAAGTTATTTCTAGGAGTTGGAGACATACCAAGTTTAGCTCAGTTCTGGGCATCTTTGAAATACCTATACAAACTTGTTCCTACATAGTAACTTGCAACTTTGAATGAGAATGTGCTTGCTTACAGCAACGTGGTACATGTTCTGAATGCCCGAATTGGGAATCTGTTTCAAAAATTTTGTTAGGAAATATGTGATCCTTACTAGCTGGAAGCAAGGGAGATGGGGCATGAAGTTATTTCTAGGCGTTGGAGACATACCAAGTTTACTCCGTTCTGGGCATCTTTGAAATCCCTATACAAACTTGTTCCTACATAGTAACTTGCAACTTTGAATGAGAATGTGCTTGCTTACAGCAACGTGCTATATGTTCTGAATGCGCGAATTGGGAATCTGTGTCAAAACTTTCTTTGAAACTATGTGATCCTTACTAGCTGGAAGGAAGGGAGATGGGGCATGAAGTTATTTCTAGGAGTTGGAGACATACCAAGTTTAGCTCAGTTCTGGGCATCTTTGAGAGTCCTATACACACTTGTTCCTACATAGTAACTTGCAACTTTGAATGAGAATGTGCTTGCTTACAGCAACGTGCTATATGTTCTGAATGCCCGAATTGGGAATCTGTGTCAAAACTTTGTTAGGAAATATGTGATCCTTACTAGCTGGAAGTAAGGGAGATGGGGCATGAAGTTATTTCTAGGAGTTGGAGACATACCCACTTTAGCTCAGTTATGGGTATCTTGAAATACCTATAGAAACCTCTTCCTACATAGTAACTTGCTACTCGGAATGAGAAAGTGCTTGCTTAAAGCAACGTTCTACATGTTCTGAATGGCCGAATTGGGAATCTGTGTCAAAACTTTGTTAGGAATTATGTGATCCTTATTAGCTGGAAGTAAGGGAGATGAGGCATGAAGTTATTTCTAGGAGTTGGAGACATACCAAGTTTAGCTCAGTTCTGGGCATCTTTGAAATACCTATACAAACTTGTTCCTACATAGTAACTTGCAACTTTGAATGAGAATGTGCTTGCTTACAGCAACGTGCTATATGTTCTGAATGCCCGAATTGGGAATCTGTGTCAAATCTTTGTTAGGAATTATATGATCCTTACTAGGTGGAAGTAAGGGAGATTGGGCATGAAGTTATTTCTAGGAGTTGGATACATACAAGGTTTAGCTCAGTTCTGGGCATCTTTGAAATACCTATACAAACTTGTTCCTACATAGTAACTTGCAACTTTGAATGAGAATGTGCTTGCTTACAGCAACGTGCTATATGTTCTGAATGCCCGAATTGGGAATCTGTGTCAAATCTTTGTTAGGAATTTTGTGATCCTTACTAGCTGGAAGTAAGGGAGATGGGGCATGAAGTTATTTCTAGGAGTTGGAGACATACCAAGTTTAGCTCAGTTCTGGGCATCTTTGAAATTCCTATACAAACTTGTTCCTACATAGTTACTTGCATCTTTGAATGAGAATGTGCTTGCTTACAGCAATGTGCTATATGTTCTGAATGCCCGAATTGGGAATCTGTGTCAAATCTTTGTTAGGAATTATGTGATCCTTACTAGCTGGAAGTAAGGGAGATGGGGCATGAAGTTATTTCTAGGAGTTGGAGTCATACCAAGTTTAGATCCGTTCTGGGCATCTTTGAAATACCTATACAAACTTGTTCCTACATAGTAACTTGCAACTTTGAATGAGAATGTGCTTGCTTACAGCAACGTGCTATATGTTCTGAATGCCCGAATTGGGAATCTGTGTCAAAACTTTGTTAGGAATTATGTGATCCTTACTAGCTGGAAGTAAGGGAGATGGGGCATGAAGTTATTTCTCGGAGTTGGAGACATACAACGTTTAGCTCAGTTCTGGGCATCTTTGAAATACCTATACAAACTTGTTCCTACATAGTAACTTGCAACTTTGAATGAGAATGTGCTTGCTTACAGCAACGTGCTATATGTTCTGAATTCCCGAATTGGGAATCTGTGTCATAACTTTGTTAGGAATTATGTGATCATTACTAGCTGGAAGTAAGGGAGATGGGGCATGAAGTTATTTCTAGGAGTTGGAGACATACCAAGTTTAGCTCAGTTCTGGGCATCTTTGAAAGTCCTATACAAACTTGTTCCTACATAGTAACTTGCAACTTTGAATGAGAATGTGCTTGCTTACAGCAACGTGCTATATATTCTGAATGCCCGAATTGGGAATCTGTGTCAAAAATTTGTTAGGAATTATGTGATCCTTACTAGCTGGAAGTAAGGGAGATGGGGCATGAAGTTATTTCTAGGAGTTGGAGACATACAACGTTTAGCTCAGTTCCGGGCATCTTTGAAATACCTATACAAACTTGTTCCTATATAGTAACTTGCCCTTGGAATGAGAATGTGCTTCCTTACAGCAACGTGCTATATGTTCTGAATGCCCGAATTGGGAATCTGTGTCAAAACTTTGTTAGGAATTATGTGATCCTTACTAGCTGGAAGTAAGGGAGATGGGGCATGAGGTTATTTCTAGGACTTGGAGACATACCCACTTTAGCTCAGTTCTGGGCATCTTTGAAATACCTATAGAAACTTCTTCCTACATAGTAACTTGCTAATTGGAATCAGAAATTGCTTGCTTAAAGCAACGTGCTACATGTTCTGAATGCCCGAATTGGGAATCTGTGTCAAAACTTTGTTAGGAATTATGTGATCCTTACTAGCTGGAAGTAAGGGAGATGGGGCATGAAGTTATTTCTAGGAGTTGGAGACATACCAAGTTTAGCTCAGTTCTGGGCATCTTTGAAATACCTATACTAACTTGTTCCTACATAGTAACTTGCAACTTTGAATGAGAATGTGCTTGCTTACAGCAACGTGCTACATGTTCTGAATGCCCGAATTGGGAATCTGTTTCAAAAATTTTGTTAGGAAATATGTGATCCTTACTAGCTGGAAGCAAGGGAGATGGGGCATGAAGTTATTTCTAGGCGTTGGAGACACACCAAGTTTAGCTCCGTTCTGGGCATCTTTGAAATCCCTATACAAACTTGTTCCTACATAGTAACTTGCAACTTTGAATGAGAATGTGCTTGCTTACAGCAACGTGCTATATGTTCTGAATGCGCGAATTGGGAATCTGTGTCAAAACTTTCTTTGAAATTATGTGATCCTTACTAGCTGGAAGGAAGGGAGATGGGGCATGAAGTTATTTCTAGGAGTTGGAGACATACCAAGTTTAGCTCAGTTCTGGGCATCTTTGAGAGTCCTATACACACTTGTTCCTACATAGTAACTTGCAACTTTGAATGAGAATGTGCTTGCTTACAGCAACGTGCTATATGTTCTGAATGCCCGAATTGGGAATCTGTGTCAAAACTTTGTTAGGAAATATGTGATCCTTACTAGCTGGAAGTAAGGGAGATGGGGCATGAAGTTATTACTAGGAGTTGGAGACATACCCACTTTACCTCAGTTCTGGGCATCTTTAAAATACCTATACAAACTTGTTCCTACATAGTAACTTGCAACTTTGAATGAGAATGTGCTTGGTTACAGCAAGTGCTATATGTTCTGAATGCCCGAATTGGGAATCTGTGTCAAAAATTTGTTAGGAATTATGTGATCCTTACTAGATGGAAGTAAGGGAGATGGGGTATGAAGATATTTCTAGGAGTTGGAGACATACCCACTTTAGCTCAGTTCTGGGCATCTTTGAAATACCTATAGAAACTTCTTCCTACATAGTAACTTGCAACTTTGAATGAGAATGTGTTTGCTTACAGCAACGTGCTATATGTTCTGAAGGCCCGAATTGGGAATCTGTGTCAAATGTTTGTTAGGAATTATGTGATCCTTACTAGCTGGAAGTAATGGAGATGGGGCATGAAGTTATTTCTAGGAGTTGGAGACATACCAAGTTTAGCTCAGTTCTGGGCATCTTTGAAATCCCTATACAAACTTGTTCCTACATAGTAACTTGCAACTTTGAATGAGAATGTTCTTGCTTACAGCAACGTGCTATATGTTCTGAATGCCCGAATTGGGAATCTGTGTCAAAAATTTTGTTAGAAATTATATGATCCTTACTAGAGGGAAGTAAGGGAGATGGGGCATGAAGTTATTTCTATGAGTTGGAGACATACCAAGTTTAGCTCAGTTCTGGGCATCTTTGAAATACCTACACAAACTTGTTCCTACATAGTATCTTGCAGCTTTGAATGAGAATGTGCTTGCTTACAGCAACGTGCTATAAGTTCTGAATGCCCGAATTGGGAATCTGTGTCAAAACATTGTTAGGAATTATGTGATCCTTACTAGCTGGAAGTAAGGGAGATGGTGCATGAAGTTATTTCTAGGAGTTGGAGACATACAACGTTTAGCTCAGTTCTGGGCATCTTTGAAATACCTATACAAACTTGTTCCTACATAATAACTTGCAACTTTGAATGAGAATGTGCTTGCTTACAGCAACGTGCTATATGATCTGAATGCCCGAATAGGGAATCTGTGTCAAAAGTTTGTTAGGAATTATGTGATCCTTACTAGCTGGAAGTAAGGGAGATGGGGCATGAAGTTATTTCTAGGAGTTGGAGACATACCCACTTTAGCTCAGTTCTTTGCATCTTTGAAATACCTATACAAACTTGTTCCTACATAATAACTTGCTACTTGGAGAGAGACAGTGCTTGCTTACAGCAACGTGCTATATGTTCTGAATGCCCGAATTGGGAATCTGTGTCAAAACTTTGTTAGAAATTATGTGATCCTTACTAGCTGGAAGTAAGGGAGATGGATCATGAAGTTATTTCTAGGAGTTGGAGACATACAACGTTTAGCTCAGTTCTGGGCATCTTTGAAATACCTATACAAACTTGATCCTACATAGTAACTTTCACCTTTGAATGAGAATGTGCTTGCTTACAGCAACGTGCTATATGTTCTGAATGCCCGAATTGGGAATCTGTGTCAAAACTTTGTTAGGAATTATGTGATCCTTAGTAGCTGGAAGTAAGGGAGATGGGGCATGAAGTTATTTCTAGGAGTTGGAGACATACAACGTTTAGCTCAGTTCTGGGCATCTTTGAAATACCTATACAAACTTGTTCCTACATAGTAACTTGCAACTTTGAATGAGAATGTGCTTGCTTACAGCAACGTGCTATATGTTCTGAATGCCCGAATTGGGAATCTGTGTCAAAACTTTGTTAGGAATTATGTGATCATTACTAGCTGGAAGTAAGGGAGATGGGGCATGAAGTTATTTCTAGGAGTTGGAGATATACCAAGTTTAGTTCAGTTCTGGGCATCTTTGAAAGTCCTATACAAACTTGTTCCTACATAGTAACTTGCAACTTTGAATGAGAATGTGCTTGCTTACAGCAACGTGCTATATGTTCTGAATGCCCGAATTGGGAATCTGTGTCAAAACTTTGTTAGGAATTATGTGATCCTTACTAGCTGGAAGTAAGGGAGATGGGGCATGAAGTTATTTCTAGGAGTTGGAGACATACAACGTTTAGCTCAGTTCTGGGCATCTTTGAAATACCTATACAAACTTGTTCCTACATAGTAACTTGCAACTTTGAATGAGAATGTGGTTGCTTACAGCAACGTGCTATATGTTCTGAATGCCCGAATTGGGAATCTGTGTCAAAACTTTGTTAGGAACTATGTGATCCTTACTAGCTGGAAGTGAGGGAGATGGGGCATGAAGTTATTTCTAGGAGTTGGAGACATACCCACTTTAGCTCAGTTCTGGGCATCTTTGAAATACCTATACAAACTTGTTCCTATATAGTAACTTGCCCTTTGAATGAGAATGTGCTTGCTTACAGCAACGTGCTATATGTTCTGAATGCCCGAATTGGGAATCTGTGTCAAAACTTTGTTAGGAATTATGTGATCCTTACTAGCTGGAAGTAAGGGAGATGGGGCATGAAGTTATTTCTAGGACTTGGAGACATACCCACTTTAGCTCAGTTCTGGGCATCTTTGAAATACCTATAGAAACTTCTTCCTACATAGTAACTTGCTAATTGGAATCAGAAATTGCTTGCTTAAAGCAACGTGCTACATGTTCTGAATGCCCGAATTGGGAATCTGTGTCAAAACTTTGTTAGGAATTATGTGATCCTCACTTGCTGGAAGTAAGGGAGATGGGGCATGAAGTTATTTCTAGGAGTTGGAGACATACCAAGTTTAGCTCAGTTCTGGGCATCTTTGAAATACCTACACAAACTTGTTCCTACATAGTAACTTGCAACTTTGAATGAGAATGAGCTTGATTACAGCAACGTGCTACATGTTCTGAATGCCCGAATTGGGAATCTGTTTCAAAAATTTTGTTAGGAAATATGTGATCCTTACTAGCTGGGAGCAGGGGAGATGGGGCATGAAGTTATTTCTAGGCGTTGGAGACATACCAAGTTTAGCTCCGTTCTGGGCATCTTTGAAATCCCTATACAAACTTGTTCCTACATAGTAACTTGCAACTTTGAATGAGAATGTGCTTGCTTACAGCAACGTGCTATATGTTCTGAATGCCCGAATTGGGAATCTGTGTCAAAACTTTCTTTGAAACTATGTGATCCTTACTAGCTGGAAGGAAGGGAGATGGGGCATGAAGTTATTTCTAGGAGTTGGACACATACCAAGTTTAACTCAGTTCTGGGCATCTTTGAAATACCTATACAAACTTGTTTCTACATAGTAACTTGCCACTTTGAATGAGAATGTGCTTGCTTACAGCAACGTGCTATATGTTCTGAATGCCCGAATTGGGAATCTGTGTCAAAACTTTGTTAGGAATTATGTGATCCTTACTAGCTGGAAGTAAGGGAGATGGGGCATGAAGTTATTTCTCGAAGTTGGAGACATACAATGTTTAGCTTAGTTCTGGACATCTTTGAAATACCTATACAAACTTGTTCCTACATAGTAACTTGCAACTTTGAATGAGAATGTGCTTGCAACAGCAACGTGCTATATGTTCTGAATGCCCGAATTGGGAATCTGTGTCAAAACTTTTTTAGGCATTATGTGATCCTTACTAGATGGAAGTAAGGGAGATGGGGCATGAAGTTATTTCTAGGAGTTGGAGACATACCCACTTTAGCTCAGTTCTGGGCATCTTTGAAATACCTATAGAAACTTCTCCCTACATAGTAGCTTGCTACTTGGAATGAGAAAGTGCTTGCTTAAAGCAACGTGCTACATGTTCTGAATACCCGAATTGGGAATCTGTGTCAAAACTTTGTTAGGAATTATGTGATCCTTACTAGCTGGAAGTATGGGAGATGGGGTATGAAGATATTTCTAGGAGTTGAAGACATACCCACTTTAGCTCATTTCTGGGCATCTTTGAAATACCTATACAAACTTGTTCCTACATAGTAACTTGCCACTTTGAATGAGAATGTGCTTGCTTACAGCAACGTGCTATATGTTCTGAATGCACGAATTGGGAATCTGTGTCAAAACTTTGTTAGGAATTATGTGATCCTTACTAGCTGGAAGTAAGGGAGTTGGGGCATGAAGTTATTTCTAGGAGTTGGAGACATACCCACTTTAGCTCAGTTCTGGGCATCTTTGAAATACATAAAGAAACTTCTTCCTACATAGTAACTTGCTACTTGGAATGAGAAAGTGCTTGCTTAAAGCAACGTGCTACATGATCTGAATGCCCGAATTGGGAATCTGTGTCAAAACTTTTTTAGGAATTATGTGATCCTTACTAGCTGGAAGTAAGGGAGATGGGGCATGAGGTTATTTCTAGAAGTTGGAGACATACAACGTTTAGCTCAGTTCTGGGCATCTTTGAAATACCTATACAAACTTGTTCCTACATTGTAACTGGCAACTTTGAATGAGAATGTGCTTGCTTACAGCAACGTGCTATATGTTCTGAATGCCCGAATTGTGAATCTGTGTCAAAACTTTTTTAGGAATTATGTGATCCTTACTAGCTGGAAGTAAGGGAGAGGGGGCATGAAGTTATTTCTAGGAGTTGGAGACATACCTAGTTTTGCTCAGCTCTGGGCATCTTTGAAATACCTGTACAAACTTGTTCCTACATAGTAACTTGCAACTTTGAATGAGAATGTGCTTACTTACAGCCACGTGCTATATGTTCTGAATGCCCGAATTGGGAATCTGTGTCAAAATTTTGTTAGGAATTATGTGATCCTTACTAGCTGGAAATAAGGGAGTTGGGACATGAAGTTATTCCTAGGAGTGGAGACATACCCAATTTAGCTCAGTTCTGGGCATCTTTGAAATACCTATACAAACTTGTTCCTACATACTATCTTGCAACTATGAATGAGAATGTGCATGCTTACAGAAACGTGCTATATGTTCTGAATGCCCGAATTGGGAATCTGTGTCAAAACTTTGTTAGGAATTATGTGATCCTTTCTAGATGGAAGTAAGTGAGATGGGGCGTGATGTTATTTATAGGATTTGGAGACATTCCCACTTTAGCTCAGTTCTGGGCATCTTTGAAATACCTATACAAACTTGTTCCTACATAGTAACTTGCTACTTGGAATGAGAAAGTGTTTGCTTAAAGCAACGTGCTATATCTTCTGAATGCCCGAATTGGGAATCTGTGTCAAATCTTTGTTAGGAATTATGTGATCCTTACAAGCTGGAAGTAAGGGACATGGGGCATGAAGTTATTTCTAGGAGTTTGAGACATACCCACTTTAGCTCAGTTCTGGGCATCTTTGAAATACCTATACAAACTTGTTCCTACATAGTAACTTGCAACTTTGAATGAGAATGTGCTTGCTTACAGCAACGTGCTATATGTTCTGAATGCCCGAATTGGGAATCAGTGTCAAAACATTGTTAGGAATTATGTGATCCTTAGTAGCTGGAAGTAACGGAGTTGGTGCATGAAGTTATTTCTAGAAGTTTGACACATACCAAGTTTAGCTCAGTTTTGGGCATCTTTGAAATACCTATACAAACTTGTTCCTACAATGTAACTTGCATCTTTGAATGAGAATGTGCTTACTTACAGCCACGTGCTATATGTTCTGAATGCCCGAATTGGGAATCTGTGTCAAAATTTTGTTAGGAATTATGTGACCCTTACTAGCTGGAAATAAGGGAGTTGGGACATGAAGTTATTCCTAGGAATTGGAGACATACCCAATTTAGCTCAGTTCTGGGCATCTTTGAAATACCTATACAAACTTGTTCCTACATAGTAACTTGCAACTTTGAATCAGAATGTGCATGCTTACAGCAACGTGCTATATGTTCTGAATGCCCGAATTGGGAATCTGTGTCAAAACTTTGTTAGGAATTATGTGATCATTTCTAGATGGAAGTAAGGGAGATGGGGCGTGATGTTATTTATAGGAGTTGGAGACATTCCCACTTTAGCTCAGTTCTGGGCATCTTTGAAATACCTATACAAAATTGTTCCTACATAGTAACTTGCAACTTTGAATGAGAATGTGCTTGCTTACAGCAACGTGCTATATGTTCTGAAGGCCCGAATTGGGAATCTGTGTCAAAACTTTGTTAGGAATTATGAGATCCTTACTAGCTGGAAGTAAGGGAGATGGGGCATGAAGTTATTTCTAGGAGTTGGAGACATACCCACTTTAGCTCAGTTCTAGGCATGTTTGAAATACCTATAGAAACTTGTTCCTACATAGTAAATTGCTACTTGGAATGAGAAAGTGCTTGCTTACAGCAACGTGCTATATGTTCTGAATGCCCGAATTGGGAATCTGTGTCAAAACTTTGTTAGGAATTATGTGATTTTTACTAGCTGGAAGTAAGGGAGATGGGGCATGAAGTTATTTCTAGGAGTTGGAAACATACCAAGTTTAGCTCAATTCTGGGCATCTTTGAAATACCTATACAAACTTGTTCCTACATAGTAACTTACATCTTTGAATGAGAATGTGCTTGCTTACAGCAACGTGCTATATGTTCTGAATTCCCGAACTGGGAATCTGTGTCAAATGTTTGTTAGAATTATGTGATCCTTTCTAGATGGAAGTAAGGGAGATGGGGCGTGAAGTTATTAATAGGAGTTGGAGACATTCCCACTTTAGCTCAGTTCTGGGCATCTTTGAAATACCTATACAAACTTGTTCCTACATAGTAACTTGCTACTTAGAATGAGAAAGTGCTTGCTTAAAGCAACGTGCTATATCTTCTGAATGCCCGAATTGGGAATCTGTGTCAAATCTTTGTTAGGAATTATGTGATCCTTACTAGCTGGAAGTAAGGGAGATGGGGCATGAAGTTATTTCTAGGAGTTTGAGACATACCCACTTTAGCTCAGTTCTAGGCATCTTTGAAATACCTATACAAACTTGTTCCTACATAGTAAGTTTCAACTTTGAATTGGAATGTGCTTGCTTACAGCTACGTGCTATAAGTTCTGAATGCCCGAATTGGGAATCTGTGTCAAAACTTTGTTAGGAATTATGTGACCCTTACTAGCTGAAAGTGAGGGAGATGGGGCATGATGTTATTTCTAGGAGTTGGAGACATACCAAGTTTAGCTCAGTTCTGGGCATCTTTGAAATACCTATACAAACTTGTCCCTACATAGTAACTTGCACCTTTGAATGAGAATGTGCTTGCTTACAGCAACGTGCTATATGTTCTGAATGCCCGAATTGGGAATCTGTGTCAAAACTTTGTTAGGAATTATGTGATCCTTACTAGCTGGAAAGAAGGGAGATGGGGCATGAAGTTATTTCTAGGATTTGGAGACATACCAAGTTTAGCTCAGTTCTGGGCATCTCTGAAAGTCCTATACAAACTTATTCCTATAGTAACTTGCTACTTGGAATGAGAAAGTGCTTGCTTAAAGCAACGTCCTACATGTTCTGAATGCCCGAATTGGGAATCTGTGTCAAAACTTTGTTAGGAATTATGTGATCCTTACTAGCTGGAAGTAAGGGAGTTGGGGCATGAAGTTATTTCTAGGAGTTGGAGACATACCCACTTTAGCTGAGTTCTGGGCATCTTTGAAATACCTATACAAACTTGTTCCTACATAGTAACTTGCATCTTTGAATGAGAATGTGCTTGCTTACAGCAACGTGCTATATGTTCTGAATGCCCGAATTGGGAATTTGTGTCAAAATTTTGTTAGGAATTATATGATACTTACTAGCTGGAAGTAAGGGAGATGGGGCATGAAGTTATTTCTAGGAGTTGGAGACATACCCACTTTAGCTCAGTTCTGGGCATCTTTGAAATACCTATACAGACTTGTTCCTACATAGTAACTTGCTACTTGGAATGAGAAAGTGCTAGCTTAAAGCAACGTGCCACATGTTCTGAATGCTCGAATTGGGAATCTGTGTCAAAACTTTGTGAGGCATTAAATGATCCTTACTAGCTGGAAGTAAGGGAGAAGGTGCATGAAGATATTTCTAGGAGTTGGAGAAATACCAAGTTCAGCTCACTTCTGGGCATCTTTGAAATACCTATACAAACTTGTTCCTACATAGTAACTTGCATCTTTGAATGAGAATGTGCTTGCTTACAGCAACGTGCAATATGTTCTGAATGCCCGAAGTGGGAATCTGTGTCAAAATTTTATTAGGAATTCTGTGATCCTTACTAGCTGGAAATAAGGGAGATGGGGCATGATGTCATTTCTAGGAGTTGGAGACATACCAAGTTTAGCTCAGTTCTGGGCATCTTTGAAATACTTATACAAACTTGTTCCTACATAGTAACTTGCAACATTGAATGAGAATGTGCTTGCTTACAGCAACGTGCTATATGATCTGAATGCCTGAATTGGGAATCTGTGTCAAATCTTTGTTAGGAATTATGTGATCCTTACTAGCTGGAAGTAAGGGAGTTGGGTCATGAAGTTATTTTTAGAAGTTGGACACATACCAAGTTTAGCTCAGTTCTTTGCATCTTTGAAAAACCTATACAAACTTGTTCCTGCATAGTAACTTGCATCTTTGAATGAGAATGTGCTTGCTTACAGCAACGTGCTATATGTTCTGAATGCCCTAATTGGGAATTCTGTGTCAAAACTTTGTTAGGGATTATGTGATATTTACTAGCTGGAATTAAGGGAGTTGAGACATGAAGTTATTTCTAGGATTTGGAGACATACCCACTTTAGCTCAGTTCAGGGCATCTTTGAAATACCTATACAAACTTGGTCCTACATAGTAACTTGCTACTTGGAATGAGAAAGTGCTTGCTTAAAGCAACGTGCTATATGTTCTGAATGCCCGAATTGGGAATCTGTGTCAAACTTTGTTAAGAATTATGTGATCCTTACTAGCTGAAAGTAAGGGAGATGGGGCATGAAGTTATTTCTAGGAGTTGGAGACATACCCACTTTAGCTCAGTTCTAGGCATGTTTGAAATACCTATAGAAACTTGTTCCTACATAGTAAATTGCTACTTGGAATGAGAAAGTGCTTGCTTACAGCAACGTGCTATATGTTCTGAATGCCCGAATTGGGAATCTGTGTCAAAACTTTGTTAGGAATTATGTGATTTTTACTAGCTGGAAGTAAGGGAGATGGGGCATGAAGTTATTTCTAGGAGTTGGAAACATACCAAGTTTAGCTCAATTCTGGGCATCTTTGAAATACCTATACAAACTTGTTCCTACATAGTAACTTACATCTTTGAATGAGAATGTGCTTGCTTACAGCAACGTGCTATATGTTCTGAATTCCCGAACTGGGAATCTGTGTCAAATGTTTGTTAGAATTATGTGATCCTTTCTAGATGGAAGTAAGGGAGATGGGGCGTGAAGTTATTAATAGGAGTTGGAGAAATTCCCACTTTAGCTCAGTTCTGGGCATCTTTGAAATACCTATACAAACTTGTTCCTACATAGTAACTTGCTACTTAGAATGAGAAAGTGCTTGCTTAAAGCAACGTGCTATATCTTCTGAATGCCCGAATTGGGAATCTGTGTCAAATCTTTGTTAGGAATTATGTGATCCTTACTAGCTGGAAGTAAGGGAGATGGGGCATGAAGTTATTTCTAGGAGTTTGAGACATACCCACTTTAGCTCAGTTCTAGGCATCTTTGAAATACCTATACAAACTTGTTCCTACATAGTAAGTTTCAACTTTGAATTGGAATGTGCTTGCTTACAGCTACGTGCTATAAGTTCTGAATGCCCGAATTGGGAATCTGTGTCAAAACTTTGTTAGGAATTATGTGACCCTTACTAGCTGAAAGTGAGGGAGATGGGGCATGATGTTATTTCTAGGAGTTGGAGACATACCAAGTTTAGCTCAGTTCTGGGCATCTTTGAAATACCTATACAAACTTGTCCCTACATAGTAACTTGCACCTTTGAATGAGAATGTGCTTGCTTACAGCAACGTGCTATATGTTCTGAATGCCCGAATTGGGAATCTGTGTCAAAACTTTGTTAGGAATTATGTGATCCTTACTAGCTGGAAAGAAGGGAGATGGGGCATGAAGTTATTTCTAGGATTTGGAGACATACCAAGTTTAGCTCAGTTCTGGGCATCTCTGAAAGTCCTGTACAAACTTATTCCTATAGTAACTTGCTACTTGGAATGAGAAAGTGCTTGCTTAAAGCAACGTCCTACATGTTCTGAATGCCCGAATTGGGAATCTGTGTCAAAACTTTGTTAGGAATTATGTGATCCTTACTAGCTGGAAGTAAGGGAGTTGGGGCATGAAGTTATTTCTAGGAGTTGGAGACATACCCACTTTAGCTGAGTTCTGGGCATCTTTGAAATACCTATACAAACTTGTTCCTACATAGTAACTTGCATCTTTGAATGAGAATGTGCTTGCTTACAGCAACGTGCTATATGTTCTGAATGCCCGAATTGGGAATTTGTGTCAAAATTTTGTTAGGAATTATATGATACTTACTAGCTGGAAGTAAGGGAGATGGGGCATGAAGTTATTTCTAGGAGTTGGAGACATACCCACTTTAGCTCAGTTCTGGGCATCTTTGAAATACCTATACAAACTTGTTCCTACATAGTAACTTGCAACTTTGAATGAGAATGTGCTTGCTTACAGCAACGTGCTATATGTTATGAATGCCCGAATTGGGAATCTGTGTCAAAAAATTCTGAGAAATTATGTGATCCTCACTAGATGGAAGTAAGGGAGATGGGGCATGAAGTTATTTCTAGGAGTTGGAGACATACAACGTTTAGCTCAGTTCTGGGCATCTTTGAAATACCTAGACAAACTTGTTCCTACATAGTAACTTGCAACTTTGAATGAGAATGTGCTTGCTTAAAGCAACGTGCTATATGTTCTGAATGCCCGAATTGGGAATCTGTGTCAAAACTTTGTTAGGAATTATGTGATCCTTACTAGCTGGAAGTAAGGGAGATGGGCCATGAAGTTATTTCTAGGAGTTGGAGACATACCAAGTTTAGCTCAGTTCTGGGCATCTTTGAAATACCAATACAAACTTGTTCCTACATAGTAACTTGCAACTTTGAATGAGAATGTGCTTGCTTACAGCAACGTGCTATATGTTCTGAATGCCCGAATTGGGAATCTGTGTCAAAACTTTGTTAGGAATTATGTGATCCTTACTAGCTGGAAGTAAGGGAGATGGGGCATGAAGTTATTTCTAGGAGTTGGAGACATACAACGTTTAGCTCAGTTCTGGGCATCTTTGAAATACCTATACAAACTTGTTCCTACATAGTAACTTGCAACTTTGAATGAGAATGTGCTTGCTTACAACAACGTGCTATATGTTCTGAATGCCCGAATTGGGAATCTGTGTCAAAACTTTGTTAGGAATTATGTGATCCTTACTAGCTGGAAGTAAGGGAGATGGGGCATGAAGTTATTTCTAGGAGTTGGAGACATACAACGTTTAGCTCAGTTCTGGGCATCTTTGAAATACCTATACAAACTTGTTCCTACACAGTAACTTGCAACTTTGAATGAGAATGTGCTTGCTTACAGCAACGTGCTATATGTTCTGAATGCCCGAATTGGGAATCTGTGTCAAAACTGTCTTAGAAATTATGTGATCCTTACGAGCTGGAAGTAATGGAGATGGGGCATGAAGTTATTTCCAGGAGTTGGAGACATACAACGTTTAGCTCAGTTCTGGGCATCTTTGAAATACCTATACAAACTTGTTCCTACATAGTAACTTGCAACTTTGAATGAGAATGTGCTTGCTTACAGCAACGTGCTATATGTTCTGAATGCCCGAATTGGGAATCTGTGTCAAAACTTTGTTAGGAATTATGTGATCCTTACTAGCTGGAAGTAAGGGAGATGGGGCATGAAGTTATTTTTGGAGTTGGAGACATACCCACTTTAGCTCAATTCTGGGCATCTTTGAAATACCTATACAAACTTGTTCCTACATAGTAACTTGCAACTTTGAATGAGAATGTGCTTGCTTACAGCAACGTGCTACATGTTCTGAATGCCCGAATTGGGAATCTTTGTCAAAACTTTGTTAGGAATTATGTGATCCATACCAGCTGGAAGTAAGGGAGATGGGGCATGAAGTTATTTCTAGGAGTTCGAGACATACCAACTTTAGCTCAGTTCTGGGCATCTTTGAAATACCTATACAAACTTGTTCCTACATAGAAACTTGCAACTTTGAATGAGAATGTGCTTGCTTACAGCAACGTGCTATATGTTTTGAATGCCCGAATTGGGAATCTGTGTCAGAACTTTGTTAGGAATTATGTGATCCTTACTAGATGGAAGTAAGGGAGATGGGGCATGAAGTTATTTCCAGGAGTTGGAGACATACAACGTTTAGCTCAGTTCTGGGCATCTTTGAAATACCTATACAAACTTGTTCCTACATAGTAACTTGCAACTTTGAATGAGAATGTGCTTGCTTACAGCAACGTGCTATATGTTCTGAATGCCCGAATTGGGAATCTGTGTCAAAACTTTGTTAGGAATTATGTGATCCTTACTAGCTGGAAGTAAGGGAGATGGGGCATGAAGTTATTTCTAGGAGTTGGAGACATACAACGTTTAGCTCAGTTCTGGGCATCTTTGAAATGCCTATACAAACTTGTTCCTACATAGTAACTTGCAACTTTGAATGAGAATGTGCTTGCTTACAGCAACGTGCTATATGTTCTGAATGCCCGAATTGGGAATCTGTGTCAAAAAATTCTTAGAAATTATGTGATCCTCACTAGATGGAAGTAAGGGAGATGGGGCATGAAGTTATTTCTAGGAGTTGGAGACATACAACGTTTAGCTCAGTTCTGGGCATCTTTGAAATACCTAGACAAACTTGTTCCTACATAGTAACTTGCAACTTTGAATGAGAATGTGCTTGCTTAAAGCAACGTGCTATATGTTCTGAATGCCCGAATTGGGAATCTGTGTCAAAACTTTCTTAGAAATTATGTGATCCTTACTAGATGGAACTAAGGGAGATGGGCCATGAAGTTATTTCTAGGAGTTGGAGACATACCAAGTTTAGCTCAGTTCTGGGCATCTTTGAAATACCTATACAAACTTGTTCCTACATAGTAACTTGCAACTTTGAATGAGAATGTGCTTGCTTACAGCAACGTGCTATATGTTCTGAATGCCCGAATTGGGAATCTGTGTCAAAACTTTGTTAGGAATTATGTGATCCTTACTAGCTGGAAGTAAGGGAGATGGGGCATGAAGTTATTTCTAGGAGTTGGAGACATACAACGTTTAGCTCAGTTCTGGGCATCTTTGAAATACCTATACAAACTTGTTCCTACATAGTAACTTGCAACTTTGAATGAGAATGTGCTTGCTTACAGCAACGTGCTATATGTTCTGAATGCCCGAATTGGGAATCTGTGTCAAAAAATTCTTAGAAATTATGTGATCCTCACTAGATGGAAGTAAGGGAGATGGGGCATGAAGTTATTTCTAGGAGTTGGAGACATACAACGTTTAGCTCAGTTCTGGGCATCTTTGAAATACCTAGACAAACTTGTTCCTACATAGTAACTTGCAACTTTGAATGAGAATGTGCTTGCTTAAAGCAACGTGCTATATGTTCTGAATGCCCGAATTGGGAATCTGTGTCAAAACTTTCTTAGAAATTATGTGATCCTTACTAGATGGAACTAAGGGAGATGGGCCATGAAGTTATTTATAGGAGTTGGAGACATACCAAGTTTAGCTCAGTTCTGGGCATCTTTGAAATACCTATACAAACTTGTTCCTACATAGTAACTTGCAACTTTGAATGAGAATGTGCTTGCTTACAGCAACGTGCTATATGTTCTGAATGCCCGAATTGGGAATCTGTGTCAAAACTTTGTTAGGAATTATGTGATCCTTACTAGCTGGAAGTAAGGGAGATGGGGCATGAAGTTATTTCTAGGAGTTGGAGACATACAACGTTTAGCTCAGTTCTGGGCATCTTTGAAATACCTATACAAACTTGTTCCTACATAGTAACTTGCAACTTTGA
Organism: Diceros bicornis minor; assembly: GCF_020826845.1. NCBI lineage: Eukaryota > Metazoa > Chordata > Mammalia > Perissodactyla > Rhinocerotidae > Diceros > Diceros bicornis. The sequence continues at coordinate 1,145,583 of NW_026691729.1, forward strand.
ATGAGAATGTGCTTGCTTACAACAACGTGCTATATGTTCTGAATGCCCGAATTGGGAATCTGTGTCAAAACTTTGTTAGGAATTATGTGATCCTTACTAGCTGGAAGTAAGGGAGATGGGGCATGAAGTTATTTCTAGGAGTTGGAGACATACAACGTTTAGCTCAGTTCTGGGCATCTTTGAAATACCTATACAAACTTGTTCCTACACAGTAACTTGCAACTTTGAATGATAATGTGCTTGCTTACAGCAACGTGCTATATGTTCTGAATGCCCGAATTGGGAATCTGTGTCAAAACTGTCTTAGAAATTATGTGACCCTTACTAGATGGAAGTAAGGGAGATGGGGCATGAAGTTATTTCTAGGAGTTGGAGACATACCAAGTTTAGCTCAGTTCTGGGCATCTTTGAAATACCTATACAAACTTGTTCCTACATAGTAACTTGCAACTTTGAATGAGAATGTGCTTGCTTACAGCAACGTGCTACATGATCTGAATGCCGGAATTGGGAATCTGTGTCAAACCTTTGTTAGGAATTATGTGATCCTTACTAGCTGGAAGTAAGGGAGATGGGGCATGAAGTTATTTCTAGGAGTTGGAGACATACCAAGGTTAGCTCAGTTCTGGGCATCTTTGAAATACCTATACAAACTTGTTCCTACATAGTAACTTGCAACTTTGAATGAGAATGTGCTTGCTTACAGCAACGTGCTATATGTTCTGAATGCCCGAATTGGGAATCTGTGTCAAAACTTTGTTAGGAATTATGTGATCCTTACTATCTGGAAGTAAGGGAGATGGGGCCTGAAGTTATTTCTAGGAGTTGGAGACATACCCACTTTAGCTCAGTTCTGGGCATCTTTGAAATACCTATACAAACTTGTTCCTACATAGTAACTTGCAACTTTGAATGAGAATGTGCTTGCTTACAGCAACGTGCTATATGTTCTGAATGCCCGAATTGGGAATCTGTGTCAAAACTTTGTTAGGAATTATGTGATCCTTACTAGCTGGAAGTAAGGGAGATGGGGCATGAAGTTATTTCTAGGAGTTGGAGACATACAACGTTTAGCTCAGTTCTGGGCATCTTTGAAATACCTATACAAACTTGTTCCTACATAGTAACTTGCAACTTTGAATGAGAATGTGCTTGCTTACAGCAACGTGCTATATGTTATGAATGCCCGAATTGGGAATCTGTGTCAAAAAATTCTGAGAAATTATGTGATCCTCACTAGATGGAAGTAAGGGAGATGGGGCATGAAGTTATTTCTAGGAGTTGGAGACATACAACGTTTAGCTCAGTTCTGGGCATCTTTGAAATACCTAGACAAACTTGTTCCTACATAGTAACTTGCAACTTTGAATGAGAATGTGCTTGCTTAAAGCAACGTGCTATATGTTCTGAATGCCCGAATTGGGAATCTGTGTCAAAACTTTGTTAGGAATTATGTGATCCTTACTAGCTGGAAGTAAGGGAGATGGGCCATGAAGTTATTTCTAGGAGTTGGAGACATACCAAGTTTAGCTCAGTTCTGGGCATCTTTGAAATACCTATACAAACTTGTTCCTACATAGTAACTTGCAACTTTGAATGAGAATGTGCTTGCTTACAGCAACGTGCTATATGTTCTGAATGCCCGAATTGGGAATCTGTGTCAAAACTTTGTTAGGAATTATGTGATCCTTACTAGCTGGAAGTAAGGGAGATGGGGCATGAAGTTATTTCTAGGAGTTGGAGACATACAACGTTTAGCTCAGTTCTGGGCATCTTTGAAATACCTATACAAACTTGTTCCTACATAGTAACTTGCAACTTTGAATGAGAATGTGCTTGCTTACAACAACGTGCTATATGTTCTGAATGCCCGAATTGGGAATCTGTGTCAAAACTTTGTTAGGAATTATGTGATCCTTACTAGCTGGAAGTAAGGGAGATGGGGCATGAAGTTATTTCTAGGAGTTGGAGACATACAACGTTTAGCTCAGTTCTGGGCATCTTTGAAATACCTATACAAACTTGTTCCTACACAGTAACTTGCAACTTTGAATGAGAATGTGCTTGCTTACAGCAACGTGCTATATGTTCTGAATGCCCGAATTGGGAATCTGTGTCAAAACTGTCTTAGAAATTATGTGATCCTTACTAGATGGAAGTAAGGGAGATGGGGCATGAAGTTATTTCTAGGAGTTGGAGACATACCAAGTTTAGCTCAGTTCTGGGCATCTTTGAAATACCTATACAAACTTGTTCCTACATAGTAACTTGCAACTTTGAATGAGAATGTGCTTGCTTACAGCAACGTGCTATATGTTCTGAATGCCCGAATTGGGAATCTGTGTCAAAAAATTCTTAGAAATTATGTGATCCTCACTAGATGGAAGTAAGGGAGATGGGGCATGAAGTTATTTCTAGGAGTTGGAGACATACAACGTTTAGCTCAGTTCTGGGCATCTTTGAAATACCTATACAAACTTGTTCCTACATAGTAACTTGCAACTTTGAATGAGAATGTGCTTGCTTAAAGCAACGTGCTATATGCTCTGAATGCCCGAATTGGGAATCTGTGTCAAAACTTTGTTAGGAATTATGTGATCCTTACTAGCAGGAAGTAAGGGAGATGGGCCATGAAGTTATTTCTAGGAGTTGGAGACATACCAAGTTTAGCTCAGTTCTGGGCATCTTTGAAATACCTATACAAACTTGTTCCTACATAGTAACTTGCAACTTTGAATGAGAATGTGCTTGCTTACAGCAACGTGCTATATGTTCTGAATGCCCGAATTGGGAATCTGTGTCAAAACTTTGTTAGGAATTATGTGATCCTTACTAGCTGGAAGTAAGGGAGATGGGGCATGAAGTTATTTCTAGGAGTTGGAGACATACAACGTTTAGCTCAGTTCTGGGCATCTTTGAAATACCTATACAAACTTGTTCCTACATAGTAACTTGCAACTTTGAATGAGAATGTGCTTGCTTACAACAACGTGCTATATGTTCTGAATGCCCGAATTGGGAATCTGTGTCAAAACTTTGTTAGGTATTATGTGATCCTTACTAGCTGGAAGTAAGGGAGATGGGGCATGAAGTTATGTCTAGGAGTTGGAGACATACAACGTTTAGCTCAGTTCTGGGCATCTTTGAAATACCTATACAAACTTGTTCCTACACAGTAACTTGCAACTTTGAATGATAATGTGCTTGCTTACAGCAACGTGCTATATGTTCTGAATGCCCGAATTGGGAATCTGTGTCAAAACTGTCTTCGAAATTATGTGATCCTTACTAGATGGAAGTAAGGGAGATGGGGCATGAAGTTATTTCTAGGAGTTGGAGACATACCAAGTTTAGCTCAGTTCTGGGCATCTTTGAAATACCTATACAAACTTGTTCCTACATAGTAACTTGCAACTTTGAATGAGAATGTGCTTGCTTACAGCAACGTGCTATATGTTCTGAATGCCCGAATTGGGAATCTGTGTCAAAAAATTCTTAGAAATTATGTGATCCTCACTAGATGGAAGTAAGGGAGATGGGGCATGAAGTTATTTCTAGGAGTTGGAGACATACAACGTTTAGCTCAGTTCTGGGCATCTTTGAAATACCTATACAAACTTGTTCCTACATAGTAACTTGCAACTTTGAATGAGAATGTGCTTGCTTACAGCAACGTGCTATATGTTCTGAATGCCCGAATTGGGAATCTGTGTCAAAACTTTCTTAGAAATTATGTGATCCTTACTAGATGGAACTAAGGGAGATGGGCCATGAAGTTATTTCTAGGAGTTGGAGACATACCAAGTTTAGCTCAGTTCTGGGCATCTTTGAAATACCTATACAAACTTGTTCCTACATAGTAACTTGCAACTTTGAATGAGAATGTGCTTGCTTACAGCAACGTGCTATATGTTCTGAATGCCCGAATTGGGAATCTGTGTCAAAACTTTGTTAGGAATTATGTGATCCTTACTAGCTGGAAGTAAGGGAGATGGGGCATGAAGTTATTTCTAGGAGTTGGAGACATACAACGTTTAGCTCAGTTCTGGGCATCTTTGAAATACCTATACAAACTTGTTCCTACATAGTAACTTGCAACTTTGAATGAGAATGTGCTTGCTTACAGCAACGTGCTATATGTTCTGAATGCCCGAATTGGGAATCTGTGTCAAAACTTTCTTAGAAATTATGTGATCCTTACTAGATGGAAGTAAGGGAGATGGGGCATGAAGTTATTTCTAGGAGTTGGAGACATACCAAGTTTAGCTCAGTTCTGGGCATCTATGAAATACCTATACAAACTTGTTCCTACATAGTAACTTGCAACTTTGAATGAGAATGTGCTTGCTTACAGCAACGTGCTATATGTTCTGAATGCCCGAATTGGGAATCTGTGTCAAAACTTTCTTAAAAATTATGTGATCCTTACTAGATGGAAGTAAGGGAGATGGGGCATGAAGTTATTTCCAGGAGTTGGAGAGATAAAACGTTTAGCTCAGTTCCGGGCATCTTTGAAATACCTATCCAAACTTGTTCCTACATAGTAACTTGCAACTTTGAATGAGAATGTGCTTGCTTACAGCAACGTGCTATATGTTCTGAATGCCCGAATTGGGAATCTGTGTCAAAACTTTCTTAGGAATTATGTGATCCTTACTAGCTGGAAGTAATGGAGATGGGGCATGAAGTTATTTCCAGGAGTTGGAGACATACAACGTTTAGCTCAGTTCTGGGTATCTTTGAAATACCTATACAAACTTGTTCCTACATAGTAACTTGCAACTTTGAATGAGAATGTGCTTGCTTACAGCAACGTGCTATATGTTCTGAATGCCCGAATTGGGAATCTGTGTCAAAACTTTGTTAGGAATTATGTGATCCTTACTAGCTGGAAGTAAGGGAGATGGGGCATGAAGTTATTTCTAGGAGTTGGAGACATACCAAGTTTAGCTCAGTTCTGGGCATCTTTGAAATACCTATACAAACTTGATCCTACATAGTAACTTGCAACTTTGAATGAGAATGTGCTTGCTTACAGCAACGTGCTCTATGTTCTGAATTCCCGAGTTGGGAATCTGTGTCAAAACTTTGTTAGGAATTATGTGATCCTTACTAGCTGGAAGTAAGGGAGATGGGGCATGAAGTTATTTCTAGGAGTTGGAGACATACAACGTTTAGCTCAGTTCTGGGCATCTTTGAAATACCTATACAAACGTGTTCCTACATAGTAACTTGCAACTTTGAATGAGAATGTGCTTGCTTACAACAACGTGCTATATGTTCTGAATGCCCTAATTGGGAATCTGTGTCAAAACTTTGTTAGGAATTATGTGATCCTTACTAGCTGGAAGTAAGGGAGATGGGGCATGAAGTTATGTCTAGGAGTTGGAGACATACAACGTTTAGCTCAGTTCTGGGCATCTTTGAAATACCTATACAAACATGTTCCTACACAGTAACTTGCAACTTTGAATGATAATGTGCTTGCTTACAGCAACGTGCTATATGTTCTGAATGCCCGAATTGGGAATCTGTGTCAAAACTGTCTTAGAAATTATGTGATCCTTACTAGCTGGAAGTAAGGGAGATGGGGCATGAAGTTATTTCTAGGAGTTGGAGACATACCCACTTTAGCTCAGTTCTGGGCATCTTTGAAATACCTATACAAACTTGTTCCTACATAGTAACTTGCCACTTTGAATGAGAATGTGCTTGCTTACAGCAACGTGCTATATGTTCTGAATGCCCGAATTGGGAATCTGTGTCAAAACTTTCTTAGAAATTATGTGATCCTTACTAGCTGGAAGTAAGGGAGATGGGGCATGAAGTTATTTCTAGGAGTTGGAGACATACCAAGTTTAGCTCAGTTCTGGGCATCTTTGAAATACCTATACAAACTTGTTCCTACATAGTAACTTGCAACTTTGGATGAGAATGTGCTTGCTTACAGCAACGTGCTATATGTTCTGAATGCCCGAATTGGGAATCTGTGTCAAAACTTTGTTAGGAATTATGTGATCCTTACTAGATGGAAGTAAGGGAGATGGGGCATGAAGTTATTTCCAGGAGTTGGAGACATACCAAGTTTAGCTCAGTTCTGGGCATCTTTGAAATACCTATACAAACTTGTTCCTACATAGTACCTTGCAACTTTGAATGAGAATGTGCTTGCTTACAGCAACGTGCTATATGCTCTGAATGCCCGAATTGGGAATCTGTGTCAAAACTTTCTTAGGAATAATGTGATCCTTACTAGCTGGAAGGAAGGGAGATGGGGCATGAATTTATTTCTAGTAGTTGGAGACATACCCTCTTTAGCTCTGTTCTGGGCATCTTTGAAATACCTATACAAACTTCTTCCTACATAGTAACTTGCAACTTTGAATGAGAATGTGCTTGCTTACGGCAAGGTGCTACATGTTCTGAATTCCCGAATTGGGAATCTGTGTCAAAACTTTGTTAGGAATTATGTGATCCTTACTAGCTGGAAGTAGGGGAGATGGGGCATGAAGTTATTTCTAGGAGTTGGAGACATACAACGTTTAGCTCAGTTCTGGGCATCTTTGAAATACCTATACAAACTTGTTGCTTCATAGTAACTTGCAACTTTGAATGTGAATGTGCTTGCTTACAGCAACGTGCTATATGTTCTGAATGCCCGAATTGGGAATCTGTGTCAAAACTTTGTTAGGAATTATGTGATCCTTACTAGCTGGAAGTAAGGGAGATGGGGCATGAAGTTATTTCTAGGAGTTGGAGACATACCAAGTTTAGCTCAGTTCTGGGCATCTTTGAAATACCTATACAAACTTGTTCCTACATAGTAACTTGCAACTTTGAATGAGAATGTGCTTGCTTACAGCAACGTGTTATATGTTCTGAATGCCCGAATTGGGAATCTGTGTCAAAACTTTGTTAGGAATTATGTGATCCTTACTAGCTGGAAGTAAGGGAGATGGGTATGATGTTATTTCTAGGAGTTGGAGACATACAACGTTTAGCTCAGTTCTGGGCATCTTTGAAATACCTATACAAACTTGTTCCTACATAGTAACTTGCAACTTTGAATGAGAAGGTGCTTGCTTACAGCAACGTGCTATATGTTCTGAATGCCCGAATTGGGAATCTGTGTCAAAACTTTCTTAGAAATTATGTGATCCTTACTAGATGGAAGTAAGGGAGATGGGGCATGAAGATATTTCTAGGATTGGAGACATACAACGTTTAGCTCAGTTCTGGGCATCTTTGAAATACCTATACAAACTTGTTCCTACATAGTAACTTGCAACTTTGAATGAGAATGTGCTTGCTTACAGCAACGTGCTATATGTTCTGAATGCCCGAATTGGGAATCTGTGTCAAAACTTTCTTAGAAATTATGTGATCCTTACTAGATGGAAGTAAAGGAGATGGGCCATGAAGTTATTTCTAGGAGTTGGAGACATACCAAGTTTAGCTCAGTTCTGGGCATCTTTGAAATACCTATACAAACTTGTTCCTACATAGTAACTTGCAACTTTGAATGAGAATGTGCTTGCTTACAGCAACGTGCTATATGTTCTGAATGCCCGAATTGGGAATCTGTGTCAAAACTTTGTTAGGAATTATGTGATCCTTACTAGCTGGAAGTAAGGGAGATGGGGCATGAAGTTATTTCTAGGAGTTAGAGACATACAACGTTTAGCTCAGTTCTGGGCATCTTTGAAATACCTATACAAACTTGTTCCTACATAGTAACTTGCAACTTTGAATGAGAATGTGCTTGCTTACAACAACGTGCTATATGTTCTGAATGCCCGAATTGGGAATCTGTGTCAAAACTTTGTTAGGAATTATGTGATCCTTACTAGCTGGAAGTAAGGGAGATGGGGCATGAAGTTATTTCTAGGAGTTGGAGAAATACCAAGTTCAGCTCACTTCTGGGCATCTTTGAAATACCTATACAAACTTGTTCCTACATAGTAACTTGCATCTTTGAATGAGAATGTGCTTGCTTACAGCAACGTGCAATATGTTCTGAATGCCCGAAGTAAGAATCTGTGTCAAAATTTTATTAGGAATTCTGTGATCCTTACTAGCTGGAAATAAGGGAGATGGGGCATGATGTCATTTCTAGGAGTTGGAGACATACCAAGTTTAGCTCAGTTCTGGGCATCTTTGAAATACTTATACAAACTTGTTCCTACATAGTAACTTGCAACATTGAATGAGAATGTGCTTGCTTACAGCAACGTGCTATATGATCTGAATGCCTGAATTGGGAATCTGTGTCAAATCTTTGTTAGGAATTATGTGATCCTTACTAGCTGGAAGTAAGGGAGTTGGGTCATGAAGTTATTTTTAGAAGTTGGACACATACCAAGTTTAGCTCAGTTCTTTGCATCTTTGAAAAACCTATACAAACTTGTTCCTGCATAGTAACTTGCATCTTTGAATGAGAATGTGCTTGCTTACAGCAACGTGCTATATGTTCTGAATGCCCTAATTGGGAATTCTGTGTCAAAACTTTGTTAGGGATTATGTGATATTTACTAGCTGGAATTAAGGGAGTTGAGACATGAAGTTATTTCTAGGATTTGGAGACATACCCACTTTAGCTCAGTTCAGGGCATCTTTGAAATACCTATACAAACTTGGTCCTACATAGTAACTTGCTACTTGGAATGAGAAAGTGCTTGCTTAAAGCAACGTGCTATATGTTCTGAATGCCCGAATTGGGAATCTGTGTCAAAACTTTGTTAAGAATTATGTGATCCTTACTAGCTGAAAGTAAGGGAGATGGGGCATGAAGTTATTTCTAGGAGTTGGAGACATACCCACTTTAGCTCAGTTCTAGGCATGTTTGAAATACCTATAGAAACTTGTTCCTACATAGTAAATTGCTACTTGGAATGAGAAAGTGCTTGCTTACAGCAACGTGCTATATGTTCTGAATGCCCGAATTGGGAATCTGTGTCAAAACTTTGTTAGGAATTATGTGATTTTTACTAGCTGGAAGTAAGGGAGATGGGGCATGAAGTTATTTCTAGGAGTTGGAAACATACGAAGTTTAGCTCAATTCTGGGCATCTTTGAAATACCTATACAAACTTGTTCCTACATAGTAACTTACATCTTTGAATGAGAATGTGCTTGCTTACAGCAACGTGCTATATGTTCTGAATTCCCGAACTGGGAATCTGTGTCAAATGTTTGTTAGAATTATGTGATCCTTTCTAGATGGAAGTAAGGGAGATGGGGCGTGAAGTTATTAATAGGAGTTGGAGACATTCCCACTTTAGCTCAGTTCTGGGCATCTTTGAAATACCTATACAAACTTGTTCCTACATAGTAACTTGCTACTTAGAATGAGAAAGTGCTTGCTTAAAGCAACGTGCTATATCTTCTGAATGCCCGAATTGGGAATCTGTGTCAAATCTTTGTTAGGAATTATGTGATCCTTACTAGCTGGAAGTAAGGGAGATGGGGCATGAAGTCATTTCTAGGAGTTTGAGACATACCCACTTTAGCTCAGTTCTAGGCATCTTTGAAATACCTATACAAACTTGTTCCTACATAGTAAGTTTCAACTTTGAATTGGAATGTGCTTGCTTACAGCTACGTGCTATAAGTTCTGAATGCCCGAATTGGGAATCTGTGTCAAAATTTTGTTAGGAATTATGTGACCCTTACTAGCTGAAAGTGAGGGAGATGGGGCATGATGTTATTTCTAGGAGTTGGAGACATACCAAGTTTAGCTCAGTTCTGGGCATCTTTGAAATACCTATACAAACTTGTCCCTACATAGTAACTTGCACCTTTGAATGAGAATGTGCTTGCTTACAGCAACGTGCTATATGTTCTGAATGCCCGAATTGGGAATCTGTGTCAAAACTTTGTTAGGAATTATGTGATCCTTACTAGCTGGAAAGAAGGGAGATGGGGCATGAAGTTATTTCTAGGATTTGGAGACATACCAAGTTTAGCTCAGTTCTGGGCATCTCTGAAAGTCCTATACAAACTTATTCCTATAGTAACTTGCTACTTGGAATGAGAAAGTGCTTGCTTAAAGCAACGTCCTACATGTTCTGAATGCCCGAATTGGGAATCTGTGTCAAAACTTTGTTAGGAATTATGTGATCCTTACTAGCTGGAAGTAAGGGAGTTGGGGCATGAAGTTATTTCTAGGAGTTGGAGACATACCCACTTTAGCTGAGTTCTGGGCATCTTTGAAATACCTATACAAACTTGTTCCTACATAGTAACTTGCATCTTTGAATGAGAATGTGCTTGCTTACAGCAACGTGCTATATGTTCTGAATGCCCGAATTGGGAATTTGTGTCAAAATTTTGTTAGGAATTATATGATACTTACTAGCTGGAAGTAAGGGAGATGGGGCATGAAGTTATTTCTAGGAGTTGGAGACATACCCACTTTAGCTCAGTTCTGGGCATCTTTGAAATACCTATACAGACTTGTTCCTACATAGTAACTTGCTACTTGGAATGAGAAAGTGCTAGCTTAAAGCAACGTGCCACATGTTCTGAATGCTCGAATTGGGAATCTGTGTCAAAACTTTGTGAGGCATTAAATGATCCTTACTAGCTGGAAGTAAGGGAGAAGGTGCATGAAGATATTTCTAGGAGTTGGAGAAATACCAAGTTCAGCTCACTTCTGGGCATCTTTGAAATACCTATACAAACTTGTTCCTACATAGTAACTTGCAACTTTGAATGAGATTGTGCTTGCTTACAGCAACGTACTAAATGTTCTGAATGCCCGAATTGGGAATCTGTGTCAAAACTTTGTTAGGAATTATGTGATCCTTACTAGCTGGAAGGAAGGGAGATGGGGCATGAAGTTATTTCTAGGAGTTGGAGACATACCCACTTGAGTTCAGTTCTTTGCATCTTTGAAATACCTATACATACTTGTTCCTACATAGTAACTTGCTACTTGGAATGAGAAAGTGCTTGCTTAAAGCAACGTGCTAAATGTTCTGAATGCCCGAATTGGGAATCTGTGTCAAAACTTTGTTAGGAATTATGTGATCCTTACTAGCTGGAAGTAAGGGAGATGGGGCATGAAGTTATTTCTAGGAGTTGGAGACATAACCACTTTAGCTCAGTTCTGGGCATCTTTGAAATACCTATACACACTTGTTCCTACATAGTAACTTGCTTGTTGGAATGAGAAAGTGCTTACTTAAAGCAACGTGCTACATGATCTGAATGCCCGAATTGGGAAACTGTGTCAAAACTTTGTTAGGAGTTATGTGATCCTTACTAGGTGGAAGTAAGGGAGATGGAGCACGAAGTTTTTTCTAGGAGTTGGAGACACACCCACTTTAGCTCAGTTCTTTGCATCTTAGAAATACCTATACAAACTTGTTCCTACATAGTAACTTGCTACTTGGAATGAGAAAGTGCTTGCTTAAAGCAACATGCTATATGTTCTGAATGACCGAATTGGAAATCTGTGTCAAAACTTTGTTAGGAATTATGTGATCCTTACTAGCTGGAAGTAACGGAGATGGGGCATCAAGTTATTTCTAGCAGTTGGAGACATACCAAATTTAGCTCTGTTCTGGGCATCTTTGAAATACCTATACAAACTTGTTCCTACATAGTAACTTGCAAGTTTGAATGAGAATGTGCTTGCTTACAGCAACGTGCTATATGTTCTGAATGCCCGAATTGGGAATCTCTGTCAAACCTTTGTTAGGAATTATGTGATCCTTACTAGCTGGAAGTAAGTGAGATGGGGCATGAAGTTATTTCTAGGAGTTGGAGACATACCCACTTTAGCTCAGTTCTGGGCATCTTTGAAATACCTATATAAACTTGTTCCTACATAGTAACTTGCAATTTTGAATGAGAATGTGCTTACTTACAGCAACGTGCTATATGTTCCGAATGCCCGAATTGGGAATCTGTGTCAAAACTTTGTTAGGAATTATGTGATCCTTACTAGCTGGAAGTAAGGGAGATGGGGCATGAAGTTATTTCCATGAGTTGGAGACATACCCACTTTAGCTCAGTTCTGGGCATCTTTGAAAGTCCTATACAAACTTGTTCCTACATAGTAACTTGCAACATTGAATGAGAATGTGCTTGCTTACAGCAACGTGCTATATGTTCTGAATGCCCGAATTGGGAATCTGTGTGAAAACTTTGTTAGGAATTTTGTGATCCTTACTAGCTGGAAGTAAGTGAGATGGGGCATGATGTTATTTCGAGGAGTAGGAGACATACCCACTTTAGCTCAGTTCTGGGCATCTTTGAAATACCTATACAAACTTGTTCCTACATACTAACTTGCAACTTTGATTGAGAATGTGCTTGCTTACAGCAACGTGCTATATGTTCTGAATGCCCGAATTGGGAATCTGTGTCAAAACTTTGTTAGGAATTATGTGATCCTTACTAGCTGGAAGGAAGGGAGATGGGGCATGAAGTTATTTCTAGGAGTTGGAGACATACCCACTTTAGTTCAGTTCTTTGCATCTTTTAAATACCTATACATACTTGTTCCTACATAGTAACTTGCTACTTGGAATGAGAAAGTGCTTGCTTAAAGCAACGTGCCATATGTTCTGAATGCCCGAATTGGGAATCTGTGTCAAAACTTTGTTAGGAAGTATGTGATCCTTACTAGCTGGAAGTAAGGGAGATGGGGCATGAAGTTATTTCTAGGAGTTGGAGACATACCCACTTTAGCTCAGTTCTGGGCATCTTTGGAATACCTATACAAACTTGTTCCTACATAGTAACTTGCAATTTTGAATGAGAATGTGCTTACTTACAGCAACGTTCTATATGTTCCGAGTGCCCGAATTGGGAATCTGTGTCAAAACTTTGTTAGGAATTATGTGATCCTTACTAGCTAGAAGTAAGGGAGTTGGGGCATGAAGTTATTTCTAGGAGTTGGGGACATAGCCACTTTAGCTCAGTTCTGGGCATCTTTGAAATACCTATACAAACTTGTTCCTACATAGTAACTTGCTACATGAAATGAGAAAGTGCTTGCTTAAAGCAACGTGCTACATGTTCTGAATGCCCGAATTGGGAATCTGTGTCAAAACTTTGTTAAGAATTATGTGATCCTTACTAGCTGGAAGTAAGGGAGATGGGGCATGAAGTTATTTCTAGGAGTTGGAGACATACCCACTTTAGCTCAGTTCTGGGCATCTTTGAAATACCTATACAAACTTGTTCCTGCATAGTAACTTGCAACTTTGAATGAGAAGGTGTTGCTTACAGCAACGTGCTATATGTTCTGAATGCCCGAATTGGGAATCTGTGTCAAAACTTTGTTAGGAATTATGTGATCCTTGCATGCTGGAAGTAATGGAGATGGGGCATGAAGTTATTTCTAGGAGTTGGAGACATACCAAGTTTAGCTCAGTTCTGGGCATCTTTGAAAGTACTATACAAACTTGTTCTTACATAGTAACTTGGAACTTTGAATGAGAAAGTGCTTGCTTACAGCAACGTGCTATATGTTCTGAATGCCCTAATTGGGAATCTGTGTCAAAACTTTATTAGGAATTATGTGATCCTTACTAGCTGGAAGTAAGGGAGATGGTGCATGAGGTTATTTCTAGGAGTTGGAGACATACCCACTTTAGCTCAGTTCTGGGCATCTTTAAAATACCTATACAAACTTTTTCCTACAAAGTAACTTGCAACTTTGAATGAGAATGTGCTTGCTTACAGCAACGTGCTATATGTTCTGAATGCCCGAATTGGGAATTTGTGTCAAAACTTTGTTAGGAATTATGTGATCCTTACTAGCTGGAAGTAAGGGAGTTGGGGCATGATGTTATTTCCAGGAGTTGGAGACATACCCACTTTAGCTCAGTTCTGGGCATCTTGGTAATACCTATACAGACTTTTTCCTACATAGTATCTTGCTACTTGGAATGGGAAAGTGCTTGCTTAAAGGAACGTGCTATATGTTCTGAATGCCCGAATTGGGAATCCTTGTCAAAACTTTGTTAGGAATTATGTGATCCTTACTAGCTGGAAGTAAGGGAGATGGGACATGAAGTTATTTCTAGGAGTTGGAGACACACCAAGTTTAGCTCAGTTCTGGGTATCTTTGAAATACCTATACAAACCTGTTCCTACATAGTAACTTGCAACTTTGAATGAGAATGTGCTTACTTACAGCAACGTGCTATATGTTCTGAATGCCCGAATTGGGAATCTGTGTCAAAACTTTGTTAGGAATTTTGTGATCCTTACTAGCTGGAAGTAAGGGAGATGGGGCATGATGTTATTTTTAGGAGTTGGAGACATACCAAGTTTAGCTCAGTTGTGGGCATCTTTGATATACCTATACAAACTTGTTCCTATATAGTAACTTGTAACTTTGAATGAGAATGTGCTTGCTTACAGCAACGTACTAAATGTTCTGAATGCCCGAATTGGGAATCTGTGTCAAATCTTGGTTAGGAATTATGTGATCCTTACTAGCTGGAAGGAAGGGAGATGGGGCATGAAGTTATTTCTAGGAGTTGGAGACAGACCCACTTTAGTTCAGTTCTTTGCATCTTTGAAATACCTATACATACTTGTTCCTACATAGTAACATGCTATTTGGAATGAGAAAGTGCTTGCTTAAAGCAACGTGCTAAATGTTCTGAATGCCCGAATTGGGAATCTGTGTCAAAACTTTTTTAGGAATTATGTGATCCTTACTAGCTGGAAGTAAGGGAGATGGGGCATGAAGTTATTTCTAGGAGTTGGAGACATACCCACTTTAGCTCAGTTCTGGGCATCTTTGAAATACCTATACAAACTTGTTCCTACATAGTAACTTGCTTGTTGGAATGAGAAAGTGCTTGCTTAAAGCAACGTGCTACATGTTCTGAATGCCCGAATTTGGAATCTGTGTCAAAACTTTGTTAAGAATTATGTGATCCTTGCTAGCTGGAAGTAAGGGAGATGGGCCATGAAGTTATTTCTAGGAGTTGGAGACATACCCACTTTAGCTCAGTTCTGGACATCTTTGAAATACCTATACAAAGTTGTTCCTACATAGTAACTTGCAATTTTGAATGAGAATGTGCTTACTTACAGCAACGTTCTATATGTTCCGAATGCCCGAATTGGGAATCTGTGTCAAAACTTTGTTAGGAATTATGTGATCCTTACTAGCTGGAAGTAAGGGAGTTGTGGCATGAAGTTATTTCTAGGAGTTGGGGACATAGCCACTTTAGCTCAGTTCTGGGCATCTTTGAAATACCTATACAAACTTGTTCCTACATAGTAACTTGCTACTTGAAATGAGAAAGTGCTTGCTTAAAGCAACGTGCTACATGTTCTGAATGCCCGAATTGGGAATCTGTGTCAAAACTTTGTTAAGAATTATGTGATCCTTACTAGCTGGAAGTAAGGGAGATGGGGCATGATGTTATTTCTAGGAGTTGGAGACATACCCACTTTAGCTCAGTTCTGGGCATCTTTGAAATACCTATACAAACTTGTTCCTACATAGTAACTTGCAACTTTGAATGAGAATCTGCTTGCTTACAGCAACGTGCTATATGTTCTGAATGCCCGAATTGGGAATCTGTGTCAAAACTTTGTTAGGAATTATGTGATCCTTGCATGCTGGAAGTAATGGAGATGGGGCATGAAGTTATTTCTAGCAGTTGGAGACATACCAAGTTTAGCTCAGTTCTGGGCATCTTTGAAAGTACTATACAAACTTGTTCTTACATAGTAACTTGGAACTTTGAATGAGAAAGTGCTTGCTTACAGCAACGTGTTATATGTTCTGAATGCCCTAATTGGGAATCTGTGTCAAAACTTTATTAGGAATTATGTGATCCTTACTAGCTGGAAGTAAGGGAGATGGTGCATGAAGTTATTTCTAGGAGTTGGAGACATACCCACATTAGCTCAGTTCTGGGCATCTTTAAAATACCTATACAAACTTTTTCCTACAAAGTAACTTGCAACTTTGAATGAGAATGTGCTTGCTTACAGCAACGTGCTATATGTTCTGAATGCCCGAATTGGGAATTTGTGTCAAAACTTTGTTAGGAATTATGTGATCCTTATTAGCTGGAAGTAAGGGAGTTGGGGCATGAAGTTATTTCCAGGAGTTGGAGACATACCCACTTTAGCTCAGTTCTGGGCATCTTGGTAATACCTATACAGACTTTTTCCTACATAGTATCTTGCTACTTGGAATGGGAAAGTGATTGCTTAAAGGAACGTGCTATATGTTCTGAATGCCCGAATTGGGAATCTGTGTCAAAACTTTGTTAGGAATTATGTGATCCTTACTAGCTGGAAGTATGGGAGATGGGACATGAAGTTATTTCTAGGAGTTGGAGACATACCAAGTTTAGCTCAGTTCTGGGCATCTTTGAAATACCTATACAAACCTGTTCCTACATAGTAACTTGCAACTTTGAATGAGAATGTGCTTACTTACAGCAACGTGCTATATGTTCTGAATGCCCGAATTGGGAATCTGTGTCAAAACTTTGTTAGGAATTTTGTGATCCTTACTAGCTGGAAGTAAGGGAGATGGGGCATGATGTTATTTTTAGGAGTTGGAGACATACCAAGTTTAGCTCAGTTGTGGGCATCTTTGATATACCTATACAAACTTGTTCCTACATAGTAACTTGTAACTTTGAATGAGAATGTGCTTGCTTACAGCAACGTACTATATGTTCTGAATGCCCGAATTGGGAATCTGTGTCAAAACTTGGTTAGGAATTATGTGATCCTTACTAGCTGGAAGGAAGGGAGATGGGGCATGAAGTTATTTCTAGGAATTGGAGACATACCCACTTTAGTTCAGTTCTTTGCATCTTTGAAATACCTATACATACTTGTTCCTACCTAGTAACATGCTATTTGGAATGAGAAAGTGCTTGCTTAAAGCAACGTGCTAAATATTCTGAATGCCCGAATTGGGAATCTGTGTCAAACCTTTTTTAGGAATTATGTGATCCTTACTAGCTGGAAGTAAGGGAGATGGGGCATGAAGTTATTTCTAGGAGTTGGAGACATACCCACTTTAGCTCAGTTCTGGGCATCTTTGAAATACCTATACAAACTTGTTCCTACATAGTAACTTGCTTGTTGGAATGAGAAAGTGCTTGCTTAAAGCAACGTGCTACATGTTCTGAATGCCCGAATTTGGAATCTGTGTCAAAACTTTGTTAAGAATTATGTGATCCTTACTAGCTGGAAGTAAGGGAGATGGGCCATGAAGTTATTTCTAGGATTTGGAGACATACCCACTTTAGCTCAGTTCTGGACATCTTTGAAATACCTATACAAAGTTGTTCCTACATAGTAACTTGCATCATTGAATGAGAATGTGCTTGCTTACAGCAAGGTCCTATATGTTCTGAATTTCCGAATTGGGTATCTGTGTCAAAACTTTGTTAGGAATTATGTGATCCTTACTAGATGGAAGTAAGGGAGATGGGGCATGAAGATATTTCTAGGAGTTGGAGACATACCAAGTTTAGCTCAGTTCTGGGCATCTTCGAAATACCTATACAAACTTGTTCCTACATAGTAACTTGCTACTTGGAATGAGAAAGTGCTTGCTTAAAGCAACATGCTATATGTTCTGAATGACCGAATTGGAAATCTGTGTCAAAACTTTGTTAGGAATTATGTGATCCTTACTAGCTGGAAGTAAGGGAGATGGGGCATCAAGTTATTTCTAGGAGTTGGAGACATACCAAGTTTAGCTCTGTTCTGGGCATCTTTGAAATACCTATACAAACTTGTTCCTACATAGTAACTTGCAACTTTGAATGAGAATGTGCTTGCTTACAGCAACGTGCTACATGTTCTGAATGCCGGAATTGGGAATCTCTGTCAAACCTTTGTTAGGAATTATGTGATCCTTACTAGCTGGAAGTAAGGGAGATGGGGCATGAAGTTATTTCTAGGAGTTGGAGACAAACCCACTTTACCTCAGTTCTGGGCATCTTTGAAATACTTATACAAACTTACTCCTACATAGTAACTTGCAATTTTGAATGAGAATGTGCTTACTTACAGCAACGTGCTATATGTTCCGAATGCCCGAATTGGGAATCTGTGTCAAATCTTTGTTAGGAATTATGTGATCCTTACTAGCTGGAAGCAAGTGAGATGGGGCATGAAGTTATTTCTAGGAGTTGAAGACATACCAAGTTTAGCTCAGTTATGGACATCTTTGAAAGTCCTATACAAACTTGTTCCTACATAGTAACTTGCATCTTTGAATGAGAATGTGCTTGCTTAATCAACATGCTATATGTTCTGAATGCCCGAATTAGGAATATGTGTCAAAACTTTGTTAGGAATTATGTGATCCTTACAGGCTGGAAGCAAGGGAGATGGGGCATGAAGTTATTCCTAGGAGTTGGAGACATACCAAGTTTAGCTCAGTTCTGAGCATCTTTGAAAGTCCTATAAAAACTTGTTCCTACATAGTAACTTGCAACTATGAATGAGAATGTGCTTGCTTACAGCAACGTGCTATATGTTCTGAATGCCCGAATTGGGAATCTGTGTCAAAACTTTGTTAGGAATTATGTGATCCTTACTAGCTGGAAGTGAGGGAGATGGGGCATGAAGTTATTTTTAGGAGTTGGAGACATACAACGTTTAGCTCAGTTCTGGGCATCTTTGAAATACCTATACAAACTTGTTCCTACATAGTAACTTGCAACTTTGAATGAGAATGTGCTTGCTTACAGCAACGTGCTACATGTTCTGAATGCCCGAATTGGGAATCTGAGTCAAAACTTTGTTAGGAATTTTGTGATCCTTTCTAGATGGAAGTAAGGGCGATGTGGAATGAAGTTATTTCTAGGAGTTGGAGACATACCCACTTTATCTCAGTTCTGGGCATCTTTGAAATACTTATACAAACTTGTTCCTACATAGTACCTTGCTACTTGGAATGAGAAAGTGCTTGCTTACAACAACGTGCTACATGTTCTGAATGCCCGAATTGGGAATCTGTGTCAAATCTTTGTTAGGAATGATGTGATCCTTACTAGCTGGAAGTAAGGGAGATGCGTCATGAAATTATTTCTAGGAATTGGAGACATACCCACTTAAGCTCAGATCTTGGCATCTTTGAAATACCAATACAAACTTGTTCCTACATAGTAACTTGCTACTTGGAATGAGAAAGTGCTTGCTTAAAGGAACGTGCAATATGTTCTGAATGCCCGAATTGGGAATCTGTGTCAAATTTTGTTAGGAATTATGTGATCCTTACTAGCTGGAAGTAAGGGAGATGGGGCATGAAGTTATTTCTAGGAGTTGGAGACATACCCACTTTAGCTCAGTTCTGGGCATCTTTGAAATACCTATACAAACTTGTTCCTACATAGTAACTTGCAACTTTGAATGAGAATGTGCTTGCTTACAGCAACGTGCTAAGTGTTCTGAATGCCCGAATTGGGAATCTGTGTCAAAACTTTGTTAGGAATTATGTGATCCTTACTAGCTGGAAGTAAGGGAGATGGGGCATGAAGTTATTTCTAGGAGTTGGAGACATACCCACTTTACCTCAGTTCTGGGCATCTTTGAAATACCTATACAAACTTGTTCCTACATAGTAACTTGCATCTTTGAATGAGAATGTGCTTGCTTACAGCAACGTGCTATATGTTCTGAATGACCGAATTGGGAATCTGTGTCAAGACTTTGTTAGGAATTATGTGATCCTTACTACCTGGAAGTAAGGGAGTTGGGACATGAAGTTATTTCTAGGAGTTGGACTCATTGCCACTTTAGCTCAGTTCTTGGTATCTTTGAAATACCTATACAAACTTGTTCCTACATAGTAACTTGCAACTTTGAATGAGAATGTGCTTGCTTACAGCAACGTGCTATATGTTCTGAATGCCCGAATTGGGAATCTGTGTCAAAATTTGTTAGGAATTATGTGATCCTTACTAGCTGGAAGTAAGGGAGATGGGGCATGAAGTTATTTCTAGGAGTTGGAGACATACCAAGTTTAGCTCAGTTCTGGGCATCTTTGAAATACCTATACAAACTTGTTCCTACATAGTAACTTGCATCTTTGAATGAGAATGTGCTTGCTTACATCAACGTGCTATATGTTCTGAATGCCCGAATTGGGAATCTGTGTCAAAACTTTGTTAGGAATTATGTGATCCTTACTAGCTGGAAGCAAGGGAGATGGGGCATGAAGTTATTTCTAGGAGTTGGAGACATACCAAGTTTAGCTCAGTTCTGGGCATCTTTGAAATACCTGTATAAACATGTTCCTACATAGAAACTTGCAACTTTGAATGAGAATGTGCTTGCTTACAGCAACGTGCTATATGTTCTGAATGGCCGAATTGGGAATCTGTGTCAAAACTTTGTTAGGAATTATGTGATCCTTACTAGCTGGAAGTAAGGGAGTTGCGGCATGAAGGTATTTCTAGGAGTTGGAGACATACCAATTTTTGCTCACTTCTGGGCATCTTTGAAATACCTATACAAACTTGTTCCTACATAGTAACTTGCAACTTTGAATGAGAATGTGCTTGCTTACAGCAACGTGCTATATGTTCTGAATGCCCGAATTGGGAATCTGTGTCAAAACTTTGTTAGGAATTATGTCATCCTTACTAGCTGGAAGTAAGGGAGTTGCGGCATGAAGTTATTTCTAGGAGTTGGAGACATACCAAGTTTAGCTCAGTTCTGGGCATCTTTGAAATACCTATACAAACTTGGTCCTACATAGTAACTTGCAACTTTGAATGAGAAAGTGCTTACTTACATCAACGTGCTATATGTTCTGAATGCCCCAATTGTGAATCTGTGTCAAATCTTTGTTAGGAATTATGTGATCCTTACTAGCTGGAAGTAAGGGAGATGGGGCATGAAATTATTTCTAGGAATTGGAGACATACCCACTTAAACTCAGATCTTGGCATCTTTGAAATACCAATACAAACTTGTTCCTACATAGTAAGTTGTTACTTGGTATGAGAAAGTGCTTGCTTAAAGGAAAGTTCTGTATGTTCTGAATGCCCGAATTGGGAATTTGTGTCAAAACTTTGTTAGGAATTATGTGATCCTTACTAGATGAAACTAAGGGAGATGGGGCTTGAAGTTATTTCTAGGAGTTGGAGACATACCCACTTTAGCTCAGTTCTGGGCATCTTTGAAATACCTATAGAAACTTGTTCCTACATAGTAACTTGCTACTTGGAATGAGAAAGTGCTTGCTTAAAGCAACGTGCTACATGTTCTGAATGCCCGAATTGGGAATCTGTGTCAAAACTTTTTTAGGAATTATGTGATCATTACTAGCTGGAAGTAAGGGAGATGGGGCATGAAGTTATTTCTAGGAGTTGGAGACATACCAATTTTAGCTCAGTTCTGAGCATCTTTGAAATACCTATACAAACTTGTTCCTACATAGTAACTTGCAACTTTGAATGAGAATTTGCTTGCTTACAGCAACGTGCTATATGTTCTGAAAGCCCGAATTGGGAATCTGTGTTAAAACTTTGTTAGGAATTATGTGATCCTTACTAGCTGGAAGTAAGGGAGATGGAGCAGGAGGTTATTTCTAGGAGTTGGAGACATACCCACTTTAGCTCAGTTCTGGGCATCTTTCAAATATCTATACAAACTTGTTCCTACATAGTAACTAGCAACTTTGAATGAGAATGTGCTTGCTTACAGCAACGTGCTACATGTTCTGAATGCCCGAATTGGGAATCTGCGTCAAAACTTTGTTAGGCATTATGTGATCCTTAATAGCTGGAAGTGAGGGAGATGGGGCATGAAGTTATTTCTAGGAGTTGGAGACATACCAAGTTTAGCTCAGTTCTGGGCATCTTTGAAATACCTATAGAAAGTTGTTCCTACATAGTAACTTGCAACATTGAATGAGAATGTGCTTGCTTACAGCAACGTGCTATATGTTCTGAATGCCCGAATTGGGAATCTGTGTCAAAACTTTGTTAGGAATTATGTGATTCTTACTAGCTGGAAGTAAGGGAGATGGGGCATGAAGTTATTTCTAGAAGTTGGAGACATATCCACTTTAGCTCAGTTCTGGGCATCTTTGAAATACCTGTACAAACTTGTTCCTACATATTAACGTGCAACTTTGAATGAGAATGTGCTTGCTTACAGCAACGTGCTATATGTTCTGAATGCCCGAATTGGGAATCTGTGTCAAAACTTTGTTAGGAATAATGTGATCCTTACTAGCTGGAAGTAAGGGAGTTGCGGCATGAAGGTATTTCTAGGAGTTGGAGACATACCAATTTTAGCTCACTTCTGGGCATCTTTGAAATACCTATACAACCTTGTTCCTACATAGTAACTTGCAACTTTGAATGAGAATGTGCTTGCTTACAGCAACGTGCTATATGTTCTGAATGCCCAAATTGGGAATCTGTGTCAAAACTTTGTTAGGAATTATGTGATCCTTACTAGCTGGAAGTAAGGGAGTTCCGGCATGAAGTTATTTCTAGGAGTTGGAGACATACCAAGTTTAGCTCAGTTCTGGGCATCTTTGAAATACCTATACAAACTTGGTCCTACATAGTAACTTGCAACTTTGAATGAGAATGTGCTTGCTTACATCAACGTGCTATATGTTCTGAATGCCCGAATTGGGAATCTGTGTCAAAACTTTGTTAGGAATTATGCGATCCTTACTAGCTGGAAGTAAGGGAGATGGGGCATGAAGTTATTTCTAGGAGTTGGAGACATACCCACTTTAGCTCAGTTCTGGGCATCTTTGAAATACCTATACAAACTTGTTCCTACATAGTAACTTGCTACTTGGAATGAGAAAGTGCTTGCTTAAAGCAACGTGCTACATGTTCTGAATGCCCGAATTGGGAATCTGTGTCAAAACATTGTTAGGAATTATGTGACCCTTACTAGCTGGAAGTAAGGGAGATGTAAGGGAGATGGGGTATGAAGTTATTACTAGGAGTTGGAGACATACCAAGTTTAGCTCAGTTCTGGGCATCCTTGAAATACCTATACAAACTTGTTCCTACATAGTAACTTGCAACATTGAATGAGAATGTGCTTGCTTACAGCAACGTGCTATATGTTCTGAATGCCCGAATTGGGAATCTGTGTCAAAACTTTGTTAGAAATTATGTGATCCTTACTAGCTGGAAGTAAGGGAGATGGGGCATGAAGATATTTCTTGGAGTTGGAGACATACCAAGTTTAGCTCAGTTCTGGGCATCTTTGAAATACCTATACAAACTTGTTCCTACATAGTAACTTGCAACTTTGAATGAGAATGTGCTTGCCTACAGCAACGTGCTATATGTTCTGAATGCCCGAATTGGGAATCTGTGTCAAATTATGTTAGGAATTATGTGATCCTTACTAGCTGGAAGTATGTGAGATGGGACATGAAGTTATTTCTAGGAGTTGGAGACATAGCCACTTTACCTCAGTTCTGGGCATCTTTGAAATACCTATACAAACTTGTTCCTACATAGTAACTTGCATCTTTGCATGAGAATGTGATTGCTTACAGCAACGTGCTATATATTCTGAATGACCGAATTGGGAATCTGTGTCAAGACTTTGTTAGGAATTATGTGATCCTTACTAGCTGGAAGTAAGGGAGTTGGGACATGAAGTTATTTCTAGGAGTTGGACTCATTGCCACTTTAGCTCAGTTCTTGGTATCTTTGAAATACCTATACAAACTTGTTCCTACATAGTAACTTGCAACTTTGAATGAGAATGTGCTTGCTTACAGCAACCTGCTATATGTTCTGAATGCCCGAATTGGGAATCTGTGTCAAAACTTTGTTAGGAATTATGTGATCCTTACTAGCTGGAAGCAAGAGAGATGGGGCATGAAGTTATTTCTAGGAGTTGGAGACATACCAATTTTAGCTCAGTTCTGGTCATCTTTGAAATACCTGTATAAACTTGTTCCTACATAGTAACTTGCAACTTTGAATGAGAATGTGCTTGCTTACAGCAACGTGCTATATGTTCTGAATGCCCGAATTGGGAATCTGTGTCAAAACTTTGTTAGGAATTATGTGATCCTTACTAGCTGGAAGTAAGGGAGTTGCGGCATGAAGGTATTTCTAGGATTTGGAGACATACCAAGTTTAGCTCAGTTCTGGGCATCTTTGAAATACCTATACAAACTTGTTCCTACATAGTAACTTGCAACTTTGAATGAGAATGTGCTTGCTTACAGCAACGTGCTATATGTTCTGAATGCCCGAATGGGGAATCTGTGTCAAAACTTTGTTAGGAATTATGTGATCCTTACTAGCTGGAAGTAAGGGAGTTGCGGCATGAAGTTATTACTAGGAGTTGGAGACATACCAAGTTTAGCTCAGTTCTGGGCGTCTTTGAAATACCTATACAAACTTGGTCCTACATAGTAACTTGCAACTTTGAATGAGAATGTGCTTGCTTAAGCAACGTGCTATATGTTCTGAATGCCCGAATTCGGAATCTGTGTCAAAACTTTGTTAGGAATTATGTGATCCTTACTAGCTGGAAGTAAGGGTGTTGCGGCATGAAGGTATTTCTAGGAGTTGGAGACATACCAATTTTAGCTCACTTCTGGGCATCTTTGAAATACCTATACAAACTTGTTCCTACATAGTAACTTGCAACTTTGAATGAGAATGTGCTTGCTTACAGCAACGTGCTATATGTTCTGAATGCCCAAATTGGGAATCTGTGTCAAAACTTTGTTAGGAATTATGTGATCCTTACTAGCTGGAAGTAAGGGAGTTGCGGCATGAAGTTATTTCTAGGAGTTGGAGACATACCAAGTTTAGCTCAGTTCTGGGCATCTTTGAAATACCTATACAAACTTGGTCCTACATAGTAACTTGCAACTTTGAATGAGAATGTGCTTACTTACATCAACGTGCTATATGTTCTGAATGCCCGAATTGGGAATCTGTGTCAAAACTTTGTTAGGAATTATATGATCCTTACTAGCTGGAAGTAAGGGAGATGCGGCATGAAATTATTTCTAGGAATTGGAGACATACCCACTTAAGCTCAGATCTTTGCATCTTTGAAATACCAATACAAACTTGCTCCTACATAGTAAGTTGCTACTTGGAATGAGAAAGTGCTTGCTTAAAAGACCGTGCTATATGTTCTGAATGCCCGAATTGGGAATCTGTGTCAAAACTTTGTTAGGAATTATGTGATTCTTACTAGATGAAAATAAGGGAGACGGGGCATGAAGTTATTTCTAGGAGTTGGAGACATACCCACTTTAGCTCAGTTTTGGGCATCTTTGAAATACCTATACAAACTTGTTCCTACATAGTAACTTGCTACTTGGAATGAGAAAGTGCTTGCTTAAAGCAACGTGCTACATGTTCTGAATGCCCGAATTGGGAATCTGTGTCAAAACTTTGTTAGGAATTATGTGATCCTTACTAGCTGGAAGTAAGGGAGATGGGGCATGAAGTTATTTCTAGGAGTTGGAGACATACAAAGTTTAGCTCAGTTCTGGGCATCTTTGAAATACCTATACAAACTTTTCCCTACATAGTAACTTGCAACATTGAATGAGAATGTGCTTGCTTACAGTAACGTGCTATATGTTCTGAATGCCCGAATTGGGAATCTGTGTCAAAACTTTGTTAGGAATTATGTGATCCTTACTAGCTGGAAGTAAGGGAGATGGGGCATGAAGTTATTTCTAGGAGTTGGAGACATACCAAGTTTAGCTCAGTTCTGGGCATCTTTGAAATACCTATACAAACTTGTTCCTACATAGTATCTTGCAACTTTGAATGAGAATGTGCTTGCTTACAGCAACGTGCTATATGTTCTGAATGACCGAATTGGGAATCTGTGTCAAAACTTTGTTATAAATTATGTGATCCTTACTAGCTGGAAGTAAGGGAGATGGAGCATGAAGTTATTTCTAGGAGTTGGAGACATACCAAGTTTAGCTCAGATCTGGGCATCTTTGAAATACCTATACAAACTTGTTCCTACATAGTAACTTGCAAATTTGAATGAGAATGTGCTTGCTTACAGCAACGTGCTATAAGTTCTGAAAGCCCGAATTGGGAATCTGTGTCAAAACTTTGTTAGGAATTATGTGATCCTTACTAGCTGGAAGTAAGGGAGATGGGGCATGAAGTTATTTCTAGGAGTTGGAGAGATACCCACTTTACCTCAGTTCTGGGCTTTTTTGAAATACCTATACAAACTTGTTCCTACATAGTAACTTGCATCTTTGAATGAGAATGTGCTTGCTTACAGCAACGTGCTATATGTTCTGAATGCCCGAATTGGGAATCTGTGTCAAGACTTTGTTAGGAATTATGTGATCCTTACTAGCTGGAAGTAAGGGAGTTGGGACATGTAGTTATTTCTAGGAGTGGGAGACATAGCCACTTTAGCTCAGTTCTTGGTATCTTTGAAATACCTATACAAACTTGTTCCTACATAGTAACTTGCAACTTTGAATGAGAATGTGCTTGCTTACAGCAACGTGCTATATGTTCTGAAAGCCCGAATTGGGAATCTGTGTCAAAACTTTGTTAGGAATTATGTGATCCTTACTAGATGGAAGTAAGGGAGATGGAGCATGAAGTTATTTCTAGGAGTTGGAGACATAGCCACTTTAGCTCAATTCTGGGCATCTTTGAAATACCTATACAAACTTGTTCCTACATAGTAACTTGCAACTTTGAATGAGAATGTGCTTGCTTACAGCAACGTGCTACATATTCTGAATGCCCGAATTGGGAATCTGTGTCAAAACTTTGTTAGGTATTATGTGATCCTTACTAGCTGGAAGTAAGGGAGATGGGGCATGAAGTTATTTCTAGGAGTTGGAGACATACCAAGTTTAGCTCTTTTCTGGGCATCTTTGAAATACATATACAAACTTGTTCCTACATAGTAACTTGCATCTTTGAATGAGAATGTGCTTGCTTACAGCAACGTGCTATATGTTCCGAATGCCCGAATTGGGACTCTGTGTCAAAACTTTGGTAGGAATTATGTGATCCTTACTAGCTGGAAGTAAGTGAGATGGGGCATGATGTTATTATTAGGAGTTGGAGACATACCCACTTTACTTCAGTTCTGGGCATCTTTGAAATACCTATACAAACTTGTTCCTACATTGTAACTTGCTACTTGGAATGAGAAAGTGCTTGCTTAAAGCAACGTGCTATATGTTCTGAATGCCCGAATTGGGAATCTGTGTCAAAACTTTGTTAGGAATTATGTGATCCTTACTAGCTGGAAGTAAGGGAGATGGGGCATGAAGTTATTTCTAGGAGTTGGAGACATACCAAGTTTAGCTCAGTTCTGGGCATCTTTGAAATACCTTTACAAACTAGTTCATACATAGTAACTTGCATCTTGGAATGAGAATGTGCTTACTTACAGCAACGTGCCATATGTTCTGAATGCCCGAATTGGGAATCTGTGTCAAAACTTTGTTAGGAATTATGTGATCCTTACTAGCTGGAAGTAAGGGAGATGGGGCATGAAGTTATTTCTAGGAGTTGGAGACATACCAAGTTTAGCTCAGTTCTGGGCATCTTTGAAATACCTATACAAACTTGGTCCTACATAGTAACTTGCAACTTTGAATGAGAATGTGCTTACTTACAGCAACGTGCTATATGTTCTGAATGCCCGAATTGGGAATCTGTGTCAAAACTTTGTTAGGAATTATGTGATCCTTACTAGCTGGAAGTAAGGGAGATGCGTCATGAAATTATTTCTAGGAATTGGAGACATACCCACTTAAGCTCATATCTTGGCATCTTTGAAATACCAATACAAACTTGTTCCTACATAGTAACTTGCTACTTGGAATGAGAAAGTGCTTGCTTAAAGGAACGTGCAATATGTTCTGAATGCCCGAATTGGGAATCTGTGTCAAAACTTTGTTAGGAATTATGTGATCCTTACTAGATGAAACTAAGGGAGATGGGGCATGAAGTTATTTCTAGGAGTTGGAGACATACCAAGTTTAGCTCAGTTCTGGGCATCTTTGAAATACCTATACAAACTTGTTCATACATAGTAACTTGCAACTTTGAATGAGAATGTGCTTGCTTACAGCAACGTGCTATATGTTCTAAATGCCCGAATTGGGAATCTGTGTCAAATTTTGTTAGGAATTATGTGATCCTTACTAGCTGGAAGTATGTGAGATGGGGCATGAAGTTATTTCTAGGAGTTGGAGACATACCCACTTTAGCTCAGTTCTGGGCATCTTTGAAATACCTATACAAACTTGTTCCTACATAGTAACTTGCAACTTTGAATGAGAATGTGCTTGCTTACAGCAACGTGCTAAGTGTTCTGAATGCCCGAATTGGGAATCTGTGTCAAAACTTTGTTAGGAATTATGTGATCCTTACTAGCTGGAAGTAAGGGAGATGGGGCATGAAGTTATTTCTAGGAGTTGGAGACATACCCACTTTACCTCAGTTCTGGGCATCTTTGAAATACCTATACAAACTTGTTCCTACATAGTAACTTGCATCTTTGAATGAGAATGTGCTTGCTTACAGCAACGTGCTATATGTTCTGAATGACCGAATTGGGAATCTGTGTCAAGACTTTGTTAGGAATTATGTGATCCTTACTACCTGGAAGTAAGGGAGTTGGGACATGAAGTTATTTCTAGGAGTTGGACTCATTGCCACTTTAGCTCAGTTCTTGGTATCTTTGAAATACCTATACAAACTTGTTCCTACATAGTAACTTGCAACTTTGAATGAGAATGTGCTTGCTTACAGCAACGTGCTATATGTTCTGAATGCCCGAATTGGGAATCTGTGTCAAAATTTGTTAGGAATTATGTGATCCTTACTAGCTGGAAGTAAGGGAGATGGGGCATGAAGTTATTTCTAGGAGTTGGAGACATACCAAGTTTAGCTCAGTTCTGGGCATCTTTGAAATACCTATACAAACTTGTTCCTACATAGTAACTTGCATCTTTGAATGAGAATGTGCTTGCTTACATCAACGTGCTATATGTTCTGAATGCCCGAATTGGGAATCTGTGTCAAAACTTTGTTAGGAATTATGTGATCCTTACTAGCTGGAAGCAAGGGAGATGGGGCATGAAGTTATTTCTAGGAGTTGGAGACATACCAAGTTTAGCTCAGTTCTGGGCATCTTTGAAATACCTGTATAAACATGTTCCTACATAGAAACTTGCAACTTTGAATGAGAATGTGCTTGCTTACAGCAACGTGCTATATGTTCTGAATGGCCGAATTGGGAATCTGTGTCAAAACTTTGTTAGGAATTATGTGATCCTTACTAGCTGGAAGTGAGGGAGATGGGGCATGAAGTTATTTCTAGGAGTTGGAGACATACCAAGTTTAGCTCAGTTCTGGGCATCTTTGAAATACCTATAGAAAGTTGTTCCTACATAGTAACTTGCAACATTGAATGAGAATGTGCTTGCTTACAGCAACGTGCTATATGTTCTGAATGCCCGAATTGGGAATCTGTGTCAAAACTTTGTTAGGAATTATGTGATTCTTACTAGCTGGAAGTAAGGGAGATGGGGCATGAAGTTATTTCTAGAAGTTGGAGACATATCCACTTTAGCTCAGTTCTGGGCATCTTTGAAATACCTGTACAAACTTGTTCCTACATATTAACGTGCAACTTTGAATGAGAATGTGCTTGCTTACAGCAACGTGCTATATGTTCTGAATGCCCGAATTGGGAATCTGTGTCAAAACTTTGTTAGGAATAATGTGATCCTTACTAGCTGGAAGTAAGGGAGTTGCGGCATGAAGGTATTTCTAGGAGTTGGAGACATACCAATTTTAGCTCACTTCTGGGCATCTTTGAAATACCTATACAACCTTGTTCCTACATAGTAACTTGCAACTTTGAATGAGAATGTGCTTGCTTACAGCAACGTGCTATATGTTCTGAATGCCCAAATTGGGAATCTGTGTCAAATCTTTGTTAGGAATTATGTGATCCTTACTAGCTGGAAGTAAGGGAGTTGCGGCATGAAGTTATTTCTAGGAGTTGGAGACATACCAAGTTTAGCTCAGTTCTGGGCATCTTTGAAATACCTATACAAACTTGGTCCTACATAGTAACTTGCAACTTTGAATGAGAATGTGCTTACTTACATCAACGTGCTATATGTTCTGAATGCCCGAATTGGGAATCTGTGTCAAAACTTTGTTAGGAATTATGCGATCCTTACTAGCTGGAAGTAAGGGAGATGGGGCATGAAGTTATTTCTAGGAGTTGGAGACATACCCACTTTAGCTCAGTTCTGGGCATCTTTGAAATACCTATACAAACTTGTTCCTACATAGTAACTTGCTACTTGGAATGAGAAAGTGCTTGCTTAAAGCAACGTGCTACATGTTCTGAATGCCCGAATTGGGAATCTGTGTCAAAACATTGTTAGGAATTATGTGACCCTTACTAGCTGGAAGTAAGGGAGATGTAAGGGAGATGGGGTATGAAGTTATTACTAGGAGTTGGAGACATACCAAGTTTAGCTCAGTTCTGGGCATCCTTGAAATACCTATACAAACTTGTTCCTACATAGTAACTTGCAACATTGAATGAGAATGTGCTTGCTTACAGCAACGTGATATATGTTCTGAATGCCCGAATTGGGAATCTGTGTCAAGACTTTGTTAGGAATTATGTGATCCTTACTAGCTGGAAGTAAGGGAGTTGGGACATGAAGTTATTTCTAGGAGTTGGACTCATTGCCACTTTAGCTCAGTTCTTGGTATCTTTGAAATACCTATACAAACTTGTTCCTACATAGTAACTTGCAACTTTGAATGAGAATGTGCTTGCTTACAGCAACCTGCTATATGTTCTGAATGCCCGAATTGGGAATCTGTGTCAAAACTTTGTTAGGAATTATGTGATCCTTACTAGCTGGAAGTAAGGGAGATGGGGCATGAAGTTATTTCTAGGAGTTGGAGACATACCAAGTTTAGCTCAGTTCTGGGCATCTTTGAAATACCTATACAAACTTGGTCCTACATAGTAACTTGCAACTTTGAATGAGAATGTGCTTACTTACAGCAACGTGCTATATGTTCTGAATGCCCGAATTGGGAATCTGTGTCAAAACTTTGTTAGGAATTATGTGATCCTTACTAGCTGGAAGTAAGGGAGATGCGTCATGAAATTATTTCTAGGAATTGGAGACATACCCACTTAAGCTCATATCTTGGCATCTTTGAAATACCAATACAAACTTGTTCCTACATAGTAACTTGCTACTTGGAATGAGAAAGTGCTTGCTTAAAGGAACGTGCAATATGTTCTGAATGCCCGAATTGGGAATCTGTGTCAAAACTTTGTTAGGAATTATGTGATCCTTACTAGATGAAACTAAGGGAGATGGGGCATGAAGTTATTTCTAGGAGTTGGAGACATACCAAGTTTAGCTCAGTTCTGGGCATCTTTGAAATACCTATACAAACTTGTTCATACATAGTAACTTGCAACTTTGAATGAGAATGTGCTTGCTTACAGCAACGTGCTATATGTTCTAAATGCCCGAATTGGGAATCTGTGTCAAATTTTGTTAGGAATTATGTGATCCTTACTAGCTGGAAGTATGTGAGATGGGGCATGAAGTTATTTCTAGGAGTTGGAGACATACCCACTTTAGCTCAGTTCTGGGCATCTTTGAAATACCTATACAAACTTGTTCCTACATAGTAACTTGCAACTTTGAATGAGAATGTGCTTGCTTACAGCAACGTGCTAAGTGTTCTGAATGCCCGAATTGGGAATCTGTGTCAAAACTTTGTTAGGAATTATGTGATCCTTACTAGCTGGAAGTAAGGGAGATGGGGCATGAAGTTATTTCTAGGAGTTGGAGACATACCCACTTTACCTCAGTTCTGGGCATCTTTGAAATACCTATACAAACTTGTTCCTACATAGTAACTTGCATCTTTGAATGAGAATGTGCTTGCTTACAGCAACGTGCTATATGTTCTGAATGACCGAATTGGGAATCTGTGTCAAGACTTTGTTAGGAATTATGTGATCCTTACTACCTGGAAGTAAGGGAGTTGGGACATGAAGTTATTTCTAGGAGTTGGACTCATTGCCACTTTAGCTCAGTTCTTGGTATCTTTGAAATACCTATACAAACTTGTTCCTACATAGTAACTTGCAACTTTGAATGAGAATGTGCTTGCTTACAGCAACGTGCTATATGTTCTGAATGCCCGAATTGGGAATCTGTGTCAAAATTTGTTAGGAATTATGTGATCCTTACTAGCTGGAAGTAAGGGAGATGGGGCATGAAGTTATTTCTAGGAGTTGGAGACATACCAAGTTTAGCTCAGTTCTGGGCATCTTTGAAATACCTATACAAACTTGTTCCTACATAGTAACTTGCATCTTTGAATGAGAATGTGCTTGCTTACATCAACGTGCTATATGTTCTGAATGCCCGAATTGGGAATCTGTGTCAAAACTTTGTTAGGAATTATGTGATCCTTACTAGCTGGAAGCAAGGGAGATGGGGCATGAAGTTATTTCTAGGAGTTGGAGACATACCAAGTTTAGCTCAGTTCTGGGCATCTTTGAAATACCTGTATAAACATGTTCCTACATAGAAACTTGCAACTTTGAATGAGAATGTGCTTGCTTACAGCAACGTGCTATATGTTCTGAATGGCCGAATTGGGAATCTGTGTCAAAACTTTGTTAGGAATTATGTGATCCTTACTAGCTGGAAGTGAGGGAGATGGGGCATGAAGTTATTTCTAGGAGTTGGAGACATACCAAGTTTAGCTCAGTTCTGGGCATCTTTGAAATACCTATAGAAAGTTGTTCCTACATAGTAACTTGCAACATTGAATGAGAATGTGCTTGCTTACAGCAACGTGCTATATGTTCTGAATGCCCGAATTCGGAATCTGTGTCAAAACTTTGTTAGGAATTATGTGATTCTTACTAGCTGGAAGTAAGGGAGATGGGGCATGAAGTTATTTCTAGAAGTTGGAGACATATCCACTTTAGCTCAGTTCTGGGCATCTTTGAAATACCTGTACAAACTTGTTCCTACATATTAACGTGCAACTTTGAATGAGAATGTGCTTGCTTACAGCAACGTGCTATATGTTCTGAATGCCCGAATTGGGAATCTGTGTCAAAACTTTGTTAGGAATAATGTGATCCTTACTAGCTGGAAGTAAGGGAGTTGCGGCATGAAGGTATTTCTAGGAGTTGGAGACATACCAATTTTAGCTCACTTCTGGGCATCTTTGAAATACCTATACAACCTTGTTCCTACATAGTAACTTGCAACTTTGAATGAGAATGTGCTTGCTTACAGCAACGTGCTATATGTTCTGAATGCCCAAATTGGGAATCTGTGTCAAATCTTTGTTAGGAATTATGTGATCCTTACTAGCTGGAAGTAAGGGAGTTGCGGCATGAAGTTATTTCTAGGAGTTGGAGAC
Source organism: Diceros bicornis minor (assembly GCF_020826845.1). Lineage (NCBI taxonomy): Eukaryota > Metazoa > Chordata > Mammalia > Perissodactyla > Rhinocerotidae > Diceros > Diceros bicornis. The sequence goes on from NW_026691729.1 coordinate 1,179,028, forward strand.
ATACCAAGTTTAGCTCAGTTCTGGGCATCTTTGAAATACCTATACAAACTTGGTCCTACATAGTAACTTGCAACTTTGAATGAGAATGTGCTTACTTACATCAACGTGCTATATGTTCTGAATGCCCGAATTGGGAATCTGTGTCAAAACTTTGTTAGGAATTATGCGATCCTTACTAGCTGGAAGTAAGGGAGATGGGGCATGAAGTTATTTCTAGGAGTTGGAGACATACCCACTTTAGCTCAGTTCTGGGCATCTTTGAAATACCTATACAAACTTGTTCCTACATAGTAACTTGCTACTTGGAATGAGAAAGTGCTTGCTTAAAGCAACGTGCTACATGTTCTGAATGCCCGAATTGGGAATCTGTGTCAAAACATTGTTAGGAATTATGTGACCCTTACTAGCTGGAAGTAAGGGAGATGTAAGGGAGATGGGGTATGAAGTTATTACTAGGAGTTGGAGACATACCAAGTTTAGCTCAGTTCTGGTCATCTTTGAAATACCTGTATAAACTTGTTCCTACATAGTAACTTGCAACTTTGAATGAGAATGTGCTTGCTTACAGCAACGTGCTATATGTTCTGAATGCCCGAATTGGGAATCTGTGTCAAAACTTTGTTAGGAATTATGTGATCCTTACTAGCTGGAAGTAAGGGAGTTGCGGCATGAAGGTATTTCTAGGATTTGGAGACATACCAAGTTTAGCTCAGTTCTGGGCATCTTTGAAATACCTATACAAACTTGTTCCTACATAGTAACTTGCAACTTTGAATGAGAATGTGCTTGCTTACAGCAACGTGCTATATGTTCTGAATGCCCGAATGGGGAATCTGTGTCAAAACTTTGTTAGGAATTATGTGATCCTTACTAGCTGGAAGTAAGGGAGTTGCGGCATGAAGTTATTACTAGGAGTTGGAGACATACCAAGTTTAGCTCAGTTCTGGGCGTCTTTGAAATACCTATACAAACTTGGTCCTACATAGTAACTTGCAACTTTGAATGAGAATGTGCTTGCTTAAGCAACGTGCTATATGTTCTGAATGCCCGAATTCGGAATCTGTGTCAAAACTTTGTTAGGAATTATGTGATCCTTACTAGCTGGAAGTAAGTGTGTTGCGGCATGAAGGTATTTCTAGGAGTTGGAGACATACCAATTTTAGCTCACTTCTGGGCATCTTTGAAATACCTATACAAACTTGTTCCTACATAGTAACTTGCAACTTTGAATGAGAATGTGCTTGCTTACAGCAACGTGCTATATGTTCTGAATGCCCAAATTGGGAATCTGTGTCAAAACTTTGTTAGGAATTATGTGATCCTTACTAGCTGGAAGTAAGGGAGTTGCGGCATGAAGTTATTTCTAGGAGTTGGAGACATACCAAGTTTAGCTCAGTTCTGGGCATCTTTGAAATACCTATACAAACTTGGTCCTACATAGTAACTTGCAACTTTGAATGAGAATGTGCTTACTTACATCAACGTGCTATATGTTCTGAATGCCCGAATTGGGAATCTGTGTCAAAACTTTGTTAGGAATTATATGATCCTTACTAGCTGGAAGTAAGGGAGATGCGGCATGAAATTATTTCTAGGAATTGGAGACATACCCACTTAAGCTCAGATCTTTGCATCTTTGAAATACCAATACAAACTTGCTCCTACATAGTAAGTTGCTACTTGGAATGAGAAAGTGCTTGCTTAAAAGACCGTGCTATATGTTCTGAATGCCCGAATTGGGAATCTGTGTCAAAACTTTGTTAGGAATTATGTGATTCTTACTAGATGAAAATAAGGGAGACGGGGCATGAAGTTATTTCTAGGAGTTGGAGACATACCCACTTTAGCTCAGTTTTGGGCATCTTTGAAATACCTATACAAACTTGTTCCTACATAGTAACTTGCTACTTGGAATGAGAAAGTGCTTGCTTAAAGCAACGTGCTACATGTTCTGAATGCCCGAATTGGGAATCTGTGTCAAAACTTTGTTAGGAATTATGTGATCCTTACTAGCTGGAAGTAAGGGAGATGGGGCATGAAGTTATTTCTAGGAGTTGGAGACATACAAAGTTTAGCTCAGTTCTGGGCATCTTTGAAATACCTATACAAACTTTTCCCTACATAGTAACTTGCAACATTGAATGAGAATGTGCTTGCTTACAGTAACGTGCTATATGTTCTGAATGCCCGAATTGGGAATCTGTGTCAAAACTTTGTTAGGAATTATGTGATCCTTACTAGCTGGAAGTAAGGGAGATGGGGCATGAAGTTATTTCTAGGAGTTGGAGACATACCAAGTTTAGCTCAGTTCTGGGCATCTTTGAAATACCTATACAAACTTGTTCCTACATAGTATCTTGCAACTTTGAATGAGAATGTGCTTGCTTACAGCAACGTGCTATATGTTCTGAATGACCGAATTGGGAATCTGTGTCAAAACTTTGTTATAAATTATGTGATCCTTACTAGCTGGAAGTAAGGGAGATGGAGCATGAAGTTATTTCTAGGAGTTGGAGACATACCAAGTTTAGCTCAGTTCTGGGCATCTTTGAAATACCTATACAAACTTGTTCCTACATAGTAACTTGCAAATTTGAATGAGAATGTGCTTGCTTACAGCAACGTGCTATAAGTTCTGAAAGCCCGAATTGGGAATCTGTGTCAAAACTTTGTTAGGAATTATGTGATCCTTACTAGCTGGAAGTAAGGGAGATGGGGCATGAAGTTATTTCTAGGAGTTGGAGAGATACCCACTTTACCTCAGTTCTGGGCTTCTTTGAAATACCTATACAAACTTGTTCCTACATAGTAACTTGCATCTTTGAATGAGAATGTGCTTGCTTACAGCAACGTGCTATATGTTCTGAATGCCCGAATTGGGAATCTGTGTCAAGACTTTGTTAGGAATTATGTGATCCTTACTAGCTGGAAGTAAGGGAGTTGGGACATGTAGTTATTTCTAGGAGTGGGAGACATAGCCACTTTAGCTCAGTTCTTGGTATCTTTGAAATACCTATACAAACTTGTTCCTACATAGTAACTTGCAACTTTGAATGAGAATGTGCTTGCTTACAGCAACGTGCTATATGTTCTGAAAGCCCGAATTGGGAATCTGTGTCAAAACTTTGTTAGGAATTATGTGATCCTTACTAGATGGAAGTAAGGGAGATGGAGCATGAAGTTATTTCTAGGAGTTGGAGACATAGCCACTTTAGCTCAATTCTGGGCATCTTTGAAATACCTATACAAACTTGTTCCTACATAGTAACTTGCAACTTTGAATGAGAATGTGCTTGCTTACAGCAACGTACTACATATTCTGAATGCCCGAATTGGGAATCTGTGTCAAAACTTTGTTAGGTATTATGTGATCCTTACTAGCTGGAAGTAAGGGAGATGGGGCATGAAGTTATTTCTAGGAGTTGGAGACATACCAAGTTTAGCTCTTTTCTGGGCATCTTTGAAATACATATACAAACTTGTTCCTACATAGTAACTTGCATCTTTGAATGAGAATGTGCTTGCTTACAGCAACGTGCTATATGTTCCGAATGCCCGAATTGGGACTCTGTGTCAAAACTTTGGTAGGAATTATGTGATCCTTACTAGCTGGAAGTAAGTGAGATGGGGCATGAAGTTATTATTAGGAGTTGGAGACATACCCACTTTACTTCAGTTCTGGGCATCTTTGAAATACCTATACAAACTTGTTCCTACATTGTAACTTGCTACTTGGAATGAGAAAGTGCTTGCTTAAAGCAACGTGCTATATGTTCTGAATGCCCGAATTGGGAATCTGTGTCAAAACTTTGTTAGGAATTATGTGATCCTTACTAGCTGGAAGTAAGGGAGATGGGGCATGAAGTTATTTCTAGGAGTTGGAGACATACCAAGTTTAGCTCAGTTCTGGGCATCTTTGAAATACCTTTACAAACTAGTTCATACATAGTAACTTGCATCTTGGAATGAGAATGTGCTTACTTACAGCAACGTGCCATATGTTCTGAATGCCCGAATTGGGAATCTGTGTCAAAACTTTGTTAGGAATTATGTGATCCTTACTAGCTGGAAGTAAGGGAGATGGGGCATGAAGTTATTTCTAGGAGTTGGAGACATACCAAGTTTAGCTCAGTTCTGGGCATCTTTGAAATACCTATACAAACTTGGTCCTACATAGTAACTTGCAACTTTGAATGAGAATGTGCTTACTTACAGCAACGTGCTATATGTTCTGAATGCCCGAATTGGGAATCTGTGTCAAAACTTTGTTAGGAATTATGTGATCCTTACTAGCTGGAAGTAAGGGAGATGCGTCATGAAATTATTTCTAGGAATTGGAGACATACCCACTTAAGCTCATATCTTGGCATCTTTGAAATACCAATACAAACTTGTTCCTACATAGTAACTTGCTACTTGGAATGAGAAAGTGCTTGCTTAAAGGAACGTGCAATATGTTCTGAATGCCCGAATTGGGAATCTGTGTCAAAACTTTGTTAGGAATTATGTGATCCTTACTAGATGAAACTAAGGGAGATGGGGCATGAAGTTATTTCTAGGAGTTGGAGACATACCAAGTTTAGCTCAGTTCTGGGCATCTTTGAAATACCTATACAAACTTGTTCATACATAGTAACTTGCAACTTTGAATGAGAATGTGCTTGCTTACAGCAACGTGCTATATGTTCTAAATGCCCGAATTGGGAATCTGTGTCAAATTTTGTTAGGAATTATGTGATCCTTACTAGCTGGAAGTATGTGAGATGGGGCATGAAGTTATTTCTAGGAGTTGGAGACATACCCACTTTAGCTCAGTTCTGGGCATCTTTGAAATACCTATACAAACTTGTTCCTACATAGTAACTTGCAACTTTGAATGAGAATGTGCTTGCTTACAGCAACGTGCTAAGTGTTCTGAATGCCCGAATTGGGAATCTGTGTCAAGACTTTGTTAGGAATTATGTGATCCTTACTACCTGGAAGTAAGGGAGTTGGGACATGAAGTTATTTCTAGGAGTTGGACTCATTGCCACTTTAGCTCAGTTCTTGGTATCTTTGAAATACCTATACAAACTTGTTCCTACATAGTAACTTGCAACTTTGAATGAGAATGTGCTTGCTTACAGCAACGTGCTATATGTTCTGAATGCCCGAATTGGGAATCTGTGTCAAAATTTGTTAGGAATTATGTGATCCTTACTAGCTGGAAGTAAGGGAGATGGGGCATGAAGTTATTTCTAGGAGTTGGAGACATACCAAGTTTAGCTCAGTTCTGGGCATCTTTGAAATACCTATACAAACTTGTTCCTACATAGTAACTTGCATCTTTGAATGAGAATGTGCTTGCTTACATCAACGTGCTATATGTTCTGAATGCCCGAATTGGGAATCTGTGTCAAAACTTTGTTAGGAATTATGTGATCCTTACTAGCTGGAAGCAAGGGAGATGGGGCATGAAGTTATTTCTAGGAGTTGGAGACATACCAAGTTTAGCTCAGTTCTGGGCATCTTTGAAATACCTGTATAAACATGTTCCTACATAGAAACTTGCAACTTTGAATGAGAATGTGCTTGCTTACAGCAACGTGCTATATGTTCTGAATGGCCGAATTGGGAATCTGTGTCAAAACTTTGTTAGGAATTATGTGATCCTTACTAGCTGGAAGTGAGGGAGATGGGGCATGAAGTTATTTCTAGGAGTTGGAGACATACCAAGTTTAGCTCAGTTCTGGGCATCTTTGAAATACCTATAGAAAGTTGTTCCTACATAGTAACTTGCAACATTGAATGAGAATGTGCTTGCTTACAGCAACGTGCTATATGTTCTGAATGCCCGAATTGGGAATCTGTGTCAAAACTTTGTTAGGAATTATGTGATTCTTACTAGCTGGAAGTAAGGGAGATGGGGCATGAAGTTGTTTCTAGAAGTTGGAGACATATCCACTTTAGCTCAGTTCTGGGCATCTTTGAAATACCTGTACAAACTTGTTCCTACATATTAACGTGCAACTTTGAATGAGAATGTGCTTGCTTACAGCAACGTGCTATATGTTCTGAATGGCCGAATTGGGAATCTGTGTCAAAACTTTGTTAGGAATAATGTGATCCTTACTAGCTGGAAGTAAGGGAGTTGCGGCATGAAGGTATTTCTAGGAGTTGGAGACATACCAATTTTAGCTCACTTCTGGGCATCTTTGAAATACCTATACAACCTTGTTCCTACATAGTAACTTGCAACTTTGAATGAGAATGTGCTTGCTTACAGCAACGTGCTATATGTTCTGAATGCCCAAATTGGGAATCTGTGTCAAATCTTTGTTAGGAATTATGTGATCCTTACTAGCTGGAAGTAAGGGAGTTGCGGCATGAAGTTATTTCTAGGAGTTGGAGACATACCAAGTTTAGCTCAGTTCTGGGCATCTTTGAAATACCTATACAAACTTGGTCTTACATAGTAACTTGCAACTTTGAATGAGAATGTGCTTACTTACATCAACGTGCTATATGTTCTGAATGCCCGAATTGGGAATCTGTGTCAAAACTTTGTTAGGAATTATGCGATCCTTACTAGCTGGAAGTAAGGGAGATGGGGCATGAAGTTATTTCTAGGAGTTGGAGACATACCCACTTTAGCTCAGTTCTGGGCATCTTTGAAATACCTATACAAACTTGTTCCTACATAGTAACTTGCTACTTGGAATGAGAAAGTGCTTGCTTAAAGCAACGTGCTACATGTTCTGAATGCCCGAATTGGGAATCTGTGTCAAAACATTGTTAGGAATTATGTGACCCTTACTAGCTGGAAGTAAGGGAGATGTAAGGGAGATGGGGTATGAAGTTATTACTAGGAGTTGGAGACATACCAAGTTTAGCTCAGTTCTGGGCATCCTTGAAATACCTATACAAACTTGTTCCTACATAGTAACTTGCAACATTGAATGAGAATGTGCTTGCTTACAGCAACGTGCTATATGTTCTGAATGCCCGAATTGGGAATCTGTGTCAAAACTTTGTTAGAAATTATGTGATCCTTACTAGCTGGAAGTAAGGGAGATGGGGCATGAAGATATTTCTTGGAGTTGGAGACATACCAAGTTTAGCTCAGTTCTGGGCATCTTTGAAATACCTATACAAACTTGTTCCTACATAGTAACTTGCAACTTTGAATGAGAATGTGCTTGCTTACAGCAACGTGCTATATGTTCTGAATGCCCGAATTGGGAATCTGTGTCAAATTATGTTAGGAATTATGTGATCCTTACTAGCTGGAAGTATGTGAGATGGGACATGAAGTTATTTCTAGGAGTTGGAGACATAGCCACTTTACCTCAGTTCTGGGCATCTTTGAAATACCTATACAAACTTGTTCCTACATAGTAACTTGCATCTTTGCATGAGAATGTGCTTGCTTACAGCAACGTGCTATATATTCTGAATGACCGAATTGGGAATCTGTGTCAAGACTTTGTTAGGAATTATGTGATCCTTACTAGCTGGAAGTAAGGGAGTTGGGACATGAAGTTATTTCTAGGAGTTGGACTCATTGCCACTTTAGCTCAGTTCTTGGTATCTTTGAAATACCTATACAAACTTGTTCCTACATAGTAACTTGCAACTTTGAATGAGAATGTGCTTGCTTACAGCAACCTGCTATATGTTCTGAATGCCCGAATTGGGAATCTGTGTCAAAACTTTGTTAGGAATTATGTGATCCTTACTAGCTGGAAGCAAGAGAGATGGGGCATGAAGTTATTTCTAGGAGTTGGAGACATACCAATTTTAGCTCAGTTCTGGTCATCTTTGAAATACCTGTATAAACTTGTTCCTACATAGTAACTTGCAACTTTGAATGAGAATGTGCTTGCTTACAGCAACGTGCTATATGTTCTGAATGCCCGAATTGGGAATCTGTGTCAAAACTTTGTTAGGAATTATGTGATCCTTACTAGCTGGAAGTAAGGGAGTTGCGGCATGAAGGTATTTCTAGGATTTGGAGACATACCAAGTTTAGCTCAGTTCTGGGCATCTTTGAAATACCTATACAAACTTGTTCCTACATAGTAACTTGCAACTTTGAATGAGAATGTGCTTGCTTACAGCAACGTGCTATATGTTCTGAATGCCCGAATGGGGAATCTGTGTCAAAACTTTGTTAGGAATTATGTGATCCTTACTAGCTGGAAGTAAGGGAGTTGCGGCATGAAGGTATTACTAGGAGTTGGAGACATACCAATTTTAGCTCACTTCTGGGCATCTTTGAAATACCTATACAAACTTGTTACTACATAGTAACTTGCAACTTTGAATGAGAATGTGCTTGCTTACAACAACGTGCTATATGTTCTGAATGCCCGAATTGGGAATCTGTGTCAAAACTTTGTTATGAATTATGTGATCCTTACTAGCTGGAAGTAAGGGAGTTGCGGCATGAAGTTATTTCTAGGAGTTGGAGACATACCAAGTTTAGCTCAGTTCTGGGCGTCTTTGAAATACCTATACAAACTTGGTCCTACATAGTAACTTGCAACTTTGAATGAGAATGTGCTTGCTTAAGCAACGTGCTATATGTTCTGAATGCCCGAATTCGGAATCTGTGTCAAAACTTTGTTAGGAATTATGTGATCCTTACTAGCTGGAAGTAAGGGTGTTGCGGCATGAAGGTATTTCTAGGAGTTGGAGACATACCAATTTTAGCTCACTTCTGGGCATCTTTGAATTACCTATACAAACTTGTTCCTACATAGTAACTTGCAACTTTGAATGAGAATGTGCTTGCTTACAGCAACGTGCTATATGTTCTGAATGCCCAAATTGGGAATCTGTGTCAAAACTTTGTTAGGAATTATGTGATCCTTACTAGCTGGAAGTAAGGGAGTTGCGGCATGAAGTTATTTCTAGGAGTTGGAGACATACCAAGTTTAGCTCAGTTCTGGGCATCTTTGAAATACCTATACAAACTTGGTCCTACATAGTAACTTGCAACTTTGAATGAGAATGTGCTTACTTACATCAACGTGCTATATGTTCTGAATGCCCGAATTGGGAATCTGTGTCAAAACTTTGTTAGGAATTATGTGATCCTTACTAGCTGGAAGTAAGCGAGATGCGGCATGAAATTATTTCTAGGAATTGGAGACATACCCACTTAAGCTCAGATCTTTGCATCTTTGAAATACCAATACAAACTTGCTCCTACATAGTAAGTTGCTACTTGGAATGAGAAAGTGCTTGCTTAAAAGAACGTGCTATATGTTCTGAATGCCCGAATTGGGAATCTGTGTCAAAACTTTGTTAGGAATTATGTGATTCTTACTAGATGAAAATAAGGGAGACGGGGCATGAAGTTATTTCTAGGAGTTGGAGACATACCCACTTTAGCTCAGTTTTGGGCATCTTTGAAATACCTATACAAACTTGTTCCTACATAGTAACTTGCTACTTGGAATGAGAAAGTGCTTGCTTAAAGCAACGTGCTACATGTTCTGAATGCCCGAATTGGGAATCTGTGTCAAAACTTTGTTAGGAATTATGTGATCCTTACTAGCTGGAAGTAAGGGAGATGGGGCATGAAGTTATTTCTAGGAGTTGGAGACATACCAAGTTTAGCTCAGTTCTGGTCATCTTTGAAATACCTATACAAACTTTTCCCTACATAGTAACTTGCAACATTGAATGAGAATGTGCTTGCTTACAGTAACGTGCTATATGTTCTGAATGCCCGAATTGGGAATCTGTGTCAAAACTTTGTTAGGAATTATGTGATCCTTACTAGCTGGAAGTAAGGGAGATGGGGCATGAAGTTATTTCTAGGAGTTGGAGACTTACCAAGTTTAGCTCAGTTCTGGGCATCTTTGAAATACCTATACAAACTTGTTCCTACATAGTATCTTGCAACTTTGAATGAGAATGTGCTTGCTTACAGCAACGTGCTATATGTTCTGAATGACCGAATTGGGAATCTGTGTCAAAACTTTGTTAGAAATTATGTGATCCTTACTAGCTGGAAGTAAGGGAGATGGAGCATGAAGTTATTTCTAGGAGTTGGAGACATACCAAGTTTAGCTCAGTTCTGGGCATCTTTGAAATACCTATACAAACTTGTTCCTACATAGTAACTTGCAAATTTGAATGAGAATGTGCTTGCTTACAGCAACGTGCTATAAGTTCTGAAAGCCCGAATTGGGAATCTGTGTCAAAACTTTGTTAGGAATTATGTGATCCTTACTAGCTGGAAGTAAGGGAGATGGGGCATGAAGTTATTTCTAGGAGTTGGAGAGATACCCACTTTACCTCAGTTCTGGGCTTCTTTGAAATACCTATACAAACTTGTTCCTACATAGTAACTTGCATCTTTGAATGAGAATGTGCTTGCTTACAGCAACGTGCTATATGTTCTGAATGCCCGAATTGGGAATCTGTGTCAAGACTTTGTTAGGAATTATGTGATCCTTACTAGCTGGAAGTAAGGGAGTTGGGACATGTAGTTTTTTCTAGGAGTGGGAGACATAGCCACTTTAGCTCAGTTCTTGGTATCTTTGAAATACCTATACAAACTTGTTCCTACATAGTAACTTGCAACTTTGAATGAGAATGTGCTTGCTTACAGCAACGTGCTATATGTTCTGAAAGCCCGAATTGGGAATCTGTGTCAAAACTTTGTTAGGAATTATGTGATCCTTACTAGATGGAAGTAAGGGAGATGGAGCATGAAGTTATTTCTAGGAGTTGGAGACATAGCCACTTTAGCTCAATTCTGGGCATCTTTGAAATACCTATACAAACTTGTTCCTACATAGTAACTTGCAACTTTGAATGAGAATGTGCTTGCTTACAGCAACGTGCTACATATTCTGAATGCCCGAATTGGGAATCTGTGTCAAAACTTTGTTAGGTATTATGTGATCCTTACTAGCTGGAAGTAAGGGAGATGGGGCATGAAGTTATTTCTAGGAGTTGGAGACATACCAAGTTTAGCTCTTTTCTGGGCATCTTTGAAATACATATACAAACTTGTTCCTACATAGTAACTTGCATCTTTGAATGAGAATGTGCTTGCTTACAGCAACGTGCTATATGTTCCGAATGCCCGAATTGGGACTCTGTGTCAAAACTTTGGTAGGAATTATGTGATCCTTACTAGCTGGAAGTAAGTGAGATGGGGCATGAAGTTATTATTAGGAGTTGGAGACATACCCACTTTACTTCAGTTCTGGGCATCTTTGAAATACCTATACAAACTTGTTCCTACATTGTAACTTGCTACTTGGAATGAGAAAGTGCTTGCTTAAAGCAACGTGCTATATGTTCTGAATGCCCGAATTGGGAATCTGTGTCAAAACTTTGTTAGGAATTATGTGATCCTTACTAGCTGGAAGTAAGGGAGATGGGGCATGAAGTTATTTCTAGGAGTTGGAGACATACCAAGTTTAGCTCAGTTCTGGGCATCTTTGAAATACCTATACAAACTTGGTCCTACATAGTAACTTGCAACTTTGAATGAGAATGTGCTTACTTACAGCAACGTGCTATATGTTCTGAATGCCCGAATTGGGAATCTGTGTCAAAACTTTGTTAGGAATTATGTGATCCTTACTAGCTGGAAGTAAGGGAGATGGGGCATGAAGTTATTTCTAGGAATTGGAGACATACCCACTTAACCTCAGTTCTTGGCATCTTTGAAATACGTATACAAACTTGTTCCTACATAGTAACTTGCTACTTGGAATGAGAATGTGCTTGCTTACAGCAACGTGCTATATGTTCTGAATGCCCGAATTGGGAATCTGTGTCAAAACTTTGTTAGAAGTTATGTGATCCTTACTAGATGGAAGTAAGGGAGATGGGGCATGAAGTTATTTCTAGGATTTGGAGACATACAACGTTTAGCTCAGTTCTGGGTATCTTTGAAATACCTATGAAAACTTGTTCCTACATAGTAATTTGCAACTTTGAATGAGAATGTGCTTGCTTACAGCAACGTGCTAAATGTTCTGAATGCCCGAATTGGGAATCTGTGTCAAAACTTTGTTAGGAATTATGTCATACTTACTAGCTGGAAGTAAGGGAGATGGGGCATGAAGTTATTTCTAGGAGTTGGAGACATCCCAAGTTTAGCTCAGTTTTGGGCATCTTTGAAATGCCTATAGAAACTTGTTCCTACATAGTAACTTGCAAATTTGAATGAGAATGTGCTTGCTTACAGCAACGTGCTATATGTTCTGAAATCCCGAATTGGAATCTGTGACAAAACATTGTTAGGAATTATGAGATCCTTACTAGCTGGATGTAAGGGAGATGGGGCATGAAGTTATTTCTAGGAGTTGGAGACATACCACGTTTAGCTCAGTTCTGGGCATCTTTAAAATACCTATACAAACTTGTTCCTGCATAGTAACTTGCGTCTTTGAATGAGAATGTGCTTGCTTACAGCAACGTGCTATATGTTCTGAATGGCCGAATTGGGAATCTGTGTCAAATCTTTGTTAGGAATTATGAGATTCTTTCTAGCTGGAAGTAAGGGAGATGGGACATGAAGTTATTTCGAGGAGTTTGAGACATACCCACTTTAGCTCAGTTCTTGGCATCTTTGAAATACCTATACAAACTTTTTCCTACATAGTAACTTGCAACTTTGAATGAAAATGTGCTTGCTTACAGCAACGTGCTATATGTTCTGAATGCCCGAATTGGGACTCTGTGTCAAAACTTTGTTAGGAATTATGTGATCCTTACTAGCTGGAAGTAAGTGAGAAGGGGCATGAAGTTATTTCTAGGAGTTGGAGACATACCCACTTTACCTCAGTTCTGTTCATCTTTGAAATACGTATACAAACTTGTTCCTACATAGTAACTTGCAACATTGAATGAGAATGTCCTTGCTTAAAGCAACGTGCTATACGTTCTGAATGCCCGAATTGGGAATCTGTGTCAAAACTTTGTTAGAAATTATGTGATCCTTACTAGATGGAAGTAAGGGAGATGGGGCATGAAGTTATTTCTAGGAATTGGAGACATACCCACTTAACCTCAGTTCTTGGCATCTTTGAAATACCTATACAAACTTGTTCCTACATAGTAACTTGCTACTTGGAATGAGAATGTGCTTGCTTACAGCAACGTGCTATATGTTCTGAATGCCCGAATTGGGAATCTGTGTCAAAACTTTGTTAGGAATAATGTGATCCTTACTAGCTGGAAGTAAGGGAGTTGCGGCATGAAGGTATTTCTAGGAGTTGGAGACATACAAGTTTAGCTCAGTTCTGGGCATCTTTGAAATACCTATACAAACTTGTTCCTACATAGTAACTTGCATCTTTGAATGAGAATGTGCTTGCTAACAGCAACGTGCTATATGTTCTGAATGACCGAATTGGGAATCTGTGTCAAAACTTTGTTAGGAATTATGTGATCCTTACTAGCTGGAAGTAAGGGATTTGGGACATGAAGTTATTTCCAGGAGTTGGAGACATACCCACTTTAGCTCAGTTCTGGGCATCTTTCAATTACCTATACAAACTTGTTCCTACATAGTAACTTGCTACTTGGAATGAGAATGTGCTTGCTTACAGCAACGTGCTATATGTTCTGAATGCCCGAATTGGGAATCTGTGTCAAAACTTTGTTAGAAGTTATGTGATCCTTACTAGATGGAAGTAAGGGAGATGGGGCATGAAGATATTTCTAGGATTTGGAGACATACAACGTTTAGCTCAGTTCAGGGCATCTTTGAAATACCTATGCAAACTTGTTCCTACATAGAAACTTGCAACTTTGAATGAGAATGTGCTTGCTTACAGCAACCTGCTACATGTTCTGAATGTTCGAATTGGGTATCTGTGTCAAAACTTTGTTAGGAATTATGTGATCCTTACTAGCTGCAAGTAAGGGAGATGGAGCATGAAGTTATTTCTAGGAGTTGGAGACATACCAACTTTACCTCAGTTCTGGGCATCTTTGATATACCTATACAAACTTGTTCCTACATAGTAACTTGCAACTTTGAATGAGAATGGGCTTGCTTACAGCAACGTGCTAAATGTTCTGAATGCCCGAATTGGGAATCTGTGTCAAAACTTTGTTAGGAATTATGTGATCCTAACTAGCTGGAAGCAAGGGAGAAGGGGCATGAAGATATTTCTAGGAGTTGGAGACATACCAAGTTTAGCTCAGTTCTGGGCATCTTTGAAATACCTATACAAACTTGTTCCTACATAGTAACTTGCATCTTTAAATGAGAATGTGCTTGTTTACAGCAACGTGCTGTATGTTCTAAATGATCGAATTGGGAATCTGTGTCCAAACTTTGTTAGGAATTATGTGATCCTTACTAGCTGGAAGTAAGGGAGTTGGGACATGATGTTATTTCCAGGAGTTGGAGACATACCCACTTTAGCTCAGTTCTGGGCATCTTTGAAATACCTATACAAACTTGTTCCTACATAGTAACTTGCAACTTTGAATGAGAATGTGCTTGCTTACAGCAACGTCCTAAATGTTCTGAAAGCCCGAATTGGGAATCTGTGTCAAATCTTTGTTAGGACTTACGTGATCCTTACTAGCTGGAAGTAAGGGAGATGGGGCATGAAGTTGTTTCTAGGAGTTGGAGACACACCAAGTTTATCTCAGTTCTGGGCATCGTTGAAATACCTATACAAACTTGTTCCTACATAGTAACTTGCAACTTTGAATGAGAATGTGCTTGCTTACAGCAACGTGCTATATGTTCTGAATGACCAAATTGGGAATCTGTGTCAAAATTTTGTTAGAAATTATGTGATCCTTACTAGATGGAAGTAAGGGAGATGGGGCATGAAGTTATTTCTAGGAGCTGGAGACATAGCCACTTTAGCTCAGATCTGGGAATCTTTGAAATACCTATACAAACTTGTTCCTACATAGTAACTTGCAACTTTGAATGAGAATGTGCTTGCTTACAGCAACGTGCTAAATGTTCTGAATGCCCGAATTGGGAATCTGTGTCAAAACTTTGTTAGGAAATATGTGATCCTCACTAGCTGGAAGTAAGGGAGATGGGGCATGAAGTTATTTCTAGTAGTTTGAGACATACAAACTTCAGCTCAGTTCTGGGCATCTTTGAAAGTCCTATACAAACTTGTTCTTACATAGTAACTTGCATCTTTGAATGAGAATGTGCTTGCTTACAGCAACGTGTTATATGTTCTGAATGCCCGAATTGGGAATCTGTGTCAAAACTTTGTTAGGAATTATGTGATCCTTACCAGCTTGAAGTAAGGGAGATGGGGCATGCAGTTATTTCCAGGAGTTGGAGACATACAACGTTTAGCTCAGTTCTGGGCATCTTTGAAATACCTATACAAACTTGGTCCTACATAGTAACTTGCAACTTTGAATGAGAATGTGCTTGCTTACAGCAACGGGCTATATGTTCTGAATGCCCGAATTGGGAATCTGTGTCAAACTTTGTTAGGAATTATGTGATCCTTACTAGCTGGAAGTAAGGGAGATGGGGCATGAAGTTATTTCTAGGAGTTGGAGACATACCCACTTTAGCTCAGTTCTGGGCATCTTTGAAATACCTATTCAAATTGTTCCTACATAGTAACTTGTATCTTGGAATGAGAATGTGCTTGCTTACAGCAACGTGCTATATGTTCTGAATGCCCGATGTGGGAATATGTGTCAAAACTTTGTTAGGAATTATGTGATCCTTACTAGCTGGAAGTAAGGGAGTTGGGACATGAAGTTATTTCTAGGAGTTGGAGACATACCAAGTTTAGCTCAGTTCTGGGCATCTTTGAAATACCTATACAAACTTGGTCCTACATAGTAACTTGCAACTTTGAATGAGAATGTGCTTACTTACAGCAACGTGCTATATGTTCTGAATGCCCGAATTGGGAATCTGTGTCAAAACTTTGTTAGGAATTATGTCATCCTTACTAGCTGGAAGTAAGGGAGTTTCGACATGAAGTTATTTCCAGGAGTTGGAGACATACCCACTGTAGCTCAGTTCTGGGCATCTTTGAAATACCTATACAAGCTTGTTCCTACATAGTAACATGCAACTTTGAATGAGAATGTGCTTGCTTACAGCAACGTGCTATATGTTCTGAATGCCCGAATTGGGAATCTGTGTCAAAATTTGTTAGGAATTATGTGATCCTTACTAGCTGGAAGTAAGGTAGATGGAGCATGAAGTTATTTCTAGGAGTAGGAGACATACCAAGTTTAGCTCAGTTCTGGGCATCTTTGAAATACCTATACAAACTTGTTCCTACATAGTAACTTGCATCTTTGAATGAGAATGTGCTTGCTTACAGCAACGTGCTTAATGTTCTGAATGACCGAATTGGGAATCAGTGTCAAAGCTTTGTTAGGAATTATGTGATCGTTACTAGCTGGAAGTAAGGGAGTTGGGACATGAAGTTATTTGTAGGAGTTGGAGACATACCCACTTTAGCTCAGTTCTGGGCATCTTTGAAATACCTATACAAACTTGTTCCTACATAGTAACTGGCAACTTTGAATGAGAATGTGCTTGCTTACAGCAACGTCTATATGTTCTGAAAGCCCGAATTGGAAATCTGTGTCAAAACTTTGTTAGGAATTATGTGATCCTTACTAGCTGGAAGTAAGGGAGAGGGAGCATGAAGTTATTTCTAGGAGTTGGAGACATAGACACTATAGCTCAGTTCTGGGCATCTTTGAAATACCTATACAAACTTGTTCCTACATAGTATCTTGCAACTTTGAATGAGAATGTGCTTGCTTACAGCAACGTGCTACATGTTCTGAATGCCCGAATTGGGAATCTGTGTCAAAAATTTGTTAGGAAGTATGTGATCCTTAACACTGGAAGTAAGGGAGATGGGGCATGAAGTTATTTCTAGGAGTTGGAGACATAACCACTTTAGCTCAGTTCTGGGCATCTTTGAAATACCTATACAAACTTATTCCTACATAGTAACTTGCAACTTTGAATGGGAATGTGCTTGCTTACAGCAACGTGCTATATGTTCTGAATGACCTAATTGGGAATCTGTGTCAAAACTTTGTTAGGAATTATGTGATCCTTACTAGCTGGAAGTAAGGGAGTTGGGACATGAAGTTATTTCTAGGAGTTGGAGACATACCAAGTTTAGCTCAGTTCTGGGCATCTTTGAAATACCTATACAAACTTGGTCCTACATAGTAACTTGCAACTTTGAATGAGAATGTGCTTACTTACAGCAACGTGCTATATGTTCTGAATGCCCGAATTGGGAATCTGTGTCAAAACTTTGTTAGGAATTATGTGATCCTTACTAGCAGGAAGTAAGGGAGATGGGCATGAAGTTGTTTCTAGGAATTGGAGACATATCCACTTAAAGTCAGTTCTTGGCATCTTTGAAATTCGTATACAAACTTGTTCCTACATTGTAACTTGCTACTTGGAATGAGAAAGTGCTTGCTTAAAGGAACGTGCTATATGTTCTGAATGCCCGGATTTGGAATCTGAGTCAAAACTTTGATAGGAATTATGTGATCCTTACTATATGGAAGTAAGGGAGTTGCGGCATGAAGTTATTTGTAGGAGTTGGACACATCCCAAGTTTAGCTCAGTTTTGGGCATCTTTGAGATACCTATACAAACTTGTTCCTACATAGTAACTTGCAAGTTGAATGAGAATGTGCTTACTTACAGCAACGTGCTATATGTTCTGAATGCCCGAATTGGGAATCTGTGTCAAAACTTTGTTAGGAATTATGTGATCCTTACTAGCTGGAAGTAAGGGAGATGGGGCTTGAAGTTATTTCTAGGAGTTGGAGACATACCCACTTTACCTCAGTTCTTGGCATCTTTGAAATACATTTACAAACATGTTCCTACATAGTAACTTGCTACTTGGAATGAGAAAGTGCTTGCTTAAAGGAACGTTCTATATGTTCTGAATGCCCGAATTGGGAATCTGTGTCAAAACTTTGTTAGGAATTATGTGATCCTTACTAGCTGGAAGTAAGGGAAATGGGGCATGTAGTTATTTCTAGGAGTTGGAGACATACCAAGTTTAGCTCAGTTCTGGGCATCTTTGAAATACCTATACAAACTTGTTCCTACATAGTAACTTGCAACTTTGAATGAGAATGTGCTTGCTTACAGCAACCTGCTACATGTTCTGAATGTCCGAATTGGGTATCTGTGTCAAAACTTTGTTAGGAATTATGTGATCCTTACTAGCTGCAAGTAAGGGAGATGGAGCATGAAGTTATTTCTAGGAGTTGGAGACATACCAACTTTACCTCAGTTCTGGGCATCTTTGATATACCTATACAAACTTGTTCCTACATAGTAACTTGCAACTTTGAATGAGAATGGTCTTGCTTACAGCAACGTGCTAAATGTTCTGAATGCCCGAATTGGGAATCTGTGACAAAACTTTGTTAGGAATTATGTGATCCTTACTAGCTGGAAGTAAGGGAGATGGGGCATGAAGTTATTTCTAGGAGTTGGAGACATACCAAGTTTAGCTCAGTTCTGGGCATCTTTGAAATACCTATACAAACTTGTTCCTACATAGTAACTTGCATCTTTAAATGAGAATGTGCTTGCTTACAGCAACGTGCTGTATGTTCTAAATGATCGAATTGGGAATCTGTGTCCAAACTTTGTTAGGAATTATGTGATCCTTACTAGCTGGAAGTAAGGGAGTTGGGACATGATGTTATTTCCAGGATTTGGAGACATACCCACTTTAGCTCAGTTCTGGGCATCTTTGAAATACCTATACAAACTTGTTCCTACATAGTAACTTGCAACTTTGAATGAGAATGTGCTTGCTTACAGCAACGTCCTAAATGTTCTGAATGCCCGAATTGGGAATCTGTGTCAAATCTTTGTTAGGACTTACGTGATCCTTACTAGCTGGAAGGAAGGGAGTTGGGACATGAAGTTATTTCTAGGAGTTGGAGACATACCAAGTTTAGCTCAGTTCTGGGCATCTTTGAAATACCTATACAAACTTGGTCCTACATAGTAACTTGCAACTTTGAATGAGAATGTGCTTACTTACAGCAACGTGCTATATGTTCTGAATGCCCGAATTGGGAATCTGTGTCAAAACTTTGTTAGGAATTATGTCATCCTTACTAGCTGGAAGTAAGGGAGATGGGGCATGAAGTTATTTCTAGGAATTGGAGACATACCCACTTATCCTCAGTTCTTGGCATCTTTGAAATACCTATACAAACTTGTTCCTACATTGTAACTTGCTACTTGGAATGAGAATGTGCTTGCTTAAAGGAACGTGCTATAGGTTCTGAATGCCCGAATTTGGAATCTGAGTCAAAACTTTGTTAGGAATTATGTGATCCTTACTAGCTGGAAGTAAGGGAGATGGGGCGTGAAGATGTTTATGGAGTTGGAGACACACCAAGTTTATCTCAGTTCTGGGCATCTTTGAAATACCTATACAAACTTGTTCCTACATAGTAACTTGCAACTTTGAATGAGAATGTGCTTGCTTACAGCAACGTGCTATATGTTCTGAATGACCAATTTGGGAATCTCTGTCAAATCTTTGTTAGGAATTATGTGATCCTTACTAGCTGGAAGCAAGGGAGATGGGGCATGAAGTTATTTCTAGGAGTTGGAGACATACCAAGATTAGCTCAGTTCTGGGCATCTTTGAAAGTCCTATACAAACTTGTTCCTACATAGTAACTTGCAACTTTGAATGAGAATGTGCTTGCTCACAGCAACGTGCTATATGTTCTGAATGCCCGAATTGGGAATCTGTGTCAAATCTTTGTTAGGAATTATGTGATCCTTACTAGCTGGAAGTAAGGGAGATGGGGCATGAAGTTGTTTCTAGGAGTTGGAGACATACCAATTTATCTCAGTTCTGGGCATCTTTGAAATACCTATACAAACTTGTTCCTACATAGTAACTTGCAACTTTGAATGAGAATGTGCTTGCTTACAGCAACGTGCTATATGTTCTGAATGACCAAATAGGGAATCTGAGTCAAAACTTTGTTAGAGATTATGTGATCCTTACTAGATGGAAATAAGGGAGATGGGGCATGAAGTTATTTCTAGGAGTTGGAGACATCCCAAGTTTACCTCAGTTCTGGGCATCTTTGAAATACCTATACGAACTTGTTCCTACATAGTAACTTGCAACTTTGAATGAGAATGTGCTTGCTTAGAGCAACGTGCTATATGTTCTGAAAGCCCGAGTTGGGAATCTTTGTCAAAACTTTGTTAGGAATTATGTGATCCTTACTAGCTGGAAGTAAGGGAGTTGGAGCATGAAGTTATTTCTAGGAGTTGGAGACATAGCCACTTTAGCTCAGTTCTGGGCATCTTTGAAATACCTATACAAACTTGTTCCTACATAGTAACTTGCAACATTGAATGAGAATGTGCTTGCTTACAGCAACGTGCTAAATGTTCTGAATGACCGAATTGGGAATCTGTGTCAAAGCTTTGTTAGGAATTAAGTGATCCTTACTAGCTGGAAGTAAGGGAGTTGTGACATGAAGTTATTTCTAGGAGTTGGAGACATACCCACTTTACCTCAGTTCTGGGCATCTTTGAAATACGTATACAAACTTGTTCCTACGTAGTAACTTGCATTTTTGAATGAGAATGTGCTTGTTTACAGCAACGTGCTATATATTCTCAATGACCGAATTGGGAATCTGTGTCAAAACTTTGTTAGGAATTATGTGATCCTTACTAGCTGGAAGTAAGTGAGATGGGGCATGAAGATATTTCTAGGAGTTGGAGACATACCCACTTTAGCTCGGTTGTGGGTATCTTTGAAATACCTATTCAAATTGTTCCTACATAGTAACTTGCATCTTGGAATGAGAATGTGCTTGCTTACAGCAACGTGCTATATGTTCTGAATGCACGAATTGGGAATATGTGTCAAAACTTTGTTAGGAATTATGTGATCCTTACTGGCTGGAAGTAAGGGAGTTGGGACATGAAGTTATTTCTAGGAGTTAGAGACATACCAAGTTTAGCTCAGTTCTGGGCATCTTTGAAATACCTATACTAACTTGGTCCTACATAGTAACTTGCAACTTTGAATGAGAATGTGCTTGTTCACAGCAACGTGCTATATGTTCTGAATTCCCGAATTGGGCATCTGTGTCAAAACTTTGTTAGGAATTATGTGATCCTTACTAGCTGGAAGTAAGTGAGATGGGGCATGAAGATATTTCTAGGAGTTGGAGACATACCCACTTTAGCTCAGTTCTTGACATCTTTGAAATACCTATACAAACTTGTTCCTACATAGTAACTTGCAACTTTGAATGAGAATGTGCTTGCTTACAGCAACGTGCTATGTGTTCTGAATGCCCGAATTGGGAATCTGTGTCAAAACTTTGTTAGGAATTATGTGATCCTTACTAGCTGGAAGTAAGTGAGATGGGGCATGAAGTTATTTCTAGGAGTTGGAGACATACCCACTTTAGCTCGGTTCTGGGCATCTTTGAAATACCTTTTCAAATTGTTCCTACATAGTAACTTGCTACTTTGAATGAGATAGTGCTTGCTTAAATAACGTGCTATATGTTCTGAATGCCCGAATTGGGAATCTGTGTCAAGACTTTGTTAGGAATTATGTGATCCTTACTAGCTGGAAGTAAGGGAGATGGGGCATGAAGTTGTTTCTAGGAGTTGGAGACATACAACGTTTAGCTCAGTTCTGGGCATCTTTGAAATACCTATACAAACTTGTTCCTACATAGTAACTTGAAACTTTGATTGAGAATGTGCTTGCTTACAGCAACGTGCTTAATGTTCTGAATGACCGAATTGGGAATCAGTGTCAAAGCTTTGTTAGGAATTATGTGATCGTTACTAGCTGGAAGTAAGGGAGTTGGGACATGAAGTTATTTGTAGGAGTTGGAGACATACCCACTTTAGCTCAGTTCTGGGCATCTTTGAAATACCTATACAAACTTGTTCCTACATAGTAACTGGCAACTTTGAATGAGAATGTGCTTGCTTACAGCAACGTGCTATATGTTCTGAAAGCCCGAATTGGAAATCTGTGTCAAAACTTTGTTAGGAATTATGTGATCCTTACTAGCTGGAAGTAAGGGAGAGGGAGCATGAAGTTATTTCTAGGAGTTGGAGACATAGACACTATAGCTCAGTTCTGGGCATCTTTGAAATACCTATACAAACTTGTTCCTACATAGTATCTTGCAACTTTGAATGAGAATGTGCTTGCTTACAGCAACGTGCTACATGTTCTGAATGCCCGAATTGGGAATCTGTGTCAAAAATTTGTTAGGAAGTATGTGATCCTTAACACTGTAAGTAAGGGAGATGGGGCATGAAGTTATTTCTAGGAGTTGGAGACATAACCACTTTAGCTCAGTTCTGGGCATCTTTGAAATACCTATGCAAACTTATTCCTACGTAGTAACTTGCAACTTTGAATGGGAATGTGCTTGCTTACAGCAACGTGCTATATGTTCTGAATGACCTAATTGGGAATCTGTGTCAAAACTTTGTTAGGAATTATGTGATCCTTACTAGCTGGAAGCAAGGGAGATGGGGCATGAAGTTATTTCTAGGAGTTGGACACATACCAAATTTAGCTCAGTTCTGGGCATCTTTTAAAGTCCTATACAAACTTGTTCCTACATAGTAACTTGCAACTTTGAATGAGAATGAGCTTGCTTACAGCAACGTGCTATATGTTCTGAAAGCCCGAATAAGGAATCTGTGTCAAAACGTTGTTAGGAATTATGTGATCCTTACTTGCTGGAAGTAAGGGAGTTGCGGCATGAAGTTATTTGTAGGAGTTGGAGACATACCAAGTTTAGATCAGTTCTGGGCATCTTTGAAATACCTATACAAACTTGTTCCTACATAGTAACTTGCAACTTTGAATGAGAATGTGCTTGCTTACAGCAACGTGCTATATGTTCTGAATGGCCGAATTGGGAATCTGTGTCAAAACTTTGTTAGGAATTATGTGATCCTTACTAGCTGGAAGTAAGTGAGATGGGGCATGAAGTTATTTCTAGGAGTTGGATACATACCCACTTTAGCTCAGCTCCGGGCATCATTGAAATACCTATTCAAATTGTTCCTACATAGTAACTTGCATCTTGGAATGAGAATGTGTTTGCTTACAGCAACGTGCTATATGTTCTGAATGCCCAAATTGGGAATATGTGTCAAAACTTTGTTAGGAATTATGTGATCCTTACTAGCTGGAAGAAAGGGAGTTGGGACATGAAGTTATTTCTAGGAGTTGGAGACATACCAAGTTTAGCTCAGTTCTGGGCATCTTTGAAATACCTATACAAACTTGGTCCTACATAGTAACTTGCAACTTTGAATGAGAATGTGCTTACTTACAGCAACGTGCTATATGTTCTGAAGGCCCGAATTGGGAATCTGTGTCAAAACTTTGTTAGGAATTATGTGATCCTTACTAGCAGGAAGTAAGGGAGATGGGCATGAAGTTGTTTCTAGGAATTGGAGACATATCCACTTAAAGTCAGTTCTTGGCATCTTTGAAATTCGTATACAAACTTGTTCCTACATTGTAACTTGCTACTTGGAATGAGAAAGTGCTTGCTTAAAGGAACGTGCTATATGTTCTGAATGCCCGGATTTGGAATCTGAGTCAAAACTTTGATAGGAGCTATGTGATCCTTACTAGATGGAAGTAAGGGAGATGAGGCATGAAGTTATTTCTAGGAGTTGGAGACATACCCACTTTAGCTCAGTTCTGGGCATCTTTGAAATACCTATAGAAACTTGTTCCTACATAGTAACTTGCTACTTGAAATGAAAGGTGCTTGCTTAACGCAACGTGCTACATGTTCTGAAAGCCCGAATTGGGAATCTGTGTCAAAACTTTGTTAGGAATTATGTGATCCTTACTAGCTGGAAGTAAGGGAGATGGGGCTTGAAGTTATTTCTAGGAGTTGGAGACATAGCCACTATAGCTCAGTTCTGGGCATCTTTGAAATACCTATACAAACTTGTTCCTACATAGTAACTTGCAACTTTGAATGAGAATGTGCTTGCTTACAGCAACGTGCTATATGTTCTGAATGCCCGAATTGGGAATCTGTGTCAAAACTTTGTTAGGAATTATGTGATCCTTACTAGCTGGAAGTAAGGGAGATGGGGCATGAAGTTATTTCTAGGAGTTGGAGACATACCAAGTTTAGCTCAGTTCTGGGCATCTTTGAAATACCTATACAAACTTGTTCCTACATAGTAACCTGCCTCTTGGAATGAGAATGTGCTTGCTTACAGCAACGTGCTATATGTTCTGAATGCCCGAATTGGGAATCTGTGTCAAAACTTTGTAAGGAATTATGTGATGCTTACTAGCTGGAAGTAAGGGAGTTGCGGCATGAAGTTATTTCTAGGAGTTGGAGACATATCAAGTTTAGCTCAGTTCTGGGCATCTTTGAAATACCTATACAAACTTGTTCCTATAGAGACTTGCAACTTTGAATGAGAATGTGCTTGCTTAAAGCAACGTGCTATATGATCTGAATGCGCGAATTGGGAATCTGTGTCAAAACTTTGTTAGGAATTATGTGATCCTTACTAGCTGGAAGCAAGGGAGATGGGGCATGAAGTTATTACTAGGTGTTGGAGACATACCCACTTTACCTCAGTTCTGGGCATATTTGAAAGTCCTATACAAACTTGTTCCTACATAGTAACTTGCAACTTTGACTGAGAATGTGCTTGCTTACAGCAACGTGCTATATGTTCTGATTGCCCGAATTGCGAATCTGTGTCAAAACTTTGTTAGGAATTTTGTGATCCTTACTATATGGAAGTAAGGGAGTTGCGGCATGAAGTTATTTGTAGGAGTTGGACACATCCCAAGTTTAGCTCAGTTTTGGGCATCTTTGAGATACCTATACAAACTTGTTCCTACATAGTAACTTTCAAGTTGAATGAGAATGTGCTTACTTACAGCAACGTGCTATATGTTCTGAATGCCCGAATTGGGAATCTGTGTCAAAACTTTGTTAGGAATTATGTGATCCTTACTAGCTGGAAGTAAGGGAGATGGGGCTTGAAGTTATTTCTAGGAGTTGGAGACATACCCACTTTACCTCAGTTCTTGGCATCTTTGAAATACATTTACAAACATGTTCCTACATAGTAACTTGCTACTTGGAATGAGAAAGTGCTTGCTTAAAGTAACGTTCTATATGTTCTGAATGCCCGAATTGGGAATCTTTGTCAAAACTTTGTTAGGAATTATGTGATCCTTACTAGCTGGAAGTAAGGGAGATGGGGCATGAAGTTATTTCTAGGAGTTGGAGACATACCAAGTTTAGCTCAGTTCTGGGCATCTTTGAAATACCTATACAAACTTGTTCCTACATAGTAACTTGCAACTTTGAATGAGAATGTGCTTGCTTACAGCAACATGCTATATGTTCTGAATGACCAATTTGGGAATCTGTGTCAAATCTTTGTTAGGAATTATGTGATCCTTACTAGTTGGAAGCAAGGGAGATGGGGCATGAAGTTATTTCTAGGAGTTGGAGACATACCAAGTTTAGCTCAGTTCTGGGCATCTTTGAAAGTCCTATACAAACTTGTTCCTACATGGTAACTTGCAACTTTGAATGAGAATGTGCTTGCTCACAGCAACGTGCTATATGTTCTGAATGCCCGAATTGGGAATCTGTGTCAAAACATTGTTAGGAATTATGTGATCCTTACTAGATGGAAGTAAGGGAGTTGCGGCCTGAAGTTATTTCTAGGAGTTGGACTCATCTCAAGTTTAACTCAGTTCTGGGCATCTTTGAAATAGCTATACAAACTTGTTCCTACATAGTAACTTGCAACTTTGAATGAGAATGTGCTTGCTTACAGCAACGTGCTATATGTTCTGAAAGCCCGAATTGGGAATCTGCGACAAAACTTTGTTAGGAATTATGTGATCCTTACTAGCTGGAAGTAAGGGAGATGGGGCATGAAGTTATTTCTAGGAGTTGGAGACATAGCCACTTTAGCTCAGTTCTGGGCATCTTTGAAATAGCTATACAAACTTGTTCCTACGTAGTAACTTGCAACTTTGAATGAGAATGTGCTTGCTTACAGCAACGTGCTACATGTTCTGAATGCCCGAATTGGGAATCTGTGTCAAAACTTTGTTAGGAATTATGTGATCCTTACTAGCTGGAAGTAAGGGAGTTGCAGCATGAAGTTATTTCTAGGAGTTGGAGACATACCAAGTTTAGCTCAGTTCTGGGCATCTTTGAAATACCTATACAAACTTGTTCCTACATAGTAACTTGCAACTTTGAATGGGAATGTGCTTGCTTACAGCAACATGCTATATGTTCTGAATGCCCGAATTGGGAATCTGTGTCAACACTTTGTTAGAAATTATGTGATCCTTACTAGATGGAAGTAAGGGAGTTGCGGCATGAAGTTATTTCTAGGAGTTTGAGACATATCAAGTTTAGCTCAGTTCTGGGCATCTTTTAAAGTCCTATACAAACTTGTTCCTACATAGTAACTTGCAACTTTGAATGAGAATGTGCTTGCTTACAGCAACGTGCTATATGTTCTGAAAGCCCGAATTAGGAATCTGTGTCAAAACGTTGTTAGGAATTATGTGATCCTTACTAGCTGGAAGCAAGGGAGATGGGGCATGAAGTTATTTCAAGGAGTTGGAGACATACCAAGTTTAGCTCAGTTCTGGGCATCTTTGAAATACCTATACAAACTTGTTCCTACATAGTAACTTGCAACTTTGAATGAGAATGTGCTTGCTTACAGCAACTTGCTATATTTTCTGAATGCCCGAAATGGGAATCTGGGTCAAAACTTTGTTAGGAATTATGTGATCCTTACTAGCTGGAAGTAAGGGAGATGGGGCATGAAGTTATTTCTAGGAGTTGGAGACATACCAAGTTTAGCTCAGTTCTGGGCATCTTTGAAATACCTATACAAACTTGTTCCTACATAGTAACCTGCCTCTTGGAATGAGAATGTGCTTGCTTTCAGCAACGTGCTATATGTTCTGAATGCCCGAATTGGGAATCTGTGTCAAAACTTTGTAAGGAATTATGTGATCCTTACTAGCTGGAAGTAAGGGAGTTGCGGCGTGAAGTTATTTCTAGGAGTTTGAGACATATCAAGTTTAGCTCAGTTCTGGGCATCTTTGAAATACCTATACAAACTTGTTCCTACATAGTAACTTGCAAATTTGAATGAGAATGTGCTTGCTTACAGCAACGTGCTATATGTTCTGAATGCCCGAATTGCGAATCAGTGTCAAAACATTTTTAGGAATTATGTGATCCTTACCTTATTGAAGTAAGGGAGTTGCGGCATGAAGTTATTTGTAGGAGTTGGACACATCCCAAGTTTAGCTCAGTTTTGGGCATCTTTGAAATACCTATACAAACTTGTTCCTACATAGTAACTTGCAAATTTGAATGAGAATGTGCTTACTTACAGCAACGTGCTATATGTTCTGAATGCCCGAATTGGGAATCTGTGTCAAAACTTTGTTAGGAATTATGTGATCCTTACTAGCTGGAAGTAAGGGAGATGGGGCATGAAGTTATTTCTAGGAGTTGGAGACATACTCACTTCACCTCAGTTCTTGGCATCTTTGAAATACATTTACAAACATGTTCCTACATAGTAACTTGCTACTTGGAATGAGAAAGTGCTTGCTTAAAGGAACGTTCTATATGTTCTGAATGCCCGAATTGGGAATCTGTGTCAAAACTTTGTTAGGAATTATGTGATCCTTACTAGCTGGAAGTAAGGGAGATGGGTCATGAAGTTATTTCTAGGAGTTGGAGACATACCAAGTTTAGCTCAGATCTGGGCATCTTTGAAACACCTATACAAACTTGTTCCAACATAGTAACTTGCATCTTTGAATGAGAATGTTCTTACTTACAGCAACGTGTTATATGTTCTGAATGCCCGAATTGGGAATCTGTGTCAAAACTTTGTTAGGAATTATGTGATACTTACTACCTGGAAGTAAGTGAGTTGGGACATGAAGTTATTTCTAGAGGTTGGAGACATACCAAGTTTAGCTCAGTTCTGGGCATCTTTGAAATACCTATACAAACTTGTTCCTACATAGTAACTTGCAACTTTGAATGAGAATGTGCTTGCTTACAGCAACGTGCTATATGTTCTGAATGCCCGAATTGGGAATCTGTGTCAAAACATTGTTAGGAATTATGTGATCCTTACTAGCTGGAAGTAAGGGAGATGGGGCATGAAGTTATTTCTAGGATTTGGAGACATACCAAGTTTACCTCAGTTCTGGGCATCTTTGAAATACCTATACAAACTTGTTCCTTCATAGTAACTTGCATCTATGAATGAGAATGTGCTTGCTTACAGCAACGTGCTATATGTTCTGAATGCCCGAATTTGGAATCTGTGTCAAAACTTTGTTAGGAATTATGTGATCCTTACTAGCTGGAAGTAAGTGAGATGGGGCATGAAGTTATTTCTAGGAGTTGGAGACATACCCACTTTACCTCAGTTCTGGGCATCGTTGAAATACCTATACAAACTTGTTCCTACATAGTAACTTGCTAATTGGAATGAGAAAGTGCTTGCTTAAAGCAACGTGCTATATGTTCTGAATGCCCGAATTGGGAATCTGTGTCAAAACTTTGTTAGGAATTATGTGATCCTTACTAGCTGGAAGTAAGGGAGATGGGGCATGAAGTTATTACTAGGAGTTGGAGACATACCAAGTTTCGCTCACTTCTGGGCATCTTTGAAATACCTATACAAACTGGTTCCTACATAGTAACTTGCATCTTGGAATGAGAATGTGCTTGCTTACAGCAACGTGCTATATGTTCTGAATGCCCGAATTGGGAATCTGTATCAAAACTTTGTTAGGAATTATGTGATCCTTACTAGCTGGAAGTATGGGAGATGGGGCATGAAGTTATTTCTAGGAGTTGGAGACATACCAAGTTTAGCTCAGTTCTGGGCATCTTTGAAATACCTATACAAACTTGTTCCTACATAGTATCTTGCAACTTTGAATGAGAATGTGCTTGCTTACAGCAACGTGCTATGTGTTCTGAATGCCCGAATTGGGAATGTGTGTCAAAACTTTGTTAGGAATTATGTGATCCTTACTAGCTGGAAGCAAGGGAGATGGGGCATGAAGTTATTTCTAGGAGTTATAGACATACCAAGTACAACTCAGTTCTGGGCATCTTTGAAATACCTATACAAACTTGTTCCTACATAGTAACTTGCAACTTTGAATGAGAAAGTGCTTGCTTACAGCAACGTGCTATATGTTCTGAATGCCCGAATTGGGAATCTGTGTCAAAACTTTGTTAGGAATTATGTGATCCTTACTAGCTGTAAGTAAGGGAGTTGCGGCAGGAAGTTATTTCTAGGAGTTGGAGACATACCAATTTTAGCTCAGTTCTTGGCATCTTGGAAATACCTATACAAACTTGTTCCTACATAGTAACTTGCAACTTTGAATGAGAATGTGCTTGCTTACAGCAACGTGCTATATGTTCTGAATGCCCGAATTGGGAATCTGTGTTAAAACTTTGTTAGGAATTATGTGATCCTTACTAGCTGGAAGTAAGGGAGATGGGGCCTGAAGTTATTTCTAGGAGTTGGAGACATACCAACTTTACCTCAGTTGTTGGCATCTTTGAAATACATTTACTAACATGTTCCTACATAGTAAATTGCTACTTAGAATGAGAAAATGCTTGCTTAAAGGAACGTTCTATATGTTCTGAATGCCCGAATGGGGAATCTGTGTCAAAACTTTGTTAGGAATTATGTGATCCTTAATAGCTGGAAGTAAGGGAGATGGGGCATGAAGTTATTTCTAGGAGTTGGAGACATACCAAGTTTAGCTCAGTTCTGGGCATCTTTGAAATACCTATACAAACTTCTTGCTACATAGTAACTTGCAACTTTGAATGAGAATGTGCTTGCTTACAGCAACGTGCTATATGTTCTGAATGCCCGAATTGGGAATCTGTGTCAAAACTTTGTTAGGAATTATGTGATCCTTACTAGCTGGAAGTAAGGGAGACGGGGCATAAAGTTGTTTCCAGTAGTTGGAGACATACCAAGTTTAGCACAATTCTGGGCATC
Organism: Diceros bicornis minor; assembly: GCF_020826845.1. Classification (NCBI taxonomy): domain Eukaryota; kingdom Metazoa; phylum Chordata; class Mammalia; order Perissodactyla; family Rhinocerotidae; genus Diceros; species Diceros bicornis. The sequence goes on from NW_026691729.1 coordinate 1,209,149, forward strand.
TTTGAAATACCTATACAAAATTCTTCCTACATAGTAACTTGCATCTTTGAATGAGAATGTGCTTGCTTACAGCAACGTGCTACATATTCTGAATGCCCGAATTGGGAAACTGTGTCAAAACTTTGTTAGGAATTATGTGATCCTTACTAGCTGGAAGTAAGGGAGATTGGGCATGAAGTTGTTTCTAGGAGTTGGATACATACCCACTTTAGCTCAGTACTGGGCATCTTAGAAATACCTATACAAACTTGTTCCTACATAGTAACTTGGAACTATGAATGAGAATGTGCTTGCTTAAAGCAACGTGCTATATGTTCTGAATGCCCGAATTGGGAATCTGTGTCATAACTTTGTTAGGAATTATGTGATCCTTACTAGCTGGAGGTAAGGGAGATGGGGCATGAAGTTATTTCTAGGAGATGGAGACATACCAAGTTTAGCTCAGTTCTGGGCATCTTTGAAATACCTATACAAACTTGTTCCTACATAGTAACTTGCAACTTTGAATGAGAATGTGCTTGCTTACCGCAACGTGCTATATGTTCTGAATGCCCGAATTGGGAATCTGTGTCAAAATTTTGTTAGGAATTATGTGATCCTTACTAGCTGGAAGTAAGGGAGTTGGGGCATGAAGTTATTTCTAGGAGTTGGAGACATACCCAATTTAGCTCAGATCTGGGCATCTTTGAAATACCTATACAAACTTCTTCCTACATAGTAACTTGCAACTTTGAATGAGAATATGCTAGCTTACAGCAACGTGCTATATGTTCTGAATGCCCGAATGGGGAATCTGTGTCAAATCTTTGTTAGGAATTATGTGATCCTTACTAGCTTGAAGTAATGGAGATGGGGCATGAAGATATTTCTAGGAGTTTAACACATACCAAATTTAGCTAAGTTCTGGGCATCTTTGAAATACCTATACAAACCTGTTCCTACATAGTAACTTGCTACTTTGAATGAGAATGTGCTTGCTTACAGCAACGTGCTATATGTTCTGAATGTCCGAATTGGGAATCTGTGTCAAAACTTTGTTAGGAATTATGTGATCCTTACTAGCTGGAAGTAAGGGAGATGGGGCATGAAGTTATTTCTAGGAGTTGGAGACATAGCCACTTTAGCTCAGTTCTGGGCATCTTTGAAATAGCTATACAAACTTGTTCCTACGTAGTAACTTGCAACTTTGAATGAGAATGTGCTTGCTTACAGCAACGTGCTACATGTTCTGAATGCCCGAATTGGGAATCTGTGTCAAAACTTTGTTAGGAATTATGTGATCCTTACTAGCTGGAAGTAAGGGAGTTGCAGCATGAAGTTATTTCTAGGAGTTGGAGACATACCAAGTTTAGCTCAGTTCTGGGCATCTTTGAAATACCTATACAAACTTGTTCCTACATAGTAACTTGCAACTTTGAATGGGAATGTGCTTGCTTACAGCAACATGCTATATGTTCTGAATGCCCGAATTGGGAATCTGTGTCAACACTTTGTTAGAAATTATGTGATCCTTACTAGATGGAAGTAAGGGAGATGGGGCATGAAGTTATTTCTAGGAGTTGGAGACATATCAAGTTTAGCTCAGTTCTGGGCATCTTTGAAATACCTATACAAACTTGTTCCTACATAGTAACTTGCAACTTTGAATGAGAATGTGCTTGCTTACAGCAACGTGCTACATGTTCTGAATGCCCGAATTGGGAATCTGTGTCAAAAATTTGTTAGGAAGTATGTGATCCTTAACACTGGAAGTAAGGGAGATGGGGCATGAAGTTATTTCTAGGAGTTGGAGACATAACCACCTTAGCTCAGTTCTGGGCATCTTTGAAATACCTATACAAACTTGTTCCTACATAGTAACTTGCAACTTTGAATGGGAATGTGCTTGCTTACAGCAACGTGCTATATGTTCTGAATGACCTAATTGGGAATCTGTGTCAAAACTTTGTTAGGAATTATGTGATCCTTACTAGCTGGAAGCAAGGGAGATGGGGCATGAAGTTATTTCAAGGAGTTGGACACATACCAAGTTTAGCTCAGTTCTGGGCATCTTTTAAAGTCCTATACAAACTTGTTCCTACATAGTAACTTGCAACTTTGAATGAGAATGTGCTTGCTTACAGCAACGTGCTATATGTTCTGAAAGCCCGAATTAGGAATCTGTGTCAAAACGTTGTTAGGAATTATGTGATCCTTACTAGCTGGAAGCAAGGGAGATGGGGCATGAAGTTATTTCAAGGAGTTGGAGACATACCAAGTTTAGCTCAGTTCTGGGCATCTTTGAAATACCTATACAAACTTGTTCCTACATAGTAACTTGCAACTTTGAATGAGAATGTGCTTGCTTACAGCAACTTGCTATATTTTCTGAATGCCCGAAATGGGAATCTGGGTCAAAACTTTGTTAGGAATTATGTGATCCTTACTAGCTGGAAGTAAGGGAGATGGGGCATGAAGTTATTTCTAGGAGTTGGAGACATACCAAGTTTAGCTCAGTTCTGGGCATCTTTGAAATACCTATACAAACTTGTTCCTACATAGTAACCTGCCTCTTGGAATGAGAATGTGCTTGCTTTCAGCAACGTGCTATATGTTCTGAATGCCCGAATTGGGAATCTGTGTCAAAACTTTGTAAGGAATTATGTGATCCTTACTAGCTGGAAGTAAGGGAGTTGCGGCATGAAGTTATTTCTAGGAGTTTGAGACATATCAAGTTTAGCTCAGTTCTGGGCATCTTTGAAATACCTATACAAACTTGTTCCTACATAGTAACTTGCAAATTTGAATGAGAATGTGCTTGCTTACAGCAACGTGCTATATGTTCTGAATGCCCGAAATGCGAATCTGTGTCAAAACATTTTTAGGAATTATGTGATCCTTACCTTATTGAAGTAAGGGAGTTGCGGCATGAAGTTATTTGTAGGAGTTGGACACATCCCAAGTTTAGCTCAGTTTTGGGCATCTTTGAAATACCTATACAAACTTGTTCCTACATAGTAACTTGCAAATTTGAATGAGAATGTGCTTACTTACAGCAACGTGCTATATGTTCTGAATGCCCGAATTGTGAATCTGTGTCAAAACTTTGTTAGGAATTATGTGATCCTTACTAGCTGGAAGTAAGGGAGATGGGGCATGAAGTTATTTCTAGGAGTTGGAGACATACTCACTTCACCTCAGTTCTTGGCATCTTTGAAATACATTTACAAACATGTTCCTACATAGTAACTTGCTACTTGGAATGAGAAAGGGCTTGCTTAAAGGAACGTTCTATATGTTCTGAATGCCCGAATTGGGAATCTGTGTCAAAACTTTGTTAGGAATTATGTGATCCTTACTAGCTGGAAGTAAGGGAGATGGGTCATGAAGTTATTTCTAGGAGTTGGAGACATACCAAGTTTAGCTCAGATCTGGGCATCTTTGAAACACCTATACAAACTTGTTCCAACATAGTAACTTGCATCTTTGAATGAGAATGTTCTTACTTACAGCAACGTGCTATATGTTCTGAATGCCCGAATTGGGAATCTGTGTCAAAACTTTGTTAGGAATTATGTGATCCTTACTAGCTGGAAGTAAGGGAGAAGGGGCATGAAGTTATTTCTAGGAGTTGAAGACATAGCAAGTTTACCTCAGTTCTTGGCATCTTTGAAATACCTTTACAAACTTGGTCCTCCATAGTAACTTGCTACTTGGAATGAGAAAGTGCTTGCTTAAAGGAACGTTCTATATGTTCTGAATGCCCGAATTGGGAATCTGTGTCAAAACTTTGTTAGGAATTGTGTGATCCTTACTAGCTGGAAGTAAGGGAGATGGGACATGAAGTTACTTCTAGGAGTTGGAGACATACCAAGTTTAGCTCAGTTCTGGGTATCATTGAAATACCTATACAAACTTGTTCCTACATAGTAACTTGCATCTTTGATTGAGAATGTGCTTGCTTAAAGCAACGTGCTATATGTTCTGAATGCCCGAATTGGGAATCTGTGTCAAAACTTTGTTAGGAATTATGTGATCCTTAATAGCTGGAAGCAAAGGAGATGGGGCATGAAGTTATTACTAGGAGTTGGAGACATACCAAGTATAACTCAGTTCTGGGCATCTTTGAAAGTCCTATACAAACTTGTTCCTGCATAGTAACTTGCAATTTGAATGAGAATGTGCTTGCTTACAGCAACGTGCCATATGTTCTGAATGCCCGAAATGGGAATCTGTGTCAAAATTTTGTTAGGAATCATGTTATCCTTACCAGCTGGAAGTAAGGGAGATGGGGCATGAAGTTATTTATAGGAGTTGGACACATACCAAGTTTAGCTCAGTTCTGGGCATCTTTGAAATACCTATACAAACTTGTTCCTACATAGTATCTTGCAACTTTGAATGAGAATGTGCTTGCTTACAGCAACGTGCTATATGTACTGAATACCCGAATTGGGAATCTGTGTCAAAACATAGTTAGGAATTATGTGATCCTTACTAGCTGGAAGTAAGGGAGATGGGGCATGAAGTTATTTCTAGGAGTTGGAGACATACCAAGTTTAGCTCCGTTCTGCGCATCTCTGAAGTACCTATACAAACTTGTTCCTACATAGTAACTTGCAACTTTGAATGAGAATGTGCTTGCTTACAGCCACGTGCTACATGTTCTGAATACCCGTATTGGGAATCTGTGTCAAAACTTTGTTAGGAATTATGTGATCCTTACTAGCTGGATGTAAGGGAGATGGGGCATGAAGTTGTTTCTAGGAGTTGGAGACATACCCACTTTACCTCAGTTCTGGGCATCTTTGAAATACCTATACAAACTTGTTTCTACATAGTAACTTGCTACTTGGAATGAGAAAGTGCTTGCTTAAAGGAACGTGCTAAATGTTCTGAATGCCCGAATTGGGAATCTGTGTCAAAACTTTGTTAGGAATTATGTGATCCTTACTAGTTGGAAGTTAGGGAGATGGGGCATGAAGTTATTTCTAGGAATTAGATACATTCCAAGTTTAGCTCAGTTCTGGGCATCTTTGAAATACCTATACAAACTTGTTCCTACATACTAACTTGCATCTTTGAATGAGAATGTGCTTGCTTACAGCAACGTGCTATATGTTCTGAATGTCCGAATTGGGAATCTGTGTCAAAACTTTGTTAGGAATTATGTGATCCTTACTAGCTGGAAGTAAGGGAGATGGGGCATCAAGTTATTTCTAAGAGTTGGAGACATACCAAGTTTAGCTCAGTTCTGCGCATCTTTGAAATACCTATACAAACTTGTTCCTACATAGCAACTTGGAACTTTGAATGAGAATGTGCTTGCTTACAGCAACGTGCTATATGTTCTGAATGCCCGAATTGGGAATCTGTGTCAAAACTTTGATAGGAATTATGTGATCCTTACTAGCTGGAAGTAAGGGAGATGTGGTATGAAGTTATTTCTAAGAGTTGGAGACATACCAAGATTAGCTCAGTTCTGGGCATCTTTGAAAGTCCTATACAGACTTGTTCCTACATAGTAACTTGCAACTTTGAATGAGAATGTGCTTGCTTACCGCAACGTGCTATATGTTCTGAATGCCCGAATGGGGATTCTGTGTCAAAACTTTGTTAGGAATTATGTGATCCTTACTAGCTGGAAGTAAGGGAGTTGCGGCATGAAGTTATTTCTAGGAGTTTGACACATACCCACTTTAGCTCAATTCTGGGCATCTTTGAAATACCTATACAAACTTGTTCCTACATAGTAACTTGCAGCTTTGAATGAGAATGTGCTTGCTTACAGCAACGTGCTATATGTTCTGAATGACCGAATGGGGAATCTGTGTCAAAACTTTGTTAGGAATTATGTGATCCTTACTAGCTGGAAGTAAGGGAATTGGGGCATGAAGTTATTTCTAGGAGTTGGACACATACCCACTTTAGCTCAGTTCTGGACATCTTTGAAATACCTATAGAAACTTGTTTCTACATAGTAACTTGCAACTTTGAATGAGAATGTGCTTGCTTGCAGCAACGTGCTATATGTTCTGAATGCCCGAATGGGGAATCTGTGTCAAATCTTTGTTAGGAATTATGTGATCCTTATTAGGTAAAAGTAAGGGAGATGGGGCATGAAGTTATTTCTGGGAGTTGGAGACATACCCACCTTAGTTCAGTTCTTTGCATCTTTGAAATACCAATACAAACTTTTTCCTACATAGTAACTTGCTACTTGGAATGAGAAAGTGCTTGCTTAAAGCAACGTGCTAAATGTTCTGAATGCCCGAATTGGGAAGCTGTGTCAAAATCTTCTTAGGAATTATGTGATCCTTACTAGCTGGAAGTAAGGGAAATGCGGCATGAAGTTATTTCTAGGAGTTGAAGACATAGCAAGTTTAGCTCAGTTCTGGCCATCTTTGAAAGTCCTATACAAACTTGTTCCTACATACTAACTTGCATCTTTGAATGAGAATGTGCTTGCTTACAGCAACGTGCTATATGTTCTGAATGTCCGAATTGGGAATCTGTGTCAAAACTTTGTTAGGAATTATGTGATCCTTACTAGCTGGAAGTAAGGGAGATGGGGCATCAAGTTATTTCTAAGAGTTGGAGACATACCAAGTTTAGCTCAGTTCTGCGCATCTTTGAAATACCTATACAAACTTGTTCCTACATAGTAACTTGCAACTTTCAATTAGAATGTGCTTGCTTAAATCAACGTGCTACATGATCTGAATGTCCGAAATGGGAATCTGTGTCAAAACTTTGTTAGGAATTATGTGATCCTTACCAGCTGGAACTAAGGGAGTTGGGGCATGAAGTTATATCTAGGAGTTGGAGACATACCCACTTTAGCTCAGTTCTGGGGATCTTTGAAAGTCCTATACAAACTTGTTCTTACATAGTAACTTGCATCTTTGAATGAGAATGTGCTTACCTACAGCAATGTGCTATGTGTTCTGAATGCCCGAATGAGGAATCTGTGTCAAAACTTTGTTAGAAATTATGTGATCCTTACCAGCTGGAAGTAAGGGAGTGGGGGCATGAAGTTATTTCTATGAGTTGGAGACATACCAACGTTAGCTCAGTTCTGGGCATCTTTGAAATACCTATACAAACTTGTTCCTACATAGTAACTGGCAACTTTGAATGAGAATGTGCTTGCTTACAGCAACGAGATATATGTTCTGAATGCCCGAATTGGGAATCTGTGTCAAAACTTTGTTAGGAATTATGTGATCCTTACTAGATGGAAGTAAGTGAGATGGGGCATGAAGTTATTTCTAGGAGTTGGAGACATACCAAGTTTAGCTCACTTCTGGGCATCTTTGAAATACCTATACAAACTTGTTCCTACATAGTAACTTGCAACTTTGAATGAGAATGTGCTTGCTTAAAGCAACGTGCTATATGTTCTGAATGCCCGAATTGGGAATCTGTGTCAAAACTTTGTTAGGAATTATGTGATCCTTACTAGCTGGAAGTAAGGGAGATGGGGCATGAAGTTATTTCTAGGAGTTGGAGACATACCCACTTTAGCGCAGTTCTGGGCATCTTTGAAATACCTACACAAACTTGTTCCTACATAGTAACTTGCATCTTTGAATGAGAATGTGCTTGCTTACAGCAACGTGCTATATCATCTGAATGCCCGAATTCGGAATCGGTGTCAAAACTTTGTTAGGAAATATGTGATCCTTACTAGCTGGAAGTAAGGGAGGTGGGGCATGAAGTTATTTCTAGGAGTTGGAGACATACCAAGTTTAGCTCAGCTCTGGTCATCTTTGAAATACCTATACAAACTTGTTCCTTCATAGTAACTGGCTTCTCTTAATGAGATAGTGCTGCTTAAAGCAACGTGCTACATGTTCTGAATGCCCGAATTGGGAATCTGTGTCAAAAGTTTGTTAGGTATTATGTGATCCTTACTAGCTGGAAGTAAGGGAGATGGGGCATGAAGTTATATCTAGGAGTTGGAGACATACACACTTTAGCTCAGTTCTTTGCATCTTTGAAATAGCTATACAAACTTGTTCCTACATAGTAACTTGCTACATGGAATGAGAAAGTGCTTGCTTAAAGCACCGTGCTATATGTTCTGAATGCCCGAATTGGGAATCTGTGTCAACTCTTTGTTAGGAATTATGTGATCCTTACTAGCTGGAAGTAAGGGAGATGGGGCATGAAGTTATTTCTAGGAGTTGGAGACATACCAAGTTTCGCTCAGTTCTGGGCATCTTTGAAAGTCCTATACGAACTTGTTCCTACAATATAACTTGCAACTCTGAATGAGAATGTGCTTGCTTACAGCAACGTGCTATATGATCTGAATGCCCGAATTAGGAATCTGTGTCAAAACTCTGTTAGGAATTATGTGATCCTTACTAGCTGGAAGTAAGGGAGAAGGGGCATGAAGTTATTTCTAGGAGTTGGAGACATACCAAGTTTAGCTCAGTTCTGGGCATCTTTGAAAGTCCTATACAAACTTGTTCCTACAATGTAACTTGCAACTATTAATGACAATGTGCTTGCTTACAGATACGTGCTATATGTTCTGAATGCCCGAATTGGGAATCTGTGTCAAAACTTTGTTAGGAATTATGTGATCCTTACTAGCTGGAAGTAAGGGAGATGGGGCATGAAGTTATTTCTAGGAGTTAGACACATACCAAGTTTAGCTCAGTTCTGGGCATCTTTGAAATACCTATACAAACTTGTTCCTACATAGTAACTTGCAACTTTGAATGAGAATGTGCTTGCTTACAGCAACGTGCTATATGTTCTGAATGCCAGAATTCGGAATCTGTGTCAAAACTTTGTTAGGAATTATGTGATCCTTTCTAGCTGGAAGTAAGTGAGATGGGGCATGAAGTTATATCTAGGAGTTGAAGACATACCAAGTTTAGCTCAGTTCTGGCAATCTTTGAAAGTCCTGTACAAACTTGTTCCTACATAGTATCTTGCAACTCTGAATGAGAATGTGCTTGCTTACAGCAACGTGCTATATGTTCTGAATGCCCGAATTGGGAATCTGTGTCAAAACTTTGTTAGGAATTATGTGATCCTTACTAGCTGGAAGTAAGGGAGATGGGGCATGAAGTTATTTCTAGGAGTTGGAGAAATACCCACTTTAGCTCAGTTCTGAGCATCTTTGAAATACCTATATAAACTTGTTCCCACATAGTAACTTGCAACTTTGAATCAGAATGTTCTTGCTTACAGCAACGTGCTATATGTTCTGAATACCCGAATTGGGAATCTGTGTCAAAAGTTTGTTAGGAATTATGTGATCCTTACTAGCTGGAATTAAGGGAGTTGGGGCATGAATTAATTTCTAGGTGGTGGACACATACCCACTTTAACTCAGTTCTGGGCATCTTTTAAATACCTATAGAAACTTGTTCCTTCATAGTAACTTGCTACTTGGAATGAGATAGTGCTGCTTAAAGCAACGTGCTACATGTTCTGAATGCCCGAATAAGGAGTCCGTGTCAAAACTTTGTTAGGAATTTTGTGATCCTTACTAGATGGAAGTAAGGGAGATGGGGCATGAAGTTATTTCTAGGAGTTGGAGACATACAACGTTTAGCTCAGTTCTGGGCCTCTTTGAATACCCATACAAACTTGTTCCTACATAGTAACTTGCAACTTTGAATGAGAATGTGCTTGCTTACAGCAACGTGCTATATGTTCTGAATGCCCGAATTGGGAATGTGTGCCAAAACTTTGTTAGGAATTATGTGATCCTTACTAGCTGAAAGTAAGGGAGATGGGGCATGAAGATATTTCTAGGAGTTTGAAACATACCAAGTTTAGCTCAGTTCTGGGCATCTTTGAAATACCTATACAAACTTGTTCCTACATAGTAACTTGCAACTTTGAATGAGAATGTGCTTGCTTACAGCAACGTGCTATATGTTCTGAATGCCCGAATTGGGAATCTGTGTCAAAACTTTGTTAGGAATTATGTGATCCTTACTAGCTGGAAGTAAGGGAGATGGGGCATGAAGTTATTTCTAGGAGTTGGAGATATACAACGTTTAGCTCAGTTCTGGGCATCTTTGAAATACCTATACAAACTTGTTCCTACATAGTAACTTGCAACTTTGAATGAGAATATGCTTGCTTACAGCAACGTGCTACATGTTCTGAATTCCCGAATTGGGAATCTGTGTCAAAACTTTGTTAGGAATTATGTGATCCTTACTAGCTGGAAGTAAGGGAGATGGGGCATGAAGTTATATCTGGGAGTTGGAGACATACAACGTTTAGCTCAGTTCTGGGCATCTTTGAAATACCTATACAAACTTGTTCCTACATAGTAACTTGCAACTTTGAATGAGAATGTGCTTGCTTACAGCAACGTGCTATATGTTCTGAATGCCCGAATTGGGAATCTGTGTCAAAACTTTGTTAAGAATTATGTGATCCTAACTAGCTGGAGTAAGGGAGATGGGGCATGAATTTATTTCCAGGAGTTGGAGACATACAACGTTTGGCTCAGTTCTGGGCATCTTAGAAATAACTATAAAAACTTGTTCCTACATAGTAACTTGCAACTTTGAATGAGAATGTGCTTGCTTACAGCAACGTGCTATATGTTCTGAATGCCCGAATTGGGAATCTGTGTCAAAACTTTGTTAGGAATTATGTGATCCTTACTAGCTGGAAGTAAGGGAGATGGGGCATGAAGTTATTTCTAGGAGTTGGAAAAATACCAAGTTTAGCTCAGTTCTGGGCATTTTTGAAATACCTATACAAACTTGTTCCTACATAGTAACTTGCAACTTTGAATGAGAATGTGCTTGCTTACAGCAACGTGCTATATGTTCGGAATGCCCGAATTGGGAATCAGTGTCAAAACTTTGTTAGAAATTATGTGATCCTTACTAGCTGGAAGTAAGGGAGATGGGGCATGAAGTTATTTGTAGGAGTTGGAGACATACAACGTTTAGCTCAGTTCTGGGCATCTTTGAAATACCTATACAAACTTGTTCCTACATAGTAACTTGCAACTTTGAATGAGAATGTGCTTGCTTACAGCAACGTGCTATATGTTCTGAATGCCCGAATTGGGAATCTGTGTCAAAACTTTGTTAGGAATTATGTGATCCTTACTAGCTGGAAGTAAGGGAGATGGGGCATGAAGTTATTTCTAGGAGTTGGAGACATACCAAGTTTAGCTCAGTTCTGGGCATCTTTGAAATACCTATACAAACTTGTTCCTACATAGTAACTTGCAACTTTGTATGAGAATGTGCTTGCTTACAGCAACGTGCTATATGTTCTGAATGCCCGAATTGGGAATCAGTGTCAAAAGTTTTTTAGGAATTATGTGATCCTTATTAGCTGGAAGTAAGGGAGTTGGGGCATGAAGTTATTTCTAGGAGTTGGAGACATACCCACTTTAGCTCAGTTCTGGGCATCTTTGAAATACCTAAACAAACTTGTTCCTACATAGTAACTTGCAACTTTGAATGAGAATGTGCTTGCTTACAGCAACGTGCTATATGTTCTGAATGCCCGAATTGGGAATCTGTGTCAAATCTTTGTTAGAAATTATGTGATCCTTACTAGCGGGAAGTAAGGGAGTTGGGGGCATGAAGTTATTTCTAGGAGTTGGAGACATACCCACTTTAGCTCAGTTCTGGGCATCTTTGAAATACCTAAACAAACTTGTTCCTACATAGTAACTGGCAACTTTGAATGAGAATGTGCTTGCTTACAGCAACGTGCTATATGTTCTGAATGCCCGAATTGGGAATCTGTGTCAAAACTTTGTTAGGAATTATGTGATCCTTACTAGATGGAAGTAAGGGAGATGAGGCATGAAGTTATTCCTAGGAGTGGGAGACATACCAAGTTTAGCTCAGTTCTGGGCATCTTTGAAATACCTATACAAACTTGTTCCTACATAGTAACTTGCAACTTTGTATGAGAATGTGCTTGCTTACAGCAACGTGCTATATGTTCTGAATGCCCGAAGTGGGAATCTGTGTCAAAAGTTTTTTAGGAATTATGTGATCCTTATTAGCTGGAAGTAAGTGAGTTGGGGCATGAAGTTATTTCTAGGAGTTGGAGACATACCCACTTTAGCTCAGTTCTGGGCATCTTTGAAATACCTAAACAAACTTGTTCCTACATAGTAACTTGCAACTTTGAATGAGAATGTGCTTGCTTACAGCAACGTGCTATATGTTCTGAATGCCCGAATTGGGAATCTGTGTCAAATCTTTGTTAGAAATTATGTGATCCTTACTAGCTGGAAGTAAGGGAGATGGGGCATGAAGTTATTCCTATGAGTTGGAGACATACCAAGATTAGCTCAGTTCTGGGCATCTTTGAAATACCTACCCAAACTTGTTCCTACATAGTAACTTGCAACTTTGAATGAGAATGTGCTTGCTTACAGCAACGTGCTACATGTTCTGAATGCCTGAATTGGGAATCTGTGTCAAAACTTTGTTAGGAATTATGTGATCCTTACTAGCTGGAAGTAAGGGAGATGGGGCATGAAGTTATTTCTAGGAGTGGGAGAAATACCAAATTTAGCTCAGTTCTGAGCATCTTTGAATTACCTATACAAACTTGTTCCTACATATTAACTTGCATCTTTGAATGAGAATGTGCTTGCTTACAGCAACGTGCTACATGTTCTGAATGCCCGAATTGGGAATCTGTGTCAAAACTTTGTTAGGAATTATGTGATCCTTACTAGCTGGAAGTTAGGGACATGGGGCAAGAAGTTATTTCTAGGAGTTGGAGACATACAACGTTTAGCTCAGTTCTGGGCATCTTTGAAATACCTATACAAACTTGTCCCTACATAGTAACTTGCAACTTTGAATGAGAATGTGCTTGCTTACAGCAACGTGCTATATGTTCTGAATGCCCGAATTGGGAATCTGTGTCAAAACTTTGTTAGGAATTATGTGATCATCACTAGCTGAAAGTAAGGTAGATGGGGCATGAAGTTATTTCTAGGAGTTGGAGACGTACCAAGTTTAGCTCAGTTCTGGGCATCTTTGAAATACCTATACAAACTTGTTCCTACATAGTAACTTTCAACTTTGAATGAGAATGTGCTTGCTTAGAGCAACGTGCTATATGTTCTGAATGCCCGAATTGGGAATCTGTGTCAAAACTTTGTTAGGAATTATGTGATATTTACTAGCTGGAAGTAAGGGAGTTGGGGCATGAAGTTATTTCTAGGAGTTGGACACATACCATGTTTAGCACAGTTCTGGGCATCTTTGAAATACCTATATAAACTTGTTCCTATATAGTAACTTGCAAATTTGAATGAGAATGTGCTTGCTTACAGCAACGTGCTACATGGTCTGAATGCCCGAATTGGGAATCTGTGTCAAAACTTTGTTAGGAATTATGTGATCCTTACTAGCTGGAAGTAAGGGAGATGGGGCATGAAGTTATTTCTAGGAGTTGGAGACATACCCACTTTAGCGCAGTTCTGGGCATCTTTGAAATACCTACACAAACTTGTTCCTACATAGTAACTTGCATCTTTGAATGAGAATGTGCTTGCTTACAGCAACGTGCTATATCATCTGAATGCCCGAATTCGGAATCGGTGTCAAAACTTTGTTAGGAAATATGTGATCCTTACTAGCTGGAAGTAAGGGAGGTGGGGCATGAAGTTATTTCTAGGAGTTGGAGACATACCAAGTTTAGCTCAGGTCTGGTCATCTTTGAAATACCTATACAAACTTGTTCCTTCATAGTAACTGGCTTCTCTTAATGAGATAGTGCTGCTTAAAGCAACGTGCTACATGTTCTGAATGCCCGAATTGGGAATCTGTGTCAAAAGTTTGTTAGGTATTATGTGATCCTTACTAGCTGGAAGTAAGGGAGATGGGGCATGAAGTTATATCTAGGAGTTGGAGACATACACACTTTAGCTCAGTTCTTTGCATCTTTGAAATAGCTATACAAACTTGTTCCTACATAGTAACTTGCTACATGGAATGAGAAAGTGCTTGCTTAAAGCACCGTGCTATATGTTCTGAATGCCCGAATTGGGAATCTGTGTCAACTCTTTGTTAGGAATTATGTGATCCTTACTAGCTGGAAGTAAGGGAGATGGGGCATGAAGTTATTTCTAGGAGTTGGAGACATACCAAGTTTCGCTCAGTTCTGGGCATCTTTGAAAGTCCTATACGAACTTGTTCCTACAATATAACTTGCAACTCTGAATGAGAATGTGCTTGCTTACAGCAACGTGCTATATGATCTGAATGCCCGAATTAGGAATCTGTGTCAAAACTCTGTTAGGAATTATGTGATCCTTACTAGCTGGAAGTAAGGGAGAAGGGGCATGAAGTTATTTCTAGGAGTTGGAGACATACCAAGTTTAGCTCAGTTCTGGGCATCTTTGAAAGTCCTATACAAACTTGTTCCTACAATGTAACTTGCAACTATTAATGACAATGTGCTTGCTTACAGATACGTGCTATATGTTCTGAATGCCCGAATTGGGAATCTGTGTCAAAACTTTGTTAGGAATTATGTGATCCTTACTAGCTGGAAGTAAGGGAGATGGGGCATGAAGTTATTTCTAGGAGTTAGACACATACCAAGTTTAGCTCAGTTCTGGGCATCTTTGAAATACCTATACAAACTTGTTCCTACATAGTAACTTGCAACTTTGAATGAGAATGTGCTTGCTTACAGCAACGTGCTATATGTTCTGAATGCCAGAATTCGGAATCTGTGTCAAAACTTTGTTAGGAATTATGTGATCCTTTCTAGCTGGAAGTAAGTGAGATGGGGCATGATGTTATATCTAGGAGTTGAAGACATACCAAGTTTAGCTCAGTTCTGGCAATCTTTGAAAGTCCTGTACAAACTTGTTCCTACATAGTAACTTGCAACTCTGAATGAGAATGTGCTTGCTTACAGCAACGTGCTATATGTTCTGAATGCCCGAATTGGGAATCTGTGTCAAAACTTTGTTAGGAATTATGTGATCCTTACTAGCTGGAAGTAAGGGAGATGGGGCATGAAGTTATTTCTAGGAGTTGGAGAAATACCCACTTTAGCTCAGTTCTGAGCATCTTTGAAATACCTATATAAACTTGTTCCCACATAGTAACTTGCAACTTTGAATCAGAATGTTCTTGCTTACAGCAACGTGCTATATGTTCTGAATACCCGAATTGGGAATCTGTGTCAAAAGTTTGTTAGGAATTATGTGATCCTTACTAGCTGGAATTAAGGGAGTTGGGGCATGAATTAATTTCTAGGTGGTGGACACATACCCACTTTAACTCAGTTCTGGGCATCTTTTAAATACCTATAGAAACTTGTTCCTTCATAGTAACTTGCTACTTGGAATGAGATAGTGCTGCTTAAAGCAACGTGCTACATGTTCTGAATGCCCGAATAAGGAGTCCGTGTCAAAACTTTGTTAGGAATTTTGTGATCCTTACTAGATGGAAGTAAGGGAGATGGGGCATGAAGTTATTTCTAGGAGTTGGAGACATACAACGTTTAGCTCAGTTCTGGGCCTCTTTGAATACCCATACAAACTTGTTCCTACATAGTAACTTGCAACTTTGAATGAGAATGTGCTTGCTTACAGCAACGTGCTATATGTTCTGAATGCCCGAATTGGGAATGTGTGCCAAAACTTTGTTAGGAATTATGTGATCCTTACTAGCTGAAAGTAAGGGAGATGGGGCATGAAGATATTTCCAGGAGTTTGAAACATACCAAGTTTAGCTCAGTTCTGGGCATCTTTGAAATACCTATACAAACTTGTTCCTACATAGTAACTTGCAACTTTGAATGAGAATGTGCTTGCTTACAGCAACGTGCTATATGTTCTGAATGCCCGAATTGGGAATCTGTGTCAAAACTTTGTTAGGAATTATGTGATCCTTACTAGCTGGAAGTAAGGGAGATGGGGCATGAAGTTATTTCTAGGAGTTGGAGATATACAACGTTTAGCTCAGTTCTGGGCATCTTTGAAATACCTATACAAACTTGTTCCTACATAGTAACTTGCAACTTTGAATGAGAATATGCTTGCTTACAGCAACGTGCTACATGTTCTGAATTCCCGAATTGGGAATCTGTGTCAAAACTTTGTTAGGAATTATGTGATCCTTACTAGCTGGAAGTAAGGAAGATGGGGCATGAAGTTATATCTGGGAGTTGGAGACATACAACGTTTAGCTCAGTTCTGGGCATCTTTGAAATACCTATACAAACTTGTTCCTACATAGTAACTTGCAACTTTGAATGAGAATGTGCTTGCTTACAGCAACGTGCTATATGTTCTGAATGCCCGAATTGGGAATCTGTGTCAAAACTTTGTTAAGAATTATGTGATCCTAACTAGCTGGAGTAAGGGAGATGGGGCATGAATTTATTTCCAGGAGTTGGAGACATACAACGTTTGGCTCAGTTCTGGGCATCTTAGAAATAACTATAAAAACTTGTTCCTACATAGTAACTTGCAACTTTGAATGAGAATGTGCTTGCTTACAGCAACGTGCTATATGTTCTGAATGCCCGAATTGGGAATCTGTGTCAAAACTTTGTTAGGAATTATGTGATCCTTACTAGCTGGAAGTAAGGGAGATGGGGCATGAAGTTATTTCTAGGAGTTGGAAAAATACCAAGTTTAGCTCAGTTCTGGGCATTTTTGAAATACCTATACAAACTTGTTCCTACATAGTAACTTGCAACTTTGAATGAGAATGTGCTTGCTTACAGCAACGTGCTATATGTTCGGAATGCCCGAATTGGGAATCAGTGTCAAAACTTTGTTAGAAATTATGTGATCCTTACTAGCTGGAAGTAAGGGAGATGGGGCATGAAGTTATTTCTAGGAGTTGGAGACATACCAAGTTTAGGTCAGTTCTGGGCATCTTTGAAATACCTATACAAACTTGTTCCTACATAGTAACTTGCAACTTTGAATGAGAATGTGCTTGCTTACAGAAACGTGCTGTATGTTCTGAATGCCCGAATTGGGAATCTTTGTCAAAACTCTGTTAGGAATTATGTGATCCTTACTAGCTGGAAGTAAGGGAGATGGTGCTTGAAGTTATTTCTAGGAGTTGTACACATTCCAAGTTTAGCTCAGTTCTGGGCATCTTTGAAATACCTATACAAAACTTGTTCCTACATAATAACTTGCAACTTTGAATGAGAATGTGCTTGCTTACACCAACGTGCTATATGTTCTGAATGCCCGAATTGGGAATGTGTGCCAAAACTTTGTTAGGAATTATGTGATTCTTACTAGCTGATAGTAAGGGAGATGGGGCATGAAGTTATTTCTAGGAGTTTGAAACATACCAAATTTAGCTCAGTTCTGGGCATCTTTGAAATACCTATACAAACTTGTTCCTACATAATAACTTGCAACTTTGAATGAGAATGTGCTTGCTTACAGCAACGTGCTACATGTTCTGAATGCCCGAATTGGGAATCTGTGTCAAAACATTGTTAGGAATTTGTGATCCTTACTAGCTGGATATAAGGGAGATGGGGCATGAAGTTATTTCCAGGAGTTGGAAACATACCAAGTTTAGCTCAGTTCTGGGCATCTTTGAAATACCTATACAAACTTGTTCCTACATAGTAACTTGCAACTTTGAATGAGAATGTGCTTGCTTACAGCAACGTGCTATATGTTCTGAATGCCCGAATTGGGAATCTGTGTCAAAACTTTGTTAGGAATTATGTGATCCTTACTAGCTGGAAGTAAGGGAGATGGGGCATGAAGTTATTTCTAGGAGTTGGAGATATACAACGTTTAGCTCAGTTCTGGGCATCTTTGAAATACCTATACAAACTTGTTCCTACATAGTAACTTGCAACTTTGAATGAGAATGTGCTTGCTTACAGCAACGTGCTACATGTTCTGAATTCCCGAATTGGGAATCTGTGTCAAAACTTTGTTAGGAATTATGTGATCCTTACTAGCTGGAAGTAAGGGAGATGGCGCATGAAGTTATATCTGGAAGTTGGAGACATACAACGTTTAGCTCAGTTCTGGGCATCTTTGAAATACCTATACAAACTTGTTCCTACATAGTAACTTGCAACTTTGAATGAGAATGTGCTTGTTTACAGCAACGTGCTATATGTTCTGAATGCCCGAATTGGGAATCTG
This sequence comes from Diceros bicornis minor, assembly GCF_020826845.1. Lineage (NCBI taxonomy): Eukaryota > Metazoa > Chordata > Mammalia > Perissodactyla > Rhinocerotidae > Diceros > Diceros bicornis. Next base: position 1,227,264 of record NW_026691729.1, read on the forward strand.
TGTCAAAACTTTGTTAAGAATTATGTGATCCTAAATAGCTGGAGTAAGGGAGATGGGGCATGAATTTATTTCTAGGAGTTGGAGACATACAACGTTTGGCTCAGTTCTGGGCATCTTAGAAATAACTATAAAAACTTGTTCCTACATAGTAACTTGCAACTTTGAATGAGAATGTGCTTGCTTACAGCAACGTGCTATATGTTCTGAATGCCCGAATTGGGAATCTGTGTCAAAACTTTTTAGGAATTATGTGATCCTTACTAGCTGGAAGTAATGGAGATGGGGCATGAAGTTATTTCTAGGAGTTGGAAACATACCAAGTTTAGGTCAGTTCTGGGCATCTTTGAAATACCTATACAAACTTGTTCCTACATAGTAACTTGCAACTTTGAATGAGAATGTGCTTGCTTACAGCAACGTGCTATATGTTCGGAATGCCAGAATTGGGAATCTGTGTCAAAACTTTGTTAGAAATTATGTGATCCTTACTAGCTGGAAGTAAGGGAGATGGGGCATGAAGTTATTTCTAGGAGTTGGAGACATACAACGTTTAGCTCAGTTCTGGGCATCTTTGAAATACCTATACAAACTTGTTCCTACATAGTAACTTGCAACTTTGAATGAGAATGTGCTTGCTTACAGAAACGTGATATATGTTTTGAATGCACGAATTGGGAATCTTTGTCAAAACTCTGTTAGGAATTATGTGATCCTTACTAGCTGGAAGTAAGGGAGATGGGGCTTGAAGTTATTTCTATGAGTTGTACACATACCAAGTTTAGCTCAGTTCTGGGCATCTTTGAAATACCTATACAAAACTTGTTCCTACATAATAACTTGCAACTTTGAATGAGAATGTGCTTGCTTACACCAACGTGCTATATGTTCTGAATGCCCGAATTGGGAATGTGTGCCAAAATTTTGTTAGGAATTATGTGATTCTTACTAGCTGAAAGTAAGGGAGATGGGGCATGAAGTTATTTCTAGGAGTTTGAAACATACCAAATTTAGCTCAGTTCTGGTCATCTTTGAAATACCTATACAAACTTGTTCCTACATAATAACTTGCAACTTTGAATGAGAATGTGCTTGCTTACAGCAACGTGCTATATGTTCTGAATGCCCGAATTGGAAATCTGTGTCAAAACTTTGTTAGGAATTATGTGATCCTTACTAGCTGGAGTAAGGGAGATGGGGCATGAAGTTATTTCTAGGAGTTGGAGACATACAACTTTTAGCTCAGTTCTGGGCATATTTGAAATACCTATACAAACTTGTTCCTACATAGTAACTTGCAACTTTCAATGAGAATGTGCTTGCTTACAGCAACGTGCTATATGTACTGAATGCCCGAATTGGGAATCTGTGTCAAAACATTGTTAGGAATTTGTGATCCTTACTAGCTGGATGTAAGGGAGATGGGGCATGAAGTTATTTCTAGGAGTTGGAAACATACCAAGTTTAGCTCAGTTCTGGGCATCTTTGAAATACCTATACAAACTTGTTCCTACATAGTAACTGGCAACTTTGAATGAGAATGTGCTTGCTTACAGCAACGTGCTATATGTTCGGAATGCCCGAATTGGGAATCTGTGTCAAAACTTTGTTAGAAATTATGTGATCCTTACTTGCAGGAAGTAAGGGAGATGGGGCTTGAAGTTATTTGTAGGAGTTGGAGACATACAATGTTTAGCTCAGTTCTGGGCATCTTTGAAATACCTATACAAACTTGTTCCTACATAGTAACTTGCAACTTTGAATGAGAATGTGCTTGCTTACAGCAACGTGCTATAAGTTCTGAACGCCCGAATTGGGAATCTGTGTCAAAACTTTGTTAGTAATTATGTGATCCTAACTAGCTGGAGTAAGGGAGATGGGGCATGAGGTTATTTCTAGGAGTTGGAGACATACAACGTTTGGCTCAGTTCTGGGCATCTTAGAAATAACTATACAAACTTGTTCCTACATAGTAACTTGCAACTTTGAATGAGAATGTGCTTGCTTACAGCAACGTGCTATATGTTCTGAATGCCCGAATTGGGAATCTGTGTCAAAACTTTGTTAGGAATTATGTGATCCTTACTAGCTGGAAGTAAGGGAGATGGGGCATGAAGTTATTTCTAGGAGTTGTACACATACCAAGTTTAGCTCAGTTCTGGGCATCTTTGAAATACCTATACAAAACTTGTTCCTACATAATAACTTGCAACTTTGAATGAGAATGTGCTTGCTTACAGCAACGTGCTATATGATCTGAATGCCCGAATTGGGAATCTGTGTCAAAACTTTGTTAGGAATTATGTGATCCTTACTAGCTGTAGTAAGGGAGATGGGGCATGAAGTTATTTCTAGTTGTTGGAGACATACTAAGTTTAGCTCAGTTCTGGGCATCTTTGAAATACCTATACAAACTTGTTCCTACATAGTAACTTGCAACTTTCAATGAGAATGTGCTTGCTTACAGCAACGTGCTATATGTACTGAATTCCCGAATTGGGAATCTGTGTCAAAACTTTGTTAGGAATTATGTGATCCTTACTAGCTGGAAGTAAGGGAGATGGGGCATGAAGTTATTTCTAGGAGTTTCAAACATACCAAATTTAGCTCAGTTCTGGGCATCTTTGAAATACAAATACAAACTTGTTCCTACATAATAACTTGCAACTTTGAATGAGAATGTGCTTGCTTACAGCAACGGGCTACATGTTCTGAATGCCCGAATTGGGAATCTGTGTCAAAACTTTGTTAGAAATTATGTGATCCTTACTAGCTGGAAGTAAGGGAGATGGGGCATGAAGTTATTTCTAGGAGTTGGAGACATACAACTTTTAGCTCAGTTCTGGGCATCTTTGAAAAACCTATACAAACTTGTTCCTACATAGTAACTTGCAACTTTGAATGAGAATGTGCTTGCTTACAGCAACGTGCTATATGTTATGAATGCCCGATTGGGAATCTGTGTCAAAACTTTGTTAGGAATTATGTGATCCTTACTAGCTGGAAGTAAGGGAGATGGGGCATGAAGTTATTTCTAGGAGTTGGAGACATACCTACTTTATCTCAGTTCTTTGCGTCTTTGAAATAGCTATACAAACTTGTTCCTACATAGTAGCTTGCTACTTGGAATGAGAAAGTGCTTGCCTAAAGCAACGTGCTATACGTTCTGAATGCCCGAATTGGGAATCTGTGTCAAAACTTTGTTAAGAATTATGTGATCCTTACTAGCTGGAAGTAAGGGAGATGGGGCATGAAGCTATTTCTAGGAGTTGGAGACATACGATATTTAGCTCAGTTCTGGGCATCTTTGAAAGTCCTATACAATCTTGTTCCTACATAGTAACTTGCAACTCTGAATGAGAATGTGCTTGCTTACAGCAACGTGCTATATGTTCTGAATGCCCGAATTGGGAATCTGTTTCAAAACTTTGTTAGGAATTATGTGATGCTTACTAGCTGGAAGTTAGGGAGATGGGGCATGAAGTTATTTCTAGGAGTTGGAGACATACAACGTTTAGCTCAGTTCTGGGCATCTTTGAAATACCTATACAAACTTGTTCCTACATAGTAACTTGCAACTTTGAATGAGAATGTGCTTGCTTACAGCAACGTGCTATATGTTCTGAATGCCCGAATTGGGAATCTGTGTCAAAACTTTGTCAGGAACTATGTGATCCTTACTAGCTGGAAGTAAGGGAGATGGGGCATGAAGTTATTTCTAGGAGTTGGAGAGATAACAAGTTTAGCTCAGTTCTGGGCATCTTTGAAATACCTATACAAACTTGTTCCTACATAGTAACTTGCAACTTTGAATGAGAATGTGCTTGCTTACAGCAACGTGCTATACGTTCTGAATGCCCGAATTGGGAATCTGTGTCAAAACTTTGTTAGGAATTATGTGATCCTTACTAGCTGGAAGTAAGGGAGTTGGGACATGAAGTTATTTCTAGGAGTTGGACACATACCATGTTTAGCACAGTTCTGGGCATCTTTGAAATACCTATACAAACTTGTTCCTACACAGTAACTTGCAACTTTGAATGAGAATGTGCTTGCTTACAGCAAAGTGCTATATGTTCTGAATGCCCGAATAGGGAATCTGTGTCAAAACCTTTTTAGGAATTATGTAATCCTTACTAGGTGGAAGTAAGGGAGATGGGGCATGAAGTTATTTCTAGGAGTTGGAGACATACCCACTTTAGCTCAGTTCTGGGCATCTTTGAAAGTCCTATACAAACTTGTTCCTACATAGTAACTTGCAACTTTGAATGAGAATGTGCTTGCTTACAGCAACGTGCTATATGTTCTGAATGCCCGAATTGGGAATCTGTGTCAAAACTTTGTTAGAAATTATGTGATCCTTACTAGCTGGAAGTAAGGGAGATGGGGCATGAAGTTATTTCTAGGAGTTGGAGACATACCAAGTTTAGCTCAGTTCTGGGCATCTTTGAAATACCTATACAAACTTGTTCTTACATAGTAACTTGCAACTTTGAATGAGAATGTGCTTGCTTACAGCAACGTGCTATATGTTCTGAATGCCCGAATTGGGAATCTGTGTCAAAACTTTGTTAGGAATTATGTGATCCTTACTAGCTGGAAGTAAGGGAGATGGGGCATGATGTTATTTCTAGGAGTTGGAGACATACCAAGTTTAGCTCAGTTCTGGGCTTCTTTGAAATACCTATACAAACTTGTTCCTACATAGTAACTTGCAACTTTGAATGAGAATGTGCTTGCTTACAGCAACGTGCTATATGTTCTGAATGCCCGAATTGGGAATCTGTGTCAAAATTTGTTAGGAAATATGTGATCCTTACTAGCTGGAAGTAAGGGAGATGGGGCATGAAGTTATTTCTAGGAGTTGGAGACATACCAAGTTTAGCTCAGTTCTGGGCATCTTTGAAATACCTATAAAAACTTGTTCCTACATAGTAATTTGCAACTTTGAATGAGAATGTGCTTGCTTACAGCAACGTGCTATATGTTCTGAATGCCCGAATTGGGAATCTGTGTCAAAACTTTGTTAGGAATTATGTGATCCTTACTAGCTGGAAGTAAGGAAGATGGGGCATGAAGTTATTTCTAGGAGTTGGCGACATACCAAGTTTAGCTCAGTTCTGGGCATCTTTGAAATACCTATACAAACTTGTTCCTACATAGTAACTTGCAACTTTGAATGAGAATGTGCTTGCTTACAGCAACGTGCTACATGTTCTGAATGCCCGAATTGGGAATCTGTGTCAAAACTTTGTTAGGAATTATGTGACCCTTACTAGCTGGAAGTAATGGAGATGGGGCATGAAGTTATTTCTAGGAGTTGGAGACATACCCACTTTAGCTCAGTACTGGGCATCTTTGAAATACCTATACAAACTTGTTCCTACATAGTAACTTGCAACTTTGAATGAGAATGTGCTTGCTTACAGCAACGTGCTATATGTTCTGAATGCCCGAATTGGGAATCTGTGTCAAAACTTTGTTAGGAATTATGTGATCCTTACTAGCTGGAAGTAAGGGAGATGGGGCATGAAGTTATTTCTAGGAGTTGGAGACATACCAAGTTTAGCTCAGTTCTGGGCTTCTTTGAAATACCTATACAAACTTGTTCCTACATAGTAACGTGCAACTTTGAATGAGAATGTGCTTGCTTACAGCAACGTGCTATATGTTCTGAATGCCCGAATTGGGAATCTGTGTCAAAATTTTTTGAGGAATAATGTGATCCTTACTAGCTGGAAGTAAGGGAGTTGGGGCATGTAGTTATTTTTAGGAGTTGGACACATACCAAGTTTAGCACAGTTCTGGGCATCTTTGAAATACCTATACAAACTTGTTCCTACATAGTAACTTGCAACTTTGAATGAGAATGTGCTTGCTTACAGCAACGTGCTATATGTTCTGAATGCCCGATTTGGGAATCTGTGTCAAATCTTTGTTAGGAATTATGTGATCCTTACTAGCTGGAAGTAAGGGAGATGGAGCATGAAGTTATTTCTAGGAGTTGGAAACATACCAAGTTTAGCTCAGTTCTGGGCATCTTTGAAATACCTATACAATCTTGTTCCTACATAGTAACTTGCAACTTTGAATGAGAATGTGCTTGCTTACAGCAACGTGCTACATGTTCTGAATGCCCGAATTGGGAATCTGTGTCAAAACTTTGTTAGGAATTATGTGACCCTTACTAGCTGGAAGTAATGGAGATGGGGCATGAAGTTATTTCTAGGAGTTCGAGACATACCCACTTTAGCTCAAGTACTGAGCATCTTTGAAATACCTATACAAACTTGTTCCTACATAGTAACTTGCAACTTTGAATGAGAATGCACTTGCTTACAGCAACGTGCTATATGTTCTGAATGCCCGAATTGGGAATCTGTGTCAAAACTTTGTTAGGAATAATGTGATCCTTACTAGCTGGAAGTAAGGGAGTTGGGGCATGAAGTTATTTCTAGGAGTTGGACACATACCAAGTTTAGCACAGTTCTGGGCATCTTTGAAATACCTATACAAACTTTTTCCTACATAATAACTTGCAACTTTGAATGAGAATGTGCTTGCTTACAGCAACGTGCTACATGTTCTGAATGCCTGAATTGGGAATCTGTGTCAAAACTTTGTTAGGAATTATGTGACCCTTACTAGCTGGAAGTAAGGGAGATGGGGCATGAAGTTATTTCTAGGAGTTGGAGACATACCCACTTTAGCTCAGTACTGGGCATCTTTGAAATACCTATACAAACTTGTTCCTACATAGTAACTTGCAACTTTGAATGAGAATGTGCTTGCTTACAGCAACGTGCTTTATGTTCTGAATGCCCGAAAGGGAATCTGTGTCAAAACTTTGTTAGGAATTATGTGATCCTTACTAGCTGGAAGTAAGGGAGATGGGGCATGAAGTTATTTCTAGGAGTTGGAGACATACCAAGTTTAGCTCAGTTCTGGGCATCTTTGAAATACCTATACAAACTTGTTCCTACATAGTAACTTGCAACTTTGAATGAGAATGTGCTTGCTTACAGCAACGTGCTATATGTTCTGAATGCCCGAATTGGGAATCTGTGTCAAATCTTTGTTAGGAATTATGTGATCCTTACTAGCTGGAAGTAAGGGAGATGGGGCATGAAGTTATTTCTAGGAGTTGGAGACATACCAAGTTTAGCTCAGTTCTGGGCATCTTTGAAATACCTATACAAACTTGTTCCTACATAGTAACTTGCAACTTTGAATGAGAATGTGCTTGCTTACAGCAAAGTGCTACATGTTCTGAATGCCCCAATTGGGAATCTGTGTCAAAACTTTGTTAGGAATTATGTGACCCTTACTAGCTGGAAGTAAGGGAGATGGGGCATGAAGTTATTTCTAGGAGTTGGGGACATACCCACTTTAGCTCAGTACTGGGCATCTTTGAAATACCTATACAAACTTGTTCCTACATAGTAACTTGCAACTTTGAATGAGAATGTGCTTGCTTACACCAACGTGCTTTATGTTCTGAATGCCCGAATTGGGAATCTGTGTCAAAACTTTGTTAGGAATTATGTGATCCTTACTAGCTGGAAGTAAGGGAGATGGGGCATGAAGTTATTTCTAGGAGTTGGAGACATACCAAGTTTAGCTCAGTTCTGGGCATCTTTGAAATACCTATACAAACTTGTTCCTACATAGTAACTTGCAACTTTGAATGAGAATGTGCTTGCTTACAGCAACGTGCTATATGTTCTGAATGCCCGAATTGGGAATCTGTGTCAAATCTTTGTTAGGAATTATGTGATCCTTACTAGCTGGAAGTAAGGGAGATGGGGCATGAAGTTATTTCTAGGAGTTGGAGACATACCAAGTTTAGCTCAGTTCTGGGCATCTTTGAAATACCTATACAAACTTGTTCCTACATAGTAACTTGCAACTTTGAATGAGAATGTGCTTGCTTACAGCAACGTGCTACATGTTCTGAATGCCCCAATTGGGAATCTGTGTCAAAACTTTGTTAGGAATTATGTGACCCTTGCTAGCTGGAAGTAAGGGAGATGGGGCATGAAGTTATTTCTAGGAGTTGGAGACATACCCACTTTAGCTCAGTACTGGGCATCTTTGAAATACCTATACAAACTTGTTCCTACATAGTAACTTGCAACTTTGAATGAGAATGTGCTTGCTTACAGCAACGTGCTCTATGTTCTGAATGCCCGAATTGGGAATCTGTGTCAAATCTTTGTTAGGAATTATGTGATCCTTACTAGCTGGAAGTAATGGAGATGGGGCATGAAGTTATTTCTAGGAGTTGGCGACATACCAAGTTTAGCTCAGTTCTGGGCATCTTTGAAATACCTATACAAACTAGTTCCTACATAGTAACTTGCAACTTTGAATGAGAATGTGCTTGCTTACAGCAACGTGCTATATGTTCTGAATGCCCGAATTGGGAATCTGTGTCAAAATTTTGTTAGGAATTATGTGATCCTTACTAGCTGGAAGTAAGGGAGTTGGGGCATGAAGTTATTTCTAGGAGTTGGACACATACCAAGTTTAGCACAGTTCTGGGCATCTTTGAAATACCTATACAAACTTGTTCCTACATAGTAACTTGCAACTTTGAATGAGAATGTGCTTGCTTACAGCAATGTGCTATATGTTCTGAGTGCCCGAATTCGGAATCTGTGTCAAATCTTTGTTAGGAATTATGTGATCCTTACTAGCTGGAAGTAAGGGAGATGGGGCATGAAGTTATTTCTAGGAGTTGAAGACATACCAAGTTTAGCTCAGTACTGGGCATCTTTGAAATACCTATACAAACTTGTTCCTACATAGTAACTTGCAACTTTGAATGAGAATGTGCTTGCTTACAGCAACGTGCTATATATTCTGAATGCCCGAATTGGGAATCTGTGTCAAAACTTTGTTAGGAATTATGTGATCCTTACTAGCTGGAAGAAAGGGAGATGGGGCATGAAGTTATTTCTAGGAGTTGGAGACATACCAAGTTTAGCTCAGTTCTGGGCATCTTTGAAATACCTATACAAACTTGTTCCTACATAGTAACTTGCAAATTTGAATGAGAATGTGCTAGCTTACAGCAACGTGCTATATGTTCTGAATTCCCGAATTGGGAATCTGTGTCAAAACTTTGTTAGGAATTATGTGATCCTTACTAGCTGGAAGTAAGGGAGATGGGGCATGAAGTTATTTCTAGGAGTTGGAGACATACCCACTTTAGCTCAGTTCTGGGCATCTTTGAAATACCTATACAAACTTGTTCCTACATAGTAACTTGCAACTTTGAATGAGAATGTGCTTGCTTACAGCAACGTGCTACATGTTCTGAATGCCCGAATTGGGAATCTGTGTCAAAACTTTGTTAGGAATAATGTGATCCTTACTAGCTGGAAGTAAGGGAGTTGGGGCATGAAGTTATTTCTAGGTGTTGGACACATACCAAGTTTAGCACAGTTCAGGGCATCTTTGAAATAAGTATACAAACTTGTTCCTACATAGTAACTTGCAACTTTGAATGAGAATGTGCTTGCTTACAGCAACGTGCTATATGTTCTGAATGCCCGAATTGGGAATCTGTGTCAAATCTTTGTTAGGAAATATGTGATCCTTACTAGCTGGAAGTAAGGGAGATGGGGCATGAAGTTATTTCTAGGAGTTGGAGACATACCAAGTTTAGCTCAGTTCTGGGCATCATTGAAATACCTATACAAAATTGTTCCTACATAGTAACTTGCAACTTTGAATGAGAATGTGCTTGCTTACAGCAACGTGCTATATGTTCTGAATGCCCGAATTGGGAATCTGTGTCAAAACATTGTTAGGAATTATGTGATCCTTACTAGCTGGAAGTAAGGGAGATGGGGCATGAAGTTATTTCTAGGAGTTGGAGACATACCAAGTTTAGCTCAGTTCTGGGCATCTTTGAAATACCTATACAAACTTGTTCCTACATAGTAACTTGCAACTTTGAATGAGAATGTGCTTGCTTACAGCAACGTGCTACATGTTCTGAATGCCCGAATTGGGAATCTGTGTCAAAACTTTGTTAGGAATTATGTGACCCTTACTAGCTGGAAGTAAGGGAGATGGGGCATGAAGTTATTTCTAGGAGTTGGAGACATACCCACTTTAGCTCAGTACTGGGCATCTTTGAAATACCTATACAAACTTGTTCCTACATAGTAACTTGCAACTTTGAATGAGAATGTGCTTGCTTACAGCAACGTGCTATATGTTCTGAATGCCCGAATTGGGAATCTGTGTCAAAACTTTGTTAGGAATTATGTGATCCTTACTAGCTGGAAGTAATGGAGATGGGGCATGAAGTTATTTCTAGGAGTTGGAGACATACCAAGTTTAGCTTACTTCTGGGCATCTTTGAAATACCTATACAAACTTGTTCCTACATAGTAACTTGCAACTTTGAATGAGAATGTGCTTGCTTACAGCAACGTGCTATATGTTCTGAATGCCCGAATTGGGAATCTGTGTCAAAATTTTGTTAGGAATTATGTGATCCTTACTAGCTGGAAGTAAGGAAGTTGGGGCATGAAGTTATTTCTAGGAGTTGGACACATACCAAGTTTAGCACAGTTCTGGGCATCTTTGAAATACCTATACAAACTTGTTCCTACATAGTAACTTGCAATTTTGAATGAGAATGTGCTTGCTTACAGCAACGTGCTATATGTTCTGAATGCCCGAATTGGGAATCTGTGTCAAATCTTTGTTAGGAATTATGTGATCCTTACTAGCTGGAAGTAAGGGAGATGGGGCATGAAGTTATTTCTAGGAGTTGGAGACATACCAAGTTTAGCTCAGTTCTGGGCATCTTTGAAATACCTATACAAACTTGTTCCTACATAGTAACTTGCAACTTTGAATGAGAATGTGCTTGCTTACAGCAACGTGCTACATGTTCTGAATGCCCGAATTGGGAATCTGTGTCAAATCTTTGCTAGGAATTATGTGATCCTTACTAGCTGGAAGTAAGGGAGATGGGGCATGAAGTTATTTCTAGGAGTTGGAGACATACCAAGTTTAGCACAGTTCTGGGCATCTTTGAAATACCTATACAAACTTGTTCCTACATAGTAACTTGCAACTTTGAATGAGAATGTGCTTGCTTACAGCAACGTGCTATATGTTCTGAATGCCCGAATTGGGAATCTGTGTCAAAACTTTTTTAGGAATTTGGTGATCCTTACTAGCTGGAAGTAAGGGAGATGGGGCATGAAGTTATTTCTAGGAGTTGGAGACATACCAAGTTTAGCTCAGTTCTGGGCATCTTTGAAATACCTATACAAACTTGTTCCTACATAGTAACTTGCAACTTTGAATGAGAATGTGCTTGCTTACAGCAACGTGCTCTATGTTCTGAATGCCCGAATTGGGAATCTGTGTCAAAACTTTGTTAGGAATTATGTGATCCTTACTACCTGTAAGTAAGGGAGTTGGGGCATGAAGTTATTTCTAGGAGTTGGACACATACCAAGTTTAGCACAGTTCTGGGCATCTTTGAAATACCTATACAAACTTGTTCCTACATAGTAACTTGCAACTTTGAATGAGAATGTGCTTGCTTACAGCAACGTGCTATATGTTCTGAATGCCCGAATTGGGAATCTGTGTCAAAACTTTGTTAGGAATTATGTGATCCTTACTAGCTGGAAGTAAGGGAGATGGGGCATGAAGTTATTTCTAGGAGTTGGAGACATACCAAGTTTAGCTCACTTCTGGGCATCTTTGAAATACCTATACAAACTTGTTCCTACATAGGAACTTGCAACTTTGAATGAGAATGTGCTTGCTTACAGCAACGTGCTATATGTTCTGAATGCCCGAATTGGGAATCTGTGTCAAATCTTTGTTAGGAATTATGTGATCCTTACTAGCTGGAAGTAAGGGAGATGGGGCATGAAGTTATTTCTAGGAGTTGGAGACATACCAAGTTTAGCTCAGTTCTGGGCATCTTTGAAATACCTATAGAAACTTGTTCCTACATAGTAACTTGCAACTTTGAATGAAAATGTGCTTGCTTACAGCAACGTGCTATATGTTCTGAATGCCCGAATTGGGAATCTGTGTCAAACTTTGTTAGGAATTATGTGATCCTTACTAGCTGGAAGTAAGGGAGATGGGGCATGAAGTTATTTCTAGGAGTTGGAGACCTACAACGTTTAGCTCAGTTCTGGGCATCTTTGAAATACCTATGCAAACTTGTTCCTACATAGTAACTTGCAACTTTGAATGAGAATGTGCTTGCTTACAGACACGTGCTACATGTTCTGAATGCCCGAATTGGGAATCTGTGTCAAAACTTTGTTAGGAATAATGTGATCCTTACAAGCTGGCAGTAAGGGAGTTGGGGCATGAAGTTATTTCTAGGAGTTGGACACATACCAAGTTTAGCACAGTTCTGGGCATCTTTGAAATACCTATACAAACTTGTTCCTACATAGTAACTTGCAACTTTGAATGAGAATGTGCTTGCTTACAGCAACGTGCTATATGTTCTGAATGCCCGAATTGGGAATTTGTGTCAAATCTTTGTTAGGAATTATGTGATCCTTACTAGCTGGAAGTAAGGGAGATGCGGCATGAAGTTATTTCTAGGAGTTGGAGACATACCAAGTTTAGCTCAGTTCTGGGCATCTTTGAAATACCTATACAAACTTGTTCCTACATAGTAACTTGCAACTTTGAATGAGAATGTGCTTGCTTACAGCAACGTGCTATATGTTCTGAATGCCCGAATTGGGAATCTGTGTCAAAACTTTGTTAGGAATTATGTGATCCTTACTAGCTGGAAGTAAGGGAGATGGGGCATGAAGTTATTTCTAGGAGTTGGCGACATACCAAGTTTAGCTCACTTCTGGGCATCTTTGAAATACCTATACAAACTTGTTCCTACATAGTAACTTGCAACTTTGAATGAGAATGTGCTTGCTTACAGCAACGTGCTACATGTTCTGAATGCCCCGAATTTGGAATCTGTGTCAAAACTTTGTTAGGAATTATGTGACACTAACTAGCTGGAAGTAAGGGAGATGGGGCATGAAGTTATTTCTAGGATTTGGAGACATACCCACTTTAGCTCAGTTCTGGGCATCTTTGAAATACCTATACAAACTTGTTCCTACATAGTAACTTGCAACTTTGAATGAGAATGTGCTTGCTTACAGCAACGTGCTATATGTTCTGAATGCCCGAATTGGGAATCTGTGTCAAAACTTTGTTAGGAATAATGTGATCCTTACTAGCTGGAAGTAAGGGAGTTGGGGCATGAAGTTATTTCTAGGAGTTGGACACATACCAAGTTTAGCACAGTTCAGGGCATCTTTGAAATACCTATACAAACTTGTTCCTACATAGTAACATGCAACTTTGAATGAGAATGTGCTTGCTTACAGCAACGTGCTATATGTTCGGAATGCCCGAATTGGGAATCTGTGTCAAATCTTTGTTAGGAATTATGTAATCCTTACTAGCTGGAAGTAAGGGAGATGGGGCATGAAGTTATTTCTAGGAGTTGGAGACATACCAAGTTTAGCTCAGTTCTGGGCATCTTTGAAATACCTATACAAACTTGTTCCTACATAGTAACTTGCAACTTTGAATGAGAATGTGCTTGCTTACAGCAACGTGCTATATGTTCTGAATGCCCGAATTGGGAATCTGTGTCAAAACTTTGTTAGGAATTATGTGATCCTTACTAGCTGGAAGTAAGGGAGATGGGGCATGAAGTTATTTCTAGGAGTTGGAGACATACCAAGTTTAGCTCAGTTCTGGGCATCTTTGAAATACCTATACAAACTTGTTCCTACATAGTAACTTGCAAATTTGAATGAGAATGTGCTTGCTTACAGCAACGTGCTACATGTTCTTAATGCCCGAATTGGGAATCTGTGTCAAAACTTTGTTAGGAATTATGTGACCCTTACTAGCTGGAAGTAATGGAGATGGGGCATGAAGTTATTTCTAGGAGTTGGAGACATACCCACTTTAGCTCAGTACTGGGCATCTTTGAAATACCTATGCAAACTTGTTCCTACATAGTAACTTGCAACTTTGAATGAGAATGTGCTTGCTTACAGCAACGTGCTATATGTTCTGAATGCCCGAATTGGGAATCTGTGTCAAAACTTTGTTAGGAATTATGTGATCCTTACTAGCTGGAAGTAATGGAGATGGGGCATGAAGTTATTTCTAGGAGTTGGAGACATACCAAGTTTAGCTCACTTCTGGGCATCTTTGAAATACCTATACAAACTTGTTCCTACATAGTAACTTGCAACTTTGAATGAGAATGTGCTTGCTTACAGCAACGTGCTATATGTTCTGAATGCCCGAATTGGGAATCTGTGTCAAAATTTTGTTAGGAATTATGTGATCCTTACTAGCTGGAAGTAAGGAAGTTGGGGCATGAAGTTATTTCTAGGAGTTGGACACATACCAAGTTTAGCACAGTTCTGGGCATCTTTGAAATACCTATACAAACTTGTTCCTACATAGTAACTTGCAATTTTGAATGAGAATGTGCTTGCTTACAGCAACGTGCTATATGTTCTGAATGCCCGAATTGGGAATCTGTGTCAAATCTTTGTTAGGAATTATGTGATCCTTACTAGCTGGAAGTAAGGGAGATGGGGCATGAAGTTATTTCTAGGAGTTGGAGACATACCAAGTTTAGCTCAGTTCTGGGCATCTTTGAAATACCTATACAAACTTGTTCCTACATAGTAACTTGCAACTTTGAATGAGAATGTGCTTGCTTACAGCAACGTGCTACATGTTCTGAATGCCCGAATTGGGAATCTGTGTCAAATCTTTGCTAGGAATTATGTGATCCTTACTAGCTGGAAGTAAGGGAGATGGGGCATGATGTTATTTCTAGGAGTTGGAGACATACCAAGTTTAGCACAGTTCTGGGCATCTTTGAAATACCTATACAAACTTGTTCCTACATAGTAACTTGCAACTTTGAATGAGAATGTGCTTGCTTACAGCAACGTGCTATATGTTCTGAATGCCCGAATTGGGAATCTGTGTCAAAACTTTGTTAGGAATTAGGTGATCCTTACTAGCTGGAAGTAAGGGAGATGGGGCATGAAGTTATTTCTAGGAGTTGGAGACATACCAAGTTTAGCTCAGTTCTGGGCATCTTTGAAATACCTATACAAACTTGTTCCTACATAGTAACTTGCAAATTTGAATGAGAATGTGCTTGCTTACAGCAACGTGCTCTATGTTCTGAATGCCCGAATTGGGAATCTGTGTCAAAACTTTGTTAGGAATTATGTGATCCTTAATACTGTAAGTAAGGGAGTTGGGGCATGATGTTATTTCTAGGAGTTGGACACATACCAAGTTTAGCACAGTTCTGGGCATCTTTGAAATACCTATACAAACTTGTTCCTACATAGTAACTTGCAACTTTGAATGAGAATGTGCTTGCTTACAGCAACGTGCTATATGTTCTGAATGCCCGAATTGGGAATCTGTGTCAAAACATTGTTAGGAATTATGTGATCCTTACTAGCTGGAAGTAAGGGAGATGGGGCATGAAGTTATTTCTAGGAGTTGGAGATATACCAAGTTTAGCTCACTTCTGGGCATCTTTGAAATACCTATACAAACTTGTTCCTACATAGGAACTTGCAACTTTGAATGAGAATGTGCTTGCTTACAGCAACGTGCTATATGTTCTGAATGCCCGAGTTGGGAATCTGTGTCAAATCTTTGTTAGGAATTATGTGATCCTTACCAGCTGGAAGTAAGGGAGATGGGGCATGAAGTTATTTCTAGGAGTTGGAGACATACCAAGTTTAGCTCAGTTCTGGGCATCTTTGAAATACCTATACAAACTTGTTCCTACATAGTAACTTGCAACTTTGAATGAAAATGTGCTTGCTTACAGCAACGTGCTATATGTTCTGAATGCCCGAATTGGGAATCTGTGTCAAAACTTTGTTAGGAATTATGTGACCCTTACTACCTGGAAGTACTGGAGATGGGGCATGAAGTTATTTCTAGGAGTTGGAGACATACAACGTTTAGCTCAGTTCTGGGCATCTTTGAAATACCTATACAAACTTGTTCCTACATAGTAACTTGCAACTTTGAATGAGAATGTGCTTGCTTACAGACACGTGCTACATGTTCTGAATGCCCGAATTGGGAATCTGTGTCAAAACTTTGTTAGGAATAATGTGATCCTTACTAGCTGGAAGTAAGGGAGTTGCGGCATGAAGTTATTTCTAGGAGTTGGACACATACCAAGTTTAGCACAGTTCTGGGCATCTTTGAAATACCTATACAAACTTGTTCCTACATAGTAACTTGCAACTTTGAATGAGAATGTGCTTACTTACAGCAACGTGCTATATGTTCTGAATGCCCGAATTGGGAATTTGTGTCAAATCTTTGTTAGGAATTATGTGATCCTTACTAGCTGGAAGTAAGGGAGATGCGGCATGAAGTTATTTCTAGGAGTTGGAGACATACCAAGTTTAGCTCAGTTCTGGGCATCTTTGAAATACCTATACAAACTTGTTCCTACATAGTAACTTGCAACTTTGAATGAGAATGTGCTTGCTTACAGCAACGTGCTATATGTTCTGAATGCCCGAATTGGGAATCTGTGTCAAAACTTTGTTAGGAATTATGTGATCCTTACTAGCTGGAAGTAAGGGAGATGGGGCATGAAGTTATTTCTAGGAGTTGGAGACATACCAAGTTTAGCTCAGTTCTGGGCATCTTTGAAATACCTATACAAACTTGTTCCTACATAGTAACTTGCAACTTTGAATGAGAATGTGCTTGCTTACAGCAACGTGCTATATGTTCTGAATGCCCGAATTGGGAATCTGTGTCAAAACTTTGTTAGGAATTATGTGATCCTTACTAGCTGGAAGTAAGGGAGATGGGGCATGAAGTTATTTCTAGGAGTTGGAGACATACCCACTTTAGCTCAGTTCTGGGCATCTTTGAAATACCTATACAAACTTGTTCCTACATAGGAACTTGCAACTTTGAATGAGAATGTGCTTGCTTACAGCAACGTGCTATATGTTCTGAATGCCCGAATTGGGAATCTTTGTCAAAACTTTGTTAGGAATAATGTGATCCTTACTAGCTGGAAGTAAGGGAGTTGGGGCATGAAGTTATTTCTAGGAGTTTGACACATACCAAGTTTAGCACAGTTCAGGGCATCTTTGAAATACCTATACAAACTTGTTCCTACATAGTAACTTGCAACTTTGAATGAGAATGTGCTTGCTTACAGCAACGTGCTATATGTTCGCAATGCCCGAATTGGGAATCTGTGTCAAATCTTTGTTAGGAATTATGTGATCCTTACTAGCTGGAAGTAAGGGAGATGGGGCATGAAGTTATTTCTAGGAGTTGGAGACATACCAAGTTTAGCTCAGTTCTGGGCATCTTTGAAATACCTATACAAACTTGTTCCTACATAGTAACTTGCAACTTTGAATGAGAATGTGCTTGCTTACAGCAACGTGCTATATGTTCTGAATGCCCGAATTGGGAATCTGTGTCAAAACTTTGTTAGGAATTATGTGATCCTTACTAGCTGGAAGTAAGGGAGATGGGGCATGAAGTTATTTCTAGGAGTTGGAGACATACCAAGTTTAGCTCAGTTCTGGGCATCTTTGAAATACCTATACAAACTTGTTCCTACATAGTAACTTGCAACTTTGAATGAGAATGTGCTTGCTTACAGCAACGTGCTACATGTTCTGAATGCCCGAATTGGGAATCTGTGTCAAAACTTTGTTAGGAATTATGTGACACTTACTAGATGGAAGTAAGGGAGATGGGGCATGAAGTTATTTCTAGGAGTTGGAGACATACCCACTTTAGCTCAGTTCTGGGCATCTTTGAAATACCTATACAAACTTGTTCCTACATAGTAACTTGCAACTTTGAATGAGAATGTGCTTGCTTACAGCAACGTGCTATATGTTCTGAATGCCCGAATTGGGAATCTGTGTCAAAACTTTGTTAGGAATAATGTGATCCTTACTAGCTGGAAGTAAGGGAGTTGGGGCATGAAGTTATTTCTAGGAGTTGGACACATACCAAGTTTAGCACAGTTCAGGGCATCTTTGAAATACCTATACAAACTTGTTCCTACATAGTAACATGCAACTTTGAATGAGAATGTGCTTGCTTACAGCAACGTGCTATACGTTCGGAATGCCCGAATTGGGAATCTGTGTCAAATCTTTGTTAGGAATTATGAGATCCTTACTAGCTGGTAGTAAGGGAGATGGGGCATGAAGTTTTGTCTAGGAGTTGGAGACATACCCACTTTAGCTCAGTTCTGGGCATCTTTGAAATTCCCTTACAAACTTGTTCCTACATAGTAACTTGCAACTTTGAATGAGAATGTGCTTGCTTACAGCAACGTGCTATATGTTCGGAATGCCCGAATTGGGAATCTGTGTCAAATCTTTGTTAGGAATTATGTGATCCTTACTAGCTGGAAGTAAGGGAGATGGGGCATGAAGTTATTTCTAGGAGTTGGAGACATACCAAGTTTAGCTCACTTCTGGGCATCTTTGAAATACCTATACAAACTTGTCCCTACATAGTAACTTGCAAATTCGAAAGAGAATGTGCTTGCTTACAGCAACGTGCTATATGTTCTGAATGCCCGAATAGGGAATCTGTGTCAAAACGTTGTTAGGAATTATGTGATCCATACTAGCTGTAAGTAAGGGAGTTGGGGCATGAAGTTATTTCTAGGAGTTGGACACATACCAAGTTTAGCACAGTTCTGGGCATCTTTGAAATACCTATACAAACTTGTTCCTACATAGTAACTTGCAACTTTGAATGAGAATGTGCCTGCTTACAGCAACGTGCTATATGTTCTGAATGCCCGAATTGGGAATCTGTGTCAAAACTTTGTTAGGTTTTATGCGATCCTTACTAGCTTGAAGTAAGGGAGATGGGGCATGAAGTTATTTCTAGGAGTTGGAGACATACCAAGTTTAGCTCACTTCTGGGCATCTTTGAAATACCTATACAAACTTGTTCCTACATAGGAACTTGCAACTTTGAATGAGAATGTGCTTGCTTACAGCAACGTGCTATATGTTCTGAATGCCCGAATTGGGAATCTATGTCAAAACTTTGTTAGGAATTATGTGATCCTTACTAGCTGGAAGTAAGGGAGATGGGGCATGAAGTTATTTCTAGGAGTTGGAGACATACAACGTTTAGCTCAGTTCTGGGCATCTTTGAAATACCTATACAAACTTGTTCCTACATAGTAACTTGCAACTTTGAATGAGAATGTGCTTGCTTACAGCAAAGTGCTACATGTTCTGAATGCCCGAATTGGGAATCTGTGTCA
This sequence comes from Diceros bicornis minor, assembly GCF_020826845.1. Classification (NCBI taxonomy): domain Eukaryota; kingdom Metazoa; phylum Chordata; class Mammalia; order Perissodactyla; family Rhinocerotidae; genus Diceros; species Diceros bicornis. The sequence continues at coordinate 1,246,642 of NW_026691729.1, forward strand.
AAACTTTGTTAGGAATTATGTGATCCTTAATAGCTGGAAGTAAGGGAGATGGGGCAAGAAGTTATTTCTAGGAGTTGGAGACATACCAAGTTTAGCTCAGTTCTGGGCATCTTTGAAATACCTATACAAACTTGTTCCTACATAGTAACTTGCAACTTTGAATGAGAATGTGCTTGCTTACAGCAACGTGCTATATGTTCTGAATGCCCGAATTGGGAATCTGTGTCAAAACTTTCTTAGAAATTATGTGATCCTTACTAGCTGGAAGTAAGGGACATGGAGCATGAAGTTATTTCTAGGAGTTGGAGACATACCAAGTTTAGCTCAGTTCTGGGCATCTTTGAAATACCTATACAAACTCGTTCCTACATAGTAACTTGCAACTTTGAATGAGAATGTGCTTGCTTACAGCAACGTGCTACATGTTCTGAATGCCCGAATTGGGAATCTGTGTCAAAACTTTGTTAGGAATTATGTGACACTTACTAGCTGGAAGTAAGGGAGATGGGGCATGAAGTTATTTCTAGGAGTTGGAGATATACCCACTTTAGCTCAGTACTGGGCATCTTTGAAATACCTATACAAACTTGTTCCTACATAGTAACTTGCAACTTTGAATGAGAATGTGCTTGCTTACAGCAACGTGCTATATGTTCTGAATGCCCGAGTTGGGAATCTGTGTCAAACTTTGTTAGGAATTATGTGATCCTTACTAGCTGGAAGTAAGGGAGATGGGGCATGAAGTTATTTCTAGGAATTGGAGACATACCAAGTTTAGCTCAGTTCTGGGCATCTTTGAAATACCTATACAAACTTGTTCCTACATAGTAACTTGCAACTTTGAATGAGAATGTGCTTGCTTACAGCAACGTGCTATATGTTCGCAATGCCCGAATTGGGAATCTGTGTCAAATCTTTGTTAGGAATTATGTGATCCTTACTAGCTGGAAGTAAGGGAGATGGGGCATGAAGTTATTTCTAGGAGTTGGAGACATACCAAGTTTAGCTCAGTTCTGGGCATCTTTGAAATACCTATACAAACTTGTTCCTACATAGTAACTTGCAACTTTGAATGAGAATGTGCTTGCTTACAGCAACGTGCTATATGTTCTGAATGCCCGAATTGGGAATCTGTGTCAAAACTTTGTTAGGAATTATGTGATCCTTACTAGCTGGAAGTAAGGGAGATGGGGCATGAAGTTATTTCTAGGAGTTGGAGACATACCAAGTTTAGCTCAGTTCTGGGCATCTTTGAAATACCTATACAAACTTGTTCCTACATAGTAACTTGCAACTTTGAATGAGAATGTGCTTGCTTACAGCAACGTGCTACATGTTCTGAATGCCCGAATTGGGAATCTGTGTCAAAACTTTGTTAGGAATTATGTGACACTTACTAGATGGAAGTAAGGGAGATGGGGCATGAAGTTATTTCTAGGAGTTGGAGACATACCCACTTTAGCTCAGTTCTGGGCATCTTTGAAATACCTATACAAACTTGTTCCTACATAGTAACTTGCAACTTTGAATGAGAATGTGCTTGCTTACAGCAACGTGCTATATGTTCTGAATGCCCGAATTGGGAATCTGTGTCAAAACTTTGTTAGGAATAATGTGATCCTTACTAGCTGGAAGTAAGGGAGTTGGGGCATGAAGTTATTTCTAGGAGTTGGACACATACCAAGTTTAGCACAGTTCAGGGCATCTTTGAAATACCTATACAAACTTGTTCCTACATAGTAACATGCAACTTTGAATGAGAATGTGCTTGCTTACAGCAACGTGCTATACGTTCGGAATGCCCGAATTGGGAATCTGTGTCAAATCTTTGTTAGGAATTATGAGATCCTTACTAGCTGGAAGTAAGGGAGATGGGGCATGAAGTTTTGTCTAGGAGTTGGAGACATACCCACTTTAGCTCAGTTCTGGGCATCTTTGAAATTCCCTTACAAACTTGTTCCTACATAGTAACTTGCAACTTTGAATGAGAATGTGCTTGCTTACAGCAACGTGCTATATGTTCGGAATGCCCGAATTGGGAATCTGTGTCAAATCTTTGTTAGGAATTATGTGATCCTTACTAGCTGGAAGTAAGGGAGATGGGGCATGAAGTTATTTCTAGGAGTTGGAGACATACCAAGTTTAGCTCACTTCTGGGCATCTTTGAAATACCTATACAAACTTGTCCCTACATAGTAACTTGCAAATTCGAATGAGAATGTGCTTGCTTACAGCAACGTGCTATATGTTCTGAATGCCCGAATAGGGAATCTGTGTCAAAACTTTGTTAGGAATTATGTGATCCATAGTAGCTGTAAGTAAGGGAGTTGGGGCATGAAGTTATTTCTAGGAGTTGGACACATACCAAGTTTAGCACAGTTCTGGGCATCTTTGAAATACCTATACAAACTTGTTCCTACATAGTAACTTGCAACTTTGAATGAGAATGTGCTTGCTTACAGCAACGTGCTATATGTTCTGAATGCCCGAATTGGGAATCTGTGTCAAAACTTTGTTAGGTTTTATGCGATCCTTACTAGCTTGAAGTAAGGGAGATGGGGCATGAAGTTATTTCTAGGAGTTGGAGACATACCAAGTTTAGCTCACTTCTGGGCATCTTTGAAATACCTATACAAACTTGTTCCTACATAGGAACTTGCAACTTTGAATGAGAATGTGCTTGCTTACAGCAACGTGCTATATGTTCTGAATGCCCGAATTGGGAATCTATGTCAAAACTTTGTTAGGAATTATGTGATCCTTACTAGCTGGAAGTAAGGGAGATGGGGCATGAAGTTATTTCTAGGAGTTGGAGACATACAACGTTTAGCTCAGTTCTGGGCATCTTTGAAATACCTATACAAACTTGTTCCTACATAGTAACTTGCAACTTTGAATGAGAATGTGCTTGCTTACAGCAAAGTGCTACATGTTCTGAATGCCCGAATTGGGAATCTGTGTCAAAACTTTGTTAGGAATTATGTGATCCTTAATAGCTGGAAGTAAGGGAGATGGGGCAAGAAGTTATTTCTAGGAGTTGGAGACATACCAAGTTTAGCTCAGTTCTGGGCATCTTTGAAATACCTATACAAACTTGTTCCTACATAGTAACTTGCAACTTTGAATGAGAATGTGCTTGCTTACAGCAACGTGCTATATGTTCTGAATGCCCGAATTGGGAATCTGTGTCAAAACTTTCTTAGAAATTATGTGATCCTTACTAGCTGGAAGTAAGGGACATGGAGCATGAAGTTATTTCTAGGAGTTGGAGACATACCAAGTTTAGCTCAGTTCTGGGCATCTTTGAAATACCTATACAAACTCGTTCCTACATAGTAACTTGCAACTTTGAATGAGAATGTGCTTGCTTACAGCAACGTGCTACATGTTCTGAATGCCCGAATTGGGAATCTGTGTCAAAACTTTGTTAGGAATTATGTGACACTTACTAGCTGGAAGTAAGGGAGATGGGGCATGAAGTTATTTCTAGGAGTTGGAGATATACCCACTTTAGCTCAGTACTGGGCATCTTTGAAATACCTATACAAACTTGTTCCTACATAGTAACTTGCAACTTTGAATGAGAATGTGCTTGCTTACAGCAACGTGCTATATGTTCTGAATGCCCGAGTTGGGAATCTGTGTCAAACTTTGTTAGGAATTATGTGATCCTTACTAGCTGGAAGTAAGGGAGATGGGGCATGAAGTTATTTCTAGGAATTGGAGACATACCAAGTTTAGCTCAGTTCTGGGCATCTTTGAAATACCTATACAAACTTGTTCCTACATAGTAACTTGCAACTTTGAATGAGAATGTGCTTGCTTACAGCAACGTGCTACATGTTCTGAATGCCCGAATTGGGAATCTGTGTCAAAACTTTGTTAGGAATTATGTGACCCTTATTAGCTGGAAGTAATGGAGATGGGGCATGAAGTTATTTCTAGGAGTTGGAGACATACAACGTTTAGCTCAGTTCTGGGCATCTTTGAAATACCTATACAAACTTGTTCCTACATAGTAACTTGCAACTTTGAATGAGAATGTGCTTGCTTACAGCAACGTGCTACATGTTCTGAATGCCCGAATTGGGAATCTGTGTCAAAACTTTGTTAGGAATTATGTGATTCTTACTAGCTGGAAGTAAGGGAGATGGGGCATGAAGTTATTTCTAGGAGTTGGAGACATACAACGTTTAGCTCAGTTCTGGGCATCTTTGAAATACCTATACAAACTTGTTCCTACATAGTAACTTTCAACTTTGAATGAGAATGTGCTTGCTTACAGCAACGTGCTACATGTTCTGAATGCCCGAATTGGGAATCTGTGTCAAAACTTTGTTAGGAATTATGTGATCCTTAATAGCTGGAAGTAAGGGAGATGGGGGAAGAAGTTATTTCTAGGAGTTGGAGACATACCAAGTTTAGCTCAGTTCTGGGCATCTTTGAAATACCTATACAAACTTGTTCCTACATAGTAACTTGCAACTTTGAATGAGAATGTGCTTGCTTACAGCAACGTGCTATATGTTCTGAATGCCCGAATTGGGAATCTGTGTCAAAACTTTGTTAGAAATTATGTGGTCCTTACTAGCTGGAAGTAAGGGACATGGAGCATGAAGTTATTTCTAGGAGTTGGAGACATACCAAGTTTAGCTCAGTTCTGGGCATCTTTGAAATACCTATACAAACTCGTTCCTACATAGTAACTTGCAACTTTGAATAAGAATGTGCTTGCTTACAGCAACGTGCTACATGTTCTGAATGCCCGGATTTGGAATCTGTGTCAAAACTTTGTTAGGAATTATGTGACACTTACTAGCTGGAAGTAAGGGAGATGGGGCATGAAGTTATTTCTAGGAGTTGGAGACATACCCACACTAGCTCAGTACTGGGCATCTTTGAAATACCTATACAAACTTGTTCCTACATAGTAACTTGCAACTTTGAATGAGAATGTGCTTGCTTACAGCAACGCGCTATATGTTCGGAATGCCCGAATTGGGAATCTGTGTCAAATCTTTGTTAGGAATTATGTGATCCTTACTAGCTGGAAGTAAGGGAGATGGGGCATGAAGTTATTTCTAGGAGTTGGAGACATACCAATTTAGCTCAGTTCTGGGCATCTTTGAAATACCTATACAAACTTGTTCCTACATAGTAACTTGCAAATTTGAATGAGAATGTGCTTGCTTACAGCAACGTGCTATATGTTCTGAATGCCCGAATTGGGAATCTGTGTCAAAACTTTGTTAGGAATTATGTGATCCTTACTAGCTGGAAGTAAGGGAGTTGGGGCATGAAGTTATATGTAGGAGTTGGAGACATACCAAGTTTAGCACAGTTCTGGGCATCTTTGAAATACCTATACAAACTTGTTCCTACATAGTAACTTGCAACTTTGAATGAGAATGTGCTTGCTTACAGCAACGTGCTATATGTTCTGAATGCCCGAATTGGGAATCTGTGTCAAATCTTTGTTAGGAATTATGTGATCCTTACTAGCTGGAAGTAAGGGAGATGGGGCATGAAGTTATTTCTAGGAGTTGGAGACATACCAAGTTTAGCTCACTTCCTGGCATCTTTGAAATACCTATACAAACTTGTTCCTACATAGTAACTTGCAACTTTGAATGAGAATGTGTTTGCTTACAGCAACGTGCTACATGTTCTGAATGCCCGAATTGGGAATCTGTGTCAAATCTTTGCTAGGAATTATGTGATCCTTACTAGCTGGAAGTAAGGAAGTTGGGGCATGAAGTTATTTCTAGGAGTTGGACACATACCAAGTTTAGCACAGTTCTGGGCATCTTTGAAATACCTATACAAACTTGTTCCTACATAGTAACTTGCAACTTTGAATGAGAATGTGCTTGCTTACAGCAACGTGCTATATGTTCTGAATGCCCGAATTGGGAATCTGTTTCAAAACTTTGTTAGGAATTATGTGATCCTTACTAGCTGGAAGTAAGGGAGATGGGGCATGAAGTTATTTCTAGGAGTTGGAGACATACCAAGTTTAGCTCAGTTCTGGGCATCTTTGAAATACCTATACAAACTTGTTCCTACATAGTAACTTGCAACTTTGAATGAGAATGACCTTGCTTACAGCAACGTGCTACATGTTCTGAATGCCCGAATTGGGAATCTGTGTCAAATATTTGCTAGGAATTATGTGATCCTTACTAGCTGGAAGTAAGGGAGATGGGGCATGAAGTTATTTCTAGGAGTTGGAGACATACCAAGTTTAGCTCACTTCTGGGCATCTTTGAAATACCTTTACAAACTTGTTCCTACATAGTAACTTGCAAATTCGAATGAGAATGTGCTTGCTTACAGCAACGTGCTATATGTTTTGAATGCCCGAATTGGGAATCTGTGTCAAAACTTTGTTAGGAATTATGTGATCCTTACTAGCTGTAAGTAAGGGAGTTGGGGCATGAAGTTATTTCTAGGAGTTGGACACATACCAAGTTTAGCACAGTTCTGGGCATCTTTGAAATACCTATACAAACTTGTTCCTACATAGTAACTTGCAACTTTGAATGAGAATGTGCTTGCTTACAGCAACGTGCTATATGTTCTGAATGCCCGAATTGGGAATCTGTGTCAAAACTTTGTTAGGAATTATGTGATCCTTACTAGCTTGAAGTAAGGGAGATGGGGCATGAAGTTATTTCTAGGAGTTGGAGACATACCAAGTTTAGCTCACTTCTGGGCATCTTTGAAATACCTATACAAACTTGTTCCTACATAGGAACTTGCAACTTTAAATGAGAATGTGCTTGCTTACAGCAACGATCTATATGTTCTGAATGCCCGAATTGGGAATCTATGTCAAAACTTTGTTAGGAATTATGTGATCCTTACTAGCTGGAAGTAAGGGAGATGGGGCATGAAGTTATTTCTAGGAGTTGGAGTCATACAACGTTTAGCTCAGTTCTGGGCATCTTTGAAATACCTATACAAACTTGTTCCTACATAGTAACTTGCAACTTTGAATGAGAATGTGCTTGCTTACAGCAACGTGCTACATGTTCTGAATGCCCGAATTGGGAATGTGTGTCAAAACTTTGTTAGGAATTATGTGATCCTAATAGCTGGAAGTAAGGGAGATGGGGCAAGAAGTTATTTCTAGGAGTTGGAGACATACCAAGTTTAGCTCAGTTCTGGGCATCTTTGAAATACCTGTACAAACTTGTTCCTACATAGTAACTTGCAACTTTGAATGAGAATGTGCTTGCTTACAGCAACGTGCTATATGTTCTGAATGCCCGAATTGGGAATCTGTGTCAAAACTTTGTTAGAAATTATGTGATCCTTACTAGCTGGAAGTAAGGGACATGGAGCATGAAGTTATTTCTAGGAGTTGGAGACATACCAAGTTTAGCTCAGTTCTGGGCATCTTTGAAATACCTATACAAACTCGTTCCTACATAGTAACTTGCAACTTTGAATGAGAATGTGCTTGCTTACAGCAACGTGCTACATGTTCTGAATGCCCGAATTGGGAATCTGTGTCAAAACTTTGTTGGGAATTATGTGACCCTTACTAGCTGGAAGTAATGGAGATGGGGCATGAAGTTATTTCTAGGAGTTGGAGACATACAACGTTTAGCTCAGTTCTGGGCATCTTTGAAATACCTATACAAACTTGTTCCTACATAGTAACTTGCAACTTTGAATGAGAATGTGTTTGCTTACAGCAACGTGCTATAGGTTCTGAATGCCCGAATTGGGAATCTGTGTCAAAACTTTGTTAGGAATTATGTGATCCTTACTAGCTGGAAGTAAGGGAGATGGGGCATGAAGTTATTTCTAGGAGTTGGAGACATACCAAGTTTAGCTCAGTTCTGGGCATCTTTGAAATACCTATACAAACTTGTTCGTACACAGTAACTTGCAACTTTGAATGAGAATGTGCTTGCTTACAGCAACGTGCTACATGTTTTGAATGCCCGAATTGGGAATCTGTGTCAAAACTTTGTTAGGAATTATGTGATCCCTAATAGCTGGAAGTAAGGGAGATGGGGCATGAAGTTATTTCTATGAGTTGGAGACATACCAAGTTTAGCTCAGTTCTGGGCATCTTTGAATTACCTATACAAACTTGTTCCTACATAGTAACTTGCAACTTTGAATGAGAATGTGCTTTCATACAGCAACGTGCTACATGTTCTGAATGCCCGAATTGGGAATCTGTGTCAAAACTTTGTTAGGAATTATGTGACCCTTACTAGCTGGAAGTAAGGGAGATGGGGCATGAAGTTATTTCTAGGAGTTGGAGACATACCCACTTTAGCTCAGTACTGGGCATCTTTGAAATACCTATACAAACTTGTTCCTACATAGTAACTTGCAACTTTGAATGAGAATGTGCTTGCTTAAGGCAACGTGCTATAGGTTCTGAATGCCCGAATTGGGAATCTGTGTCAAAACTTTGTTAGGAATTATGTGATTTTTACTAGCTGGAAATAAGGGAGTTGGGGCATGAAGTTATTTCTAGGAGTTGGACACATACCAAGTTTAGCACAGTTCTGGGCATCTTTGAAATACCTATACAAACATGTTCCTACATAGTAACTTGCAACTTTCAATGAGAATGTGCTTGCTTACAGCAACGTGCTATATGTTCTGAATGCCCGAATTGGGAATCTGTGTCAAATCTTTGTTAGGAATTATGTGATCCTTACTTGCTGGAAGTAAGGGAGATGGGGCATGAAGTTATTTCTAGGAGTTGGACACATACCAAGTTTAGCTCAGTTCTGGGCATCTTTGAAATACCTATACAAACTTGTTCCTACATAGTAACTTGCAACTTTAAATGAGAATATGCTTGCTTACAGCAACGTGCTATATGTTCTGAATGCCCGAATTTGGAATCTGTGTCAAAACTTTGTTAGGAATTATGTGATCCTTACTAGCTGGAAGTAAGGGAGATGGGGCATGAAGTTATTTCTAGGAGTTGGAGACATACCAAGTTTAGCTCAGCTCTGGGCATCTTTGAAATACCTATACAAACTTGTTCCTACATAGTAACTTGCAACTTTTAATGAGAATGTGCTTGCTTACAGCAACGTGCTATATGTTCTGAATGCCCGAATTGGGAATCTGTGTCAAAACTTTGTTAGGAATTATGTGATCCTTACTAGCTGGAAGTAAGGGAGATGGGGCATGAAGTTATTTCTAGGAGTTGGAGACATACAACGTTTAGCTCAGTTCTGGACATCTTTGAAATACCTATACAAACTTGTTCCTACATAGTAACTTGCAACTTTGAATGAGAATGTGCTTGCTTACAGCAACGTGCTATATGTTCTGAATGCCCGAATTGGGAATCTGTGTCAAAACTTTGTTAGAAATATTATGTGATCCTTACTAGCTGGAAGTAAGGGAGATGGGGCATGAAGTTATTTCTAGGAGTTGGAGACATACAAACTTTAACTCAGTTCTGGGCATCTTTGAAATACCTATACAAACTTGTTCCTACATAGTAACTTGCAACTTTGAGTGAGAATGTGCTTGCTTAAGGCAACGTGCTACATGTTCTGAATGCCCGAATTGGGAATCTGTGTCAAAACTTTGTTAGGAATTATGTGATCCTTACTAGCTGGAAGTAAGGGAGATGTGGCATGAAGTTATTTCTAATAGTTGGATACATACCAAGTTTAGCTCAGTTCTGGGCATCTTTGAAATACGTATACAAACTTGTTCCTACATAGTAACTTGCAACTTTGAATGAGAATGTGCTTGCTTACAGCAACGTGCTATATGTTCTGAATGCCCGAATTGGGAATCTGTGTCAAAACTTTGTTAGGAATTATGTGATCCTTACTTGATGGAAGTAAGGGAGATGGGGCATGAAGTTATTTCTAGGAGTTGGAGACATACCAAGTTTAGCTCAGTTCTTGGCATCTTTGAAATACCTATACAAACTGGTTCCTACATTGTAACTTGCAACTTTGAATGAGAATGTGCTTGCTTACAGCAACGTGCTACATGTTCTGAATGCCCGATTTGGGAATCTGTGTCAAAACTTTGTTAGAAATTATGTGATCCTTACTAGCTGGAAGTAAGGGACAAGGAGCATGAAGTTATTTCTAGGAGTTGGAGACATACCAAGTTTAACTCAGTTCTGGGCATCTTTGAAATACCTATACAAACTCGTTCCTACATAGTAACTTGCAACTTTGAATGATAAGGTGCTTGCTTACAGCAACGTGCTATATGTTCTGAATGCCCGAATTGGGATCTGTGTCAAAACTATGTTAGGAATTATGTGATCCTTACTAGCTGGAAGTTAGGGAGATGGGGCATGAAGTTATTTCTAGGAGATGGAGACATACCACGTTTAGCTCAGTTCTGGGCATCTTTGAAATACCTATACAAACTTGTTCCTACATAGTAACTTGCAACTTTGAATGAGAATGTGCTTGCTTACAGCAACGTGCTATATGTTCTGAATGCTCGAATTGGGAATCTGTGTCAAACTTTGTTAGGAATTATGTGATCCTTACTAGCTGGAAGTAAGGGAGATGGGGCATGAAGTTATTTCTAGGAGTTGGAGACATACCAAGTTTAGCTCAGTTCTGGGCATCTTTGAAATACCTATACAAACTTGTTCCTACATAGTAACTTGCAACTTTGAATGAGAATGTGCTTGCTTACAGCAACGTGCTACATGTTCTGAATGCCCGAATTGGGAATCTGTGTCAAAACTTTGTTAGGAATTATGTGACCCTTACTAGCTGGAAGTAATGGAGTTGGGGCATGAAATTATTTCTAGGAGTTGGAGACATACAACGTTTAGCTCAGTTCTGGGCATCTTTGAAATACCTATACAAACTTGTTCCTACATAGTAACTTGCAACTTTGAATGAGAATGTGCTTGCTTACAGCAACGTGCTATATGTTCTGAATGCCCGAATTGGGAATCTGTGTCAAAACTTTGTTAGGAATTATGTGATCCTTACTAGCTGTAAGTAAGGGAGTTGGGGCATGAAGTTATTTCTAGGAGTTGGAGACATACCAAGTTTAGCACAGTTCTGGGCATCTTTGAAATACCTATACAAACTTGTTCCTACATAGTAACTTGCAACTTTGAATGAGAATGTGCTTGCTTACAGCAACGTGCTATATGTTCTGAATGCCCGAATTGGGAATCTGTGTCAAATCTTTGTTTGGAATTATGTGATCCTTACTAGCTGGAAGTAAGGGAGATGGGGCATGAAGTTATTTCTAGGAGTTGGAGACATACCAAGTTTAGCTCACTTCTGGGCATCTTTGAAATACCTATACAAACTTGTTCCTACATAGTAACTTGCAACTTTGAATGAAAATGTGCTTGCTTACAGCAACGTGCTATATGTTCTGAATGCCCGAATTGGGAATCTGTGTCAAACTTTGTTAGGAACTATGTGATCCTTACTAGCTGGAAGTAAGGGAAATGGGGCATGAAGTTATTTCTAGGAGTTGGAGACATACCAAGTTTAGCTCAGTTCTGGGCATCTTTGAAATACCTATACAAACTTGTTCCTACATAGTAACTTGCAACTTTGAATGAGAATGTGCTTGCTTACAGCAACGTGCTACATGTTCTGAATGCCCGAATTGGGAATCTGTGTCAAAACTTTGTTAGGAATTATGTGACCCTTACTAGCTGGAAGTAATGGAGATGGGGCATGAAGTTATTTCTAGGAGTTGGAGACATACAACGTTTAGCTCAGTTCTGGGCATCTTTGAAATACCTATACAAACTTGTTCGTACACAGTAACTTGCAACTTTGAATGAGAATGTGCTTGCTTACAGCAACGTGCTACATGTTTTGAATGCCCGAATTGGGAATCTGTGTCAAAACTTTGTTAGGAATTATGTGATCCCTAATAGCTGGAAGTAAGGGAGATGGGGCATGAAGTTATTTCTATGAGTTGGAGACATACCAAGTTTAGCTCAGTTCTGGGCATCTTTGAATTACCTATACAAACTTGTTCCTACATAGTAACTTGCAACTTTGAATGAGAATGTGCTTTCATACAGCAACGTGCTACATGTTCTGAATGCCCGAATTGGGAATCTGTGTCAAAACTTTGTTAGGAATTATGTGACCCTTACTAGCTGGAAGTAAGGGAGATGGGGCATGAAGTTATTTCTAGGAGTTGGAGACATACCCACTTTAGCTCAGTACTGGGCATCTTTGAAATACCTATACAAACTTGTTCCTACATAGTAACTTGCAACTTTGAATGAGAATGTGCTTGCTTAAGGCAACGTGCTATAGGTTCTGAATGCCCGAATTGGGAATCTGTGTCAAAACTTTGTTAGGAATTATGTGATTTTTACTAGCTGGAAATAAGGGAGTTGGGGCATGAAGTTATTTCTAGGAGTTGGACACATACCAAGTTTAGCACAGTTCTGGGCATCTTTGAAATACCTATACAAACATGTTCCTACATAGTAACTTGCAACTTTCAATGAGAATGTGCTTGCTTACAGCAACGTGCTATATGTTCTGAATGCCCGAATTGGGAATCTGTGTCAAATCTTTGTTAGGAATTATGTGATCCTTACTAGCTGGAAGTAAGGGAGATGGGGCATGAAGTTATTTCTAGGAGTTGGACACATACCAAGTTTAGCTCAGTTCTGGGCATCTTTGAAATACCTATACAAACTTGTTCCTACATAGTAACTTGCAACTTTAAATGAGAATATGCTTGCTTACAGCAACGTGCTATATGTTCTGAATGCCCGAATTGGGAATCTGTGTCAAAACTTTGTTAGAAATTATGTGATCCTTACTAGATGGAAGTAAGGGAGATGGGGCATGAAGTTATTTCTAGGAGTTGGAGACATACCAAGTTTAGCTCAGCTCTGGGCATCTTTGAAATACCTATACAAACTTGTTCCTACATAGTAACTTGCAACTTTTAATGAGAATGTGCTTCTTACAGCAACGTGCTATATGTTCTGAATGCCCGAATTGGGAATCTGTGTCAAAACTTTGTTAGGAATTATGTGATCCTTACTAGCTGGAAGTAAGGGAGATGGGGCATGAAGTTATTTCTAGGAGTTGGAGACATACAACGTTTAGCTCAGTTCTGGACATCTTTGAAATACCTATACAAACTTGTTCCTACATAGTAACTTGCAACTTTGAATGAGAATGTGCTTGCTTACAGCAACGTGCTATATGTTCTGAATGCCCGAATTGGGAATCTGTGTCAAAACTTTGTTAGAAATATTATGTGATCCTTACTAGCTGGAAGTAAGGGAGATGGGGCATGAAGTTATTTCTAGGAGTTGGAGACATACAAACTTTAACTCAGTTCTGGGCATCTTTGAAATACCTATACAAACTTGTTCCTACATAGTAACTTGCAACTTTGAGTGAGAATGTGCTTGCTTAAGGCAACGTGCTACATGTTCTGAATGCCCGAATTGGGAATCTGTGTCAAAACTTTGTTAGGAATTATGTGATCCTTACTAGCTGGAAGTAAGGGAGATGTGGCATGAAGTTATTTCTAATAGTTGGATACATACCAAGTTTAGCTCAGTTCTGGGCATCTTTGAAATACGTATACAAACTTGTTCCTACATAGTAACTTGCAACTTTGAATGAGAATGTGCTTGCTTACAGCAACGTGCTATATGTTCTGAATGCCCGAATTGGGAATCTGTGTCAAAACTTTGTTAGGAATTATGTGATCCTTACTTGATGGAAGTAAGGGAGATGGGGCATGAAGTTATTTCTAGGAGTTGGAGACATACCAAGTTTAGCTCAGTTCTTGGCATCTTTGAAATACCTATACAAACTGGTTCCTACATTGTAACTTGCAACTTTGAATGAGAATGTGCTTGCTTACAGCAACGTGCTACATGTTCTGAATGCCCGATTTGGGAATCTGTGTCAAAACTTTGTTAGAAATTATGTGATCCTTACTAGCTGGAAGTAAGGGACAAGGAGCATGAAGTTATTTCTAGGAGTTGGAGACATACCAAGTTTAACTCAGTTCTGGGCATCTTTGAAATACCTATACAAACTCGTTCCTACATAGTAACTTGCAACTTTGAATGATAAGGTGCTTGCTTACAGCAACGTGCTATATGTTCTGAATGCCCGAATTGGGATCTGTGTCAAAACTATGTTAGGAATTATGTGATCCTTACTAGCTGGAAGTTAGGGAGATGGGGCATGAAGTTATTTCTAGGAGATGGAGACATACCACGTTTAGCTCAGTTCTGGGCATCTTTGAAATACCTATACAAACTTGTTCCTACATAGTAACTTGCAACTTTGAATGAGAATGTGCTTGCTTACAGCAACGTGCTATATGTTCTGAATGCCCGAATTGGGAATCTGTGTCAAACTTTGTTAGGAATTATGTGATCCTTACTAGCTGGAAGTAAGGGAGATGGGGCATGAAGTTATTTCTAGGAGTTGGAGACATACCAAGTTTAGCTCAGTTCTGGGCATCTTTGAAATACCTATACAAACTTGTTCCTACATAGTAACTTGCAACTTTGAATGAGAATGTGCTTGCTTACAGCAACGTGCTACATGTTCTGAATGCCCGAATTGGGAATCTGTGTCAAAACTTTGTTAGGAATTATGTGACCCTTACTAGCTGGAAGTAATGGAGTTGGGGCATGAAATTATTTCTAGGAGTTGGAGACATACAACGTTTAGCTCAGTTCTGGGCATCTTTGAAATACCTATACAAACTTGTTCCTACATAGTAACTTGCAACTTTGAATGAGAATGTGCTTGCTTACAGCAACGTGCTATATGTTCTGAATGCCCGAATTGGGAATCTGTGTCAAAACTTTGTTAGGAATTATGTGATCCTTACTAGCTGTAAGTAAGGGAGTTGGGGCATGAAGTTATTTCTAGGAGTTGGAGACATACCAAGTTTAGCACAGTTCTGGGCATCTTTGAAATACCTATACAAACTTGTTCCTACATAGTAACTTGCAACTTTGAATGAGAATGTGCTTGCTTACAGCAACGTGCTATATGTTCTGAATGCCCGAATTGGGAATCTGTGTCAAATCTTTGTTTGGAATTATGTGATCCTTACTAGCTGGAAGTAAGGGAGATGGGGCATGAAGTTATTTCTAGGAGTTGGAGACATACCAAGTTTAGCTCACTTCTGGGCATCTTTGAAATACCTATACAAACTTGTTCCTACATAGTAACTTGCAACTTTGAATGAAAATGTGCTTGCTTACAGCAACGTGCTATATGTTCTGAATGCCCGAATTGGGAATCTGTGTCAAACTTTGTTAGGAACTATGTGATCCTTACTAGCTGGAAGTAAGGGAAATGGGGCATGAAGTTATTTCTAGGAGTTGGAGACATACCAAGTTTAGCTCAGTTCTGGGCATCTTTGAAATACCTATACAAACTTGTTCCTACATAGTAACTTGCAACTTTGAATGAGAATGTGCTTGCTTACAGCAACGTGCTACATGTTCTGAATGCCCGAATTGGGAATCTGTGTCAAAACTTTGTTAGGAATTATGTGACCCTTACTAGCTGGAAGTAATGGAGATGGGGCATGAAGTTATTTCTAGGAGTTGGAGACATACAACGTTTAGCTCAGTTCTGGGCATCTTTGAAATACCTATACAAACTTGTTCCTACATAGTAACTTGCAACTTTGAATGAGAATGTGCTTGCTTACAGCAACGTGCTATATGTTCTGAATGCCCGAATTGGGAATCTGTGTCAAAACTTTGTTAGGAATTATGTGATCCTTACTAGCTGGAAGTAAGGGAGATGGGGCATGAAGTTATTTCTAGGAGTTGGAGACATACCAAGTTTAGCTCAGTTCTGGGCATCTTTGAAATACCTATACAAACTTGTTCGTACACAGTAACTTGCAACTTTGAATGAGAATGTGCTTCCTTACAGCAACGTGCTACATGTTCTGAATGCCCGAATTGGGAATCTGTGTCAAAACTTTGTTAGGAATTATGTGATCCCTAATAGCTGGAAGTAAGGGAGATGGGGCATGAAGTTATTTCTAGGAGTTGGAGACATACCAAGTTTAGCTCAGTTCTGGGCATCTTTGAATTACCTATACAAACTTGTTCCTACATTGTAACTTGCAACTTTGAATGAGAATGTGCTTGCATACAGCAACGTGCTACATGTTCTGAATGCCCGAATTGGGAATCTGTGTCAAAACTTTGTTAGGAATTATGTGACCCTTACTAGCTGGAAGTAAGGGAGATGGGGCATGAAGTTATTTCTAGGAGTTGGAGACATACCCACTTTAGCTCAGTACTTGGCATCTTTGAAATACCTATACAAACTTGTTCCTACATAGTAACTTGCAACTTTGAATGAGAATGTGCTTGCTTAAGGCAACGTGCTATATGTTCTGAATGCCCGAATTGGGAATCTGTGTCAAAACTTTGTTAGGAATTATGTGATCCTTACTAGCTGGAAGTAAGGGAGATGGGGCATGAAGTTATTTCTAGGAGTTGGAGACATACCAAGTTTAGCTCAGTTCTGGGCATCTTTGAAATACGTATACAAACTTGTTCCTACATAGTAACTTGCAACTTTGAATGAGAATGTGCTTGCTTACAGCAACGTGCTCTATGTTCTGAATGCCCGAATTGGGAATCTGTGTCAAAACTTTGTTAGGAATTATGTGATCCTTACTAGCTGGAAATAAGGTAGTTGGGGCATGAAGTTATTTCTAGGAGTTGGACACATACCAAGTTTAGCACAGTTCTGGGCATCATTGAAATACCTATACAAACTTGTTCCTACATAGTAACTTGCAACTTTCAATGAGAATGTGCTTGCTTACAGCAACGTGCTATATGTTCTGAATGCCCGAATTGGGAATCTGTGTCAAAACTTTGTTAGGAATTATGTGATCCTTACTAGCTGGAAGTAAGGGAGATGGGGCATGAAGTTATTTCTAGGAGTTGGACACATACCAAGTTTAGCTCAGTTCTGGGCATCTTTGAAATACCTATACAAACTTGTTCCTACATAGTAACTTGGAACTTCTAATGAGAATGTGCTTGCTTACAGCAACGTGCTATATGTTCTGAATGCCCGAATTAGGAATCTGTGTCAAAACTATGTTAGGAATTATGTGATCCTCACTAGCTGGGAGTTAGGGAGATGGGGCATGAAGTTATTTCTAGGAGATGGAGACATACAACGTTTAGCTCAGTTCTGGGCATCTTTCAAATACCTATACAAACTTGTTCCTACATAGTAACTTGCAACTTTGAATGAGAATGTGCTTGCTTACAGCAACGTGCTACATGTTCTGAATGCCCGAATTGGGAATCTGTGTCAAAACTTTGTTAGAAATTATGTGATCCTTACTAGCTGGAAGTAAGGGAGATGGGGCATGAAGTTATTTCTAGGAGTTGGAGACATACAACGTTTAGCTCAGTTCTGGACATCTTTGAAATACCTATACAAACTTGTTCCTACATAGTAACTTGCAACTTTGAATGAGAATGTGCTTGCTTACAGCAACGTGCTATATGTTCTGAATGCCCGAATTGGGAATCTGTGTCAAAAATATTAGGAATTATGTGATCCTTACTAGCTGGAAGTAAGGGAGATGGGGCATTAAGTTATTTCTAGGAGTTGGAGACATACCAAGTTTAGCTCAGTTCTGGGCATCTTTGAAATACCTATACTAACTTGTTCCTACATAGTAACTTGCAACTTTGAATGAGAATGTGCTTGCTTACAGCAACGTGCTATATGTTCTGAATGCCCGAATTGGGAATCTGTGTCAAAACTTTGTTAGTAATTATGTGATCCTTACTAGCTGGAAGTAAGGGAGATGGGGCATGAAGTTATTTCTAGGAGTTGGAGACATACCAAGTTTAGCTCAGTTCTGGGCATCTTTGAAATACCTATACAAACTTGTTCCTACATAGTAACTTGCAACTTTTAATGAGAATGTGCTTGCTTACAGCAACGTGCTATATGTTCTGAATGCCCGAATTGGATCTCTGTGTCAAAACTTTGTTAGGAATTATGTGATCTTTACTAGATGTAAGTAAGGGAGATGGGGCATGTAGTTATTTCTAGGAGTTGGAGACATACCCACTTTAGCTCAGTTCTGGGCATCTTTGAAATACCAATACAAACTTGTTCCTACATAGTAACTTGCAACTTTGAAAGAGAATGTGCTTGCTTACAGCAACGTGCTATATGTTCTGAATGCCTGAATTTGGAATCTGTGTCAAAACTTTGTTAGGAATATTATGTGATCCTTACTAGCTGGAAGTAATGGAGACGGGGCATGAATTTATTTCTAGGAGTTGGAGACATACCCACTTTAGCTCAGTTCTGGGCATCTTTGAAAGTCCTATACAAACTTGTTCCTACATAGTAACTTGCAACTTTGAATGAGAATGTGCTTTCTTACAGCAACGTGCTATATGTTCTCAATGCCCGAATTGGGAATCTGTGTCAAAACTTTGTTAGGAATTTTGTGATCCTTACTAGCTGGAAGTAAGGGAGATGGGGCATGAAGTTATTTCTAGGAGTTGGAGACATACCAAGTTTAGCTCAGGGCTGGGCATCTTTGAAATACCTATACAAACTTGTTCCTACATAGTAACTTGCAACTTTGAATGAGAATGTGCTTTCTTACAGCAACGTGCTATATGTTCTGAATGCACGAATTGGGAATCTGTGTCAAAACTTTGTTAGAAATTATGTGATCATTACTAGCTGGAAGTAAGGGAGATGGGGCATGAAATTATTTCTAGGAGTTGGAGACATACAACGTTTAGCTCAGTACTGGGCATCTTTGAAATACCTATACAAACTTGTTCCTACATAGTAACTTGCAACATTGAATGAGAATGTGCTTACTTACAGCAACGTGCTATATGTTCTGAATGCCCGAATTGGGAATCTGTGTCAAAACTTTGTCAGGAATATTATGTGATCCTTACTAGCTGGAAGTAAGGGAGATGGGGCATGAAGTTATTTCTAGAAGTTGGAGACATAATCACTTTAGCTCAGTTCTGGGCATCTTTGAAATACCTATACAAACTTGTTCCTACATAGTAACTTGCAACTTTGAATGAGAATGTGCTTGCTTACAGCAACGTGCT
Organism: Diceros bicornis minor; assembly: GCF_020826845.1. Lineage (NCBI taxonomy): Eukaryota > Metazoa > Chordata > Mammalia > Perissodactyla > Rhinocerotidae > Diceros > Diceros bicornis. The sequence continues at coordinate 1,265,753 of NW_026691729.1, forward strand.
ATATGCTCTGAATGCCCGAATTGGGAATCTGTGTCAAAACTTTGTTAGGAATTATGTGATCCTTACTAGCTGGAAGTAAGGGAGATGGGGCATGAAGTTATTTCTAGGAGTTGGAGACATACCAAGTTTAGCTCAGTTCTGGGCATCTTTGAAATACCTATACAAACTTGTTCCTACATAGTAACTTGCAACTTTAAATGAGAATATGCTTGCTTACAGCAACGTGCTATATGTTCTGAATGCCCGAATTGGGAATCTGTGTCAAAACTTTGTTAGAAATTATGTGATCCTTACTAGATGGAAGTAAGGGAGATGGGGCATGAAGTTATTTCCAGGAGTTGGAGACATACCAAGTTTAGCTCAGCTCTGGGCATCTTTGAAATACCTATACAAACTTGTTCCTACATAGTAACTTGCAACTTTTAATGAGAATGTGCTTGCTTACAGCAACGTGCTATATGTTCTGAATGCCCGAATTGGGAATCTGTGTCAAAACTTTGTTAGGAATTATGTGATCCTTACTAGCTGGAAGTAAGGGAGATGGGGCATGAAGTTATTTCTAGGAGTTGGAGACATACAAAGTTTAGCTCAGTTCTGGGCATCTTTGAAATACCTATACAAACTTGTTCCTACATAGTAACTTGGAACTTTGAATGAGAATGTGCTTGCTTACAGCAACGTGCTATATGTTCTGAATGCCCGAATTAGGAATCTGTGTCAAAACTATGTTAGGAATTATGTGATCCTTACTAGCTGGGAGTTAGGGAGATGGGGCATGAAGTTATTTCTAGGAGATGGAGACATACAACGTTTAGCTCAGATCTGGGCATCTTTGAAACCTATACAAACTTGTTCCTACATAGTAACTTGCAACTTTGAATGAGAATGTGCTTGCTTACAGCAACGTGCTACATGTTCTGAATGCCCGAATTGGGAATCTGTGTCAAAACTTTGTTAGAAATTATGTGATCCTTACTAGCTGGAAGTAAGGGAGATGGGGCATGAAGTTATTTCTAGGAGTTGGAGACATACAACGTTTAGCTCAGTTCTGTGCATCTTTGAAATACCTATACAAACTTGTTCCTACATAGTAACTTGCAACTTTGAATGAGAATGTGCTTGCTTACAGCAACGTGCTATATGTTCCGAATGCCCGAATTGGGAATCTGTGTCAAAACTTTGTTAGAAATATTATGTGATCCTTACTAGCTGGAAGTAAGGGAGATGGGGCATGAAGTTATTTCTAGGAGTTGGAGACATACAAACTTTTACTCAGTTCTGGGCATCATTGAAATACCTATACAAACTTGTTCCTACATAGTAACTTGCAACTTTGAATGAGAATGTGCTTGCTTAAGGCAACGTGCTACATGTTCTGAATGCCCGAATTGGGAATCTGTGTCAAAACTTTGTTAGGAATTATGTGATCCTTACTAGCTGGAAGTAAGGGAGATGTGGCATGAAGTTATTTCTAGGAGTTGGAGACATACCAAGTTTAGCTCAGTTCTGGGCATCTTTGAAATACGTATACAAACTTGTTCCTACATAGTAACTTGCAACTTTGAATGAGAATGTGCTTGCTTACAGCAACGTGCTATATGTTCTGAATGCCCGAATTGGGAATCTGTGTCAAAACTTTGTTAGGAATTATGTGATCCTTACTAGATGGAAGTAAGGGAGATGGGGCATGAAGTTATTTCTAGGAGTTGGAGACATACCAAGTTTAGCTCAGTTCTGGGCATCTTTGAAATACCTATACAAACTTGTTCCTACATAGTAACTTGCAACTTTGAATGAGAATGTGCTTGCTTACAGCAACGTGCTATATGTTCTGAATGCCCGATTTGGGAATCTGTGTCAAAACTTTGTTAGAAATTATGTGATCCTTACTAGCTGGATGTTAGGGAGATGGGGCATGAAGTTATTTCTAGGAGATGGAGACATACCACGTTTAGCTCAGTTCTGGGCATCTTTGAAATACCTATACAAACTTGTTCCTACATAGTAACTTGCAACTTTGAATGAGAATGTGCTTGCTTACAGCAACGTGCTATATGTTCTGAATGCCCGAATTGGGAATCTGTGTCAAAAATATTAGGAATTATGTGATCCTTACTAGCTGGAAGTAAGGGAGATGGGGCATTAAGTTATTTCTAGCAGTTGGAGACATACCAAGTTTAGCTCAGTTCTGGGCATCTTTGAAATACCTATACTAACTTGTTCCTACATAGTAACTTGCAACTTTGAATGAGAATGTGCTTGCTTACAGCAACGTGCTATATGTTCTGAATGCCCGAATTGGGAATCTGTGTCAAAACTTTGTTAGTAATTATGTGATCCTTACTAGCTGGAAGTAAGGGAGATGGGGCATGAAGTTATTTCTAGGAGTTGGAGACATACCAAGTTTAGCTCAGTTCTGGGCATCTTTGAAATACCTATACAAACTTGTTCCTACATAGTAACTTGCAACTTTTAATGAGAATGTGCTTGCTTACAGCAACGTGCTATATGTTCTGAATGCCCGAATTGGATCTCTGTGTCAAAACTTTGTTAGGAATTATGTGATCTTTACTAGATGTAAGTAAGGGAGATGGGGCATGTAGTTATTTCTAGGAGTTGGAGACATACCCACTTTAGCTCAGTTCTGGGCATCTTTGAAATACCAATACAAACTTGTTCCTACATAGAATCTTGCAACTTTGAAAGAGAATGTGCTTGCTTACAGCAACGTGCTATATGTTCTGAATGCCTGAATTTGGAATCTGTGTCAAAACTTTGTTAGGAATATTATGTGATCCTTACTAGCTGGAAGTAAGGGAGACGGGGCATGAATTTATTTCTAGGAGTTGGAGACATACCCACTTTAGCTCAGTTCTGGGCATCTTTGAAAGTCCTATACAAACTTGTTCCTACATAGTAACTTGCAACTTTGAATGAGAATGTGCTTTCTTACAGCAACGTGCTATATGTTCTCAATGCCCGAATTGGGAATCTGTGTCAAAACTTTGTTAGGAATTTTGTGATCCTTACTAGCTGGAAGTAAGGGAGATGGGGCATGAAGTTATTTCTAGGAGTTGGAGACATACCAAGTTTAGCTCAGGGCTGGGCATCTTTGAAATACCTATACAAACTTGTTCCTACATAGTAACTTGCAACTTTGAATGAGAATGTGCTTTCTTACAGCAACGTGCTATATGTTCTGAATGCACGAATTGGGAATCTGTGTCAAAACTTTGTTAGAAATTATGTGATCATTACTAGCTGGAAGTAAGGGAGATGGGGCATGAAATTATTTCTAGGAGTTGGAGACATACAACGTTTAGCTCAGTACTGGGCATCTTTGAAATACCTATACAAACTTGTTCCTACGTAGTAACTTGCAACATTGAATGAGAATGTGCTTACTTACAGCAACGTGCTATATGTTCTGAATGCCCGAATTGGGAATCTGTGTCAAAACTTTGTCAGGAATATTATGTGATCCTTACTAGCTGGAAGTAAGGGAGATGGGGCATGAAGTTATTTCTAGAAGTTGGAGACATAATCACTTTAGCTCAGTTCTGGGCATCTTTGAAATACCTATACAAACTTGTTCCTACATAGTAACTTGCAACTTTGAATGAGAATGTGCTTGCTTACAGCAACGTGCTATATGCTCTGAATGCCCGAATTGGGAATCTGTGTCAAAACTTTGTTAGGAATTATGTGATCCTTACTAGCTGGGAGTAAGGGAGATGGGGCATGAAGTTATTTATAGGAGTTGGAGACATACCAAGTTTAACTCAGTTCTGGGCATCTTTGAAATACCTATACAAACTTGTTCCTACATAGTAACTTGCAACTTTGAATGAGAATGTGCTTGCATACAGCAACGTGCTATATGTTCTGAATGCCCGAATTGGGAATCTGTGTCAAAACTTTGTTAGAAATTATGTGATCCTTACTAGATGGAAGTAAGGGAATGGGGCATGAAGTTATTTCTAGGAGTTGGAGACATACAACGTTTAGCTCAGTACTGGGCATCTTTGAAATACCTATACAAACTTGTTCCTACATAGTACCTTCAACTTTGAATGAGAATGTTCTTGCTTACAGCAACGTGCTATATGTTCTGAATGCCCGAATTGGGAATCTGTGTCAAAACTTTGTTAGGAATATTATGTGATCCTTACTAGCTGGAAGTAAGGGAGACGGGGCATGAAGTTATTTCTAGGAGTTGGAGACATACCCACTTTAGCTCAGTTCTGGGCATCTTTGAAAGTCCTATACCAACTTGTTCCTACATAGTAACTTGCAACTTTGAATGAGAATGTGCTTGCTTACAGCAACGTGCTATATGTTCTGAATGCCCGAATTGGAAATCTGTGTCAAAACTTTGTTAGGAATTATGTGATCCTTACTAGCTGGAAGTAAGGGAGACGGGGCATGAAGTTATTTCTAGGAGTTGGAGACACACCAAGTTTAGCTCAGTTCTGGGCATCTTTGAAATACCTATACAAACTTGTTCCTACATAGTAACTTGCAACTTTGAATGAGAATGTGCTTGCTTACAGCAACGTGCTATATGTTCTGAATGCCCGAATTGGGAATCTGTGTCAAAACTTTGTTAGGAATTATGTGATCCTTACTAGCTGGAAGTAAGGGAGATGGGGCATGAAGTTATTTCTAGGAGTTGGAGACATACAACGTTTAGCTCAGTTCTGGGCATCTTTGAAATACCTATACAAACTTGTTCCTACATAGTAACTTGCAACTTTGAATGAGAATGTGCTTGCTTACAGCAACGTGCTATATGTTCTGAATGCCCGAATTGGGAATCTGTGTCAAAACTTTGTTAGGAATTATGTGATCCTTACTAGCTGGAAGTAAGGGAGATGGGGCATGAAGTTATTTCTAGGAGTTGGAGACATACCAAGTTTAGCTCAGTTCTGGGCATCTTTGAAATACCTATACAAACTTGTTCCTACATAGTAACTTGCAACTTTGAATGAGAATGTGCTTGCTTAGAGCAACGTGCTATATGTTCTGAATGCCCGAATTGGGAATCTGTGTCAAAACTTTGTTAGGAATTATGTGATCCTTACTAGCTGGAAGTAAGGGAGATGGGGCATCAAGTTATTTCTAGGAGTTGGACACATACCAAGTTTAGCTCAGTTCTGGGCATCTTTGAAATACCTATACAAACTTGTTCCTACACAGTAACTTGCAACTTTGAATGAGAATGTGCTTGCTTACAGCAACGTGCTCTAAGTTCTGAATGCCCGAATTGGGAATCTGTGTCAAAACTTTGTTAGAAATTATGTGATCCTTACTAGATGGAAGTAAGGGACATGGAGCATGAAGTTATTTCTAGGAGTTGGAGACATACCAAGTTTAGCTCAGTTCTGGGCATCTTTGAAATACCTATACAAACTTGTTCCTACATAGTAACTTGCAACATTGAATGAGAATGTGCTTGCTTACAGCAACGTGCTATATGTTCTGAATGCCCGAATTGGGAATCTGTGTCAAAACTTTGTTAGAAATTATGTGATCCTTACTAGCTGGAAGTAAGGGAGATGGGGCATGAAGTTATTTCTAGGAGTTGGAGACATACCAAGTTTAGCTCAGTTCTGGGCATCTTTGAAATACCTATACAAACTTGTTCCTACATAGTAACTTGCAACTTTGAATGAGAATGTGCTTGCTTAGAGCAACGTGCTATATGTTCTGAATGCCCGAATTGGGAATCTGTGTCAAAACTTTGTTAGGAATTATGTGATCCTTACTAGCTGGAAGTAAGGGAGATGGTGCATCAAGTTATTTCTAGGAGTTGGACACATACCAAGTTTAGCTCAGTTCTGGGCATCTTTGAAATACCTATACAAACTTGTTCCTACACAGTAACTTGCAACTTTGAATGAGAATGTGCTTGCTTACAGCAACGTGCTCTAAGTTCTGAATGCCCGAATTGGGAATCTGTGTCAAAACTTTGTTAGAAATTATGTGATCCTTACTAGATGGAAGTAAGGGACATGGAGCATGAAGTTATTTCTAGGAGTTGGAGACATACCAACTTTAGCTCAGTTCTGGGCATCTTTGAAATACCTATACAAACTTGTTCCTACATAGTAACTTGCAACTTTGAATGAGAATGTGCTTGCTTACAGCAACGTGCTATATGTTCTGAATGCCCGAAATGGGAATCTGTGTCAAAACTTTGTTAGGAATTAGGTGATCCTTACTAGCTGGAAGTAAGGGAGATGGGGCATGAAGTTATTTCTAGGAGTTGGAGACATACCAAGTTTAGCTCAGTTCTGGGCATCTTTGAAATACCTATACAAACTTGTTCCTACATAGTAACTTGCAACTTTGAATGAGAATGTGCTTGCTTACCGCAACGTGCTATATGTTCTGAATGCCCGAATTGGGAATCTGTGTCAAAACTTTGTTAGAAGTTATGTGATCCTTACTAGATGGAAGTAGGGGAGATGGGGCATGAAGTTATTTCTAGGAGTTGGAGACATACCAAGTTTAGCTCAGTTCTGGGCATCTTTGAAATACCTATACAAACTTGTTCCTACATAGTAACTTGCAACTTTGAATGAGAATGTGCTTGCTTACAGCAACGTGCTATATGTTCTGAATGCCCGAATTGGGAATCTGTGTCAAAACTTTGTTAGGAATATTATGTGATCCTTATTAGCTGGAAGTAAGGGAGATGGGGCTTGAAGTTATTTCTAGGAGTTGGAGACATACAACATTTAGCTCAGTTCTGGGCATCTTTGAAATACCTATACAAACTTGTTCCTACATAGTAACTTGCAACTCTGAATGAGAATGTGCTTGCTTACAGCAACGTGCTATATGTTCTGAATGCCCGAATTGGGAATCTGTGTCAAAACTTTGTTAGGAATTATGTGATCCTTACTAGCTGGAAGTAAGGGAGATGGGGCATGAAGTTATTTCTAGGAGTTGGAGACATACCAAGTTTAGCTCAGTTCTGGGCATCTTTGAAATACCTATACAAACTTGTTCCTACATAGTAACTTGCAACTCTTAATGAGAATGTGCTTGCTTACAGCAACGTGCTATATGTTCTGAATGCCTGAATTGGAAATCTGTGTCAAAACTTTGTTAGAAATTATGTGATCCTTACTACATGGAAGTAAGGGACATGGAGCATGAAGTCATTTGTAGGTGTTGGAGACATACAACGTTTAGCTCAGTTTTGGGCATCTTTGAAATACCTATAAAAACTTGTTCCTACATAGTAACTTGCAACTTTGAATGAGAATGTGCTTGCTTACAGCAACGTGTTATATGTTCTGAATGCCCGAATTGGGACTCTGTGTCAAATCTTTGTTAGGAATTATGTGATCCTTACTAGCTGGAAGTAAGGGAGATGGGGCATGAAGTTATTTCTAGGAGTTGGAGACATACCAAGTTTAGCTCAGTTCTGGGCATCTTTGAAATACCTATACAAACTTGTTCCTACATAGTAACTTGCAACTTTGAATGAGAATGTGCTTGCTTACAGCAACGTGCTATATGTTCTGAATGCCCGAATTGGGAATCTGTGTCAAAACTTTTTTAGAAATTATGTGATCCTTACTAGATGGAAGTAGGGGAGATGGGGCATGAAGTTATTTCTAGGAGTTGGAGACATACCAAGTTTAGCTCAGTTCTGGGCATCTTTGAAATACCTATACAAACTTGTTCCTACATAGTAACTTGCAACTTTGAATGAGAATGTGCTTGCTTACAGCAACGTGCTATATGTTCTGAATGCCCGAATTGGGAATCTGTGTCAAAACTTTGTTAGGAATATTATGTGATCCTTACTAGCTGGAAGTAAGGGAGATGGGGCATGAAGTTATTTCTATGAGTTGGAGACATACCCACTTCAGCTCAGTTCAGGGCATCTTTGAAAGTCCTATACAAACTTGTTCCTACATAGTAACTTGCAACTTTGAATGAGAATGTGCTTGCTTACAGCAACGTGCTATATGTTCTGAATGCCCGAATTGGGAATCTGTGTCAAAACTTTGTTAGGAATTATGTGATCCTTACTAGCTGGAAGTAAGGGAGATGGGGCATGAAGTTATTTCTAGGAGTTGGAGACATACCAAGTTTAGCTCAGTTCTGGGCATCTTTGAAATACCCATACAAACTTGTTCCTACATAGTATCTTGCAACTTTGAATGAGAATGTGCTTGCTTACAGCAACGTGCTATATGTTCTGAATGCCCGAATTGGGAATCTGTGTCAAAAGTTTGTTAGGAATTATGTGATCCTTACTAGATAGAAGTAAGGGAGATGGGGCATGAAGTTATTTCTAGGAGTTGGAGACATACAACGTTTAGCTCAGTTCTGGGCATCTTTGAAATACCTATACAAACTTGTTCCTACATAGTAACTTGCAACTTTGAATGAGAATGTGCTTGCTTACAGCAACGTGCTATATGTTCTGAATGCCCGAATTGGGAATCTGTGTCAAAACTTTGTTAGGAATTATGTGATCCTTACTAGCTGGAAGTAAGGGAGATGGGGCATGAAGTTATTTCTAGGAGTTGGAGACATACCAAGTTTAGCTCAGTTCTGGGCTTCTTTGAAATACCCATACAAACTTGTTCCTACATAGTATCTTGCAACTTTGAATGAGAATGTGCTTGCTTACAGCAACGTGCTATATGTTCTGAATGCCCGAATTGGGAATCTGTGTCAAAACTTTGTTAGGAATTATGTGATCCTTACTAGATGGAAGTAAGGGAGATGGGGCATGAAGTTATTTCTAGGAGTTGGAGACATACAACGTTTAGCTCAGTTCTGGGCATCTTTGAAATACCTATACAAACTTGTTCCTACATAGTAACTTGCAACTTTGAATGAGAATGTGCTTGCTTACAGCAACGTGCTATATGTTCTGAATGCCCGAATTGGGAATCTGTGTCAAAACTTTGTTAGGAATTATGTGATCCTTACTAGCTGGAAGTAAGGGAGATGGGGCATGAAGTTATTTCTAGGAGTTGGAGACATACCAAGTTTAGCTCAGTTCTGGGCATCTTTGAAATACCTATACAAACTTGTTCCTACATAGTAACTTGCAACTTTGAATGAGAAGGTGCTTGCTTACAGCACCGTGCTATATGTTCTGAATGCCCGAATTGGGAATCTGTGTCAAAACTTTGTTAGAAATTATGTGATCCTTACTAGATGGAAGTAGGGGAGATGGGGCATGAAGATATTTCTGGGAGTTGGAGACATACCAAGTTTAGCTCAGTTCTGGGCATCTTTGAAATACCTATACAAACTTGTTCCTACATAGTAACTTGCATCTTTGAATGAGAATGTGCTTGCTTACAGCAACGTGCTGTACGTTCTGAATGCCGGAATTGGGAATCTGTGTCAAAACTTTGTTAGGAATATTATGTGATCCTTACTAGCTGGAAGTAAGGGAGATGGGGCATGAAGTTATTTCTAGGAGTTGGAGACATACCCACTTTAGCTCAGTTCTGGGCATCTTTGAAAGTCATATGCAAACTTGTTCCTACATAGTAACTTGCAACTTTGAATGAGAATGTGCTTGCTTACAGCAACGTGCTGTATGTTCTGAATGCCCGAATTGGGAATCTGTGTCAAAACTTTGTTAGGAATTATGTGATCCTTACTAGCTGGAAGTAAGGGAGATGGAGCATGAATTTATTTCTATGAGTTGGAGACATACAACGTTTAGCTCAGTTATGGGCATCTTTAAAATACCTATACAAACTTGTTCCTACATAGTAACTTGCAACTTTGAATGAGAATGTGCTTGCTTACAGCAACGTGCTATATGTTCTGAATGCCCGAATTGGGAATCTGTGTCAAAACTTTGTTAGGAATATTATGTGATCCTTACTAGCTGGAAGTAAGGGAGATGGGGCATGAAGTTATTTCTATGAGTTGGAGACATACCCACTTTAGCTCAGTTCTGGGCATCTTTGAAAGTCCTATACAAACTTGTTCCTACATAGTAACTTGCAACTTTAAATGAGAATGTGCTTGCTTACAGCAACGTGCTATATGTTCTGAATGCCCGAATTGGGAATCTGTGTCAAAAGTTTGTTAGGAATTATGTGATCCTTACTAGCTTGAAGTAAGGGAGATGGGGCATGAAGTTATTTCTAGGAGTTGGAGACATACCAAGTTTAGCTCACTTCTGGGCATCTTTGAAATACCTATACAAACTTGTTCCTACATAGGAACTTGCAACTTTGAATGAGAATGTGCTTGCTTACAGCAACGTGCTATATGTTCTGAATGCCCGAATTGGGAATCTATGTCAAAACTTTGTTAGGAATTATGTGATCCTTACTAGCTGGAAGTAAGGGAGATGGGGCATGAAGTTATTTCTAGGAGTTGGAGACATACAACGTTTAGCTCAGTTCTGGGCATCTTTGAAATACCTATACAAACTTGTTCCTACATAGTAACTTGCAACTTTGAATGAGAATGTGCTTGCTTACAGCAAAGTGCTACATGTTCTGAATGCCCGAATTGGGAATCTGTGTCAAAACTTTGTTAGGAATTATGTGATCCTTAATAGCTGGAAGTAAGGGAGATGGGGCAAGAAGTTATTTCTAGGAGTTGGAGACATACCAAGTTTAGCTCAGTTCTGGGCATCTTTGAAATACCTATACAAACTTGTTCCTACATAGTAACTTGCAACTTTGAATGAGAATGTGCTTGCTTACAGCAACGTGCTATATGTTCTGAATGCCCGAATTGGGAATCTGTGTCAAAACTTTCTTAGAAATTATGTGATCCTTACTAGCTGGAAGTAAGGGACATGGAGCATGAAGTTATTTCTAGGAGTTGGAGACATACCAAGTTTAGCTCAGTTCTGGGCATCTTTGAAATACCTATACAAACTCGTTCCTACATAGTAACTTGCAACTTTGAATGAGAATGTGCTTGCTTACAGCAACGTGCTACATGTTCTGAATGCCCGAATTGGGAATCTGTGTCAAAACTTTGTTAGGAATTATGTGACACTTACTAGCTGGAAGTAAGGGAGATGGGGCATGAAGTTATTTCTAGGAGTTGGAGATATACCCACTTTAGCTCAGTACTGGGCATCTTTGAAATACCTATACAAACTTGTTCCTACATAGTAACTTGCAACTTTGAATGAGAATGTGCTTGCTTACAGCAACGTGCTATATGTTCTGAATGCCCGAGTTGGGAATCTGTGTCAAACTTTGTTAGGAATTATGTGATCCTTACTAGCTGGAAGTAAGGGAGATGGGGCATGAAGTTATTTCTAGGAATTGGAGACATACCAAGTTTAGCTCAGTTCTGGGCATCTTTGAAATACCTATACAAACTTGTTCCTACATAGTAACTTGCAACTTTGAATGAGAATGTGCTTGCTTACAGCAACGTGCTACATGTTCTGAATGCCCGAATTGGGAATCTGTGTCAAAACTTTGTTAGGAATTATGTGACCCTTATTAGCTGGAAGTAATGGAGATGGGGCATGAAGTTATTTCTAGGAGTTGGAGACATACAACGTTTAGCTCAGTTCTGGGCATCTTTGAAATACCTATACAAACTTGTTCCTACATAGTAACTTGCAACTTTGAATGAGAATGTGCTTGCTTACAGCAACGTGCTACATGTTCTGAATGCCCGAATTGGGAATCTGTGTCAAAACTTTGTTAGGAATTATGTGATTCTTACTAGCTGGAAGTAAGGGAGATGGGGCATGAAGTTATTTCTAGGAGTTGGAGACATACAACGTTTAGCTCAGTTCTGGGCATCTTTGAAATACCTATACAAACTTGTTCCTACATAGTAACTTTCAACTTTGAATGAGAATGTGCTTGCTTACAGCAACGTGCTACATGTTCTGAATGCCCGAATTGGGAATCTGTGTCAAAACTTTGTTAGGAATTATGTGATCCTTAATAGCTGGAAGTAAGGGAGATGGGGGAAGAAGTTATTTCTAGGAGTTGGAGACATACCAAGTTTAGCTCAGTTCTGGGCATCTTTGAAATACCTATACAAACTTGTTCCTACATAGTAACTTGCAACTTTGAATGAGAATGTGCTTGCTTACAGCAACGTGCTATATGTTCTGAATGCCCGAATTGGGAATCTGTGTCAAAACTTTGTTAGAAATTATGTGGTCCTTACTAGCTGGAAGTAAGGGACATGGAGCATGAAGTTATTTCTAGGAGTTGGAGACATACCAAGTTTAGCTCAGTTCTGGGCATCTTTGAAATACCTATACAAACTCGTTCCTACATAGTAACTTGCAACTTTGAATAAGAATGTGCTTGCTTACAGCAACGTGCTACATGTTCTGAATGCCCGGATTTGGAATCTGTGTCAAAACTTTGTTAGGAATTATGTGACACTTACTAGCTGGAAGTAAGGGAGATGGGGCATGAAGTTATTTCTAGGAGTTGGAGACATACCCACACTAGCTCAGTACTGGGCATCTTTGAAATACCTATACAAACTTGTTCCTACATAGTAACTTGCAACTTTGAATGAGAATGTGCTTGCTTACAGCAACGCGCTATATGTTCGGAATGCCCGAATTGGGAATCTGTGTCAAATCTTTGTTAGGAATTATGTGATCCTTACTAGCTGGAAGTAAGGGAGATGGGGCATGAAGTTATTTCTAGGAGTTGGAGACATACCAATTTAGCTCAGTTCTGGGCATCTTTGAAATACCTATACAAACTTGTTCCTACATAGTAACTTGCAAATTTGAATGAGAATGTGCTTGCTTACAGCAACGTGCTATATGTTCTGAATGCCCGAATTGGGAATCTGTGTCAAAACTTTGTTAGGAATTATGTGATCCTTACTAGCTGGAAGTAAGGGAGTTGGGGCATGAAGTTATATGTAGGAGTTGGAGACATACCAAGTTTAGCACAGTTCTGGGCATCTTTGAAATACCTATACAAACTTGTTCCTACATAGTAACTTGCAACTTTGAATGAGAATGTGCTTGCTTACAGCAACGTGCTATATGTTCTGAATGCCCGAATTGGGAATCTGTGTCAAATCTTTGTTAGGAATTATGTGATCCTTACTAGCTGGAAGTAAGGGAGATGGGGCATGAAGTTATTTCTAGGAGTTGGAGACATACCAAGTTTAGCTCACTTCCTGGCATCTTTGAAATACCTATACAAACTTGTTCCTACATAGTAACTTGCAACTTTGAATGAGAATGTGTTTGCTTACAGCAACGTGCTACATGTTCTGAATGCCCGAATTGGGAATCTGTGTCAAATCTTTGCTAGGAATTATGTGATCCTTACTAGCTGGAAGTAAGGAAGTTGGGGCATGAAGTTATTTCTAGGAGTTGGACACATACCAAGTTTAGCACAGTTCTGGGCATCTTTGAAATACCTATACAAACTTGTTCCTACATAGTAACTTGCAACTTTGAATGAAAATGTGCTTGCTTACAGCAACGTGCTATATGTTCTGAATGCCCGAATTGGGAATCTGTTTCAAAACTTTGTTAGGAATTATGTGATCCTTACTAGCTGGAAGTAAGGGAGATGGGGCATGAAGTTATTTCTAGGAGTTGGAGACATACCAAGTTTAGCTCAGTTCTGGGCATCTTTGAAATACCTATACAAACTTGTTCCTACATAGTAACTTGCAACTTTGAATGAGAATGACCTTGCTTACAGCAACGTGCTACATGTTCTGAATGCCCGAATTGGGAATCTGTGTCAAATATTTGCTAGGAATTATGTGATCCTTACTAGCTGGAAGTAAGGGAGATGGGGCATGAAGTTATTTCTAGGAGTTGGAGACATACCAAGTTTAGCTCACTTCTGGGCATCTTTGAAATACCTTTACAAACTTGTTCCTACATAGTAACTTGCAAATTCGAATGAGAATGTGCTTGCTTACAGCAACGTGCTATATGTTTTGAATGCCCGAATTGGGAATCTGTGTCAAAACTTTGTTAGGAATTATGTGATCCTTACTAGCTGTAAGTAAGGGAGTTGGGGCATGAAGTTATTTCTAGGAGTTGGACACATACCAAGTTTAGCACAGTTCTGGGCATCTTTGAAATACCTATACAAACTTGTTCCTACATAGTAACTTGCAACTTTGAATGAGAATGTGCTTGCTTACAGCAACGTGCTATATGTTCTGAATGCCCGAATTGGGAATCTGTGTCAAAACTTTGTTAGGAATTATGTGATCCTTACTAGCTTGAAGTAAGGGAGATGGGGCATGAAGTTATTTCTAGGAGTTGGAGACATACCAAGTTTAGCTCACTTCTGGGCATCTTTGAAATACCTATACAAACTTGTTCCTACATAGGAACTTGCAACTTTAAATGAGAATGTGCTTGCTTACAGCAACGATCTATATGTTCTGAATGCCCGAATTGGGAATCTATGTCAAAACTTTGTTAGGAATTATGTGATCCTTACTAGCTGGAAGTAAGGGAGATGGGGCATGAAGTTATTTCTAGGAGTTGGAGTCATACAACGTTTAGCTCAGTTCTGGGCATCTTTGAAATACCTATACAAACTTGTTCCTACATAGTAACTTGCAACTTTGAATGAGAATGTGCTTGCTTACAGCAACGTGCTACATGTTCTGAATGCCCGAATTGGGAATGTGTGTCAAAACTTTGTTAGGAATTATGTGATCCTAATAGCTGGAAGTAAGGGAGATGGGGCAAGAAGTTATTTCTAGGAGTTGGAGACATACCAAGTTTAGCTCAGTTCTGGGCATCTTTGAAATACCTGTACAAACTTGTTCCTACATAGTAACTTGCAACTTTGAATGAGAATGTGCTTGCTTACAGCAACGTGCTATATGTTCTGAATGCCCGAATTGGGAATCTGTGTCAAAACTTTGTTAGAAATTATGTGATCCTTACTAGCTGGAAGTAAGGGACATGGAGCATGAAGTTATTTCTAGGAGTTGGAGACATACCAAGTTTAGCTCAGTTCTGGGCATCTTTGAAATACCTATACAAACTCGTTCCTACATAGTAACTTGCAACTTTGAATGAGAATGTGCTTGCTTACAGCAACGTGCTACATGTTCTGAATGCCCGAATTGGGAATCTGTGTCAAAACTTTGTTGGGAATTATGTGACCCTTACTAGCTGGAAGTAATGGAGATGGGGCATGAAGTTATTTCTAGGAGTTGGAGACATACAACGTTTAGCTCAGTTCTGGGCATCTTTGAAATACCTATACAAACTTGTTCCTACATAGTAACTTGCAACTTTGAATGAGAATGTGTTTGCTTACAGCAACGTGCTATAGGTTCTGAATGCCCGAATTGGGAATCTGTGTCAAAACTTTGTTAGGAATTATGTGATCCTTACTAGCTGGAAGTAAGGGAGATGGGGCATGAAGTTATTTCTAGGAGTTGGAGACATACCAAGTTTAGCTCAGTTCTGGGCATCTTTGAAATACCTATACAAACTTGTTCGTACACAGTAACTTGCAACTTTGAATGAGAATGTGCTTGCTTACAGCAACGTGCTACATGTTTTGAATGCCCGAATTGGGAATCTGTGTCAAAACTTTGTTAGGAATTATGTGATCCCTAATAGCTGGAAGTAAGGGAGATGGGGCATGAAGTTATTTCTATGAGTTGGAGACATACCAAGTTTAGCTCAGTTCTGGGCATCTTTGAATTACCTATACAAACTTGTTCCTACATAGTAACTTGCAACTTTGAATGAGAATGTGCTTTCATACAGCAACGTGCTACATGTTCTGAATGCCCGAATTGGGAATCTGTGTCAAAACTTTGTTAGGAATTATGTGACCCTTACTAGCTGGAAGTAAGGGAGATGGGGCATGAAGTTATTTCTAGGAGTTGGAGACATACCCACTTTAGCTCAGTACTGGGCATCTTTGAAATACCTATACAAACTTGTTCCTACATAGTAACTTGCAACTTTGAATGAGAATGTGCTTGCTTAAGGCAACGTGCTATAGGTTCTGAATGCCCGAATTGGGAATCTGTGTCAAAACTTTGTTAGGAATTATGTGATTTTTACTAGCTGGAAATAAGGGAGTTGGGGCATGAAGTTATTTCTAGGAGTTGGACACATACCAAGTTTAGCACAGTTCTGGGCATCTTTGAAATACCTATACAAACATGTTCCTACATAGTAACTTGCAACTTTCAATGAGAATGTGCTTGCTTACAGCAACGTGCTATATGTTCTGAATGCCCGAATTGGGAATCTGTGTCAAATCTTTGTTAGGAATTATGTGATCCTTACTTGCTGGAAGTAAGGGAGATGGGGCATGAAGTTATTTCTAGGAGTTGGACACATACCAAGTTTAGCTCAGTTCTGGGCATCTTTGAAATACCTATACAAACTTGTTCCTACATAGTAACTTGCAACTTTAAATGAGAATATGCTTGCTTACAGCAACGTGCTATATGTTCTGAATGCCCGAATTGGGAATCTGTGTCAAAACTTTGTTAGGAATTATGTGATCCTTACTAGCTGGAAGTAAGGGAGATGGGGCATGAAGTTATTTCTAGGAGTTGGAGACATACCAAGTTTAGCTCAGCTCTGGGCATCTTTGAAATACCTATACAAACTTGTTCCTACATAGTAACTTGCAACTTTTAATGAGAATGTGCTTGCTTACAGCAACGTGCTATATGTTCTGAATGCCCGAATTGGGAATCTGTGTCAAAACTTTGTTAGGAATTATGTGATCCTTACTAGCTGGAAGTAAGGGAGATGGGGCATGAAGTTATTTCTAGGAGTTGGAGACATACAACGTTTAGCTCAGTTCTGGACATCTTTGAAATACCTATACAAACTTGTTCCTACATAGTAACTTGCAACTTTGAATGAGAATGTGCTTGCTTACAGCAACGTGCTATATGTTCTGAATGCCCGAATTGGGAATCTGTGTCAAAACTTTGTTAGAAATATTATGTGATCCTTACTAGCTGGAAGTAAGGGAGATGGGGCATGAAGTTATTTCTAGGAGTTGGAGACATACAAACTTTAACTCAGTTCTGGGCATCTTTGAAATACCTATACAAACTTGTTCCTACATAGTAACTTGCAACTTTGAGTGAGAATGTGCTTGCTTAAGGCAACGTGCTACATGTTCTGAATGCCCGAATTGGGAATCTGTGTCAAAACTTTGTTAGGAATTATGTGATCCTTACTAGCTGGAAGTAAGGGAGATGTGGCATGAAGTTATTTCTAATAGTTGGATACATACCAAGTTTAGCTCAGTTCTGGGCATCTTTGAAATACGTATACAAACTTGTTCCTACATAGTAACTTGCAACTTTGAATGAGAATGTGCTTGCTTACAGCAACGTGCTATATGTTCTGAATGCCCGAATTGGGAATCTGTGTCAAAACTTTGTTAGGAATTATGTGATCCTTACTTGATGGAAGTAAGGGAGATGGGGCATGAAGTTATTTCTAGGAGTTGGAGACATACCAAGTTTAGCTCAGTTCTTGGCATCTTTGAAATACCTATACAAACTGGTTCCTACATTGTAACTTGCAACTTTGAATGAGAATGTGCTTGCTTACAGCAACGTGCTACATGTTCTGAATGCCCGATTTGGGAATCTGTGTCAAAACTTTGTTAGAAATTATGTGATCCTTACTAGCTGGAAGTAAGGGACAAGGAGCATGAAGTTATTTCTAGGAGTTGGAGACATACCAAGTTTAACTCAGTTCTGGGCATCTTTGAAATACCTATACAAACTCGTTCCTACATAGTAACTTGCAACTTTGAATGATAAGGTGCTTGCTTACAGCAACGTGCTATATGTTCTGAATGCCCGAATTGGGATCTGTGTCAAAACTATGTTAGGAATTATGTGATCCTTACTAGCTGGAAGTTAGGGAGATGGGGCATGAAGTTATTTCTAGGAGATGGAGACATACCACGTTTAGCTCAGTTCTGGGCATCTTTGAAATACCTATACAAACTTGTTCCTACATAGTAACTTGCAACTTTGAATGAGAATGTGCTTGCTTACAGCAACGTGCTATATGTTCTGAATGCCCGAATTGGGAATCTGTGTCAAACTTTGTTAGGAATTATGTGATCCTTACTAGCTGGAAGTAAGGGAGATGGGGCATGAAGTTATTTCTAGGAGTTGGAGACATACCAAGTTTAGCTCAGTTCTGGGCATCTTTGAAATACCTATACAAACTTGTTCCTACATAGTAACTTGCAACTTTGAATGAGAATGTGCTTGCTTACAGCAACGTGCTACATGTTCTGAATGCCCGAATTGGGAATCTGTGTCAAAACTTTGTTAGGAATTATGTGACCCTTACTAGCTGGAAGTAATGGAGTTGGGGCATGAAATTATTTCTAGGAGTTGGAGACATACAACGTTTAGCTCAGTTCTGGGCATCTTTGAAATACCTATACAAACTTGTTCCTACATAGTAACTTGCAACTTTGAATGAGAATGTGCTTGCTTACAGCAACGTGCTATATGTTCTGAATGCCCGAATTGGGAATCTGTGTCAAAACTTTGTTAGGAATTATGTGATCCTTACTAGCTGTAAGTAAGGGAGTTGGGGCATGAAGTTATTTCTAGGAGTTGGAGACATACCAAGTTTAGCACAGTTCTGGGCATCTTTGAAATACCTATACAAACTTGTTCCTACATAGTAACTTGCAACTTTGAATGAGAATGTGCTTGCTTACAGCAACGTGCTATATGTTCTGAATGCCCGAATTGGGAATCTGTGTCAAATCTTTGTTTGGAATTATGTGATCCTTACTAGCTGGAAGTAAGGGAGATGGGGCATGAAGTTATTTCTAGGAGTTGGAGACATACCAAGTTTAGCTCACTTCTGGGCATCTTTGAAATACCTATACAAACTTGTTCCTACATAGTAACTTGCAACTTTGAATGAAAATGTGCTTGCTTACAGCAACGTGCTATATGTTCTGAATGCCCGAATTGGGAATCTGTGTCAAACTTTGTTAGGAACTATGTGATCCTTACTAGCTGGAAGTAAGGGAAATGGGGCATGAAGTTATTTCTAGGAGTTGGAGACATACCAAGTTTAGCTCAGTTCTGGGCATCTTTGAAATACCTATACAAACTTGTTCCTACATAGTAACTTGCAACTTTGAATGAGAATGTGCTTGCTTACAGCAACGTGCTACATGTTCTGAATGCCCGAATTGGGAATCTGTGTCAAAACTTTGTTAGGAATTATGTGACCCTTACTAGCTGGAAGTAATGGAGATGGGGCATGAAGTTATTTCTAGGAGTTGGAGACATACAACGTTTAGCTCAGTTCTGGGCATCTTTGAAATACCTATACAAACTTGTTCGTACACAGTAACTTGCAACTTTGAATGAGAATGTGCTTGCTTACAGCAACGTGCTACATGTTTTGAATGCCCGAATTGGGAATCTGTGTCAAAACTTTGTTAGGAATTATGTGATCCCTAATAGCTGGAAGTAAGGGAGATGGGGCATGAAGTTATTTCTATGAGTTGGAGACATACCAAGTTTAGCTCAGTTCTGGGCATCTTTGAATTACCTATACAAACTTGTTCCTACATAGTAACTTGCAACTTTGAATGAGAATGTGCTTTCATACAGCAACGTGCTACATGTTCTGAATGCCCGAATTGGGAATCTGTGTCAAAACTTTGTTAGGAATTATGTGACCCTTACTAGCTGGAAGTAAGGGAGATGGGGCATGAAGTTATTTCTAGGAGTTGGAGACATACCCACTTTAGCTCAGTACTGGGCATCTTTGAAATACCTATACAAACTTGTTCCTACATAGTAACTTGCAACTTTGAATGAGAATGTGCTTGCTTAAGGCAACGTGCTATAGGTTCTGAATGCCCGAATTGGGAATCTGTGTCAAAACTTTGTTAGGAATTATGTGATTTTTACTAGCTGGAAATAAGGGAGTTGGGGCATGAAGTTATTTCTAGGAGTTGGACACATACCAAGTTTAGCACAGTTCTGGGCATCTTTGAAATACCTATACAAACATGTTCCTACATAGTAACTTGCAACTTTCAATGAGAATGTGCTTGCTTACAGCAACGTGCTATATGTTCTGAATGCCCGAATTGGGAATCTGTGTCAAATCTTTGTTAGGAATTATGTGATCCTTACTAGCTGGAAGTAAGGGAGATGGGGCATGAAGTTATTTCTAGGAGTTGGACACATACCAAGTTTAGCTCAGTTCTGGGCATCTTTGAAATACCTATACAAACTTGTTCCTACATAGTAACTTGCAACTTTAAATGAGAATATGCTTGCTTACAGCAACGTGCTATATGTTCTGAATGCCCGAATTGGGAATCTGTGTCAAAACTTTGTTAGAAATTATGTGATCCTTACTAGATGGAAGTAAGGGAGATGGGGCATGAAGTTATTTCTAGGAGTTGGAGACATACCAAGTTTAGCTCAGCTCTGGGCATCTTTGAAATACCTATACAAACTTGTTCCTACATAGTAACTTGCAACTTTTAATGAGAATGTGCTTCTTACAGCAACGTGCTATATGTTCTGAATGCCCGAATTGGGAATCTGTGTCAAAACTTTGTTAGGAATTATGTGATCCTTACTAGCTGGAAGTAAGGGAGATGGGGCATGAAGTTATTTCTAGGAGTTGGAGACATACAACGTTTAGCTCAGTTCTGGACATCTTTGAAATACCTATACAAACTTGTTCCTACATAGTAACTTGCAACTTTGAATGAGAATGTGCTTGCTTACAGCAACGTGCTATATGTTCTGAATGCCCGAATTGGGAATCTGTGTCAAAACTTTGTTAGAAATATTATGTGATCCTTACTAGCTGGAAGTAAGGGAGATGGGGCATGAAGTTATTTCTAGGAGTTGGAGACATACAAACTTTAACTCAGTTCTGGGCATCTTTGAAATACCTATACAAACTTGTTCCTACATAGTAACTTGCAACTTTGAGTGAGAATGTGCTTGCTTAAGGCAACGTGCTACATGTTCTGAATGCCCGAATTGGGAATCTGTGTCAAAACTTTGTTAGGAATTATGTGATCCTTACTAGCTGGAAGTAAGGGAGATGTGGCATGAAGTTATTTCTAATAGTTGGATACATACCAAGTTTAGCTCAGTTCTGGGCATCTTTGAAATACGTATACAAACTTGTTCCTACATAGTAACTTGCAACTTTGAATGAGAATGTGCTTGCTTACAGCAACGTGCTATATGTTCTGAATGCCCGAATTGGGAATCTGTGTCAAAACTTTGTTAGGAATTATGTGATCCTTACTTGATGGAAGTAAGGGAGATGGGGCATGAAGTTATTTCTAGGAGTTGGAGACATACCAAGTTTAGCTCAGTTCTTGGCATCTTTGAAATACCTATACAAACTGGTTCCTACATTGTAACTTGCAACTTTGAATGAGAATGTGCTTGCTTACAGCAACGTGCTACATGTTCTGAATGCCCGATTTGGGAATCTGTGTCAAAACTTTGTTAGAAATTATGTGATCCTTACTAGCTGGAAGTAAGGGACAAGGAGCATGAAGTTATTTCTAGGAGTTGGAGACATACCAAGTTTAACTCAGTTCTGGGCATCTTTGAAATACCTATACAAACTCGTTCCTACATAGTAACTTGCAACTTTGAATGATAAGGTGCTTGCTTACAGCAACGTGCTATATGTTCTGAATGCCCGAATTGGGATCTGTGTCAAAACTATGTTAGGAATTATGTGATCCTTACTAGCTGGAAGTTAGGGAGATGGGGCATGAAGTTATTTCTAGGAGATGGAGACATACCACGTTTAGCTCAGTTCTGGGCATCTTTGAAATACCTATACAAACTTGTTCCTACATAGTAACTTGCAACTTTGAATGAGAATGTGCTTGCTTACAGCAACGTGCTATATGTTCTGAATGCCCGAATTGGGAATCTGTGTCAAACTTTGTTAGGAATTATGTGATCCTTACTAGCTGGAAGTAAGGGAGATGGGGCATGAAGTTATTTCTAGGAGTTGGAGACATACCAAGTTTAGCTCAGTTCTGGGCATCTTTGAAATACCTATACAAACTTGTTCCTACATAGTAACTTGCAACTTTGAATGAGAATGTGCTTGCTTACAGCAACGTGCTACATGTTCTGAATGCCCGAATTGGGAATCTGTGTCAAAACTTTGTTAGGAATTATGTGACCCTTACTAGCTGGAAGTAATGGAGTTGGGGCATGAAATTATTTCTAGGAGTTGGAGACATACAACGTTTAGCTCAGTTCTGGGCATCTTTGAAATACCTATACAAACTTGTTCCTACATAGTAACTTGCAACTTTGAATGAGAATGTGCTTGCTTACAGCAACGTGCTATATGTTCTGAATGCCCGAATTGGGAATCTGTGTCAAAACTTTGTTAGGAATTATGTGATCCTTACTAGCTGTAAGTAAGGGAGTTGGGGCATGAAGTTATTTCTAGGAGTTGGAGACATACCAAGTTTAGCACAGTTCTGGGCATCTTTGAAATACCTATACAAACTTGTTCCTACATAGTAACTTGCAACTTTGAATGAGAATGTGCTTGCTTACAGCAACGTGCTATATGTTCTGAATGCCCGAATTGGGAATCTGTGTCAAATCTTTGTTTGGAATTATGTGATCCTTACTAGCTGGAAGTAAGGGAGATGGGGCATGAAGTTATTTCTAGGAGTTGGAGACATACCAAGTTTAGCTCACTTCTGGGCATCTTTGAAATACCTATACAAACTTGTTCCTACATAGTAACTTGCAACTTTGAATGAAAATGTGCTTGCTTACAGCAACGTGCTATATGTTCTGAATGCCCGAATTGGGAATCTGTGTCAAACTTTGTTAGGAACTATGTGATCCTTACTAGCTGGAAGTAAGGGAAATGGGGCATGAAGTTATTTCTAGGAGTTGGAGACATACCAAGTTTAGCTCAGTTCTGGGCATCTTTGAAATACCTATACAAACTTGTTCCTACATAGTAACTTGCAACTTTGAATGAGAATGTGCTTGCTTACAGCAACGTGCTACATGTTCTGAATGCCCGAATTGGGAATCTGTGTCAAAACTTTGTTAGGAATTATGTGACCCTTACTAGCTGGAAGTAATGGAGATGGGGCATGAAGTTATTTCTAGGAGTTGGAGACATACAACGTTTAGCTCAGTTCTGGGCATCTTTGAAATACCTATACAAACTTGTTCCTACATAGTAACTTGCAACTTTGAATGAGAATGTGCTTGCTTACAGCAACGTGCTATATGTTCTGAATGCCCGAATTGGGAATCTGTGTCAAAACTTTGTTAGGAATTATGTGATCCTTACTAGCTGGAAGTAAGGGAGATGGGGCATGAAGTTATTTCTAGGAGTTGGAGACATACCAAGTTTAGCTCAGTTCTGGGCATCTTTGAAATACCTATACAAACTTGTTCGTACACAGTAACTTGCAACTTTGAATGAGAATGTGCTTCCTTACAGCAACGTGCTACATGTTCTGAATGCCCGAATTGGGAATCTGTGTCAAAACTTTGTTAGGAATTATGTGATCCCTAATAGCTGGAAGTAAGGGAGATGGGGCATGAAGTTATTTCTAGGAGTTGGAGACATACCAAGTTTAGCTCAGTTCTGGGCATCTTTGAATTACCTATACAAACTTGTTCCTACATTGTAACTTGCAACTTTGAATGAGAATGTGCTTGCATACAGCAACGTGCTACATGTTCTGAATGCCCGAATTGGGAATCTGTGTCAAAACTTTGTTAGGAATTATGTGACCCTTACTAGCTGGAAGTAAGGGAGATGGGGCATGAAGTTATTTCTAGGAGTTGGAGACATACCCACTTTAGCTCAGTACTTGGCATCTTTGAAATACCTATACAAACTTGTTCCTACATAGTAACTTGCAACTTTGAATGAGAATGTGCTTGCTTAAGGCAACGTGCTATATGTTCTGAATGCCCGAATTGGGAATCTGTGTCAAAACTTTGTTAGGAATTATGTGATCCTTACTAGCTGGAAGTAAGGGAGATGGGGCATGAAGTTATTTCTAGGAGTTGGAGACATACCAAGTTTAGCTCAGTTCTGGGCATCTTTGAAATACGTATACAAACTTGTTCCTACATAGTAACTTGCAACTTTGAATGAGAATGTGCTTGCTTACAGCAACGTGCTCTATGTTCTGAATGCCCGAATTGGGAATCTGTGTCAAAACTTTGTTAGGAATTATGTGATCCTTACTAGCTGGAAATAAGGTAGTTGGGGCATGAAGTTATTTCTAGGAGTTGGACACATACCAAGTTTAGCACAGTTCTGGGCATCATTGAAATACCTATACAAACTTGTTCCTACATAGTAACTTGCAACTTTCAATGAGAATGTGCTTGCTTACAGCAACGTGCTATATGTTCTGAATGCCCGAATTGGGAATCTGTGTCAAAACTTTGTTAGGAATTATGTGATCCTTACTAGCTGGAAGTAAGGGAGATGGGGCATGAAGTTATTTCTAGGAGTTGGACACATACCAAGTTTAGCTCAGTTCTGGGCATCTTTGAAATACCTATACAAACTTGTTCCTACATAGTAACTTGGAACTTCTAATGAGAATGTGCTTGCTTACAGCAACGTGCTATATGTTCTGAATGCCCGAATTAGGAATCTGTGTCAAAACTATGTTAGGAATTATGTGATCCTCACTAGCTGGGAGTTAGGGAGATGGGGCATGAAGTTATTTCTAGGAGATGGAGACATACAACGTTTAGCTCAGTTCTGGGCATCTTTCAAATACCTATACAAACTTGTTCCTACATAGTAACTTGCAACTTTGAATGAGAATGTGCTTGCTTACAGCAACGTGCTACATGTTCTGAATGCCCGAATTGGGAATCTGTGTCAAAACTTTGTTAGAAATTATGTGATCCTTACTAGCTGGAAGTAAGGGAGATGGGGCATGAAGTTATTTCTAGGAGTTGGAGACATACAACGTTTAGCTCAGTTCTGGACATCTTTGAAATACCTATACAAACTTGTTCCTACATAGTAACTTGCAACTTTGAATGAGAATGTGCTTGCTTACAGCAACGTGCTATATGTTCTGAATGCCCGAATTGGGAATCTGTGTCAAAAATATTAGGAATTATGTGATCCTTACTAGCTGGAAGTAAGGGAGATGGGGCATTAAGTTATTTCTAGGAGTTGGAGACATACCAAGTTTAGCTCAGTTCTGGGCATCTTTGAAATACCTATACTAACTTGTTCCTACATAGTAACTTGCAACTTTGAATGAGAATGTGCTTGCTTACAGCAACGTGCTATATGTTCTGAATGCCCGAATTGGGAATCTGTGTCAAAACTTTGTTAGTAATTATGTGATCCTTACTAGCTGGAAGTAAGGGAGATGGGGCATGAAGTTATTTCTAGGAGTTGGAGACATACCAAGTTTAGCTCAGTTCTGGGCATCTTTGAAATACCTATACAAACTTGTTCCTACATAGTAACTTGCAACTTTTAATGAGAATGTGCTTGCTTACAGCAACGTGCTATATGTTCTGAATGCCCGAATTGGATCTCTGTGTCAAAACTTTGTTAGGAATTATGTGATCTTTACTAGATGTAAGTAAGGGAGATGGGGCATGTAGTTATTTCTAGGAGTTGGAGACATACCCACTTTAGCTCAGTTCTGGGCATCTTTGAAATACCAATACAAACTTGTTCCTACATAGTAACTTGCAACTTTGAAAGAGAATGTGCTTGCTTACAGCAACGTGCTATATGTTCTGAATGCCTGAATTTGGAATCTGTGTCAAAACTTTGTTAGGAATATTATGTGATCCTTACTAGCTGGAAGTAATGGAGACGGGGCATGAATTTATTTCTAGGAGTTGGAGACATACCCACTTTAGCTCAGTTCTGGGCATCTTTGAAAGTCCTATACAAACTTGTTCCTACATAGTAACTTGCAACTTTGAATGAGAATGTGCTTTCTTACAGCAACGTGCTATATGTTCTCAATGCCCGAATTGGGAATCTGTGTCAAAACTTTGTTAGGAATTTTGTGATCCTTACTAGCTGGAAGTAAGGGAGATGGGGCATGAAGTTATTTCTAGGAGTTGGAGACATACCAAGTTTAGCTCAGGGCTGGGCATCTTTGAAATACCTATACAAACTTGTTCCTACATAGTAACTTGCAACTTTGAATGAGAATGTGCTTTCTTACAGCAACGTGCTATATGTTCTGAATGCACGAATTGGGAATCTGTGTCAAAACTTTGTTAGAAATTATGTGATCATTACTAGCTGGAAGTAAGGGAGATGGGGCATGAAATTATTTCTAGGAGTTGGAGACATACAACGTTTAGCTCAGTACTGGGCATCTTTGAAATACCTATACAAACTTGTTCCTACATAGTAACTTGCAACATTGAATGAGAATGTGCTTACTTACAGCAACGTGCTATATGTTCTGAATGCCCGAATTGGGAATCTGTGTCAAAACTTTGTCAGGAATATTATGTGATCCTTACTAGCTGGAAGTAAGGGAGATGGGGCATGAAGTTATTTCTAGAAGTTGGAGACATAATCACTTTAGCTCAGTTCTGGGCATCTTTGAAATACCTATACAAACTTGTTCCTACATAGTAACTTGCAACTTTGAATGAGAATGTGCTTGCTTACAGCAACGTGCTATATGCTCTGAATGCCCGAATTGGGAATCTGTGTCAAAACTTTGTTAGGAATTATGTGATCCTTACTAGCTGGAAGTAAGGGAGATGGGGCATGAAGTTATTTCTAGGAGTTGGAGACATACCAAGTTTAGCTCAGTTCTGGGCATCTTTGAAATACCTATACAAACTTGTTCCTACATAGTAACTTGCAACTTTAAATGAGAATATGCTTGCTTACAGCAACGTGCTATATGTTCTGAATGCCCGAATTGGGAATCTGTGTCAAAACTTTGTTAGAAATTATGTGATCCTTACTAGATGGAAGTAAGGGAGATGGGGCATGAAGTTATTTCCAGGAGTTGGAGACATACCAAGTTTAGCTCAGCTCTGGGCATCTTTGAAATACCTATACAAACTTGTTCCTACATAGTAACTTGCAACTTTTAATGAGAATGTGCTTGCTTACAGCAACGTGCTATATGTTCTGAATGCCCGAATTGGGAATCTGTGTCAAAACTTTGTTAGGAATTATGTGATCCTTACTAGCTGGAAGTAAGGGAGATGGGGCATGAAGTTATTTCTAGGAGTTGGAGACATACAAAGTTTAGCTCAGTTCTGGGCATCTTTGAAATACCTATACAAACTTGTTCCTACATAGTAACTTGGAACTTTGAATGAGAATGTGCTTGCTTACAGCAACGTGCTATATGTTCTGAATGCCCGAATTAGGAATCTGTGTCAAAACTATGTTAGGAATTATGTGATCCTTACTAGCTGGGAGTTAGGGAGATGGGGCATGAAGTTATTTCTAGGAGATGGAGACATACAACGTTTAGCTCAGATCTGGGCATCTTTGAAACCTATACAAACTTGTTCCTACATAGTAACTTGCAACTTTGAATGAGAATGTGCTTGCTTACAGCAACGTGCTACATGTTCTGAATGCCCGAATTGGGAATCTGTGTCAAAACTTTGTTAGAAATTATGTGATCCTTACTAGCTGGAAGTAAGGGAGATGGGGCATGAAGTTATTTCTAGGAGTTGGAGACATACAACGTTTAGCTCAGTTCTGTGCATCTTTGAAATACCTATACAAACTTGTTCCTACATAGTAACTTGCAACTTTGAATGAGAATGTGCTTGCTTACAGCAACGTGCTATATGTTCCGAATGCCCGAATTGGGAATCTGTGTCAAAACTTTGTTAGAAATATTATGTGATCCTTACTAGCTGGAAGTAAGGGAGATGGGGCATGAAGTTATTTCTAGGAGTTGGAGACATACAAACTTTTACTCAGTTCTGGGCATCATTGAAATACCTATACAAACTTGTTCCTACATAGTAACTTGCAACTTTGAATGAGAATGTGCTTGCTTAAGGCAACGTGCTACATGTTCTGAATGCCCGAATTGGGAATCTGTGTCAAAACTTTGTTAGGAATTATGTGATCCTTACTAGCTGGAAGTAAGGGAGATGTGGCATGAAGTTATTTCTAGGAGTTGGAGACATACCAAGTTTAGCTCAGTTCTGGGCATCTTTGAAATACGTATACAAACTTGTTCCTACATAGTAACTTGCAACTTTGAATGAGAATGTGCTTGCTTACAGCAACGTGCTATATGTTCTGAATGCCCGAATTGGGAATCTGTGTCAAAACTTTGTTAGGAATTATGTGATCCTTACTAGATGGAAGTAAGGGAGATGGGGCATGAAGTTATTTCTAGGAGTTGGAGACATACCAAGTTTAGCTCAGTTCTGGGCATCTTTGAAATACCTATACAAACTTGTTCCTACATAGTAACTTGCAACTTTGAATGAGAATGTGCTTGCTTACAGCAACGTGCTATATGTTCTGAATGCCCGATTTGGGAATCTGTGTCAAAACTTTGTTAGAAATTATGTGATCCTTACTAGCTGGATGTTAGGGAGATGGGGCATGAAGTTATTTCTAGGAGATGGAGACATACCACGTTTAGCTCAGTTCTGGGCATCTTTGAAATACCTATACAAACTTGTTCCTACATAGTAACTTGCAACTTTGAATGAGAATGTGCTTGCTTACAGCAACGTGCTATATGTTCTGAATGCCCGAATTGGGAATCTGTGTCAAAAATATTAGGAATTATGTGATCCTTACTAGCTGGAAGTAAGGGAGATGGGGCATTAAGTTATTTCTAGCAGTTGGAGACATACCAAGTTTAGCTCAGTTCTGGGCATCTTTGAAATACCTATACTAACTTGTTCCTACATAGTAACTTGCAACTTTGAATGAGAATGTGCTTGCTTACAGCAACGTGCTATATGTTCTGAATGCCCGAATTGGGAATCTGTGTCAAAACTTTGTTAGTAATTATGTGATCCTTACTAGCTGGAAGTAAGGGAGATGGGGCATGAAGTTATTTCTAGGAGTTGGAGACATACCAAGTTTAGCTCAGTTCTGGGCATCTTTGAAATACCTATACAAACTTGTTCCTACATAGTAACTTGCAACTTTTAATGAGAATGTGCTTGCTTACAGCAACGTGCTATATGTTCTGAATGCCCGAATTGGATCTCTGTGTCAAAACTTTGTTAGGAATTATGTGATCTTTACTAGATGTAAGTAAGGGAGATGGGGCATGTAGTTATTTCTAGGAGTTGGAGACATACCCACTTTAGCTCAGTTCTGGGCATCTTTGAAATACCAATACAAACTTGTTCCTACATAGAATCTTGCAACTTTGAAAGAGAATGTGCTTGCTTACAGCAACGTGCTATATGTTCTGAATGCCTGAATTTGGAATCTGTGTCAAAACTTTGTTAGGAATATTATGTGATCCTTACTAGCTGGAAGTAAGGGAGACGGGGCATGAATTTATTTCTAGGAGTTGGAGACATACCCACTTTAGCTCAGTTCTGGGCATCTTTGAAAGTCCTATACAAACTTGTTCCTACATAGTAACTTGCAACTTTGAATGAGAATGTGCTTTCTTACAGCAACGTGCTATATGTTCTCAATGCCCGAATTGGGAATCTGTGTCAAAACTTTGTTAGGAATTTTGTGATCCTTACTAGCTGGAAGTAAGGGAGATGGGGCATGAAGTTATTTCTAGGAGTTGGAGACATACCAAGTTTAGCTCAGGGCTGGGCATCTTTGAAATACCTATACAAACTTGTTCCTACATAGTAACTTGCAACTTTGAATGAGAATGTGCTTTCTTACAGCAACGTGCTATATGTTCTGAATGCACGAATTGGGAATCTGTGTCAAAACTTTGTTAGAAATTATGTGATCATTACTAGCTGGAAGTAAGGGAGATGGGGCATGAAATTATTTCTAGGAGTTGGAGACATACAACGTTTAGCTCAGTACTGGGCATCTTTGAAATACCTATACAAACTTGTTCCTACGTAGTAACTTGCAACATTGAATGAGAATGTGCTTACTTACAGCAACGTGCTATATGTTCTGAATGCCCGAATTGGGAATCTGTGTCAAAACTTTGTCAGGAATATTATGTGATCCTTACTAGCTGGAAGTAAGGGAGATGGGGCATGAAGTTATTTCTAGAAGTTGGAGACATAATCACTTTAGCTCAGTTCTGGGCATCTTTGAAATACCTATACAAACTTGTTCCTACATAGTAACTTGCAACTTTGAATGAGAATGTGCTTGCTTACAGCAACGTGCTATATGCTCTGAATGCCCGAATTGGGAATCTGTGTCAAAACTTTGTTAGGAATTATGTGATCCTTACTAGCTGGGAGTAAGGGAGATGGGGCATGAAGTTATTTATAGGAGTTGGAGACATACCAAGTTTAACTCAGTTCTGGGCATCTTTGAAATACCTATACAAACTTGTTCCTACATAGTAACTTGCAACTTTGAATGAGAATGTGCTTGCATACAGCAACGTGCTATATGTTCTGAATGCCCGAATTGGGAATCTGTGTCAAAACTTTGTTAGAAATTATGTGATCCTTACTAGATGGAAGTAAGGGAATGGGGCATGAAGTTATTTCTAGGAGTTGGAGACATACAACGTTTAGCTCAGTACTGGGCATCTTTGAAATACCTATACAAACTTGTTCCTACATAGTACCTTCAACTTTGAATGAGAATGTTCTTGCTTACAGCAACGTGCTATATGTTCTGAATGCCCGAATTGGGAATCTGTGTCAAAACTTTGTTAGGAATATTATGTGATCCTTACTAGCTGGAAGTAAGGGAGACGGGGCATGAAGTTATTTCTAGGAGTTGGAGACATACCCACTTTAGCTCAGTTCTGGGCATCTTTGAAAGTCCTATACCAACTTGTTCCTACATAGTAACTTGCAACTTTGAATGAGAATGTGCTTGCTTACAGCAACGTGCTATATGTTCTGAATGCCCGAATTGGAAATCTGTGTCAAAACTTTGTTAGGAATTATGTGATCCTTACTAGCTGGAAGTAAGGGAGACGGGGCATGAAGTTATTTCTAGGAGTTGGAGACACACCAAGTTTAGCTCAGTTCTGGGCATCTTTGAAATACCTATACAAACTTGTTCCTACATAGTAACTTGCAACTTTGAATGAGAATGTGCTTGCTTACAGCAACGTGCTATATGTTCTGAATGCCCGAATTGGGAATCTGTGTCAAAACTTTGTTAGGAATTATGTGATCCTTACTAGCTGGAAGTAAGGGAGATGGGGCATGAAGTTATTTCTAGGAGTTGGAGACATACAACGTTTAGCTCAGTTCTGGGCATCTTTGAAATACCTATACAAACTTGTTCCTACATAGTAACTTGCAACTTTGAATGAGAATGTGCTTGCTTACAGCAACGTGCTATATGTTCTGAATGCCCGAATTGGGAATCTGTGTCAAAACTTTGTTAGGAATTATGTGATCCTTACTAGCTGGAAGTAAGGGAGATGGGGCATGAAGTTATTTCTAGGAGTTGGAGACATACCAAGTTTAGCTCAGTTCTGGGCATCT
The DNA here is from genome assembly GCF_020826845.1 of Diceros bicornis minor. Lineage (NCBI taxonomy): Eukaryota > Metazoa > Chordata > Mammalia > Perissodactyla > Rhinocerotidae > Diceros > Diceros bicornis. The sequence continues at coordinate 1,297,373 of NW_026691729.1, forward strand.
TTGAAATACCTATACAAACTTGTTCCTACATAGTAACTTGCAACTTTGAATGAGAATGTGCTTGCTTAGAGCAACGTGCTATATGTTCTGAATGCCCGAATTGGGAATCTGTGTCAAAACTTTGTTAGGAATTATGTGATCCTTACTAGCTGGAAGTAAGGGAGATGGGGCATCAAGTTATTTCTAGGAGTTGGACACATACCAAGTTTAGCTCAGTTCTGGGCATCTTTGAAATACCTATACAAACTTGTTCCTACACAGTAACTTGCAACTTTGAATGAGAATGTGCTTGCTTACAGCAACGTGCTCTAAGTTCTGAATGCCCGAATTGGGAATCTGTGTCAAAACTTTGTTAGAAATTATGTGATCCTTACTAGATGGAAGTAAGGGACATGGAGCATGAAGTTATTTCTAGGAGTTGGAGACATACCAAGTTTAGCTCAGTTCTGGGCATCTTTGAAATACCTATACAAACTTGTTCCTACATAGTAACTTGCAACATTGAATGAGAATGTGCTTGCTTACAGCAACGTGCTATATGTTCTGAATGCCCGAATTGGGAATCTGTGTCAAAACTTTGTTAGAAATTATGTGATCCTTACTAGCTGGAAGTAAGGGAGATGGGGCATGAAGTTATTTCTAGGAGTTGGAGACATACCAAGTTTAGCTCAGTTCTGGGCATCTTTGAAATACCTATACAAACTTGTTCCTACATAGTAACTTGCAACTTTGAATGAGAATGTGCTTGCTTAGAGCAACGTGCTATATGTTCTGAATGCCCGAATTGGGAATCTGTGTCAAAACTTTGTTAGGAATTATGTGATCCTTACTAGCTGGAAGTAAGGGAGATGGGGCATCAAGTTATTTCTAGGAGTTGGACACATACCAAGTTTAGCTCAGTTCTGGGCATCTTTGAAATACCTATACAAACTTGTTCCTACACAGTAACTTGCAACTTTGAATGAGAATGTGCTTGCTTACAGCAACGTGCTCTAAGTTCTGAATGCCCGAATTGGGAATCTGTGTCAAAACTTTGTTAGAAATTATGTGATCCTTACTAGATGGAAGTAAGGGACATGGAGCATGAAGTTATTTCTAGGAGTTGGAGACATACCAACTTTAGCTCAGTTCTGGGCATCTTTGAAATACCTATACAAACTTGTTCCTACATAGTAACTTGCAACTTTGAATGAGAATGTGCTTGCTTACAGCAACGTGCTATATGTTCTGAATGCCCGAAATGGGAATCTGTGTCAAAACTTTGTTAGGAATTAGGTGATCCTTACTAGCTGGAAGTAAGGGAGATGGGGCATGAAGTTATTTCTAGGAGTTGGAGACATACCAAGTTTAGCTCAGTTCTGGGCATCTTTGAAATACCTATACAAACTTGTTCCTACATAGTAACTTGCAACTTTGAATGAGAATGTGCTTGCTTACCGCAACGTGCTATATGTTCTGAATGCCCGAATTGGGAATCTGTGTCAAAACTTTGTTAGAAGTTATGTGATCCTTACTAGATGGAAGTAGGGGAGATGGGGCATGAAGTTATTTCTAGGAGTTGGAGACATACCAAGTTTAGCTCAGTTCTGGGCATCTTTGAAATACCTATACAAACTTGTTCCTACATAGTAACTTGCAACTTTGAATGAGAATGTGCTTGCTTACAGCAACGTGCTATATGTTCTGAATGCCCGAATTGGGAATCTGTGTCAAAACTTTGTTAGGAATATTATGTGATCCTTATTAGCTGGAAGTAAGGGAGATGGGGCTTGAAGTTATTTCTAGGAGTTGGAGACATACAACATTTAGCTCAGTTCTGGGCATCTTTGAAATACCTATACAAACTTGTTCCTACATAGTAACTTGCAACTCTGAATGAGAATGTGCTTGCTTACAGCAACGTGCTATATGTTCTGAATGCCCGAATTGGGAATCTGTGTCAAAACTTTGTTAGGAATTATGTGATCCTTACTAGCTGGAAGTAAGGGAGATGGGGCATGAAGTTATTTCTAGGAGTTGGAGACATACCAAGTTTAGCTCAGTTCTGGGCATCTTTGAAATACCTATACAAACTTGTTCCTACATAGTAACTTGCAACTCTTAATGAGAATGTGCTTGCTTACAGCAACGTGCTATATGTTCTGAATGCCTGAATTGGAAATCTGTGTCAAAACTTTGTTAGAAATTATGTGATCCTTACTACATGGAAGTAAGGGACATGGAGCATGAAGTCATTTGTAGGTGTTGGAGACATACAACGTTTAGCTCAGTTTTGGGCATCTTTGAAATACCTATAAAAACTTGTTCCTACATAGTAACTTGCAACTTTGAATGAGAATGTGCTTGCTTACAGCAACGTGTTATATGTTCTGAATGCCCGAATTGGGACTCTGTGTCAAATCTTTGTTAGGAATTATGTGATCCTTACTAGCTGGAAGTAAGGGAGATGGGGCATGAAGTTATTTCTAGGAGTTGGAGACATACCAAGTTTAGCTCAGTTCTGGGCATCTTTGAAATACCTATACAAACTTGTTCCTACATAGTAACTTGCAACTTTGAATGAGAATGTGCTTGCTTACAGCAACGTGCTATATGTTCTGAATGCCCGAATTGGGAATCTGTGTCAAAACTTTTTTAGAAATTATGTGATCCTTACTAGATGGAAGTAGGGGAGATGGGGCATGAAGTTATTTCTAGGAGTTGGAGACATACCAAGTTTAGCTCAGTTCTGGGCATCTTTGAAATACCTATACAAACTTGTTCCTACATAGTAACTTGCAACTTTGAATGAGAATGTGCTTGCTTACAGCAACGTGCTATATGTTCTGAATGCCCGAATTGGGAATCTGTGTCAAAACTTTGTTAGGAATATTATGTGATCCTTACTAGCTGGAAGTAAGGGAGATGGGGCATGAAGTTATTTCTATGAGTTGGAGACATACCCACTTCAGCTCAGTTCAGGGCATCTTTGAAAGTCCTATACAAACTTGTTCCTACATAGTAACTTGCAACTTTGAATGAGAATGTGCTTGCTTACAGCAACGTGCTATATGTTCTGAATGCCCGAATTGGGAATCTGTGTCAAAACTTTGTTAGGAATTATGTGATCCTTACTAGCTGGAAGTAAGGGAGATGGGGCATGAAGTTATTTCTAGGAGTTGGAGACATACCAAGTTTAGCTCAGTTCTGGGCATCTTTGAAATACCCATACAAACTTGTTCCTACATAGTATCTTGCAACTTTGAATGAGAATGTGCTTGCTTACAGCAACGTGCTATATGTTCTGAATGCCCGAATTGGGAATCTGTGTCAAAAGTTTGTTAGGAATTATGTGATCCTTACTAGATAGAAGTAAGGGAGATGGGGCATGAAGTTATTTCTAGGAGTTGGAGACATACAACGTTTAGCTCAGTTCTGGGCATCTTTGAAATACCTATACAAACTTGTTCCTACATAGTAACTTGCAACTTTGAATGAGAATGTGCTTGCTTACAGCAACGTGCTATATGTTCTGAATGCCCGAATTGGGAATCTGTGTCAAAACTTTGTTAGGAATTATGTGATCCTTACTAGCTGGAAGTAAGGGAGATGGGGCATGAAGTTATTTCTAGGAGTTGGAGACATACCAAGTTTAGCTCAGTTCTGGGCTTCTTTGAAATACCCATACAAACTTGTTCCTACATAGTATCTTGCAACTTTGAATGAGAATGTGCTTGCTTACAGCAACGTGCTATATGTTCTGAATGCCCGAATTGGGAATCTGTGTCAAAACTTTGTTAGGAATTATGTGATCCTTACTAGATGGAAGTAAGGGAGATGGGGCATGAAGTTATTTCTAGGAGTTGGAGACATACAACGTTTAGCTCAGTTCTGGGCATCTTTGAAATACCTATACAAACTTGTTCCTACATAGTAACTTGCAACTTTGAATGAGAATGTGCTTGCTTACAGCAACGTGCTATATGTTCTGAATGCCCGAATTGGGAATCTGTGTCAAAACTTTGTTAGGAATTATGTGATCCTTACTAGCTGGAAGTAAGGGAGATGGGGCATGAAGTTATTTCTAGGAGTTGGAGACATACCAAGTTTAGCTCAGTTCTGGGCATCTTTGAAATACCTATACAAACTTGTTCCTACATAGTAACTTGCAACTTTGAATGAGAAGGTGCTTGCTTACAGCACCGTGCTATATGTTCTGAATGCCCGAATTGGGAATCTGTGTCAAAACTTTGTTAGAAATTATGTGATCCTTACTAGATGGAAGTAGGGGAGATGGGGCATGAAGATATTTCTGGGAGTTGGAGACATACCAAGTTTAGCTCAGTTCTGGGCATCTTTGAAATACCTATACAAACTTGTTCCTACATAGTAACTTGCATCTTTGAATGAGAATGTGCTTGCTTACAGCAACGTGCTGTACGTTCTGAATGCCGGAATTGGGAATCTGTGTCAAAACTTTGTTAGGAATATTATGTGATCCTTACTAGCTGGAAGTAAGGGAGATGGGGCATGAAGTTATTTCTAGGAGTTGGAGACATACCCACTTTAGCTCAGTTCTGGGCATCTTTGAAAGTCATATGCAAACTTGTTCCTACATAGTAACTTGCAACTTTGAATGAGAATGTGCTTGCTTACAGCAACGTGCTGTATGTTCTGAATGCCCGAATTGGGAATCTGTGTCAAAACTTTGTTAGGAATTATGTGATCCTTACTAGCTGGAAGTAAGGGAGATGGAGCATGAATTTATTTCTATGAGTTGGAGACATACAACGTTTAGCTCAGTTATGGGCATCTTTAAAATACCTATACAAACTTGTTCCTACATAGTAACTTGCAACTTTGAATGAGAATGTGCTTGCTTACAGCAACGTGCTATATGTTCTGAATGCCCGAATTGGGAATCTGTGTCAAAACTTTGTTAGGAATATTATGTGATCCTTACTAGCTGGAAGTAAGGGAGATGGGGCATGAAGTTATTTCTATGAGTTGGAGACATACCCACTTTAGCTCAGTTCTGGGCATCTTTGAAAGTCCTATACAAACTTGTTCCTACATAGTAACTTGCAACTTTAAATGAGAATGTGCTTGCTTACAGCAACGTGCTATATGTTCTGAATGCCCGAATTGGGAATCTGTGTCAAAAGTTTGTTAGGAATTATGTGATCCTTACTAGCTGGAAGTAAGGGAGATGGGGCATGAAGTTATTTCTAGGAGTTGGAGACATACCAAGTTTAGCTGAGTTCTGGGCATCTTTGAAATACCTATACAAACTTGTTCCTACATAGTAACTTGCAACTTTGGATGAGAATGTGCTTGCTTAGAGCAAAGTGCTATATGTTCTGAATGCCCGAATTGGGAATCTGTGTCAAAAGTTTGTTAGGAATTATGTGATCCTTACTAGATAGAAGTAAGGGAGATGGGGCATGAAGTTATTTCTAGGAGTTGGAGACATACAACGTTTAGCTCAGTTCTGGGCATCTTTGAAATACCTATACAAACTTGTTCCTACATAGTAACTTGCAACTTTGAATGAGAATGTGCTTGCTTACAGCAACGTGCTATATGTTCTGAATGCCCGAATTGAGAATCTGTGTCAAAACTTTGTTAGGAATTATGTGATCCTTACTAGCTGGAAGTAAGGGAGATGGGGCATGAAGTTATTTCTAGGAGTTGGAGACATACCAAGTTTAGCTCACTTCTGGGCATCTTTGAAATACCTATACAAACTTGTTCCTACATAGTAACTTGCAACTTTGAATGAGAATGTGCTTGCTTACAGCAACGTGCTATATGTTCTGAATGCCCGAATTGGGAATCTGTGTCAAAACTTTGTTAGAAATTATGTGATCATTACTAGCTGGAAGTAAGGGACATGGAGCATGAATTTATTTCTAGGAGTTGGAGACATACAACGTTTAGCTCAGTTCTGGGCATCTTTGAAATACCTATACAAACTTGTTCCTACATAGTAACTTGCAACTTTGAATGAGAATGTGCTTGCTTACAGCAACGTGCTATATGTTCTGAATGCCCGAATTGGGAATCTGTGTCAAAACTTTGTTAGGAATATTATGTGATCCTTACTAGCTGGAAGTAAGGGAGATGGGGCATGAAGTTATTTCTAGGAGTTGGAGACATACCAAGTTTAGCTCAGTTCTGGGCATCTTTGAAATACCTATACAAACTTGTTCCTACATAGTAACTTGCAACTTTGAATGAGAATGTGCTTGCTTACAGCAACGTGCTATATGTTCTGAATGCCCGAATTGGGAATCTGTGTCAAAACTTTGTTAGGAATTATGTGATCCTTACTAGCTGGAAGTAAGGGAGATGGGGCATGATGTTATTTCTAGGAGTTGGAGACATACCAAGTTTAGCACAGTTCTGGGCATCTTTGAAATACCTATACAAACTTGTTCCTACATAGTAACTTGCAACTTTGAATGAGAATGTGCTTGCTTACAGCAACGTGCTATATGTTCTGAATGCCCGAATTGGGAAACTGTGTCAAATCTTTGTTAGGAATTATGTGATCCTTACCAGCTGGAAGTAAGTGAGATGGGGCATGAAGTTATTTCTAGGAGTTGGAGACATACAACGTTTAGCTCAGTTCTGGGCATCTTTGAAATACCTATACAAACTTGTTCCTACATAGTAACTTGCAACTTTGAATGAGAATGTGCTTGCTTACCGCAACGTGCTATATGTTCTGAATGCCCGAATTGGGAATCTGTGTCAAAACATTGTTAGAAATTATGTGATCCTTACTAGATGGAAGTAGGGGAGTTGGGACATGAAGTTATTTCTAGGAGTTGGAGACATACCAAGTTTAGCTCAGTTCTGGGCATCTTTGAAATACCTATACAAACTTTTTCCTACATAGTAACTTGCAACTTTGAATGAGAATGTGCTTGCTTACAGCAACGTGCTATATGTTCTGAATGCCCGAATTGGGAATCTGTGTCAAAACTTTGTTAGGAATATTATGTGATCCTTATTAGCTGGAAGTAAGGGAGATGGGGCATGAAGTTATTTCTAGGAGTTGGAGACATACCCACTTTAGCTCAGTTCTGGGCATCTTTGAAAGTCCTATACAAACTTGTTCCTACATAGTAACTTGCAACTTTGAATGAGAATGTGCTTGCTTACAGCAACGTGCTATATGTTCTGAATGCCCGAATTGGGAATCTGTGTCAAAAGTTTGTTAGGAATTATGTGATCCTTACTAGCTGGAAGTAAGGGAGATGGGGCATGAGGTTATTTCTAGGAGTTGGAGATATTCAACTTTTAGCTCAGTTCTGGGCATCTTTGAAATACCTATACAAACTTGTTCCTACATAGTAACTTGCAACTTTGAATGAGAATGTGCTTGCTTACAGCAACGTGCTATATGTTCTGAATGCCCGAATTGGGAATCTGTGTCAAAACTTTGTTAGGAATTATGTGATCCTTACTAGCTGGAAGTAAGGGAGATGGGGCATGAAGTTATTTCTATGAGTTGGAGACATACAACGTTTAGCTCAGTTCTGGGCATCTTTGAAATACCTATACAAACTTGTTCCTACATAGTAACTTGCAACTTTGAATGAGAATGTGCTTGCTTACAGCAACGTGCTGTATGTTCTGAATGCCCGAATTGGGAATCTGTGTCAAAACTTTGTTAGGAATTATGTGATCCTTACTAGCTGGAAGTAAGGGAGATGTGGCATGAAGTTATTTCTAGGAGTTGGAGACATACCAAGTTTAGCTCAGTTCTGGGCATCTTTGAAATACCTATACAAACTTGTTCCTACATAGTAACTTGCAACTTTGAATGAGAATGTGCTTGCTTACAGCAACTTGCTATATGTTCTGAATGCCCGAATTGGGAATCTGTGTCAAATCTTTGTTAGGAATTATGTGACCCTTACTAGCTGGAAGTAAGGGAGATGGGGCATGAAGTTATTTCTAGGAGTTGGAGACATACCAAGTTTAGCTCAGTTCTGGGCATCTTTGAAATACCTATACAAACTTGTTCCTACATAGTAACTTGCAACTTTGAATGAGAATGTGCTTGCTTACAGCAACGTGCTATATGTTCTGAATACCCGAATTGGGAATCAGTGTCAATACTTTGTTAGGAATTATGTGATCCTTACTAGCTGGAAGTAAGAGAGATGGGGCATGAAGTTATTTCTAGGAGATGGACACATAGCAAGTTTAGCACAGATCAGGGCATCTTTGAAATATCTATACAAACTTGTTCCTACATAGTAACTTGCAACTTTGAATGAGAATGTGCTTGCTTACAGCAACGTGCTACATATTCTGAATGCCCGAATTGGGAATCTGTGTCAAAACTTTGTTAGGAATTATGTGATCATTACTAGTTGGAAGTAAGGGAGATGGGGCATGAAGTTATTTCTAGGAGTTGGAGATACACCAAGTTTAGCTCAGTTCTGGGCATCTTTGAAAGTCCTATACAAACTTGTTCTTACATAGTAACTTGCAACTTTGAATGAGAATGTGCTTGCTTACAGCAACGTGCTATATGTTGTGAATGCCCGAATTGGGAATCTGTGTCAAAACTTTGTTAGGAATTATGTGATCCTTACTAGCTGGAAGTAAGGGATATCGGTCATGAAGTTATTTCTAGGCGTTGGAGACAGACAACGTTTAGCTCAGTTCTGGGCATCTTTGAAATACCTATACAAACATGTTCCTACATAGTAACTTGCAACTTTGAATGAGAATGTGCTTGCTTACAGCAACGTGCTATATGTTCTGAATGCCCGAATTGGGAATCTGTGTCAAAACTTTGTTAGGAATTATGTGATCCTCACTAGCTGGAAGTAAGGGAGATGGGGCATGAAGATATTTCTAGGAGTTGGAGACATACCCACTTTAGCTCAGTTCTGGGCATCTTTGAAATACCTATACAAACCTGTTCCTACATAGTAACTTGCAACTTTGAATGAGAATGTGCTTGCTTACAGCAACGTGCTATATGTTCTGAATGCCCGAATTGGGAATCTGTGTCAAAACTTTGTTAGGAATTATGTGATCCTTTCAAGCTGGAAGTAAGGGAGATGGGGCATGAAGTTATTTCTAGGAGTTGAACACATACCACGTTTAGCTCAGTTCAAGGCATCTTTGAAATACCTATACAAACTTGTTCCTACATAGTAACTTGCAACTTCTAATGAGAATGTGCTTGCTTACAGCAACGTGCTATATGTTCTGAATGCCAGAATTGGGAATATGTGTCAAAACTTTGTTAGGAATTATGTGATCCTTATTAGCTGGAAGTAAGAGAGATGGGGCATGACGTTATTTCTAGGAGATGGACACATAGCAAGTTTAGCACAGATCAGGTCATCTTTGAAATACCTATACAAACTTGTTCCTACATAGTAACTTGCAACTTTGAATGAGAATGTGCTTGCTTACAGCAACGTGCTACATGTTCTGAATGCCCGAATTGGGAATCTGTGTCAAAACTTTGTTAGGAATTATGTGATCCTTACTAGCTGGAAGTAAGGGAGATGGGTCATGAAGTTATTTCTAGGAGTTGGAGTTATACAACGTTTAGCTCAGTTCTGGGCATCTTTGAAATACCTATACAAACTTGTTCCTACATAGTAACTTGCAACTTTGAATGAGAATGTGCTTGGTTACAGCAACGTGCTATATGTTCTGAATGCCCGAATTGGGAATCTGTGTCAAAACTTTGTTAGGAATTATGTGATCCTTACTAGCTGGAAGTAAGGTAGATGGGGCATGAAGTTATTTCTAGAAGTTGGAGACATACCAAGTTTAGCTCAGTTCTGGGCATCTTTGAAATACCTATACAAACTTGTTCCTACATAGTAACTTGCAACTTTGAATGAGAATGTGCTTGCTTACAGCAACGTGCTATATGTTCTGAATGCCCGAATTGGGAATCTGTGTCAAAACTTTGTTAGAAATTATGTGATCCTTACTAGATGGAAGTAAGGGACATGGAGCATGAAGTTATTTCTAGGAGTTGGAGACATAGAACGTTTAGCTCAGTTCTGGGCATCTTTGAAATACCTATACAAACTTGTTCCTACATAGTAGGAACACAACGTTCTGGGCAAACATGTAGCACGTTGCTTTAAGCAAGCACATTCTCATTGAAAGTTGCAAGTTACTATGTGGGAACAACTTTCTACAGGTATTTCAAATATGCCCAGAACTGAGCTAAAGCGGGTATGTCTCCAACTCCTAGGAATAACTTCATGTCCCAACTCCCTTACATCCAGCTAGTAAGGATCACATAATTCCCAAAAAGTTTTGACACAGATTCCCCATTCAGGCATTCAGAACATGTAGCACGTTGCTGTAAGCAAGCAGATTCTCATTCAAAGTTGCAAGTTACTATGTAGGAACAAGTTTGTATATGTATTTCAAAGATGCCCAGAACTGAGCTAAACTTGGTATGTCTCCACCTCCTAGAAATAACTTCATGCCCCATCTCACTTACTTCCAGCTAGTAAGGATCACATAATGCCTAACAAAATTTTGACACAGATTCCTAATTCGAGCATTCAGAACCTGTAGCACGTTGCTTTGAGCAAGCACTTTCTCATTCCAAGTAGCAAGTTACTATGTAGGAACAAGTTTGTATAGGTATTTCAAAGATGCCCAGAACTGAGCTAAAGTGGGTATGTCTCCAACTCCTAGAAATAACTTCAAGCCCCATCTCCCTTGCTTCCAGCTAGTAAGGATCACATAATTCCTAACAACGTTTTGACTCAGATTCCCAATTCGGGCACTCAGAACATATAGAGTGTTGCCGTAAGCAAGCACATTCTCATTCAATGTTGCAAGTTACTATGTAGGAACAAGTTTGTATAGGTATTTCAAAGATGCCCAGAAATGAGCTAAACTTGGTATGTCTCCAACTCCTAGAAATAACTTCATGCCCCATCTCCCTTACTTCCAGGTAGTAAGGATCACATAATTCCTAACAAAGTTTTGACACAGATTCCCAATTCGGGCATTAAGAACATATAGCACGTGGCTGTAAGTAAGCACATTCTCATTCAAAGTTGCAAGTTACTATGTAGGAACAAGTTTGTATAGGACTTTCAAAGATGCCCAGAACTGAGCTAAACTTGGTATGTCTCCAACTTCTAGAAATAACTACATGCCCCATCTCCCTTACTTCCAGCTTGTAGGGATCACATAATTTCTAACAAAGTTTTGACACAGATTCCCAATTCGGGCATTCAGAACATATAGCACGTTCCTTTAAGCAAGCACTTTCCCATTCCAAGTAGCAAGTTACTATGTAGGAACAAGTATGTATAGGTATTTCAAAGATGTCCAGAACTGAGCTTATCATGGTATGTCTCCAACTCCTAGAAATAACTTCATGCCCCATCTCCCTTATTTCCAGCTAGTAAGGATCACATAATTCATAACAAAGTTTTGACACAGATTCCCAATTTGGGCATTCAGATCATATAGCACGTTGCTGTAAGCAAGCACATTCTCATTCAAAGTTGCAAGTTACTATGTAGGAACAAGTTTGTATAGGACATTCAAAGATGCCCAGAACTGAGGTAAAGTGGGTATGTCTCCAGCTCCTAGAAATAACTTCATGCCCCATCTCCCTTACTTCCAGCTAGTAAGAACCACATAATTCCTAACAAAGTTTTGACACAGATTCCCAATTCGGGCATTCAGAACATATGGCACGTTGCTGTAAGCAAGCACATTCTCATTCAAAGTTGCAAGTTACTATGCAGGAACAAGTTTGTATAGGACTTTCAAAGATGCCCAGAACTGAGCGAAACTTGCTATGTCTTCAACTCCTGGAAATAACTTCATGCCCCATCTCCCTTATTTCCAGCTAGTAAGGATCACATAATTCCTAAGAAAGTTTTTACACAGATTCAAATTCGGGCATTCAGAACATTTACCACGTTGTTTTAACCAAGTACTTTCTCATTTCAAGTAGCAAGTTACTATGTAGGAACAAGTTTGTATAGGTATTTCAAAGATGCAAAAAACTGAACTAAAGTGGGTATGTCTCCAACTCCTAGAAAAAAGTTCATGCCCCATCTCCCTTCCTTCCACCAAGTAAGGATCACATAATTCCTAACAAAATTTTGACACAGATTCCCAATTCGGGCATTCAGAACATATGGCACGTTCATTTAAGCAAGCACTTTTTCATTCCAAGTAACAAGTTACGATGTAGGAACAAGTTTGTATAGGTATTTCAAAGATGCCCAGAACTGAGGTAAAGTGGGTATGTCTCCAACTCCTAGAAATAACTTCATGCCCCATCTCCCTTACCTCCAGCTAGTAACTATCACATAATTCCTAACAAAGTTTTGACACAGATTGCCAATTTGCGCATTCAGAACATATGGCACGTTGCTGTAAGCAAGCACATTCTCATTCAAAGTTGCCAGTTACTATGCAGGAACAAGTTGGTATAGGACTTTCAAAGATGCCCAAAACTGAGCTAAACTTGGTATGTCTCCAACTCCTAGAAATATTTTCATGACCCATCTCCCTTACTTCCATCTAGTAATGATCACATAATACCTAAATAAGTTTTGACACAGATTCCCAATTCGGGAATTCAGAACATATAGCACGTTGCTGTAAGCAAGCACATTCTCATTCACAGATGCAAGTTACTATGTACGAACAACTTTGTATAGGTATTTCAAAGATGCCCAGAACTGAGCTAAAGTGGGTATGTCTCCAACTCCTAGAAATAACTTCATGCCCCATCTCCCTTACTTCCAGCTAGTAAGTATCACTTAATTCCTAACAAAGTTTTGACACAGATTCCCAATTCGGGCATTCAGAACACATAGCACGTTGCTTTAAGCAAGCACATTCTCATTCAAAGTTGCAAGTTAATATTTAGGAACAAGTTGGTATAGGTATTTCAAAGATGACCAGAACTGAGTTAAATTTCGTATGTCTCCAACTCCTAGAAATAATTTCTTGCCACATCTCCCTTACTTCCAAGTAGTCAGGATCACATAATGCCTACCAAAGTTTTCACACAGATTCCCAATTCGGGCATTCAGAACATGTAGCACGTTGATTTAAGCAAGCACTTTCTCATTCCAAGTAGCAAGTTACTATGTAGGAACATGTTTGTATAGGTATTTCAATGATGCCCAGAACTGAGCTAAAGTGAGTATGTCTCCAACTCCTAGAAATAACTTCATTCCCCAACTCCATTACTTCCAGCTAGTAAGGATCACATAATTCCTAACAAAGTTTTGACACAGATTTCCAATTCGGGCATTCAGAACATATTGCACGTTGCTGTAAGCAAGCACATTCTCATTCAAAGCTGCAAGTTACTATGTAGGAACAACTTTGTATAGGACATTCAAATATGCCCAGAACTGAGCTAAACTTCGTATGTATCCAACTCCTAGAAATAACTTCATGCCCCATTCCCTTACTTCCAGCTAGTAAGGATCACATAATTCCTCACAAACTTTTGACACAGATTCCCAATTCGGGCATTCAGAACATATAGCACGTTGCTTTAAGCAAGCACTTTCTCATTCCAAGTCGCAAGTTACTATGTAGGAACAAGTTTGTATAGGTATTTCAAAGATGCAAAGAACTGAGCTAAACTTGGTATGTCTCCACCTCCTAGAAATAACATCATGCTCCATCTCACTTACTTCCAGCTAGTAAGGATCACAAAATTCCTAACAAAGTTTTGACACAGATTCCCAATTCGGGCATTCAGAACATGTAGCACGTTGCTTTAAGCAAGCACTTTCTCATTCCAAGTAGCAAGTTACTATGTAGGAACAAGTTTGTATAGGTATTTCAAAGATGCCCAGAACTGAGCTAAAGTGGGTATGTCTCCAACTCCTAGAAATAACTTCATGCCCCATCTCCCTTACTTCCAGCTAGTAAGGATCACATAAATCCTAACAAATTTTGCCACAGATTCCCAATTCGGGCATTCAGAACATATAGCACGTTGCTGTAAGCAAGCACATTCTCATTCAAAGTTGCAAGTTACTATGTAGGAACAAGTTTGTATAGGACTTTCTAAGATGCCCAGAACTGAGCTAAACTTGCTATGTCTCCAACTCCTAGAAATAACTTCATGCCCCATCTCCCTTCCTACCAGATAGTAAGGATCACATAATTCCTAACAAAGTTTTGACACAGATTCCCAATTCGGTCATTCAGAACATATAGCATGTTGCTTTAAGCAAGCACTTTCTCATTTCAAGTAGCAAGTTACTATGTAGGAACAAGTTTGTTTAGGTATTTCAAAGATGCAAAGAACTGAGCTATATTGGATATGTCTCCAACTCCTAGAAATAACTTCATGCCCCAACTCCCTTACTTCCAGCTAGTAAGGATCACATAATTCCTCACAAAGTTTTGACACAGATTCCCAATTCGGGCATTCAGAACATATAGCACGTGGATTTAAGCAAGCACATTCTCATTCAAAGATCAAAATTACTATGTAGGAACAAGTATGTATAGGTATTTCAAAGTTGCCCAGAACTGAGCTATAGTGGGTATGTCTCCAACTCCTAGAAATAACTTCATGCCCCATCTCCCTTACTTCCAGCTAGTAAGGATCACAAAATTCCTAACAAAGTTTTGACACAGATTCCCAATTCGGGCATTCGGAACATATAGCACGTTGCTGTAAGCAAGCACATTCTCATTCAAAGTTGCAAGTTACTATGTAGGAACAAGTTTGTATAGGTATTTCAAAGTTGCCCAGAACAGAGCTAAACTTGGTATGTCTCCAACTCCTAGAAATAACTTCATGCCCCAACTCCCTTACTTCCAGCTTGTAAGGATCACATAATTCCTAACAAAGTTTTGACACAGATTCCCAATTCGGGCATTCAGAACATATAGCACGTTGCTGTAAGCAAGCACATTCTCATTCAAAGTTGCAAGTTACTATGTAGGAACAAGTTTGTATAGGATTTTCAAAGATGCCCAGAACTGAGCTAAAGTGGGTATGTCTCCAACTCCTAGAAATAACTTCATGCCCCATCTCCCTTACTTCCAGCTAGTAAGGATCACATAATTCCTAACAAAGTTTTGACACAGATTCCAATTCGGGCATTAGGAACATATAGCTCGTTGCTGTAAGCAAGAACATTCTCATTCAAAGTTGGAAGTTACTATGTAGGAACAAGTTTGTATAGGTATTTCAAAGATGCCCAGAACTGAGCTAATGTCGGTATATCTCCAACTCCTAGAAATAACTTCACCCCCCATCTCCCTTACTTCCATCTAGTAAGGATCACATAATTCCTCACAAAGTTTTGACACAGATTTCAAATTCGGACATTCAGAACATTTAGCACGTTGCTGTAAGCTAGCACTTTCTCATTCCAAGTAGCAAGTTACTACGTAGTAACAGGTTTGTATAGGTATTTCAAAGATGCCCAGAACTGAGCTAAAGTGGGTATGTCTCCAACTCCTAGAAATAACTTCATGCCCCATTTCCCTTACTTCCAGCTAGTAAGGATCACATAATTCCTAACAAAGTTTTGACACAGATTCCCCATTCGGGCATTCAGAACATATAGCACGTTGCTGTAAGCAAGCACATTCTCATTCAAAGTTTCAAGTTACTATGTTGGAACAAGTTTGTATAGGACTTTCAAAGATGCCCAGAACTGAGGTAAAGTGGGTATGTCTCCAACTCCTAGAAATAACTTCATGCCCCATCTCCCTTTCTTCCAGCTAGTAAGGATCACATAATTCCTAACAAAGTTTTGAAACAGATTCTCAATTCGGGCATTCAGAACATATAGCACGTTGCTGTAAGCAAGCACTTTCTCATTCAAAGTTCCAAGTTACTATGTAGGAACAAGTTTGTATAGGACTTTCAACGATGCCCAGAACTGAGCTAAACTTGGTATGTCTCCAACTCCTAGAAATAACTTCATGTCCCATCTTCCTTACTTCCATCTAGTAAGGATCACATAATTCCTAACAAAGATTTGACACAGATTCCCAATTCGGGCATTCAGAACATAAAGCACGTTGTTGTAACCAAGCACATTCTCATTCAAAGTTGCAAGTTACTATGTAGGAACAAGTTTGTATAGGTATTTCAAAGATGCCCAGAACTGAGCTAAACTTGGTATGTCTCCAACTCCTAGAAATAACTTCATGCCTCATCTCCCTTACTTCCAGCTAGTAAGGATCACATAATTCCTAACAAAGTTTTGACACAGATTCCCAATTCGGGCATTCAGATCTTATAGCACGTTGCTGTAAGCAAGCACATTCCCATTCAAAGTTGCGACTTACTATGTAGGAACAAGTTTGTATAGGTATTTCAAAGATGCCCAGAACTGAACTATAGTGGGTATGTCTCCAACTCCTAGAAATAACTTCATGCCCCATCTCCCTTACTTCCAGCTAGTAAGGATCACATAATTCCTAACAAAGTTTTGACACAGATTCCCTATTCGGGCATTCAGAACATATGGCACGTTCCTTTAAGCAAGCACTTTCCCATTCCAAGTAGCAAGTTACTATGTAGGAACAGGTTTGTATAGGTATTTCAAAGATGCCCAGAACTGAGCTAAACTGGGTATGTCTCCAACTTCTAGAAATAACTTCATGCCCCATCTCCCTTACTACCAGCTAGTAACGATCACATAATTCCTAACAAAGTTTTGACACAGTTTCCCAATTCGGGCATTCAGAACATATAGCACGTTGCTGTTAGCAAGCACTCTCTCATTCAAAGTCCCAGATACTATTTAGGAACAAGTTTGTATAGGACTTTCAACGATGCCCAGAACTGAGCTAAACTTGGAATGTCTCCAACTCCTAGAAATAACTTCATGCCCCATTTCCCTTACTTCCAGCTTGTAAGGATCACATAATTCCTAAAAAAGTTTTGACACAGATTCCAAATTCGGGCATTCAGAACATATAGAACGTGGATGTAAGCAAGCACATTCTCATTCAAAGATGCAAGTTACTATGTAGGAACAAGTTTGTATAGGTATTTCAAAGATGCCCAGAACTGAGCTAATGTGGGTATGTCTCCAACTCCTAGAAATAACTTCATGCCCCATCTCCCTTACTTTCACCTAGTAAGGATCACATAATTCCTAACAAAGTTTTGACACAGATTCCCAATTCGGGCATTCAGAATCTATAGCACGTTGCTGCAAGCAAGCACATTCTCATTCAAAGTTGCAAGTTACTATGTAGGAACAAGTTTGTATAGGTATTTCAAAGTTTCCCAGAACAGAGCTAAACTTGGGTTGTCTCCAACTCGTAGAAATAACTTCATTCCCCAACTCCCTTACTTCCAGCCAGTAAGGATCACATAATTCCTCACAAAGATTTGACACAGATTCCTAATTCGGGCATTCACAACATGTAGCACCTTGCTGTAAGCGAGCACATTCCCATTCAAAGTTGCAACTTACTATGTAGGAACAAGTTTGTATAGGTATTTCAAAGATGCCCAGAACTGAGCTATAGTGGGTATGTCTCCAACTCCTAGAAATAACTTCATGCCCCAACACCCTTACTTCCAGCTAGTAAGGATCACATAATGCCTAACAAAGTTTTGACACAGATTCCCAATTCGGGCATTCAGAACATATAGCACGTTGCTGTAAGCAAGCACATTCTCATTCAAAGTTGCAAGTTACTATGTAGGAACAAGTTTGTATAGGACTTTCAAAGATGCCCAGAACTGAGGTAAACTTGGTATGTCTCCAACTCCTAGAAATAACTTCAGGCCCCATCTCCCTTACTTCCAGCTAGTAAGGATCACATAATTACTAACAAAGTTTTGACACAGATTCCCTATTCGGGCATTCAGAACATATGGCACGTTCCTTTAAGCAAGCCCTTTCCCATTCCAAGTAGCAAGTTACTATGTAGGAACAGGTTTGTATAGGTATTTCAAAGATACCCAGAACTGGGTTAAACTGGGTAATTCTCCAACTGCTAGAAATAACATCATGCCCCATCTACCTTACTACCAGCTAGTAAGGATCACATAATTCCTAACAAAGATTTGACACAGATTCCCAATTCGGGCATTCAGAACATATAGCACGTTGCTGTAAGCAAGCACATTCTCATTCAAAGTTTCAAGTTACTATGTTGGAACAAAATTGTACAGGACTTTCAAAGACGCCCAGAACTGAGGTAAAGTGGCTATGTCTCCAACTCCTAGAAATAACTTCATGCCCCATCTCTCTTACTTCCATCTAGTAAGGATCACATAATTCCTAACAAAGTTTTGACACAGATTCCCAATTCGGGCATTGAGAACATATAGCACGTTGCTGTTAGCAAGCACTTTCTCATTTAAAGTTCCAAGATACTATTTAGGAACAAGTTTGTATAGAACTTTCAAAGATGCCCAGAACTGAGCTAAACATGGTATGTCTCCAACTCCTAGAAATAACTTCATTACCCATCTCCCTTACTTCCAGCTAGTAAGGATCTCATAATTCCTAACAAAGTTTTGACACAGATTCCCAATTCGGGCATTCAGAACATATAGCACGTGGATGTAATCAAGCACATTCTCATTCAAAGATGCAAGTTACTATGTAGGAACTAGTTTGTATAGGTATTTCAATGATGCCCAGAACGGAGCTAAAGTGGGTATGTCTCCAACTCCTAGAAATAACTTCATGCCCCATCTCCCTTACTTTCACCTAGTAAGGATCACATAATTCCTAACAAAGTTTTGACACAGATTCCCAATTCGGGCATTCAGAACCTATAACACGTTGCTGCAAGCAAGCATATTCTCATTCAAAGTTGCAAGTTACTATGTAGGAACAAGTTTGTATAGGTATTTCAATGATGCCCAGAACTGAGCTCAAGTGGGTATGTCTCCAACTCCTAGAAATAACTTCATGTTCCAACTCCCTTACTTCCATCTAGTAAGGATCACATAATGCCTAACAAAGTTTTGACACAGATTCCCAATTCGGGCATTCAGAACATATAGCACGTTGCTGTAAGCAAGCACATTCTCATTCAAAATTGCAAGTTACTATGTAGGAACAAGTTTGTATAGGTATTTCAAAGATGCCCAGAACTGAGCTAAACTTGCTACCTTTCCAACTCCTAGAAATAACGTCATGCCCCAACTCCCTTATTTCCATCTAGCAAGGATCACATAATTCCTAACAAAGTTTTGACACAGATTCCCAATTCGGGCATTCAGAACATATATCATGTTGCTTTAAGCAAGGACTTTCTCATTCCAAGTAGCAAGTTACTTTGTAGGAACAAGTTTGTATAGGTATTTCAAAGATGCCCAGAACTGAGCTAAACTTGGTATGCCTCCAACTCCTAGAAATAACTTCATGCCCCATCTCCCTTACTTCCATCTAGTAAGGATCACATAATTCCTAACAAAATTTTGACACAGATTCCCAATTCGGGCATTCAGAACATATAGCACGTTGCTGTAAACAAGCACATTCTCATTCAAAGTTGCAAGTTACTATGTAGGAACAAGTTTGTATAGTTATTTCAAACATGCCCAGAACTGAACTAAAGTGGGTATGTCTCCAACTCCTAAAGACAACTTCATGCCCCATCTCACTTACTTCCATCTAGTAAGGATCACATAATTCCTAATAAAGTTTTGACACAGATTCTCAATTCGGGCATTCAGAACACATAGCACGTTCTTGTAAGCAAGCACATTCTCATTCAAAGTTGCAAGTTACTATGTAGGAACATGTTTGTAAAGGTATTTCAAAGATGCCCAGAACAGAGCTAATCTTGGTATGTCTCCAACACCTAGAAATAACTTGATTCCCCATCTCCCTTACTTCCAGCTAGTAAGGATTGCATAATTCCTAACAAAGATTTGACACAGATTTCCAATTCGGGCATTCAAACATATAGCATGTTGTTTTAAGCAAGCACTTTCTCATTCCAAGTAGCAAGTTACTATGTAGGAACAAGTTTGTATAGGTATTTCAAAGATGCAAAGAACTGAGCTAAAGTGGGTATGTCTCCAACTCCTAGAAAACTTCATGCCCCATCTCCCTTATTTCCAGCTAGTAAGGATCACATAATTCCTAACAAAGTTTTCACACAGTTTCCCAATTCGGGCATTCAGAACATATAGCACGTTGCTGTAAGCAAGCACATTCTCATTCAAAGTTGCAAGTTACTATGTAGGAACAAGTTTGTATAGGTATTTCAAAGATGCCCAGAACTGAGCTAAATTTGGTATGTATCCAACTCCTAGAAATAACTTCATGCCCCATCTCCCTTACTTCCAACTAGTAAGGATCACATAATTCCTAACAAAGTTTTGACACAGATTCCCAATTCGGGCATTCAGAACATATAGCACGTTGCTGTAAGCAAGCACATTCTCATTCAAAATTGCAAGTTACTATGTAGGAACAAGTTTGTATAGGTATTTCAAAGATGCCCAGAACTGAGCTAAAGTGGGTATGTCTCCAACTCCTAGAAATAACTTCATGCCCCAACTCTCTTACTTCCAGCTAGTAAGGATCTCATAATTCCTAACAAAGTTTTGACACAGATTCCCAATTCGGGGAGTCAGAAAATATAGCACGTTGCTGTAAGCAAGCACATTCTCATTCAAAGTTGCAAGTTACTATGTAGAGTCAAGTTTGTATAGGTATTTCAAAGATGCCCAGAACTGAACTAAAGTGGGTATGTCTCCAACTCCTAGAGACAACTTCATGCCCCATCTCCCTTACTTCCATCTAGGAAGGATCACATAATTCCTAACAAAGTTTTGACACAGATTCCCAATTCGGGCATTGAGAACACATAGCACGTTGTTGTAAGCAAGCACATTCTCATTCAAAGTTGCAAGTTACTCGGTAGGAACATGTTTGTATAGGTATTTCAAATATGCCCAGAACAGAGCTAAACTTGGTATGTCTCCAACTCCTAGAAATAACTTGATTCCCCATCTCCCTTACTTCCAGCTAGTAAGGATCACATAATTCCTAACAAAGATTTGACACAGATTCCCAATTCGGGCATTCAGAACATATAGCACGTTGCTGTAAGCAAGCACATTCTCATTCAAAGTTGCAAGTTACTATGTAGGAACAAGTTTGTATAGGTATTTCAAAGATGCCCAGAACTGAGCTAAACTTGGTATGTCTCCACCTCCTAGAAATAACTTCATGCCCCATCTCCCTTACTTCCAGCTAGTAAGGATCACATAATTCCTAACAAAGATTTGACACAGATTCCCAATTCGGGCATTCAGAACATATAGCACGTTGCTGTAAGCAAGCACATTCTCATTCAAAGTTGCAAGTTACTATGTAGGAACAAGTTTGTATAGGTATTTCAAAGATGCCCAGAACTGAGCTAAACTTGGTATGTCTCCAACTCCTAGAAATAACTTCATGCCCCATCTCCCTTACTTTCAGCTAGTAAGGATCACATAATTCCTATCAAAGTTTTGACACAGATTCCCAATTCGGGCATTCAGAACATATAGCACGTTGCTGTAAGCAAGCACATTCTCATTCAAAGTTGCATGTTACTATGTAGGAACAAGTTTGTATAGGTATTTCAAAGATGCCCAGAACTGAGCTAAACGTTGTATGTCTCCAACTCCTAGAAAGAACTTCCTGCCCCATCTCCCTTACTTCCAGCTAGTAAGGATCACATAATTCCTAACAAAGTTTTGACACAGATTCCCAATTCGGGCATTCAGAACATATAGCACGTTGCTGTAAGCAAGCACATTCTCATTCATAGTTGCAAGTTACTATGTAGGAACAAGTTTGTATAGGTATTTCAAAGATGCCCAGAACTGAGCTAAATTTGGTATGTATCCAACTCCTAGAAATAACTTCATGCGACATCTCCCTTACTTCCAGCTAGTAAGGATCACATAATTCCTAACAAAGTTTTGACACAGATTCCCAATTCGGGCATTCAGAACATATAGCACGTTGCTGTAAGCAAGCACATTCTCATTCAAAATTGCAAGTTACTATGTAGGAACAAGTTTGTATAGGTATTTCAAAGATGCCCAGAACTGAGCTAAACTTGGTATGTCTCCAACTTCTAGAAATGATTTCATGCCCCATCTCCCTTACTTCCAGCTAGTAAGGATCACATAATTCCTATCAAAGTTTTGACACAGATTCCCAATTCGGGCATTCAGAACATATATCACGTTGCTGTAAGCAAGCACATTCTCATTCAAAGTTGCAAGTTACTATGTAGGAACAAGTTTGTATAGGTATTTCAAAGAGTCCCAGAACTGAGCTAAACTTGGTATGTCTCCAACTCCTAGAAATAACTTCATGCCCCATCTCCCTTACTTCCAGCTAGTTAGGATCACATAATTCCTAACAAAGTTTTGACACAGATTCCCAATTCGGGCATTCAGAACATGTAGCACGTTGCTGTAAGCAAGCACATTCTCATTCAAAGTTGCAAGTTACCATGTAGGAACAAGTTTGTATAGGAATTTCAAAGATGCCCAGAACTGAGCTAAACTTGCTATGTCTCCAACTCCTAGAAATAACTTCATGCCCCATCTCCCTTACTTCCATCTAGTAAGGATCACATAATTCTTAACAAAGTTTTGACACAGATTCCCAATTCGGGCATTCAGAACATATAGCACGTTGCTTTAAGCAAGCACTTTCTCATTCCAAGTAGCAAGTTACTATGTAGGAACAAGTTTGTATAGGTATTTCAAAGATGCCCAGAACTGAGCTAAATTGGGTATGTCTCCAACTCCTAGAAATAACTTCATGCCCCAACTCTCTTACTTCCAGCTAGTAAGGATCTCATAATTCCTAACAAAGTTTTGACACACATTCCCAATTCGGGGAGTCAGAAAATATAGCACGTTGCTGTAAGCAAGCACATTCTCATTCAAAGTTGCAAGTTACTATGTAGAGTCAAGTTTGTATAGGTATTTCAAAGATGCCCAGAACTGAACTAAAGTGAGTATGTCTCCAACTCCTAGAGACAACTTCATGCCCCATCTCCCTTACTTCCATCTAGTAAGGATCACATAATTCCTAACAAAGTTTTGACACAGATTCCCAATTCGGGCATTGAGAACACATAGCACGTTGTTGTAAGCAAGCACATTCTCATTCATAGTTGCAAGTTACTATGTAGGAACATGTTTGTATAGGTATTTCAAAGATGCCCAGAACAGAGCTAAACTTGGTATGTCTCCAACTCCTAGAAATAACTTGATTCCCCATCTCCCTTACTTCCAGCTAGTAAGTATCACATAATTCCTAACAAAGATTTGACACAGATTCCCAATTCGGGCATTCAGAACATATAGCACGTTGCTGTAAGCAAGCACATTCTCATTCAAAGTTGCAAGTTACTATGTAGGAACAAGTTTGTGTAGGTATTTCAAAGATGCCCAGAACTGAGCTAACCTTGGTATGTCTTCAACTCCTAGAAATAACTTCATGCCCCATCTCCCTTCTTTCCAGCTAGTAAGGATCACATAATTCCTAACAAAGTTTTGACACAGGTTCCCATTTCGGGCATTCAGAACATATGGCACGTTCCTTTAAGCAAGCACTTTTTCATTCCAAGTAGCAAGTTACTATGTAGGAACAAGTTTGTATAGGTATTTCAAAGATGCCCAGAACTGAGGTAAAGTGGGTATGTCTCCAACTCCTACATATATCTTCATGCCCCATCTCCCTTACTTCCAGCTAGTAAGGATCACATAATTCATAACAAAGTTTTGACACAGATTCCCAATTCTTGCATTCAGAACATATGGCACGTTGCTGTAAGCAAACACATTCTCATTCAAAGTTGCAAGTTACTATGCAGGAACAAGTTTGTATAGGACTTTCAAAGATGCCCAGAGCTGAGCTAAACTTGCTATGTCTTCAACTCCTAGAAATAACTTCATGCCCCATCTCCCTTACTTCCAGCTAGTAAGGATCACATAATTCCTAAGAAAGTTTTGACACATATTCCCAACTCGGGCATTCAGAACATTAAGCACGTTGCTTTAAGCAAGCACTTTCTCATTCCAAGTTGCAAGTTACTATGTAGGAACAAGTTTGTATAGGTATTTCAAAGAAGCAAAGAACTGAACTAAAGTGGGTATGTCTCCAATTCCAAGAAATAACTTCATGCCCCATCTCCCTTCCTTCCAGCTAGTAAGGATCACATAATTCCTCACAAAGTTTTGACACAGATTCCCAATTCGGCCATTCAGAACATATAGCACGTTGCTGTAAGCTAGCACATTCTCATTCAAAGTTGCAAGTTACTATGCAGGAACAAGTGTGTATAGGTATTTCAAAGTTGCCCAGAACTGAGCTGAACTTGGTATGTGTCCAACTTCTAGAAATAACTTCATGACCCAACTCCCTTACTTCCAGCTAGTAAGGATCACATAATTCCTAACAAAGTTTTGACACAGACTCCCAATTCGGGCATTCGGAACATATAGAACGTGCTGTAAGCAATCAAATTCTCATTCAAAGATGCAAGTTACTATGTAAGAAAAAGTTTGTATAGGTATTTCAAAGATGCCCAGAACTGAGCTAAACATTGTAAGTCTCCAACTCCTAGAAATAACTTCACGCCCCTCTCCCTTACTTCCATCTAGTAAGGATCACATAATTCCTCACAAAGTTTTGACACAGATTCCCAATTCGGGCATTCAGAACATATAGCACGTTGCTGTAAGCAAGCACATTCTCATTCAAAGATGCAAGTTACTATGCAGGAACAAGTTTGTATAGGTATTTCAAAGATGCCCAGAACTGAGCTAAACTTGGTATGTCTCCAACTCCTAGAAACAACTTCATGCCACATCTCCCTTACTTCCATCTAGTAAGGATCACATAATTCCTAACAAAGTTTTGACACAGATTCCCAATTCAGGAATTCAGAACATATAGCACGTTGTTGTAAGCAAGCATATTCTCATTCAATGTTGTAAGTAACTATGTAGGAACAAGTTTGTATATGTATTTCAAAGATGCCCAGAACTGAGCTAAACTTGGTATGTCTCCAACACCAGAAATAACTTCATGCCCCATCTCCCTTACTTCCAGCTAGTAAGGATCACATAATTCCTAACAAATTTTGACACAGATTCCCAATTCGGGCATTCAGAACATATAGCACGTTGCTGTAAGCAAGCACATTCTCATTCAAAGTTGCAAGTTACTATGTAGGAACAAGTTTTTATAGGTATTTCAAAGATGCCCAGAACTGAGCTAAAGTGGGTATGTCTCCAACTCCTAGAAATAACTTCATGCCCCATCTCCCTTACATCCATCTAGTAAGGATCACATAATTCTTAACAAAGTTTTGACACAGATTCCCAATTCGGGCATTCAGAACATATAGCACGTTGCTGTAAGCAAGCACTTTCTCATTCCAAGTAGCAAGTTACTATGTAGGAACAAGTTTGTATAGGTATTTCAAAGATGCCCAGAACTGAGCTAAAGTGGGTATGTCTCCAACTCCTAGAAATAACTTCATGCCCCAACTCTCTTACTTCCAGCTAGTAAGGATCTCATAATTCCTAACAAAGTTTTGACACAGATTCCCAATTCGAGGAGTCAGAAAATATAGCACGTTGCTGTAAGCAAGCACATTCTCATTCAAAGTTGCAAGTTACTATGTAGAGTCAAGTTTGTATAGGTATTTCAAAGATGCCCAGAACTGAACTAAAGTGGGTATGTCTCCAACTCCTAGAGACAACTTCATGCCCCATCTCCCTTACTTCCATCTAGTAAGGATCACATAATTCCTAACAAAGTTTTGACACAGATTCCCAATTCGGGCATTGAGAACACATAGCACGTTGTTGTAAGCAAGCACATTCTCATTCAAAGTTGCAAGTTACTATGTAGGAACATGTTTGTATAGGTATTTCAAATATGCCCAGAACAGAGCTAAACTTGGTATGTCTCCAACTCCTAGAAATAACTTGATTCCCCATCTCCCTTACTTCCAGCTAGTAAGGATCACATAATTCCTAACAAAGATTTGACACAGATTCCCAATTCGGGCATTCAGAACATATAGCACGTTGCTGTAAGCAAGCACATTCTCATTCAAAGTTGCAAGTTACTATGTAGGAACAAGTTTGTATAGGTATTTCAAAGATGCCCAGAACTGAGCTAAACTTGGTATGTCTCCACCTCCTAGAAATAACTTCATGCCCCATCTCCCTTACTTCCAGCTAGTAAGGATCACATAATTCCTAACAAAGATTTGACACAGATTCCCAATTCGGGCATTCAGAACATATAGCACGTTGCTGTAAGCAAGCACATTCTCATTCAAAGTTGCAAGTTACTATGTAGGAACAAGTTTGTATAGGTATTTCAAAGATGCCCAGAACTGAGCTAAACTTGGTATGTCTCCAACTCCTAGAAATAACTTCATGCCCCATCTCCCTTACTTTCAGCTAGTAAGGATCACATAATTCCTATCAAAGATTTGACACAGATTCCCAATTCGGGCATTCAGAACATATAGCACGTTGCTGTAAGCAAGCACATTCTCATTCAAAGTTGCATGTTACTATTTAGGAACAAGTTTGTATAGGTATTTCAAAGATGCCCAGAACTGAGCTAAACGTTGTATGTCTCCAACTCCTAGAAAGAACTTCCTGCCCCATCTCCCTTACTTCCAGCTAGTAAGGATCACATAATTCCTAACAAAGTTTTGACACAGATTCCCAATTCGGGCATTCAGAACATATAGCACGTTGCTGTAAGCAAGCACATTCTCATTCATAGTTGCAAGTTACTATGTAGGAACAAGTTTGTATAGGTATTTCAAAGATGCCCAGAACTGAGCTAAATTTGGTATGTATCCAACTCCTAGAAATAACTTCATGCCCCATCTCCCTTACTTCCAGCTAGTAAGGATCACATAATTCCTAACAAAGTTTTGACACAGATTCCCAATTCGGGCATTCAGAACATATAGCACGTTGCTGTAAGCAAGCACATTCTCATTCAAAATTGCAAGTTACTATGTAGGAACAAGTTTATATAGGTATTTCAAAGATGCCCAGAACTGAGCTAAACTTGGTATGTCTCCAACTTCTAGAAATGACTTCATGCCCCATCTCCCTTACTTCCAGCTAGTAAGGATCACATAATTCCTATCAAAGTTTTGACACAGATTCCCAATTCGGGCATTCAGAACATATATCACGTTGCTGTAAGCAAGCACATTCTCATTCAAAGTTGCAAGTTACTATGTAGGAACAAGTTTGTATAGGTATTTCAAAGATGCCCAGAACTGAGCTAAACGTTGTACGTCTCCAACTCCTAGAAATAACTTCATGCCCCATCTCCCTAACTTCCAGCTAGTAAGGATCACATAATTCCTAACAAAGTTTTGACACAGATTCCCAATTCGGGAATTCAGAACATATAGCACGGTGCTGTAAGCAAGCACATTCTCATTCAAAGTTGCAAGTTACTATGTAGGAACAAGTTTGTATAGGTATTTCAAATATGCCCAGAACTTCGCTAAACGTTGTATGTCTCCAACACCTAGAACTAACTTCATGCTCCATGTCCCTTACTTCCAGCTAGTAAGGATCGCATAATTTCTAAAAAAGGTTTGACACAGATTCCCAATTCGGGCATTCAGAACATATAGCACGTTGCTGTAAGCAAGCACATTCTCATTCAAAGTTGCAAGTTACTATGTAGGAACAAGTTTGTATAGGTATTTCAAAGATGCCCAGAACTGAGCTAAATTTGGTATGTATCCAACTCCTAGAAATAACTTCATGCCCCATCTCCCTTACTTCCAACTAGTAAGGATCACATAATTCCTAACAAAGTTTTGACACAGATTCCCAATTCGGGCATTCAGAACATATAGCACGTTGCTGTAAGCAAGCACATTCTCATTCAAAATTGCAAGTTACTATGTAGGAACAAGTTTGTATAGGTATTTCAAAGATGCCCAGAACTGAGCTAAAGTGGGTATGTCTCCAACTCCTAGAAATAACTTCATGCCCCAACTCTCTTACTTCCAGCTAGTAAGGATCTCATAATTCCTAACAAAGTTTTGACACAGATTCCCAATTCGGGGAGTCAGAAAATATAGCACGTTGCTGTAAGCAAGCACATTCTCATTCAAAGTTGCAAGTTACTATGTAGAGTCAAGTTTGT
Source organism: Diceros bicornis minor (assembly GCF_020826845.1). Classification (NCBI taxonomy): domain Eukaryota; kingdom Metazoa; phylum Chordata; class Mammalia; order Perissodactyla; family Rhinocerotidae; genus Diceros; species Diceros bicornis. The sequence continues at coordinate 1,325,545 of NW_026691729.1, forward strand.
ATAGGTATTTCAAAGATGCCCAGAACTGAACTAAAGTGGGTATGTCTCCAACTCCTAGAGACAACTTCATGCCCCATCTCCCTTACTTCCATCTAGGAAGGATCACATAATTCCTAACAAAGTTTTGACACAGATTCCCAATTCGGGCATTGAGAACACATAGCACGTTGTTGTAAGCAAGCACATTCTCATTCAAAGTTGCAAGTTACTCGGTAGGAACATGTTTGTATAGGTATTTCAAATATGCCCAGAACAGAGCTAAACTTGGTATGTCTCCAACTCCTAGAAATAACTTGATTCCCCATCTCCCTTACTTCCAGCTAGTAAGGATCACATAATTCCTAACAAAGATTTGACACAGATTCCCAATTCGGGCATTCAGAACATATAGCACGTTGCTGTAAGCAAGCACATTCTCATTCAAAGTTGCAAGTTACTATGTAGGAACAAGTTTGTATAGGTATTTCAAAGATGCCCAGAACTGAGCTAAACTTGGTATGTCTCCACCTCCTAGAAATAACTTCATGCCCCATCTCCCTTACTTCCAGCTAGTAAGGATCTCATAATTCCTAACAAAGATTTGACACAGATTCCCAATTCGGGCATTCAGAACATATAGCACGTTGCTGTAAGCAAGCACATTCTCATTCAAAGTTGCAAGTTACTATGTAGGAACAAGTTTGTATAGGTATTTCAAAGATGCCCAGAACTGAGCTAAACTTGGTATGTCTCCAACTCCTAGAAATAACTTCATGCCCCATCTCCCTTACTTTCAGCTAGTAAGGATCACATAATTCCTATCAAAGTTTTGACACAGATTCCCAATTCGGGCATTCAGAACATATAGCACGTTGCTGTAAGCAAGCACATTCTCATTCAAAGTTGCATGTTACTATGTAGGAACAAGTTTGTATAGGTATTTCAAAGATGCCCAGAACTGAGCTAAACGTTGTATGTCTCCAACTCCTAGAAAGAACTTCCTGCCCCATCTCCCTTACTTCCAGCTATTAAGGATCACATAATTCCTAACAAAGTTTTGACACAGATTCCCAATTCGGGCATTCAGAACATATAGCACGTTGCTGTAAGCAAGCACATTCTCATTCATAGTTGCAAGTTACTATGTAGGAACAAGTTTGTATAGGTATTTCAAAGATGCCCAGAACTGAGCTAAATTTGGTATGTATCCAACTCCTAGAAATAACTTCATGCGACATCTCCCTTACTTCCAGCTAGTAAGGATCACATAATTCCTAACAAAGTTTTGACACAGATTCCCAATTCGGGCATTCAGAACATATAGCACGTTGCTGTAAGCAAGCACATTCTCATTCAAAATTGCAAGTTACTATGTAGGAACAAGTTTGTATAGGTATTTCAAAGATGCCCAGAACTGAGCTAAACTTGGTATGTCTCCAAATTCTAGAAATGACTTCATGCCCCATCTCCCTTACTTCCAGCTAGTAAGGATCACATAATTCCTATCAAAGTTTTGACACAGATTCCCAATTCGGGCATTCAGAACATATATCACGTTGCTGTAAGCAAGCACATTCTCATTCAAAGTTGCAAGTTACTATGTAGGAACAAGTTTGTATAGGTATTTCAAAGAGTCCCAGAACTGAGCTAAACTTGGTATGTCTCCAACTCCTAGAAATAACTTCATGCCCCATCTCCCTTACTTCCAGCTAGTTAGGATCACATAATTCCTAACAAAGTTTTGACACAGATTCCCAATTCGGGCATTCAGAACATGTAGCACGTTGCTGTAAGCAAGCACATTCTCATTCAAAGTTGCAAGTTACCATGTAGGAACAAGTTTGTATAGGAATTTCAAAGATGCCCAGAACTGAGCTAAACTTGCTATGTCTCCAACTCCTAGAAATAACTTCATGCCCCATCTCCCTTACTTCCAGCTAGTAAGGATCACATAATTCCTAACAAAGTTTTGACACAGATTCCCAATTCGGGCATTCAGAACATATAGCACGTTGCTGTAAGCAAGCACATTCTCATTCAAAGTTGCAAGTTACTATGTCGGAACAAGTTTGTATAGGTATTTCAAAGATGCCCAGAACTGAGCTAAACTTGGTATGTCTCCAACTCCTAGAAATAACTTCATGCCCAATCTCCCTTACTTCCAGCTAGCAAGGATCACATAATTCCTAATAATGTTTTGACACAGATTCCCAATTGGGGCATTCAGAACATATAGCACGTTGCTGTAAGCAAGCACATTCTCATTCAAAGTTGCAAGTTACTATGTAGGAACAAGTTAGTATAGGTATTTCAAAGATTCACAGAACTGAGCTAAACTTGGTATGTATTCAACTCCTAGAAATAACTTCATGCCCCATCTCCCTTACTTCCAGCTAGTAAGGATCACATAATTCCTAACAAAGTTTTGACACAGATTCCCAATTCGGGCATTCAGAACATATAGCACGTTGCTGTAAGCAAGCACATTCTCATTCAAAGTTGCAAGTTACTATGTAGGAACAAGTTTGTATAGGTATTTCAAAGATTCCCAGAGCTGAGCTAAACTTGGTATGTCTCTAACTCCTAGAAATAACTTCATGCCCCATCTCCCTTACTTCCAGCTAGTAAGGATCACATAATTCCTAACAAAGTTTTGACACAGATTCCCAATTCGGGCATTCAGAACATATAGAACGTTGCTGTAAGCAAGCACATTCTCATTCAAAGTTGCAAGTTACTATGTAGGAACAATTTTGTATAGGTATTTCAAAGATGCCCAGAACTGAGCTAAACTTGGTATGTCTCCAACTCCTGGAAATAAATTCATGCCCCATCTCCCTTACTTCCATCTAGTAAGGATCACATAATTCCTAACAAAGTTTTGACACAGATTCCCAATTCGGGCATTCAGAACATATAGCACGTTGCTGTAAGCAAGCACATTCTCATTCAAAGTTGCAAGTTACTATGTAGGAACAAGTTTGTATAGGACTTTCAAAGATGCCCAGAACTGAGCTAAACTTGGTATGTCTCCAACTCTTAGAAATAACTTCATGCCCTATCTCCCTTACTTCCAGCTAGTAAGGATCACATAATTCCTAACAAAGTTTTGACGCAGATTCCCAATTCGGGCATTCAGAACATATAGCACGTTGCTGTAAGCAAGCACATTCTCATTCAAAGTTGCAAGTTACTATGTAGGAACAAGTTTGTATAGGTAATTCAAAGAGTCCCAGAACTGAGCTAAACTTGGTATGTCTCCAACTCCTAGAAATAACTTCATGCCCCATCTCCCTTACTTCCAGCTAGTAAGGATCACATAATTCCTAACAAAGTTTTGACACAGATTCCCAATTCGGGCATTCAGAACATGTAGCACGTTGCTGTAAGCAAGCACATTCTCATTCGAAGTTGCAAGTTACTATGTAGGAACAAGTTTGTATAGGTATTTCAAAGATGCCCAGAACTGAGCTAAACTTGGTATGTCTCCAACTCCTAGAAATAACTTCATGCCCCATCTACCTTACTTCTAGCTAGTAAGGATCACATAATTCCTAACAAAGTTTTGACACAGATTCCCAATTCGGGCATTCAGAACATATAGCACGTTGCTGTAAGCAAGCACATTCTCATTCAAAGTTGCAAGTTACTATGTCGGAACAAGTTTGTATAGGTATTTCAAAGATGCCCAGAACTGAGCTAAACTTGGTATGTCTCCAACTCCTAGAAATAACTTCATGCCCAATCTCCCTTACTTCCAGCTAGTAAGGATCACATAATTCCTAACAAAGTTTTGACACAGATTCCCAATTGGGGCATTCAGAACATATAGCACGTTGCTGTAAGCAAGCACATTCTCATTCAAAGTTGCAAGTTACTATGTAGGAACAAGTTTGTATAGGTATTTCAAAGATTCACAGAACTGAGCTAAACTTGGTATGTATTCAACTCCTAGAAATAACTTCATGCCCCATCTCCCTTACTTCCAGCTAGTAAGGATCACATAATTCCTAACAAAATTTTGACACAGATTCCCAATTCGGGCATTCAGAACGTATAGCACGTTGCTGTAAGCAAGCACATTCTCATTCAATGTTGCAAGTTACTATGTAGGAACAAGTTTGTTTAGGTATTTCAAAGATGCCCAGATCTGTGTTAAACTTGGTATGTGTCCATCTCCTAGAAATAACTTCATGCCCCGTCTCCCTTACTTCCAGCTAGTAAGGATCACATAATATTCCTAACAAAGATTTGACACAGAACCCAATTCGGGCATTCAGAACATATAGCAGGTTGCTGTAAGCAAGCACATTCTCCTTCAAAGTTGCAAGTTACTATGTAGGAACAAGTTTGTATAGGTATTTCAAAGATACCCAGAACTGAGCTAAACTTGGTATGTCTCCAACTCCTAGAAATATCTTCATGCCCCATCTCCCTTACTTCCATCTAGTAAGGATGACATAATTTCTAACAAAGATTTGACACAGATTCCCAATTCGGGCATTCAGAACATATAGCACGTTGCTGTAAGCAAGCACATTCTCATTCAAAGTTGCAAGTTACTATGTAGGAACAAGTTTGTATAGGTATTTCAAAGATGCCCAGAACTGAGCTAAACTTGGTATGTCTCCAACTCCTAGAAATAACTTCATGCCCCATCTCCCTTACTACCAGCTAGTAAGGATCACATAATTCCTAACAAAGTTTTGACACAGATTCCCAATTCGGGCATTCAGAACATGTAGCACGTTGCTGTAAGCAAGCACATTCTCATTCAAAGTTGCAAGTTACTATGTAGGAACAAGTTTGTATAGGTATTTCAAAGATGCCCAGAACTGTGCTAAACTTTCTATGTGTCCATCTCCTAGAAATAACTTCATGCCCCATCTCTCTTACTTCCAGCTAGTAAGGATCACATAATTCCTAACAAAGTTTTGACACAGATTCCCAATTCGGGCATTCAGAACATATAGCACGTTGCTGTAAGCAAGCACATTCTCATTCAAAGTTGCAAGTTACTATGTAGGAACAAGTTTGTATTGGTATTTCAAACATGCCATGAACTGAGCTAAACTTGGTATGTCTCCAACTCCTAGAAATAACTTCATGCCCCATCTCCCTTACTTCCAGCTAGTAAGGATCACATAATTCCTAACAATCTTTTGACACAGAATCCCAATTCGGGCATTCAGAACATAGAGCACGTTGCTGTAAGCAAGCACATTCTCATTCAAAGTTGCAAGTTACTATGTAGGAACAAATTTGTTTAGGTATTTCAAAGACGCCCAGATCTGTGCTAAACTTGGTATGTGTCCATCTCCTAGAAATAACTTCATGCCCCATCTCCCTTACTTCCAGCAAGTAAGGATCACATAATATTCCTAACAAAGTTTTGACACAGATTCCCAATTCGGGCATTCAGAACATATAGCACATTGCTGTAAGCAAGCACATTCTCCTTCAAAGTTGCAAGACTATGTAGGAACAAGTTTGTATAGGTATTTCAAAGATACCCAGAACTGAGCTAAACATGGTATGTCTCCAACTCCTAGAAATAACTTCATGCCCCATCTCCATTACTTCCAGCTAGTAAGGATCACATAATTCCTAACAAAGTTTTGACATAGTTTCCCAATTCGGGCATTCAGAACATATAGCACGTTGCTGTAAGCAAGCACATTCTCATTCAAAGTTGCAAGTTACTATGTAGGAACAAGTTTGTATAGGTATTTCAAAGATGCCCAGAACTGAGCTAAACTTGGTATGTCTCCAACTCCTAGAAATAACTTCATGCCCCATCTCCCTTACTTCCAGCTAGTAAGGATCACAGAATTCCTAACACAGTTTTGACACAGATTCCCAATTCGGGCATTCAGAACATATAGCACGTTGCTGTAAGCAAGCACATTCTCATTCAAAGTTGCAAGTTACTATGTAGGAACAAGTTTGTATAGGTATTTCAAAGATGCCCAGAACTGAGCTAAAGGTTGTATGTCTCCAACTCCTAGAAATAACTTCATGCTCCATGTCCCTTACTTCCAGCTAGTAAGGATCACATAATTCCTAACAAAGTTTTGACACAGATTCCCAATTCAGGCATTCAGAACATATAGCACGTTGCTGTAAGCAAGCACATTCTCATTCAAAGTTGCAAGTTACTATGTAGGAACAAGTTTGTATAGGTATTTCAAAGATGCCCAGAACTGAGCTAAACTTGGTATGTCTCCAACTCCTAGAAATAACTTCATGCCCCATCTCTCTTACTTCCAGCTAGTAAGGATCACATAATTCCTAACAAAGTTTTGACACAGATTCCCAATTCGGGCATTCAGAACATATAGCACGTTGCTGTAAGCAAGCACATTCTCATTCAAAGTTGCAAGTTACTATGTAGGAACAAGTTTGTATAGGTATTTCAAAGATGCCCAGAACTGAGCTAAACTTGGTATGTCTCCAACTCCTAGAAATAACTTCATGCCCCATCTCCCTTACTTCCAGCTAGTAAGGATCACATAATTCCTAACAAAGTTTTGACACAGATTCCCAATTCGGGCATTCAGAACATATAGCACGTTGCTGTAAGCAAGCACATTCTCATTCAAAGTTGCCAGTTACTATGTAGGAACAAGTGTGTATAGGTATTTTAAAGATGCCCAGAACTGAGCTAAACGTTGTATGTCTCCAACTCCTAGAAATAACATCATGCCCCATCTCCATTTCTTCCAGCTAGTAACGAACACATAATTCCTAACAAAGTTTTGACACAGATTCCAAATTCGGGCATTCAGAACATATAGCACGTTGCTGTAAGCAAGCACATTCTCATTCAAAGTTGCAAGTTACTATGTAGGAACAAGTTTGTATAGGTATTTCAAAGATGCCCAGAACTGAGCTAAACTTGGTATGTCTCCAACTCCTAGAAATAACTTCATGCCCCATCTCCCTTACTTCCATCTAGTAAGGATCACATAATTTCTAACAAAGTTTTGACACAGATTCCCAATTCGGGCATTCAGAACATATAGCACGTTGCTGTAAGCAAGCACATTCTCATTCAAAGTTGCAAGTTACTATGTAGGAACAAGTTTGTATAGGTATTTCAAAGATGCCCAGAACTGAGCTAAACTTGGTATGTCTCCAACTCCTAGAAATAACATCATGCCCCATCTCCCTTTCTTCCAGCTAGTAAGGATCACATAATTCTTAACAAAGTTTTGACACAGATTCCCAATTCGTGCATTCAGAACATATAGCATGTTGCTGTAAGCAAGCACATTCTCATTCAAAGTTGCAAGTTACTATGTAGGAACAAGTTTGTATAGGTATTTCAAAGATGCACAGAACTGAGCTAAACGTTGTATGTCTCCATCTCCTAACAATAACTTCATGCGCCATCTCCCTAACTTCCAGCTAGTAAGAATCACATAATTCCTAACATAGTTTTGACACAGATTCCCAATACGGGCATTCAGAACATATAGCACGTTGCTGTAAGCAAGCACATTCTCATTAAAAGTTGCAAGTTACTATGTAGGAAAAAGTTTGTATAGGTATTTCAAAGATGCCCTAAACTGAGCTAAACGTTGTATGTCTCCAACTCCTAGAAATAACTTCATGCTCCATGTCCCTTACTTCCATCTAGTAAGGATCACATAGTTCCTAACAAAGTTTTGACACAGATTCCCAATTCGGGCATTCAGAACATAAATCACGTTGCTGTAAGCAAACACATTCTCATTCAAAGTTGCAAGTTACTATGTAGGAACATGTTTGTATAGGTATTTCAAAGATGCCCAGAACTGAGCTAAACTTGGTATGTCTCCAACTCCTAGAAATAACATCATGCCCCATCTCCCTTACTTCCAGCTAGTAAGGATCACATAATTCCTAACAAAGTTTTGACACAGATTCCCAATTCGGGCATTCAGAACATATAGCACGTTACTGTAAGCAAGCACATTCTCATTCAAAGTTGCAAGTTACTATGCAGGAACGAGTTTGTATAGGTATTTCAAAGATGCCCAGAACTGAGCTAAACGTTGTATGTCTCCAACTCCTAGAAGTAACTTCATGCCCCATCTCCCTAACTTCCAGCTAGTAGGGATCACAAAATTCCTAACAAAATTTTGACACAGATTCCCAATTCGGGCATTCAGAACATGTAGCACGTTGCTGTAAGCAAGCACATTCTCATTCAAAGTTGCAAGTTACTATGTAGGAACAAGTTTGTATAGGTATTTCAAAGATGCCCAGAACTGTGCTAAACTTGCTATGTGTCCATCTCCTAGAAATATCTTCATGCCCCATCTCTCTTACTTCCATCTAGTAAGGATCACATAATTCGTAACAAAGTTTTGACACAGATTCCCAATTCGTGCATTCATAACATATAGCACGTTCCTGTAAGCAAGCACATTCTCATTCAAAGTTGCAAGTTACTATGTAGGAACAAGTTTGTATAGGTATTTCAAAGATGCCCAGAACTGAGCTAAACTTGGTATGTCTCCAACTCCTAGAAATAACTTCATGCCCCATCTCCCTTACTTCCAGCTAGTAAGGATCACATAATTCCTAACAAAGTTTTGACACAGATTCCCAATTCGGGCATTCAGAACATGTAGCACGTTGCTGTAAGCAAGCACATTCTCATTCAAAGTTGCAAGTTACTATGTAGGAACAAGATTGTATAGGTATTTCAAAGATGCCCAGAACTGAGCTAAACGTTGTATGTCTCCAACTCCTAGAAATAACTTCATGCTCCATGTCCCTTACTTCAATCTAGGAAGGATCACATAATTTCTAACAAAGTTTTGACACAGATTCCGAATTCGGGTATTCAGAACATATAGCACGTTGCTGTAAGCAAGCACATTCTCATTCAAAGTTGCAAGTTACTATGTAGGAACAAGTTTGTATAGGTATTTCAAAGATGCCCAGAACTGAGCTAAACTTGGTATGTCTCCAACTCCTAGAAATAACTTCATGCCCCATCTCCCTTACTTCCAGCTAGTAAGGATCACATAATTCCTAACAAAGTTTTGACACAGATTCCCAATTCGGGCATTCAGAACATATAGCACGTTACTGTAAGCAAGCACATTCTCATTCAAAGTTGCAAGTTACTATGCAGGAACGAGTTTGTATAGGTATTTCAAAGATGCCCAGAACTGAGCTAAACGTTGTATGTCTCCAACTCCTAGAAGTAACTTCATGCCCCATCTCCCTAACTTCCAGCTAGTAGGGATCACAAAATTCCTAACAAAATTTTGACACAGATTCCCAATTCGGGCATTCAGAACATGTAGCACGTTGCTGTAAGCAAGCACATTCTCATTCAAAGTTGCAAGTTACTATGTAGGAACAAGTTTGTATAGGTATTTCAAAGATGCCCAGAACTGTGCTAAACTTGCTATGTGTCCATCTCCTAGAAATATCTTCATGCCCCATCTCTCTTACTTCCATCTAGTAAGGATCACATAATTCGTAACAAAGTTTTGACACAGATTCCCAATTCGTGCATTCATAACATATAGCACGTTCCTGTAAGCAAGCACATTCTCATTCAAAGTTGCAAGTTACTATGTAGGAACAAGTTTGTATAGGTATTTCAAAGATGCCCAGAACTGAGCTAAACTTGGTATGTCTCCAACTCCTAGAAATAACTTCATGCCCCATCTCCCTTACTTCCAGCTAGTAAGGATCACATAATTCCTAACAAAGTTTTGACACAGATTCCCAATTCGGGCATTCAGAACATGTAGCACGTTGCTGTAAGCAAGCACATTCTCATTCAAAGTTGCAAGTTACTATGTAGGAACAAGATTGTATAGGTATTTCAAAGATGCCCAGAACTGAGCTAAACGTTGTATGTCTCCAACTCCTAGAAATAACTTCATGCTCCATGTCCCTTACTTCAATCTAGGAAGGATCACATAATTTCTAACAAAGTTTTGACACAGATTCCGAATTCGGGTATTCAGAACATATAGCACGTTGCTGTAAGCAAGCACATTCTCATTCAAAGTTGCAAGTTACTATGTAGGAACAAGTTTGTATAGGTATTTCAAAGATGCCCAGAACTGAGCTAAACTTGGTATGTCTCCAACTCCTAGAAATAACTTCATGCCCCATCTCCCTTACTTCCAGCTAGTAAGGATCACATAATTCTTAACAAAGTTTTGACACAGATTCCTAATTCGGGCATTCAGAACATATAGCACGCTGCTGTAAGCAAGCACATTCTCATTCAAAGTTGCAAGTTACAATGTAGGAACAAGTTTGTATAGGTATTTCAAAGATGCCCAGAACTGAGCTAAACGTTGTATGTCTCCAACTCCTAGAAATAACTTCATGCCCCATCTCCCTTTCTTCCAGCTAGTAAGGATCACATAATTCCTAACAAAGTTTTGACACAGATTCCCAATTCGGGCATTCAGAATATATAGCATGTTGCTGTAAGCAAGCACATTCTCATTCAAAGTTGCAAGTTACTATGTAGGAACAAGTTTGTATAGGTATTTCAAAGATGCACAGAACTGAGCTAAACGTTGTATGTCTCCATCTCCTAACAATAACTTCATGCGCCATCTCCCTAACTTCCAGCTAGTAAGAATCACATAATTCCTAACAAAGTTTTGACACAGATTCCCAATACGGGCATTCAGAACATACAGCACGTTGGTGTAAGCAAGCACATTCTCATTAAAAGTTGCAAGTTACTATGTAGGAAAAAGTTTGTATAGGTATTTCAAAGATGCCCTAAACTGAGCTAAACGTTGTATGTCTCCAACTCCTAGAAATAACTTCATGCTCCATGTCCCTTACTTCCATCTAGTAAGGATCACATAATTCCTAACAAAGTTTTGACACAGATTCCCAATTCGGGCATTCAGAACATAAAGCACGTTGCTGTAAGCAAACACATTCTCATTCAAAGTTGCAAGTTACTATGTAGGAACATGTATGTATAGGTATTTCAAAGATGCCCAGAACTGAGCTAAACTTGGTATGTCTCCAACTCCTAGAAATAACATCATGCCCCATCTCCCTTACTTCCAGCTAGTAAGGATCACATAATTCCTAACAAAGTTTTGACACAGATTCCCAATTCGGGCATTCAGAACATATAGCACGTTGCTGTAAGCAAGCACATTCTCATTCAAAGTTGCAAGTTACTATGTAGGAACAAGTTTGTATAGGTATTTCAAAGATGCCCAGAACTGAGTTAAACTTGGTATGTCTCCAACTCCTAGAAATAACTTCATGCCCCATATCCCTTACTTCCAGCTAGTAAGGATCACATAATTCCTAACAAAGTTTTGACACAGATTCCCAATTCGGGCATTCAGAACATATAGCACGTTGCTGTAAGCAAGCACATTCTCATTCAAAGTTGCAAGTTACTATGTAGGAACAAGTTTGTATAGGTATTTGAAAGATGCCCAGAACTGAGCTAAACGTTGTATGTCTCCAACGCCTAGAAATAACTTCATGACCGATCTCCCTTACTTCCAGCTAGTAAGGATCACATAATTCCTAACAAAGTTTTGACACAGATTCCCAATTCGGGCATTCAGATCATATAGCACGTTGCTGTAAGCAAGCACATTCTCATTCAAAGTTGCAAGTTACTATGTAAGAACAAGTTTGTATAGGACTTTCAAAGATGCCCAGAACTGAACTAAACTTGGTATATCTCCAACTCCTAGAAATAACTTGATGCCCCATCTCCCTCATTTCCAGCTAGTAAGGATCACATAATTCCTAACAAAGTTTTGACAAAGATTCCCAATTCGGGCATTCAGAACATGTAGCACGTTGCTGTAAGCAAGCACATTCTCATTCAAAGTTGCAAGTTACTATGTAGGAACAAGTTTGTATAGGTATTTCAAAGATGCCCAGAAGTGAGCTAAACTTGGTATGTCTCCAACTCCTAGAAATAACTTCATGCCCCATCTCCCTTACTTCCAGCTAGTAAGGATCACATAATTCCTAACAAAGTTTTGACACAGATTCCCAATTCGGGCATTCAGAACATATAGCACATTGCTGTAAGCAAGCACATTCTCATTCAAAGTTGCAAGTTACTATGTAGGAACAAGTTTGTATAGGTATTTCAAAGATGCCCAGAACTGAGCTAAACTTGGTATGTCTCCAACTCCTAGAAATAACTTCATGCCCCATCTCCCTTACTTCCAGCTAGTAAGGATCACATAATTCCTAACAAAGTTTTGACACAGATTCCCAATTCGGGCATTCAGAACATATAGCACGTTGCTGTAAGCAAGCACATTCTCATTGAAAGTTGCAAGTTACTATGTAGGAATAAGTTTGTATAGGACTTTCAAAGATGCCCAGAACTGAGCTAAACTTGGTATATCTCCAACTCCTAGAAATAACTTCATGCCCCATCTCCCTTAATTCCAGCTAGTATGGATCACATAATTCCTAACAATGTTTTGACACAGATTCTCAATTCGGGCATTCAGAACATGTAGCACGTTGCTGTAAGCAAGCGCATTCTCATTCAAAGTTGCAAGTTACTATGTAGGAACAAGTTTGTATAGGTATTTCAAAGATGCCCAGATCTGTGCTAAACTTGGTATGTGTCCATATCCTAGAAATAACTTCATGCCCCAACTCCCTTACTCACAGCTAGTAAGGATCACGTAATTCCTGACAAAGTTTTGACACAGATTCCCAATTTGGGCATTCAGAACATATAGCACGTTGTTGTAAGCAAGCACATTCTCATTCAAAGTTGCAAGTTACTATGTAGGAACAAGTTTGTATAGGTATTTCAAAGATGCCCAGAACTGAGCTGAACGTTGTATGTCTCCAACTCCTAGAAATAACATCATGCCCCATCTCCCTAACTTCCAGCTAGTAAGGATCACATAAGTCCTAACAAAGTTTTGACACAGATTCCCAATTCGGGCATTCAGAACATATAGCACGTTGCTGTAAGCAAGCACATTCTCATTCAAAGTTGCAAGTTACTATGTAGGAACAAGTTTGTATAGGTATTTCAAAGATGCCCAGAACTGAGCTAAACTTGGTATGTCTCCAACTCCTAGAAATAACTTCATGCCCCATCTCCCTTACTTCCAGCTAGTAAGGATCACATAATTCCTAACAAAGTTTTGACACAGATTCCCAATTCGGGCATTCAGAACATATAGCACGTTGCTGTAAGCAAGCACATTCTCATTCAAAGTTGCAAGTTACTATGTAGGAACAAGTTTGTATAGGTATTTCAAAGATGCCCAGAACTGAGCTAAACGTTGTATGTCTCCAACGCCTAGAAATATCTTCATGACCGATCTCCCTTACTTCCAGCTAGTAAGGATCACATAATTCCTAACAAAGTTTTGACACAGATTCCCAATTCGGGCATTCAGAACATATAGCACGTTGCTGTAAGCAAGCACATTCTCATTCAAAGTTGCAAGTTACTATGTAAGAACAAGTTTGTATAGGACTTTCAAAGATGCCCAGAACTGAACTAAACTTGGTATATCTCCAACTCCTAGAAATAACTTGATGCCCCATCTCCCTCACTTCCAGCTAGTAAGGATCACATAATTCCTAACAAAGTTTTGACAAAGATTCCCAATTCGGGCATTCAGAAAATGTAGCACGTTGCTGTAAGCAAGCACATTCTCATTCAAAGTTGCAAGTTACTATGTAGGAACAAGTTTGTATAGGTATTTCAAAGATGCCCAGAACTGTGCTAAACTTGCTATGTGTCCATCTCCTAGAAATAACTTCATGCCCCATCTCCCTAACTTCCAGCTAGTAAGGATCACATAAGTCCTAACAAAGTTTTGACACAGATTCCCAATTCGGGCATTCAGAACATATAGCACGTTGCTGTAAGCAAGCACATTCTCATTCAAAGTTGCAAGTTACTATGTAGGAACAAGTTTGTATAGGACTTTCAAAGATGCCCAGAACTGAGATAAACTTGGTATATCTCCAACTCCTAGAAATAACTTCATGCCCCATCTCCCTTAATTCCAGCTAGTATGGATCACATAATTCCTAACAAAGTTTTGACACAGATTCCCAATTCGGGCATTCAGAACATGTAGCACGTTGCTGTAAGCAAGCGCATTCTCATTCAAAGTTGCAAGTTACTATGTAGGAACAAGTTTGTATAGGTATTTCAAAGATGCCCAAATGAGCTAAAGTGGGTATGTCTCCAAATCCTAGAAATAACTTCATGCCCCATCTCCCTTACTTCCAGCTAGTAAGGATCACATAATATTCCTAACAAAGTTTTGACACAGATTTCCAATTCAGGCATTCCGATCATATAGCACGTTGCTGTAAGCAAGCACATTCTCATTCAAAGTTGCAAGTTACTATGTAGGAACAAGTTTGTATAGGTATTTCAAAGATGCCCAGAACTGAGCTAAACTTGGTATGTCTCCAACTCCTAGAAATAACTTCAAGCCAAATCTACCTTACTTCCATCTAGTAAGGATCACATAATTTCTAACAAAGTTTTGACACAGATTCCCAATTCGGGCATTCAGAACATATAGCACGTTGATGTAAGCAAGCACATTCTCATTCAAAGTTGCAAGTTACTATGTAGGAACAAGTTTGTATAGGTATTTCAAAGATGCCCAGAACTGAGCTAAACTTGGTATGTCTCCAACTCCTAGAAATAACATCATGCCCCATCTCCCTCACTTCCAGCTAGTAAGGATCACATAATTCCTAACAAAGTTTTGACACAGATTCCCAATTCGGGCATTCAGAACATATAGCATGTTGCTGTAAGCAAGCACATTCTCATTCAAAGTTGCAAGTTACTATGTAGGAACAAGTTTGTATAGGTATTTCAAAGATGCACAGAACTGAGCTAAACGTTGTATGTCTCCATCTCCTAACAATAACTTCATGCGCCATCTCCCTAACTTCCAGCTGTTAAGAATCACATAATTCCTAACATAGTTTTGACACAGTTCCCAATACGGGCATTCAGAACATATAGCACGTTGCTGTAAGCAAGCACATTCTCATTAAAAGTTGCAAGTTACTATGTAGGAAAAAGTTTGAATAGGTATTTCAAAGATGCCCTAAACTGAGCTAAACGTTGTATGTCTCCAACTCCTAGAAATAACTTCATGCTCCATGTCCCTTACTTCCATCTAGTAAGGATCACAAAATTCCTAACAAAGTTTTGACACAGATTCCCAATTCGGGCATTCAGAACATAAAGCACGTTGCTGTAAGCAAACACATTCTCATTCAAAGTTGCAAGTTACTATGTAGGAACAAGTTTGTATAGGTATTTCAAAGATGCCCAGAACTGAGCTAAACTTGGTATGTCTCCAACTCCTAGAAATAACTTCATGCCCCGTAACCCTTACTTCCAGCTAGTAAGGATCACATAATTCCTAACAAAGTTTTGACACAGATTCCCAATTCGGGCATTCAGAACATGTAGCACGTTGCTGTAAGCAAGCACATTCTCATTCAAAGTTGCAAGTTACTATGTAGGAACAAGTTTGTATACGTATTTCAAAGATGCCCAGAACTGTGCTAAACTTGCTATGTGTCCATCTCCTAGAAATAACTTCATGCCCCATCTCTCTTACTTCCATCTAGTAAGGATCACATAATTCGTAACAAAGTTTTGACACAGATTCCCAATTCGTGCATTCAGAACATATAGCACGTTCCTGTAAGCAAGCACATTCTCATTCAAAGTTGCAAGTTACTATGTAGGAACAAGTTTGTATAGGTATTTCAAAGATGCCCAGAAGTGAGCTAAACTTGGTATGTCTCCAACTCCTAGAAATAGCTTCATGCCCCATCTCCCTTACTTCCAGCTAGTAAGGATCACATAATTCCTAACAAAGTTTTAACACAGATTCCCAATTCGGGCATTCAGAACATATAGCACGTTGCTGTAAGCAAGCACATTCTCATTCAAAGTTGTAAGTTACTATGTAGGAACAAGTTTGTATAGGTATTTCAAAGAGTCCCAGAACTGAGCTAAACTTGGTATGTGTCCAACTCCTAGAAATAACTTCATGCCCCATCTCCCTTACTTCCAGCTAGTAAGGATCACAAAATTCCTAACAATCTTTTGACAGATTCCCAATTCGGGCATTCAGAACATGTAGCACATTGCTGTAAGCAAGCACATTCTCATTCAAAGTTGCAAGTTACTATGTAGGAACAAGTTTGTATAGGTATTTCAAAGATGCCCAGAACTGAGCTAAACTTGGTATGTCTCCACCTCCTAGAAATAACTTCATGCCCCATCTCCATTACTTCCAGCTAGTAAGGATCACATAATTCATAACAAAGTTTTGACACAGGTTCCCAATTCGGACATTCAGAACATACAGCACGTTGCTGTAAGCTAGCACATTCTCATTCAAAGTTGCAAGTTATTATGCAGGAACGAGTTTGTATAGGTATTTCAAAGATGCCCAGAACTGAGGTAAACGTTGTATGTCTCCAACTCCTAGAAGTAACTTCATGCCCCAACTCCCTAACTTCTAGCTAGTAGGGATCACAAAATTCCTAACAAAGTTTTGACACAGATTCCCAATTCGGGCATTCAGAACATGTAGCACGTTGCTGTAAGCAAGCACATTCTCATTCAAAGTTGCAAGTTACTATGTAGGAACAAGTTTGTATAGGTATTTCAAAGATGCCCAGAACTGTGCTAAACTTGCTATGTGTCCATCTCCTAGAAATAACTTCATGCCCCATCTCTCTTACTTCCATCTAGTAAGGATCACATAATTCGTAACAAAGTTTTGACACAGATTCCCAATTCGTGCATTCAGAACATATAGCACGTTCCTGTAAGCAAGCACATTCTCATTCAAAGTTGCAAGTTACTATGTAGGAACAAGTTTGTATAGGTATTTCAAAGATGCCCAGAACTGAGCTAAACTTGGTATGTCTCCAACTCCTAGAAATAACTTCATGCCCCATCTCCCTTACTTCCAGCTAGTAAGGATCACATAATTCCTAACAAAGTTTTGACACAGATTCCCAATTCGGGCATTCAGAACATATAGCACGTTGCTGTAAGCAAGCACATTCTCATTCAAAGTTGCAAGTTACTATGTAGGAACAAGTTTGTAAAGGTATTTCAAAGATGCCCAGAACTGAGCTAAACTTGGTATGTCTCCAACTCCTAGAAATAACTTCATGCCCCGTAACCCTTACTTCCAGCTAGTAAGGATCACATAATTCCTAACAAAGTTTTGACACAGATTCCCAATTCGGGCATTCAGAACATGTAGCACGTTGCTGTAAGAAAGCACATTCTCATTCAAAGTTGCAAGTTACTATGTAGGAACAAGTTTGTATAGGTATTTCAAAGATGCCCAGAAGTGAGCTAAACTTGGTATGTCTCCAACTCCTAGAAATAGCTTCATGCCCCATCTCCCTTACTTCCAGCTAGTAAGGATCACATAATTCCTAACAAAGTTTTGACACAGATTCCCAATACGGGCATTCAGAACATATAGCACGTTGCTGTAAGCAAGCACATTCTCATTCAAAGTTGCAAGTTACTATGTCGGAACAAGTTTGTATAGGTATTTCAAAGAGTCCCAGAACTGAGCTAAACTTGGTATGTGTCCAACTCCTAGAAATAACTTCATGCCCCATCTCCCTTACTTCCAGCTAGTAAGGATCACAAAATTCCTAACAAACTTTTGACAGATTCCCAATTCGGGCATTCAGAACATGTAGCACATTGCTGTAAGCAAGCACATTCTCATTCAAAGTTGCAAGTTACTATGTAGGAACAAGTTTGTATAGGTATTTCAAAGATGCCCAGAACTGAGCTAAACTTGGTATGTCTCCAACTCCTAGAAATAACTTCATGCCCCATCTCCATTACTTCCAGCTAGTAAGGATCACATAATTCCTAACAAAGTTTTGACACAGATTCCCAATTCGGACATTCAGAACATATAGCACGTTGCTGTAAGCTAGCACATTCTCATTCAAAGTTGCAAGTTACTATGCAGGAACGAGTTTGTATAGGTATTTCAAAGATGCCCAGAACTGTGCTAAACTTGCTATGTGTCCATCTCCTAGAAATAACTTCATGCCCCATCTCTCTTACCTCCATCTAGTAAGGATCACATAATTCGTAACAAAGTTTTGACACAGAATCCCAATTCGTGCATTCAGAACATATAGCACGTTCCTGTAAGCAAGCACATTCTCATTCAAAGTTGCAAGTTACTATGTAGGAACAAGTTTGTATAGGTATTTCAAAGATGCCCAGAACTGAGCTAAACTTGGTATGTCTCCAACTCCTAGAAATAACTTCATGCCCCATCTCCCTTACTTCCAGCTAGTAAGGATCACATAATTCCTAACAAAGTTTTGACACAGATTCCCAATTCGGGCATTCAGAACATATAGCACGTTGCTGTAAGCAAGCACATTCTCATTCAAAGTTGCAAGTTACTATGTAGGAACAAGTTTGTATAGGTATTTCAAAGATGCCTAGAACTGAGCTAAACTTGGTATGTCTCCAACTCCTAGAAATAACTTCATGCCCCGTAACCCTTACTTCCAGCTAGTAAGGATCACATAATTCCTAACAAAGTTTTGACACAGATTCCCAATTCGGGCATTCAGAACATGTAGCACGTTGCTGTAAGCAAGCACATTCTCATTCAAAGTTGCAAGTTACTATGTAGGAACAAGTTTGTATAGGTATTTCAAAGATGCCCAGAACTGAGCTAAACGTTGTATGTCTCCAACTCCTAGAAATAACTTCATGCCCCATCTCCCTTACTTCCAGCTAGTAAGGATCACAAAATTCCTAACAAAGTTTTGACACAGATTCCCAATTCGGACATTCAGAACATGTAGCACGTTGCTGTAAGCAAGCACATTCTCATTCAAAGTTGCAAGTTACTATGTAGGAACAAGTTTGTATAGGTATTTCAAAGATGCCCAGAACTGAGCTAAACTTGGTATGTCTCCAACTCCTAGAAATATCTTCATGCCCCATCTCCCTTACTTCCAGCTAATAAGGATCACATAATTCCTAACAAAGTTTTGACACAGATTCCCAATTCGGGCATTCAGAACATATAGCACGTTGCTGTAAGCAAGCACATTCTCATTCAAAGTTGCAAGTTACTATGTAGGAACAAGTTTGTATAGGTATTTCAAAGATGCCCAGAACTGAGCTAAACTTGGTATGTCTCTAACTCCTAGAAATAACTTCATGCCCCATCTCACTTACATCCAGCTAGTAAGGATCACATAATTCCTAAGAAATTTTTGACTCAGATTCCCAATTCGGGCATTCAGAACATATAGCACGTTGCTGTAAGCAAGCACATTCTCATTCAAAGTTGCAAGTTACTATGTAGGAACAAGTTTGTATAGGACTTTCAAAGATGCCCAACTGAGCTAAAGTGGGTATGTCTCCAACTCCTAGAAATAACTTCATGCCCCATCTCCCTTACTTCCAGCTAGTAAGGATCACATAATATTCCTAACAAAGTTTTGACACAGATTTCCAATTCGGGCATTCAGAACATATAGCACGTTGCTGTAAGCAAGCACATTCTCATTTAAAGTTGCAAGTTACTATGTAGGAACAAGTTTGTATAGGTATTTCAAAGATGCCCAGAACTGAGCTAAACTTGGTATGTCTCCAACTCCTAGAAATAACTTCATGCCCCATCTCCCTTACTTCCATCTAGTAAGGATCACATAATTTCTAACAAAGTTTTGACACAGATTCCCAATTCGGGCATTCAGAACATATAGCACGTGGATGTAAGCAAGCACATTCTCATTCAAAGTTGCAAATTACTATGTAGGAACAAGTTTGTATAGGTATTTCAAAGATGCCCAGAACTGAGCTAAACTTGGTATGTCTGCAACTCCTAGAAATAACTTCATGCCCCATCTCCCTTACTTCCAGCTAGTAAGGATCACATAATTCCTAACAAAGTTTTGACACAGATTCCCAATTCGGGCATTCAGAACATAAGGCACGTTGCTGTAAGGAAACACATTCTCATACAATGTTGCCAGTTACTATGTAGAAACATGTTTGTATAGGTATTTCAAGATGCCCAGAACTGAGCTAAACGTTGTATGTCTCCAACTCCTAGAAATAACTTCATGCCCCATCTCCCTTACTTCCAGCTTGTAAGGATCACATAATTCCTAACAAAGTTTTGACACAGATTCCCAATTCGGGCATTCAGAACATATAGCACGTTGCTGTAAGCAAGCACATTCTCATTCAAAGTTGCAAGTTACTATGTAGGAACAAGTTTGTATAGGTATTTCAAAGATGCCCAGAACTGAGCTAAACGTTGTATGTCTCTAATTCATAGAAGTAACTTCATGCCCCATCTCCCTAACTTCCAGCTAGTAGGGATCACATAATTCCTAACAAAGTTTTGACACAGATTCCCAATTCGGGCATTCAGAACATGTAGCACGTTGCTGTAAGCAAGCACATTCTCATTCAAAGTTGCAAGTTACTATGTAGGAACAAGTTTGTATAGGTATTTCAAAGATGCCCAGAACTGAGCTAAACTTGGTATGTCTCCAACTCCTAGAAATAACTTCATGCCCCATCTCCCTTACTTCCATCTAGTAAGGATCACATAATTTCTAACAAAGTTTTGACACAGATTCCCAATTCGGGCATTCAGAACATATAGCACGTGGATGTAAGCAAGCACATTCTCATTCAAAGTTGCAAGTTACTATGTAGGAAAAAGTTTGTATAGGTATTTCAAAGATGCCCTAAACTGAGCTAAACGTTGTATGTCTCCAACTCCTAGAAATAACTTCGTGCTCCATGTCCTTTACTTCCATCTAGTAAGGATCACATAATTCCTAACAAAGTTTTGACACAGATTCCCAATTCGGGCATTCAGAACATAAAGCACGTTGCTGTAAGGAAACACATTCTCATTCAAAGTTGCAAGTTACTATGTAGGAACAAGTTTGTATAGGTATTTCAAAGATGCCCAGAACTGAGCTAAATTGGTATGTCTCCAACTCCTAGAAATAACTTCATGCCCCATCTCCCTTTCTTCCAGCTAGTAAGAATCACATAACTCCTAACAAAGTTTTGACACAGATTCCCAATTCGGCCATTCAGAACATATAGCACGTTGCTGTAAGCAAGCACATTCTCATTCAAAGTTGCAAGTTACTATGTAGGAACGAGTTTGTATAGGTATTTCAAAGATGCCCAGAACTGAGCTAAACGTTGTATGTCTCCAATTCATAGAAGTAACTTCATGCCCCATCTCCCTAACTTCCAGCTAGTAGGGATCACATAATTCCTAACAAAGTTTTGACACAGATTCCCAATTCGGGCATTCAGAACATGTAGCACGTTGCTGTAAGCAAGCACATTCTCATTCAAAGTTGCAAGTAACTATGTAGGAACAAGTTTGTATAGGTATTTCAAACATGCCCAGAACTGTGCTAAACTTGCTATGTGTCCATCTCCTAGAAATAACTTCATGCCCCATCTCTCTTACTTCCATCTTGTAAGGATCACATAATTCGTAACAAAGTTTTGACACAGATTCCCATTTCAGGCATTCAGAACATATAGCACGTTCCTGTAAGCAAGCACATTCTCATTCAAAGATGCAAGTTACTATGTAGGAACAAGTTTGTATAGGTATTTCAAAGATGCCCAGAACTGAGCTAAACTTGGTATGTTTCCAACTCCTAGAAATAACTTCATGCCGCATCTCCCTTACTTCCAGCTTGTAAGGATCACATATTTCCTAACAAAGTTTTGACACAGATTCCCAATTCGGGCATTCAGAACATATAGCACGTTGCTGTAAGCAAGCACATTCTCATTCAATGTTGCAAGTTACTATGTAGGAACAAGTTTGTATAGGTATTTCAAAGATGCCCAGAACTGAGCTAAACTTGGTATGTCTCCAACTCCTAGAAATAACTTCATGCCCCGTAACCCTTACTTCCAGCTAGTAAGAATCAAATAATTCCTAACAAAGTTTTGACACAGATTCCCAATTCGGGCATTCAGAACAAATAGCACGTTGCTGTAAGCAAGCACATTCTCATTCAAAGTGGCAAGTTACTATGTAGGAACAAGTTTGTATAGGACTTTCAAAGATGCCCAGAACTGAGCTAAACGTTGTATGTCTCCAACTCCTAGAATAACTTCATGCTCCATGTCCCTTACTTCCATCCAGGAAGGATCACATAATTTCTAACGAAGTTTAAGACACAGATTCCGAATTCGGGCATTCAGAACATATAGCACGTTGCTGTAAGCAAGCACATTCTCATTCAAAGTTGCAAGTTACTATGTAGGAACAAGTTTGTATAGGTATTTCAAAGATGCCCAGAACTGAGCTAAACATTGTATGTCTCCAATTCATAGAAGTAACTTCATGCCCCATCTCCCTAACTTCCAGCTAGTAGGGATCACATAATTCCTAACAAAGTTTTGACACAGATTCCCAATTCGGGCATTCAGAACATGTAGCACGTTGCTGTAAGCAAGCACATTCTCATTCAAAGTTGCAAGTTACTATGTAGGAACAAGTTTGTATAGGTATTTCAAAGATGCCCAGAACTGAGCTAAACTTGGTATGTCTCCAACTCCTAGAAATAACTTCATGCCCCATCTCCCTTACTTCCATCTAGTAAGGATCACATAATTTCTAACAAAGTTTTGACACAGATTCCCAATTCGGGCATTCAGAACATATAGCACGTGGATGTAAGCAAGCACATTCTCATTCAAAGTTGCAAGTTACTATGTAGGAACAAGTTTGTATAGGTATTTCAAAGATGCCCTAAACTGAGCTAAACGTTGTATGTCTCCAACTCCTAGAAATAACTTCGTGCTCCATGTCCCTTACTTCCATCTAGTAAGGATCACATAATTCCTAACAAAGTTTTGACACAGATTCCCAATTCGGGCATTCAGAACATAAAGCACGTTGCTGTAAGGAAACACATTCTCATTCAAAGTTGCAAGTTACTATGTAGGAACAAGTTTGTATAGGTATTTCAAAGATGCCCAGAACTGAGCTAAACTTGGTATGTCTCCAACTCCTAGAAATAACTTCATGCTCCATCTCCCTTTCTTCCAGCTAGTAAGAATCACATAACTCCTAACAAAGTTTTGACACAGATTCCCAATTCGGCCATTCAGAACATATAGCACGTTGCTGTAAGCAAGCACATTCTCATTCAAAGTTGCAAGTTACTATGTAGGAACGAGTTTGTATAGGTATTTCAAAGATGCCCAGAACTGAGCTAAACGTTGTACGTCTCCAATTCATAGAAGTAACTTCATGCCCCATCTCCCTAACTTCCAGCTAGTAGGGATCACATAATTCCTAACAAAGTTTTGACACAGATTCCCAATTCGGGCATTCAGAACATGTAGCACGTTGCTGTAAGCAAGCACATTCTCATTCAAAGTTGCAAGTAACTATGTAGGAACAAGTTTGTATAGGTATTTCAAACATGCCCAGAACTGTGCTAAACTTGCTATGTGTCCATCTCCTAGAAATAACTTCATGCCCCATCTCTCTTACTTCCATCTTGTAAGGATCACATAATTCGTAACAAAGTTTTGACACAGATTCCCAATTCAGGCATTCAGAACATATAGCACGTTCCTGTAAGCAAGCACATTCTCATTCAAAGATGCAAGTTACTATGTAGGAACAAGTTTGTATAGGTATTTCAAAGATGCCCAGAACTGAGCTAAACTTGGTATGTCTCCAACTCCTAGAAATAACTTCATGCCCCATCTCCCTTACTTCCAGCTAGTAAGGATCACATATTTCCTAACAAAGTTTTGACACAGATTCCCAATTCGGGCATTCAGAACATATAGCACGTTGCTGTAAGCAAGCACATTCTCATTCAATGTTGCAAGTTACTATGTAGGAACAAGTTTGTATAGGTATTTCAAAGATGCCCAGAACTGAGCTAAACTTGGTATGTCTCCAACTCCAAGAAATAACTTCATGCCCCTTAACCCTTACTTCCAGCTAGTAAGAATCAAATAATTCCTAACAAAGTTTTGACACAGATTCCCAATTCGGTCATTCAGAACAAATAGCACGTTGCTGTAAGCAAGCACATTCTCATTCAAAGTGGCAAGTTACTATGTAGGAACAAGTTTGTATAGGACTTTCAAAGATGCCCAGAACTGAGCTAAAGTGGGTATGTCTCCAACTCCTAGAAATAACTTCAGGCCCCATCTCCCTTACTTCCAGCTAGTAAGGATTACATAATATTCCTAACAAAGTTTTGACACAGATTCCCAATTCGGGCATTCAGAACATATAGCACATTGCTGTAAGCAAGCACATTCTCATTCAAAGTTGCAAGTTACTATGTAGGAACAAGTTTGTATAGGTATTTCAAAGATGCCCAGAACTAAGCTAAACTTGGTATGTCTCCAACTCCTAGAAATAACTTCATGCCCCATCTCCCTTACTTCCATCTAGTAAGGATCACATAATTTCTAACAAAGTTTTGACACATATTCCCAATTGGGGCATTCAGAACATATAGCACGTTGCTGTAAGCAAGCACATTCTCATTCAAAGTTGCAAGTTACTATGTAGGAACAAGTTTGTATAGGTATTTCAAAGATGCCCAGAACTGAGCTAAACTTGGTATGTGTCCAACTCCTAGAAATAACTTCATGCCCCATCTCCCTTACTTCCAGCTAGTAAGGATCACCTAATTCCTAACAAAGTTTTGACACAGATTCCCAAATCGGGCATTCAGAACATATAGCACGTTGCTGTAAGCAAGCACATTTTCATTCAAAGTTGCAAGTTACTATGTAGGAACAAGTTTGTATAGGTATTTCAAAGATGCCCAGAACTGAGATAAGTGGGTATGTCTCCAACTCCTAGAAATAACTTCATGCCCCATCTCCCTTACTTCCAGCTAGTAAGGATCACAAAATTCCAAACAAAGTTTTGACAGATTCCCAATTCGGGCATTCAGAACATGTAGCACATTGCTGTAAGCAAGTACATTCTCATTCAAAGTTGCAAGTTACTATGTAGGAACAAGTTTGTATAGGTATTTCAAAGATGCCCAGAACTGAGCTAAACTTGGTATGTCTCCAACTCCTAGAAATAACTTCATGCCCCATCTCCCTTACTTCCAGCTAGTAAGGATCACATAATTCCTAACAAAGTTTTGACACAGATTCCCAATTCGGGCATTCAGAACATATAGCACGTTGCTGTAAGCAAGCACATTCTCATTCAAAGTGTCAAGTTACTATGTAGGAACAAGTTTGTATAGGACTTTCAAAGATGCCCAGAACTGAGCTAAAGTGGGTGTGTCTTCAACTCCTAGAAATAACTTCATGCCCCATCTCCCTTACTTCCAGCTAGTAAGGATTACATAATATTCCTAACAAAGTTTTGACACAGATTCCCAATTCGGGCATTCAGAACATATACCACGTTGCTGTAAGCAAGCACATTCTCATTCAAAGTTGCAAGTTACTATGTAGAAACAAGTTTGTATAGGTATTTCAAAGATGCCCAGAACTAAGCTAAACTTGGTATGTCTCCAACTCCTAGAAATAACTTCATGCCCCATCTCCCTTACTTCCATCTAGTAAGGATCACATAATTTCTAACAAAGTTTTGACACATATTCCCAATTGGGGCATTCAGAACATATAGCACGTTGCTCTAAGCAAGCACATTCTCATTCAAAGTTGCAAGTTACTATGTAGGAACAAGTTTGTATAGGTATTTCAAAGATGCCCAGAACTGAGCTAAACTTGGTATGTCTCCAACTCCTAGAAATAACTTCATGCCCTATCTCCCTTACTTCCAGCTAGTAAGGATCACATAATTTCTAACAAAGTTTTGACACAGATTCCCAATTCGGGCATTCAGAACATGTAGCACGTTGCTGTAAGCAAGCACATTCTCATTCAAAGTTGCAAGTTACTATGAGGGAACAAGTTTGTATAGGTATTTCAAAGATGCCCAGAACTGAGCTAAACTTGGTATGTGTCCAACTCCTAGAAATAACTTCATGCCCCATCTCCCTTACTTTCAGCTAGTAAGGATCACCTAATTCCTAACAAAGTTTTGACACAGATTCCCAAATCGGGCATTCAGAACATATAGCACATTGCTGTAAGCAAGCACATTTTCATTCAAAGTTGCAAGTTACTATGTAGGAACAAGTTTGTATAGGTATTTCAAAGATGCCCAGAACTGAGCTAAAGTGGGTTTGTCTCCAACTCCTAGAAATAACTTCATGCCCCATCTCCCTTACTTCCAGCTAGTAAGGATCACAAAATTCCTAACAAAGTTTTGACAGATTCACAATTCGGGCATTCAGAACATGTAGCACATTGCTGTAAGCAAGCCCATTCTCATTCATAGTTGCAAGTTACTATGTAGGAACAAGTTTGTATAGGTATTTCAAAGATGCCCAGAACTGAGCTAAACTTGGTATGTCTCCAACTCCTAGAAATAACTTCATGCCCCATCTCCCTTACTTCCAGCTAGTAAGGATCACATAATTCCTAACAAAGTTTTGACACAGATTCCCAATTCGGGCATTCAGAACATATAGCACGTTGCTGTAAGCAAGCACATTCTCATTCAAAGTTGCAAGTTACTATGTAGGAACAAGTTTGTATAGGACTTTCAAAGATGCCCAGAACTGAGCTAAACTTGGTATGTCTCCAACTCCTAGAAATAACTTCATGCCCCATCTCCCTTACTTCCAGCTAGTAAGGATCACATAATATTCCTAACAAAGTTTTGACACAGATTCCCAATTCGGGCATTCAGAATATGTAGCACGTTGCTGTAAGCAAGCACATTCTCATTCAAAGTTGCAAGATACTATGTAGGAACAAGTTTGTATAGGTATTTCAAAGATGCCCAGAACTGTGCTAAACTTGTTATGTGGCCATCTCCTAGAAATAACTTCATGCCCCAACTCCCTTACTTACAGCTGGTAAGGATCACATAATTCCTGACAAAGTTTTGACACAGATTCCCAATTCGGGCATTCAGAACATATAGCACGTTGCTGTAAGCAAGCACATTCTCATTCAAAGTTGCAAGTTACTATGTAGGAACAAGTTTGTATAGGTATTTCAAAGATGCCCAGAACTGAGCTAAACTTGGTATGTGTCCAACTCCTAGAAATAACTTCATGCCCCATCTCCCTTACTTCCAGCTAGTAAGGATCACCTAATTCCTAACAAAGTTTTGACACAGATTCCCAAATCGGGCATTCAGAACATATAGCACGTTGCTGTAAGCAAGCACATTTTCATTCAAAGTTGCAAGTTACTATGTAGGAACAAGTTTGTATAGGTATTTCAAAGATGCCCAGAACTGAGATAAGTGGGTATGTCTCCAACTCCTAGAAATAACTTCATGCCCCATCTCCCTTACTTCCAGCTAGTAAGGATCACAAAATTCCAAACAAAGTTTTGACAGATTCCCAATTCGGGCATTCAGAACATGTAGCACATTGCTGTAAGCAAGTACATTCTCATTCAAAGTTGCAAGTTACTATGTAGGAACAAGTTTGTATAGGTATTTCAAAGATGCCCAGAACTGAGCTAAACTTGGTATGTCTCCAACTCCTAGAAATAACTTCATGCCCCATCTCCCTTACTTCCAGCTAGTAAGGATCACATAATTCCTAACAAAGTTTTGACACAGATTCCCAATTCGGGCATTCAGAACATATAGCACGTTGCTGTAAGCAAGCACATTCTCATTCAAAGTGGCAAGTTACTATGTAGGAACAAGTTTGTATAGGACTTTCAAAGATGCCCAGAACTGAGCTAAAGTGGGTGTGTCTTCAACTCCTAGAAATAACTTCATGCCCCATCTCCCTTACTTCCAGCTAGTAAGGATTACATAATATTCCTAACAAAGTTTTGACACAGATTCCCAATTCGGGCATTCAGAACATATACCACGTTGCTGTAAGCAAGCACATTCTCATTCAAAGTTGCAAGTTACTATGTAGAAACAAGTTTGTATAGGTATTTCAAAGATGCCCAGAACTAAGCTAAACTTGGTATGTCTCCAACTCCTAGAAATAACTTCATGCCCCATCTCCCTTACTTCCATCTAGTAAGGATCACATAATTTCTAACAAAGTTTTGACACATATTCCCAATTGGGGCATTCAGAACATATAGCACGTTGCTCTAAGCAAGCACATTCTCATTCAAAGTTGCAAGTTACTATGTAGGAACAAGTTTGTATAGGTATTTCAAAGATGCCCAGAACTGAGCTAAACTTGGTATGTCTCCAACTCCTAGAAATAACTTCATGCCCTATCTCCCTTACTTCCAGCTAGTAAGGATCACATAATTTCTAACAAAGTTTTGACACAGATTCCCAATTCGGGCATTCAGAACATGTAGCACGTTGCTGTAAGCAAGCACATTCTCATTCAAAGTTGCAAGTTACTATGAGGGAACAAGTTTGTATAGGTATTTCAAAGATGCCCAGAACTGAGCTAAACTTGGTATGTGTCCAACTCCTAGAAATAACTTCATGCCCCATCTCCCTTACTTTCAGCTAGTAAGGATCACCTAATTCCTAACAAAGTTTTGACACAGATTCCCAATTCGGGCATTCAGAACATATAGCACGTTGCTGTAAGCAAGCACATTTTCATTCAAAGTTGCAAGTTACTATGTAGGAACAAGTTTGTATAGGTATTTCAAAGATGCCCAGAACTGAGCTAAAGTGGGTTTGTCTCCAACTCCTAGAAATAACTTCATGCCCCATCTCCCTTACTTCCAGCTAGTAAGGATCACAAAATTCCTAACAAAGTTTTGACAGATTCACAATTCGGGGCATTCAGAACATGTAGCACATTGCTGTAAGCAAGCCCATTCTCATTCATAGTTGCAAGTTACTATGTAGGAACAAGTTTGTATAGGTATTTCAAAGATGCCCAGAACTGAGCTAAACTTGGTATGTCTCCAACTCCTAGAAATAACTTCATGCCCCATCTCCCTTACTTCCAGCTAGTAAGGATCACATAATTCCTAACAAAGTTTTGACACAGATTCCCAATTCGGGCATTCAGAACATATAGCACGTTGCTGTAAGCAAGCACATTCTCATTCAAAGTTGCAAGTTACTATGTAGGAACAAGTTTGTATAGGACTTTCAAAGATGCCCAGAACTGAGCTAAACTTGGTATGTCTCCAACTCCTAGAAATAACTTCATGCCCCATCTCCCTTACTTCCAGCTAGTAAGGATCACATAATATTCCTAACAAAGTTTTGACACAGATTCCCAATTCGGGCATTCAGAATATGTAGCACGTTGCTGTAAGCAAGCACATTCTCATTCAAAGTTGCAAGATACTATGTAGGAACAAGTTTGTATAGGTATTTCAAAGATGCCCAGAACTGTGCTAAACTTGTTATGTGGCCATCTCCTAGAAATAACTTCATGCCCCAACTCCCTTACTTACAGCTGGTAAGGATCACATAATTCCTGACAAAGTTTTGACACAGATTCCCAATTCGGGCATTCAGAACATATAGCACGTTGCTGTAAGCAAGCACATTCTCATTCAAAGTTGCAAGTTACTATGTAGGAACAAGTTTGTATAGGTATTTCAAAGATGCCCAGAACTGAGCTAAACGTTGTATGTCTCCAACTCCTAGAAATAACTACATGCCCCATCTCCCTTACTTCCAGCTAGTAAGGATCACATAATTCCTAACAAACTTTTGACACAGATTCCCAATTCGGGCATTCAGAACATATAGCACGTTGCTGTAAGCAAGCACATTCTCATTCAAAGTTGCAAGTTACTATGTAGGAACAAGTTTGTATAGGACTTTCAAAGATGCCCAGAACTGAGCTAAACGTTGTATGTCTCCAACTCCTAGAAATAACTTCATGCCCCATCTCCCTTACTTCCAGCTAGTAAGGATCACATAATTCCTAACAAAGTTTTGACACAGATTCCCAATTCGGGCATTCAGAACATATAGCACGTTGCTGTAAGCAAGCACATTCTCATTCAAAGTTGCAAGTTACTATGTAGGAACAAGTTTGTATAGGTATTTCAAAGATGCCCAGAACTTAGCTAAACGTTGTATGTCTCCAACTCCTAAAAATAAATTCATGCCCCATCTCCTTAACTTCCAGCTAGTAAGGATCACATAATTCCTAACAAAGATTTGACACAGATTCCCAATTCGGGCATTCAGAACATATAGCACGTTGCTGTAAGCAAGCACATTCTCATTCAAAGATGCAAGTTACTATGTAGAAACAAGTTTGTATAGGTATTTCAAAGATGCCCAGAACTGAGCTAAACATGGTATGTCTCCAACTCCTAGAAATAACTTCATGCCCCATCTCCCTTACTTCCAGCTAGTAAGGATCACATAATTCCTAACAAAGTTTTGACACAGATTCCCAATTCGGGCATTCAGAACATATAGCACGTTGCTGTAAGCAAGCACATTCTCATTCAAAGTGGCAAGTTACTATGTAGGAACAAGTTTGTATAGGACTTTCAAAGATGCCCAGAACTGAGCTAAAGTGGGTATGTCTCCAACTCCTAGAAATAACTTCATGCCCCATCTCCCTTACTTCCAGCTAGTAAGGATTACATAATATTCCTAACAAAGTTTTGACACAGATTCCCAATTCGGGCATTCAGAACATATAGCACGTTGCTGTAAGCAAGCACATTCTCATTCAAAGTTGCAAGTTACTATGTAGGAACAAGTTTGTATAGGTATTTCAAAGATGCCCAGAACTAAGCTAAACTTGGTATGTCTCCAACTCCTAGAAATAACTTCATGCCCCATCTCCCTTACTTCCATCTAGTAAGGATCACATAATTTCTAACAAAGTTTTGACACAGATTCCCAATTGGGGCATTCAGAACATATAGCACGTTACTGTAAGCAAGCACATTCTCATTCAAAGTTGCAAGTTACTATGTAGGAACAAGTTGGTATAGGTATTTCAAAGATGCCCAGAACTGAGCTAAACATGGTATTTCTCCAACTCCTAGAAATAACTTCATGCCCTATCTCCCTTACTTCCAGCTAGTAAGGATCACATAATTTCTAACAAAGTTTTGACACAGATTCCCAATTCGGGCATTCAGAACATGTAGCACGTTGCTGTAAGCAAGCACATTCTCATTCAAAGTTGCAAGTTACTATGTAGGAACAAGTTTGTATAGGTATTTCAAAGATGCCCAGAACTGAGCTAAACTTGGTATGTGTCCAACTCCTAGAAATAACTTCATGCCCCATCTCCCTTACTTCCAGCTAGTAAGGATCACCTAATTCCTAACAAAGTTTTGACACAGATTCCCAAATCGGGCATTCAGAACATATAGCACGTTGCTGTAAGCAAGCACATTTTCATGCAAAGTTGCAAGTTACTATGTAGGAACAAGTTTGTATAGGTATTTCAAAGATGCCCAGAAATGAGCTAAAGTGGGTATGTCTCCAACTCCTAGAAATAACTTCATGCCCCATCTCCCTTACTTCCAGCTAGTAAGGATCACAAAATTCCTAACAAAGTTTTGACAGATTCCCAATTCGGGCATTCAGAACATGTAGCACATTGCTGTAAGCAAGCCCATTCTCATTCAAAGTTGCAAGTTACTATGTAGGAACAAGTTTGTATAGGTATTTCAAAGATGCCCAGAACTGAGCTAAACTTGGTATGTCTCCAACTCCTAGAAATAACTTCATGCCCCATCTCCCTTACTTCCAGCTAGTAAGGATCACATAATTCCTAACAAAGTTTTGACACAGATTCCCAATTCGGGCATTCAGAACATATAGCACGTTGCTGTAAGCAAGCACATTCTCATTCAAAGTTGCAAGTTACTATGTAGGAACAAGTTTGTATAGGACTTTCAAAGATGCCCAGAACTGAGCTAAACTTGGTATGTCTCCAACTCCTAGAAATAACTTCATGCCCCATCTCCCTTACTTCCAGCTAGTAAGGATCACATAATATTCCTAACAAAGTTTTGACACAGATTCCCAATTCGGGCAT
This sequence comes from Diceros bicornis minor, assembly GCF_020826845.1. Classification (NCBI taxonomy): domain Eukaryota; kingdom Metazoa; phylum Chordata; class Mammalia; order Perissodactyla; family Rhinocerotidae; genus Diceros; species Diceros bicornis. The sequence continues at coordinate 1,357,612 of NW_026691729.1, forward strand.
TCAGAACATGTAGCACGTTGCTGTAAGCAAGCACATTCTCATTCAAAGTTGCAAGATACTATGTAGGAACAAGTTTGTATAGGTATTTCAAAGATGCCCAGAACTGTGCTAAACTTGTTATGTGTCCATCTCCTAGAAATAACTTCATGCCCCAACTCCCTTACTTACAGCTGGTAAGGATCACATAATTCCTGACAAAGTTTTGACACAGATTCCCAATTCGGGCATTCAGAACATATAGCACGTTGCTGTAAGCAAGCACATTCTCATTCAAAATTGCAAGTTACTATGTAGGAACAAGTTTATATAGGACTTTCAAAGATGCCCAGAACTGAGCTAAAGTGGGTATGTCTCCAACTCCTAGAAATAACTTCATGCCCCATCTCCCTTACTTCCAGCTAGTAAGGATCACATAATATTCCTAACAAAGTTTTGACACAGATTCCCTATTCGGGCATTCAGAACATATAGCACGTTGCTGTAAGCAAGCACATTCTCATCAAGGTTGCAAGTTACTATGTAGGAACAAGTTTGTATAGGTATTTCAAAGATGCCCAGAACTGAGCTAATCGTTGTATGTCTCCAACTCCTAGAAATAACTTCATGCCCCATCTCCCTTACTTCCAGCTAGTAAGGATCACATAATTCCTAACAAACTTTTGACACAGATTCCCAATTCGGGCATTCAGAACATATAGCACGTTGCTGTAAGCAAGCACATTCTCATTCAAAGTTGCAAGTTACTATGTAGGAACAAGTTTGTATAGGACTTTCAAAGATGCCCAGAACTGAGCTAAACGTTGTATGTCTCCAACACCTAGAAATGACTTCATGCTCCATGTCCCTTACTTCCATCTAGTAAGGATCACATAATTTCTAACAAAGTTTTGACACAGATTCCCAATTCGGGCACTCAGAACATATAGCACGTTGCTGTAAGCAAGCACATTCTCATTCAAAGTTGCAAGTTACTATGTAGGAACAAGTTTGTATAGGACTTTCAAAGATGCCCAGAACTGAGCTAGACGTTGTATGTCTCCAACTCCTAGAAATAACTTCATGCCCCATCTCCCTTACTTCCAGCTAGTAAGGATCACATAATTCCTAACAAAGTTTTGACACAGATTCCCAATTCGGGCATTCAGAACATATAGCACGTTGCTGTAAGCAAGCACATTCTCATTCAAAGTTGCAAGTTACTATGTAGGAACATGTTTGTATAGGTATTTCAAAGATGCCCAGAACTTAGCTAAACGTTGTATGTCTCCAACTCCTAGAAATAAATTCATGCCCCATCTCCTTAACTTCCAGCTAGTAAGGATCACATAATTCCTAACAAAGTTTTGACACAGATTCCCAATTCGGGCATTCAGAACATATAGCACGTTGCTGTAAGCAAGCACATTCTCATTCAAAGATGCAAGTTACTATGTAGAAACAAGTTTGTATAGGTATTTCAAAGATGCCCAGAACTGAGCTAAACGTTGTATGTCTCCAACTCCTAGAAATAACTTCATGCTCCATGTCCCTTACTTCCATCTAGTAAGGATCACATAATTCCTAACAAGGTTTTGACACAGATTCCCAATTCGGGCATTCAGAACATATAGCACGTTGCTGTAAGCAAGCACATTCTCATTCAAAGTTGCAAGTTACTATGTAGGAACAAGTTTGTATAGGTATTTCAAAGATGCCCAGAACTGAGCTAAACGTTGTAGGTCTCCAACACATAGAAATATCTTCATGCCCCATCTCCCTTACTTCCAGCTAGTAAGGATCACATAATTCCTAACTAAGTTTTGACACAGATTCCCAATTCGGGCATTCAGAACATGTAGCACGTTGCTCTAAGCAAGCACATTCTCATTCAAAGTTGCAAGTTACTATGTAGGAACAAGTTTGTATAGGAATTTCATAGATGCCCAGAACTGAGCTAAACTTGGTATGTCTCCAACTCCCATAAATAACTTCATGCCCCATCTCCCTTACTTCCAGCTAGTAAGGAGCACATAATTCCTAACAAACTTTTGACACAGATTCCCAATTCGGGCATTCAGAACATATAGCACGTTGCTGTAAGCAAGCACATTCTCATTCAAAGTTGCAAGTTACTATGTAGGAACAAGTTTGTATAGGACTTTCAAAGATGCCCAGAACTGAGCTAAAGTGGGTATGTCTCCAATTCATAGAAATAACTTCATGCCCCATCTCCCTTACTTCCAGCTAGTAAGGATCACATAATATTCCTAACAAAGTTTTGACACAGATTCCCAATTCGGGCATTCAGAACATATAGCACGTTGCTGTAAGCAAGCACATTCTCATTCAAAGTTGCAAGTTACTATGTAGAAACAAGTTTGTATAGGTATTTCAAAGATGCCCAGAACTGAGCTAAACTTGGTATGCATCCAACTCCTAGAAATAACTTCATGCCCCATCTCCCTTACTTCCAGCTAGTAAGGATCACATAATTCCTAACAAAGTTTTGACACAGATTCCCAATTCGGGCGTTCAGAACATATAGCACGTTGCTGTAAGCAAGCACATTCTCATTCAAAGTTGCAAGTTACTATGTAGGAACGAGTTTGTATAGGTATTTCAAAGATGCCCAGAACTGAGCTAAACGTTGTATGTCTCCAATTCCTAGAAGTAACTTCATGCCCCATCTCCCTAACTTCCAGCTAGTAGGGATCACATAATTCCTAACAAAGTTTTGACACAGATTCCCAATTCGGGCATTCAGAACATGTAGCACGTTGCTGTAAGCAAGCACATTCTCATTCAAAGTTGCAAGTAACTATGTAGGAACAAGTTTGTATAGGTATTTCAAACATGCCCAGAACTGTGCTAAACTTGCTATGTGTCCATCTCCTAGAAATAACTTCATGCCCCATCTCTCTTACTTCCATGTAGTAAGGATCACATAATTCGTAACAAAGTTTTGACACAGATTCACAATTCAGGCATTCAGAACATATAGCACGTTGCTGTAAGCAAGCACATTCTCATTCAAAGATGCAAGTTACTATGTAGGAACAAGTTTGTATAGGTATTTCAAAGATGCCCAGAACTGAGCTAAACTTGGTATGTCTCCAACTCCTAGAAATAACTGCATGCCCCATCTCCCTTACTTCCAGCTAGTAAGGATCACATAATTCCTAACAAAGTTTTGACACAGATTCCCAATTCGGGCATTCAGAACATATAGCACGTTGCTGTAAGCAAGCACATTCTCATTCAATGTTGCAAGTTACTATGTAGGAACAAGTTTGTATAGGTATTTCAAAGATGCCCAGAACTGAGCTAAACTTGTTATGTCTCCAACTCCTAGAAATAACTTCATGCCCCATCTCCCTTACTTCCTGCTAGTAAGAATCACATAATTCCTAACAAAGTTTTGACACAGATACCCAATTCGGGCATTCAGAACAAATAGCACGTTGCTGTAAGCAAGCACATTCTCATTCAAAGTGGCAAGTTACTATGTAGGAACAAGTTTGTATAGGACTTTCAAAGATGCCCAGAACTGAGCTAAAGTGGGTATGTCTCCAACTCCTAGAAATAACTTCATGCCCCATCTCCCTTACTTCCAGCTAGTAAGGATTACATAATATTCCTAACAAAGTTTTGACACAGATTCCCAATTCGGGCATTCAGAACATATAGCACGTTGCTGAAGGCAAGCACATTTTCATTCAAAGTTGCAAGTTACTATGTAGGAACAAGTTTGTATAGGTGTTTCAAAGATGCCCAGAACTAAGCTAAACTTGGTATATCTCCAAATCCTAGAAATAACTTCATGCCCCATCTCCCTTACTTCCATCTAGTAAGGATCACATAATTTCTAACAAAGTTTTGACACATATTCCCAATTGGGGTATTCAGAACATATAGCACGTTGCTGTAAGCAAGCACATTCTCATTCAAAGTTGCAAGTTACTATGTAGGAACAAGTTGGTATAGGTATTTCAAAGATGCCCAGAACTGAGCTAAACTTGGTATGTCTCCAACTCCTAGAAATAACTTCATGCCCCATCTCCCTTACTTCCAGCTAGTAAGGATCACATAATTTCTAACAAAGTTTTGACACAGATTCCCAATTCGGGCATTCAGAACATGTAGCACGTTGCTGTAAGCAAGCACATTCTCATTCAAAGTTGCAAGTTACTATGTAGGAACAAGTTTGTATAGGTATTTCAAAGATGCCCAGAACTGAGCTAAACTTGGTATGTGTCCAACTCCTAGAAATAACTTCATGCTCCATCTCCCTTACTTGCAGCTAGTAAGGATCACCTAATTCCTAACAAAGTTTTGACACAGATTCCCAAATCGGGCATTCAGAACATATAGCACGTTGCTGTAAGCAAGCACATTTTCATTCAAAGTTGCAAGTTACTATGTAGGAACAAGTTTGTATAGGTATTTCAAAGATGCCCAGAACTGAGATAAGTGGGTATGTCTCCAACTCCTAGAAATAACTTCATGCCCCATCTCCCTTACTTCCAGCTAGTAAGGATCACAAAATTCCAAACAAAGTTTTGACAGATTCCCAATTCGGGCATTCAGAACATGTAGCACATTGCTGTAAGCAAGCACATTCTCATTCAAATTTGCAAGTTACTATGTAGGAACAAGTTTGTATAGGTATTTCAAAGATGCCCAGAACTGAGCTAAACTTGGTATGTCTCCAACTCCTAGAAATAACTTCATGCCCCATCTCCCTTACTTCCAGCTAGTAAGGATCACATAATTCCTAACAAAGATTTGACACAGATTCCCAATTCGGGCATTCAGAACATATAGCACGTTGCTGTAAGCAAGCACATTCTCATTCAAAGTGGCAAGTTACTATGTAGGAACAAGTTTGTATAGGACTTTCAAAGATGCCCAGAACTGAGCTAAAGTGGGTATGTCTCCAACTCCTTGAAATGACTTCATGCCCCATCTCCCATACTTCTAGCTAGTAAGGATTACATAATATTCCTAACAAAGTTTTGACACAGATTCCCAATTCGGGCATTCAGAACATATAGCACGTTGCTGTAAGCAAGCACATTCTCATTCAAAGTTGCAAGTTACTATGTAGGAACAAGTTTGTATAGGTATTTCAAAGATGCCCAGAACTAAGCTAAACTTGGTATGTCTCCAACTCCTAGAAATAACTTCATGCCCCATCTCCCTTACTTCCATCTAGTAAGGATCACATAATTTCTAACAAAGTTTTGACACATATTCCCAATTGGGGCATTCAGAACATATAGCACGTTGCTGTAAGCAAGCACATTCTCATTCAAAGTTGCAAGTTACTATGTAGGAACAAGTTGGTATAGGTATTTCAAAGCTGCCCAGAACTGAGCTAAACTTGCTATATCTCCAAATCCTAGAAATAACTTCATGCCCCATCTCCCTTACTTCCATCTAGTAAGGATCACATAATTTCTAACAAAGTTTTGACACATATTCCCAATTGGGGTATTCAGAACATATAGCACGTTGCTGTAAGCAAGCACATTCTCATTCAAAGTTGCAAGTTACTATGTAGGAACAAGTTGGTATAGGTATTTCAAAGATGCCCAGAACTGAGCTAAACTTGGTATGTCTCCAACTCCTAGAAATAACTTCATGCCCCATCTCCCTTACTTCCAGCTAGTAAGGATCACATAATTTCTAACAAAGTTTTGACACAGATTCCCAATTCGGGCATTCAGAACATGTAGCACGTTGCTGTAAGCAAGCACATTCTCATTCAAAGTTGCAAGTTACTATGTAGGAACAAGTTTGTATAGGTATTTCAAAGATGCCCAGAACTGAGCTAAACTTGGTATGTGTCCAACTCCTAGAAATAACTTCATGCCCCATCTCCCTTACTTGCAGCTAGTAAGGATCACCTAATTCCTAACAAAGTTTTGACACAGATTCCCAAATCGGGCATTCAGAACATATAGCACGTTGCTGTAAGCAAGCATATATTCATTCAAAGTTGCAAGTTACTATGTAGGAACAAGTTTGTATAGGTATTTCAAAGATGCCCAGAACTGAGATAAGTGGGTATGTCTCCAACTCCTAGAAATAACTTCATGCCCCATCTCCCTTACTTCCAGCTAGTAAGGATCACAAAATTCCAAACAAAGTTTTGACAGATTCCCAATTCGGGCATTCAGAACATGTAGCACATTGCTGTAAGCAAGCACATTCTCATTCAAATTTGCAAGTTACTATGTAGGAACAAGTTTGTATAGGTATTTCAAAGATGCCCAGAACTGAGCTAAACTTGGTATGTCTCCAACTTCTAGAAATAACTTCATGCCCCATCTCCCTTACTTCCAGCTAGTAAGGATCACATAATTCCTAACAAAGATTTGACACAGATTCCCAATTCGGGCATTCAGAACATATAGCACGTTGCTGTAAGCAAGCACATTCTCATTCAAAGTGGCAAGTTACTATGTAGGAACAAGTTTGTATAGGACTTTCAAAGATGCCCAGAACTGAGCTAAAGTGGGTATGTCTCCAACTCCTTGAAATAACTTCATGCCCCATTTCCCATACTTCCAGCTAGTAAGGATTACATAATATTCCTAACAAAGTTTTGACACAGATTCCCAATTCGGGCATTCAGAACATATAGCACGTTGCTGTAAGCAAGCACATTCTCATTCAAAGTTGCAAGTTACTATGTAGGAACAAGTTTGTATAGGTATTTCAAAGATGCCCAGAACTAAGCTAAACTTGGTATGTCTCCAACTCCTAGAAATAACTTCATGCCCCATCTCCCTTACTTCCATCTAGTAAGGATCACATAATTTCTAACAAAGTTTTGACACATATTCCCAATTGGGGCATTCAGAACATATAGCACGTTGCTGTAAGCAAGCACATTCTCATTCAAAGTTGCAAGTTACTATGTAGGAACAAGTTGGTATAGGTATTTCAAAGCTGCCCAGAACTGAGCTAAACTTGGTATGTCTCCAACTCCTAGAAATAACTTCATGCCCTATCTCCCTTACTTCCAGCTAGTAAGGATCACATAATTTCTAACAAAGTTTTGACACAGATTCCCAATTGGGGCATTCAGAACATGTAGCACGTTGCTGTAAGCAAGCACATTCTCATTCAAAGTTGCAAGTTACTATGTAGGAACAAGTTTGTATAGGTATATCAAAGATGCCCAGAACTGAGCTAAACTTGGTATGTGTCCAACTCCTAGAAATAACTTCATGCCCCATCTCCCTTACTTCCAGCTAGCAAGGATCACCTAATTCCTAACAAAGTTTTGACACAGATTCCCAAATCGGGCATTCAGAACATATAGCACGTTGCTGTAAGCAAGCACATTTTCATTCAAAGTTGCAAGTTACTATGTAGGAACAAGTTTGTATAGGTATTTCAAAGATGCCCAGAACTGAGCTAAAGTGGGTATGTCTCCAACTCCTAGAAATAACTTCATGCCCCATCTCCCTTACTTCCAGCTAGTAAGGATCACAAAATTCCTAAGAAAGTTTTGACAGATTCCCAATTCGGGCATTCAGAACATGTAGCACATTGCTGTAAGCAAGCCCATTCTCATTCAAAGTTGCAAGTTACTATGTAGGAACAAGTTTGTATAGGTATTTCAAAGATGCCCAGAACTGAGCTAAACTTGGTATGTCTCCAACTCCTAGAAATAACTTCATGCCCAATCTCCCTTACTTCCAGCTAGTAAGGATCACATAATTCCTAACAAAGTTTTGACACAGATTCCCAATTCGGGCATTCAGAACATATAGCACGTTGCTGTAAGCAAGCACATTCTCATTCAAAGTTGCAAGTTACTATGTAGGAACAAGTTTGTATAGGTATTTCAAAGATGCCCAGAACTGAGCTAAACGTTGTATGTCTCCAACACCTAGAAATATCTTCATGCCCCATCTCCCTTACTTCCAGCTAGTAAGGATCACATAATTCCTAACTAAGTTTTGACACAGATTCCCAATTCGGGCATTCAGAACATGTAGCATGTTGCTCTAAGCAAGCACATTCTCATTCAAAGTTGCAAGTTACTATGTAGGAACAAGTTTGTATAGGACTTTCAAAGATGCCCAGAACTGAGCTAAAGGGGGTATGTCTCCAATTCATAGAAATAACTTCATGCCCCATCTCCCTTACTTCCAGCTAGTAAGGATCACATAATATTCCTAACAAAGTTTTGACACAGATTCCCAATTCGGGCATTCAGAACATATAGCACGTTGCTGTAAGCAAGCACATTCGCATTCAAAGTTGCAAGTTACTATGTAGAAACAAGTTTGTATAGGTATTTCAAAGATGCCCAGAACTGAGCTAAACTTGGTATGCATCCAACTCCTAGAAATAACTTCATGCCCCATCTCCCTTACTTCCAGCTAGTAAGGATCACATAATTCCTAACAAAGTTTTGACACAGATTCCCAATTCGGGCATTCAGAACATATAGCACGTTGCTCTAAGCAAGCACATTCTCATTCAAAGTTGCAAGTTACTATGTAGGAACAAGTTTGTATAGGTATTTCAAAGATGCCCAGAACTGAGCTAAACGTTGTATGTCTCCAACTCCTAGAAATAACTTCATGCCCCATCTCCCTTACTTTCAGCTAGTAAGGATCACATAATATTCCTAACAAACTTTTGACACAGATTCCCAATTCGGGCATTCAGAACATATCGCACGTTGCTGTAAGCAAGCACATTCTCATTCAAAGCTGCAAGTTACTATGTAGGAACAAGTTTGTATAGGACTTTCAAAGATGCCCAGAACTGAGCTAAAGTGGGTATGTCTCCAACTCCCATAAATAAATTCATGCTCCATGTCCCTTACTTCCAGCTAGTAAGGATCACATAATTCCTAACAAAGTTTTGACACAGATTCCCAATTCGGGCATTCAGAACATATAGCACGTTGCTGTAAGCAAGCACATTCTCATTCAAAGTTGCAAGTTACTATGTAGGAACAAGTTTGTATAGGTATTTCAAAGATGCCCAGAACTTAGCTAAACGTTGTATGTCTCCAACTCCTAGAAATAAATTCATGCCCCATCTCCTTAACCTCCAGCTAGTAAGGATCACATAATTCCTAACAAAGTTTTGACACAGATTCCCAATTCGGGCATTCAGAACATATAGCACGTTGCTGTAAGCAAGCACATTCTCATTCAAAGTTGCAAGTTACTATGTAGAAACAAGTTTGTATAGGTATTTCAAAGATGCCCAGAACTGAGCTAAACGTTGTATGTCTCCAACACCTAGAAATGACTTCATGCTCCATGTCCCTTACTTCCATCTAGTAAGGATCACATAATTCCTAACAAAGTTTTGACACAGATTCCCAATTCGGGCATTCAGAACATATAGCACGTTGCTGTAAGCAAGCACATTCTCATTCAAAGTTGCAAGTTACTATGTAGGAACAAGTTTGTATAGGTATTTCAAAGATGCCCAGAACTGAGCTAAACTTGGTATGTATCCAACTCCTAGAAATAACTTCATGCCCCATCTCCCTTACTTCCAGCTAGTAAGGATCACATAATTCCTAACAAAGTTTTGACACAGATTCCCAATTCGGGCATTCAGAACATATAGCACGTTGCTGTAAGCAAGCACATTCTCATTCAAAGTTGCAAGTTACTATGTAGGAACAAGTTTGTATAGGTATTTCAAAGATGCCCAGAACTTAGCTAAACGTTGTATGTTTCCAACTCCTAGAAATAAATTCATGCCCCATCTCCTTAACTTCCAGCTAGTAAGGATCACATAATATTCCTAACAAAGTTTTGACACAGATTACCAATTCGGGCATTCAGAACATATAGCACGTTGCTGTAAGCAAGCACATTCTCATTCAAAGTTGCAAGTTACTATGTAGGAACAAGTTTGTATAGGACTTTCAAAGATGCCCAGAACTGAGCTAAACTTGGTATGTTTCCAACTCCCATAAATAACTTCATGCCCCATCCCCCCTACTTCCAGCTAGTAAGGATCACATACTATTCCTAACAAAGTTTTGACACAGATTCCCAATTCGGGCATTCAGAACATATAGCACGTTGCTGTAAGAAAGCACATTCTCATTCAAAGTTGCAAGTTACTATGTAGGAACAAGTTTGTATAGGTATTTCAAAGATGCCCAGAACTGAGCTAAACTTGGTATGTATCCAACTCTTAGAAATAACTTCATGCCCCATCTCCCTTACTTCCAGCTAGTTAGGATCACATAATTCCTAACAAAGTTTTGACACAGATTCCCAATTCGGGCATTCAGAACATATAGCACGTTGCTGTAAGCAAGCACATTCTCATTCAAAGTTGCAAGTTACTATGTCGGAACAAGTTTGTATAGGTATTTCAAAGATGCCCAGAACTGAGCTAAACGTTGTATGTCTCCAACTCCTAGAAATAACTTCATGCCCCATCTCCCTTACTTCCAGCTAGTAAGGATCACATAATTCCTAACAAAGTTTTGACACAGATTCCCAATTCGGGCATTCAGAACATATAGCACGTTGCTGTAAGCAAGCACATTCTCATTCAAAGTTGCAAGATACTATGTAGGAACAAATTTGTATGGGTATTTCAAAGATGCCCAGAACTGAGCTAAACTTGGTATGTCTCCAACTCCTAGAAATAACTTCATGCCCCATCTCCCTTACTTCCAGCTAGTAAGGATCACATAATTCCTAACAAAGTTTTGACACAGATTCCCAATTCGCGCATTCAGAACATGTAGCACGTTGCTGTAAGCAAGCACATTCTCATTCAAAGTTGCAAGTTACTATGTAGGAACAAGTTTGTTTAGGTATTTCAAAGATGCCCAGATCTGTGCTAAACTTGGTATGTGTCCATCTCCTAGAAATAACTTCATGCCCCATCTCCCTTACTTTCAGCTAGTAAGGATCACATAATTCCTAACAAAGTTTTGACACAGATTCCCAATTCGGGCATTCAGAACATATAGCACGTTGCTGTAAGCAAGCACATTCTCATTCAAAGTTGCAAGTTACTATGTAGGAACAAGTTTGTATAGGTATTTCAAAGATGCCCAGAACTGAGCTAAACTTGGTATGTCTCCAACTCCTAGAAATAACTTCATGCCCCATCTCCCTTACTTCCAGCTAGTAAGGATCACATAATTCCTAACAATCTTTTGACACAGAATCCCAATTAGGGCATTCAGAACATAGAGCACGTTGCTGTAAGCAAGCACATTCTCATTCAAAGTTGCAAGTTACTATGTAGGAACAAGTTTGTATAGGTATTTCAAAGATGCCCAGAACTGAGCTAAACGTTGTATGTCTCCAACTCCTAGATATAACTTCATGCCCCATCTCCCTTACTTCCAGCTAGTAAGGATCACATAATTCCTAACAAACTTTTGACACAGATTCCCAAATCGGGCATTCAGAACATGTAGCACGTTGCTGTAAGCAAGCACATTCTCATTGAAAGTTGCAAGTTACTATGTAGGAACAAGTTTGTATAGGTATTTCAAAGATGCCCAGATCTGTGCTAAACTTGGTATGTGTCCATCTCCTAGAAATAACATCATGCCCCATCTCTCTTACTTCCAGCTAGTAAGGATCACATAATTCCTAACAAAGTTTTGACACAGATTCCCAATTCGGGCATTCAGAACATATAGCACGTTGCTGTAAGCAAGCACATTCTCATTCAAAGTTGCAAGTTACTATGTAGGAACAAGTTTGTATAGGTATTTCAAACATGCCCAGAACTGAGCTAAACTTGGTATGTCTCCAACTCCTAGAAATAACTTCATGCCCCATCTCCCTTACTTCCAGCTAGTAAGGATCACATAATTCCTAACAATCTTTTGACACAGAATCCCAATTAGGGCATTCAGAACATAGAGCACGTTGCTGTAAGCAAGCACATTCTCATTCAAAGTTGCAAGTTACTATGTAGGAACAAGTTTGTATAGGTATTTCAAAGATGCCCAGAACTGAGCTAAAGGTTGTATGTCTCCAACTCCTAGATATAACTTCATGCCCCATCTCCCTTACTTCCAGCTAGTAAGGATCACATAATTCCTAACAAACTTTTGACACAGATTCCCAAATCGGGCATTCAGAACATGTAGCACGTTGCTGTAAGCAAGCACATTCTCATTGAAAGTTGCAAGTTACTATGTAGGAACAAGTTTGTATAGGTATTTCAAAGATGCCCAGAACTGAGCTAAACGTTGTATGTCTCCAACTCCTATAAATAACTTCATGCCCCATCTCCCTTACTTCCAGCTAGTAAGGATCACATAATTCCTAACAAACTTTTGACACAGATTCCCAAATCGGGCATTCAGATCATGTAGCACGTTGCTGTAAGCAAGCATATTCTCATTCAAAGTTGCAAGTTACTATGTAGGAACAAGTTTGTATAGGACTTTCAAAGATGCCCAGAACTGAGGTAAACTTGGTATATCTCCAACTCCTAGAAATAACTTCATGCCCCATCTCCCTTAATTCCAGCTAGTAAGGATCACATAATTCCTAACAAAGTTTTGACACAGATTCCCAATTCGGGCATTCAGAACATGTAGCACGTTGCTGTAAGCAAGCACATTCTCATTCAAAGTTGCAAGTTACTATGTAGGAACAAATTTGTTTAGGTATTTCAAAGACGCCCAGATCTGTGCTAAACTTGGTATGTGTCCATCTCCTAGAAATAACTTCATGCCCCATCTCCCTTACTTCCAGCTAGTAAGGATCACATAATATTCCTAACAAAGTTTTGACACAGATTCCCAATTCGGGCATTCAGAACATATAGCACGTTGCTGTAAGCAAGCACATTCTCCTTCAAAGTTGCAAGACTATGTAGGAACACGTTTGTATAGGTATTTCAAAGATACCCAGAACTGAGCTAAACATGGTATGTCTCCAACTCCTAGAAATAACTTCATGCCCCATCTCCCTTACTTCTATCTAGTAAGGATCACATAATTTCTAACAAAGATTTGACACAGATTCCCAATTCGTGCATTCAGAACATATAGCACGTTGCTGTAAGCAAACACATTCTCATTCAAAGTTTCAAGTTACTATGTAGGAACTAGTTTGTATAGGTATTTCACAGATGCCCAGACCTGAGCTAAACTTGGTATGTCTCCAACTCCTAGAAATAACTTCATGCCCCATCTCCTTTACTTCCAGCTAGTAAGGATTACATAATTCCTAACAAAGTTTTGACACAGATTCCCAATTCGGGCATTCAGAACATATAGCACGTTGCTGTAAGCAAGCACATTCTCATTCAAAGTTGCAAGTTAGTATGTAGGAACAAGTTTGTATAGGTATTTCAAAGATGCCCAGAACTGAGCTAAACTTGGTATGTCTCCAACTCCTAGAAATAACTTCATGCCCCATCTCCCTTACTTCCAGCTAGTAAGGATCACAGAATTCCTAACACAGTTTTGACACAGATTCCCAATTCGGGCATTCAGAACATATAGCACGTTGCTGTAAGCAAGCACATTCTCATTCAAAGTTGCAAGTTACTATGTAGGAACAAGTTTGTATAGGTATTTCAAAGATGCCCAGAACTGAGCTAAACGTTGTATATCTCCAACTCCTAGAAATAACTTCATGCTCCATGTCCCTTACTTCCAGCTAGTAAGGAACACATAATTCCTAACAAAGTTTTGACACAGATTCCCAATTCGGGCATTCAGAACATATAGCACGTTGCTGTAAGCAAGCACATTCTCATTCAAAGTTGCAAGTTACTATGTAGGAACAAGTTTGTTTAGGTATTTCAAAGATGCCCAGAACTGAGCTAAACTTGGTATGTCTCCAACTCCTAGAAATAACTTCATGCCCCATCTCTCTTACTTCCAGCTAGTAAGGATCACATAATTCCTAACAAAGTTTTGACAAAGATTCCCAATTCGGGCATTCAGAACATGTAGCACGTTGCTGTAAGCAAGCACATTCTCATTTAAAGTTGCAAGTTACTATGTAGGAACAAGTTTGTATAGGTATTTCAAAGATGCCCAGAACTGAGCTAAACTTGGTATGTATCCAACTCCTAGATGTAACTTCATGCCCCACCTCCCTTACTTCCAGCTAGTAAGGATCACATAATTCCTAACAAAGTTTTGACACATATTCCCAATTCGGGCATTCAGAACATATAGCACGTTGCTGTAAGCAAGCACATTCTCATTCAAAGTTGCAGGTTACTATGTAGTAACAAGTTTGTATAGGTATTTCAAAGATGCCCAGAACTGAGCTAAACTTGGTATATCTCGAACTCCTAGAAATAACTTCATGCCCCATCTCCCTTACTTCCAGCTAGTAAGGATCACATAATTCCTAACAAAGTTTTGACACAGATTCCCAATTCGGGCATTCAGAACATATAGCACGTTGCTGTAAGCAAGCACATTCTCATTCAAAGTTGCAAGTTACTATGTAGGAACAAGTTTGTATAGGTATTTCAAAGATGCCCAGAACTGAGCTAAACTTGGTATGTCTCCAACTCCTAGAAATAACTTCATGCCCCATCTCCCTTACTTCCAGCTAGTAAGGATCACATAATTCCTAACAAACTTTTGACACAGATTCCCAAATCGGGCATTCAGATCATGTAGCACGTTGCTGTAAGCAAGCACATTCTCATTGAAAGTTGCAAGTTACAATGTAGGAACAAGTTTGTATAGGACTTTCAAAGATGCCCAGAACTGAGCTAAACTTGGTATATCTCCAACGCCTAGAAATAACTTCATGACCGATCTCCCTTAATTCCAGCTAGTAAGGATCACATAATTCCTAACAAAGTTTTGACACAGATTTCCAATTCGGGCATTCAGAACATGTAGCACGTTGCTGTAAGCAAGCACATTCTCATTCAAAGTTGCAAGTTACTATGTAGGAACAAATTTGTTTAGGTATTTCAAAGACGCCCAGATCTGTGCAAAACTTGGTATGTGTCCATCTCCTAGAAATAACTTCATGCCCCATCTCCCTTACATCCAGCTAGTAAGGATCACATAATATTCCTAACAAAGTTTTGACACAGATTCCCAATTCGGGCATTCAGAACATATAGCACGTTGCTGTAAGCAAGCACATTCTCCTTCAAAGTTGCAAGTTACTATGTAGGAACTAGTTTGTATAGGTATTTCAAAGACGCCCAGAACTGAGCTAAACGTTGTATGTCTCCAACTCCTAGAAATAACTTCATGCCCCATCTCCCTTACTTCCAGCTAGTAAGGATCACATAATTCCTAACAAAGTTTTGACACAGATTCCCAATTCGGGCATTCAGAACATATAGCACGTTGCTGTAAGCAAGCACATTCTCCTTCAAAGTTGCAAGTTACTATGTAGGAACAAGTTTGTATAGGTATTTCAAAGGTGCCCAGAACTGAGCTAAACCTTGTATGTCTCCAACTCCTAGAAATAACTTCATGCTCCATGTCCCTTACTTCCATCTAGTAAGGATCACATAATTTCTAACAAAGTTTTGACACCAATTCCCAATTCGGGCATTCAGAACATATAGCACGTTGCTGTAAGCAAGCACATTCTCATTCAAAGTTGCAAGTTACTATGCAGGAACAAGTTTGTATAGGACATTCAAAGATGCCCAGAACTGAGCTAAACTTGCTATGTCTCCAACTCCTAGAAATAACTTCATGCCCCATCTCCCTTACTTCCAGCTAGTAAGGATCACATAATTCCTAACAAAGTTTGACACAGATTCCCAATTCGGTCATTCAGAACATATAGCACGTTGCTGTAAGCAAGCACATTCTCATTCAAAGTTGCAAGTTACTATGTAGGAACAAGTTTGTATAGGTATTTCAAAGATGCCCAGAACTGTGCTAAACTTGCTATGTGTCCATCTCCTAGAAATAACTTCATGCCCCATCTCTCTTACTTCCATCTAGTAAGGATCACATAATTCGTAACAAAGTTTTGACACAGATTCCCAATTCGTGCATTCAGAACATATAGCACGTTCCTGTAAGCAAGCACATTCTCATTCAAAGTTGCAAGTTACTATGTAGGAACAAGTTTGTATAGGTATTTCAAAGATGCCCAGAACAGAGCTAAACTTGGTATGTCTCCAACTCCTAGAAATAACTTCATGCCCCATCTCCCTTACTTCCAGCTAGTAAGGATCACATAATTCCTAACAAAGTTTTGACACAGATTCCCAATCCGGGCATTCAGAACATATAGCACGTTGCTGTAAGCAAGCACATTCTCATTCAAAGTGGCAAGTTACTATGTAGGAACAAGTTTGTATAGGTATTTCAAAGATGCCCAGAAGTGAGCTAAACTTGGTATGTCTCCAACTCCTAGAAATAGCTTCATGCCCCATCTCCCTTACTTCCATCTAGTAAGGATCACATAATTCCTAACAAAGTTTTGACACAGATTCCCAATTCGGACATTCAGAACATGTAGCACGTTGCTGTAAGCAAGCACATTCTCATTCAAAGTTGCAAGTTACTATGTAGGAACAAGTTTGTATAGGTATTTCAAAGATGCCCAGAACTGAGCTAAACTTGGTATGTCTCCAACTCCTAGAAATAACTTCATGCCCCATCTCCCTTACTTCCAGCTAGTAAGGATCACCTAATTCCTAACAAAGTTTTGACACAGATTCCCAAATCGGGCATTCAGAACATATAGCACGTTGCTGTAAGCAAGCACATTTTCATTCAAAGTTGCAAGTTACTATGTAGGAACAAGTTTGTATAGGTATTTCAAATATGCCCAGAACTGAGCTAAACTTGGTATTTCTCCAACTCCTAGAAATAACTTCATGCCCCATTTCCCTTATTCCAGCTAGTAAGGATCACAAAATTCCAAACAAAGTTTTGACAGATTCCCAATTCGGGCATTCAGAACATGTAGCACATTGCTGTAAGCAAGCACATTCTCATTCAAAGTTGCAAGTTACTATGTAGGAACAAGTTTGTATAGGTATTTCAAAGATGCCCAGAACTGAGCTAAACTTGATATGTCTCCAACTCCTAGAAATAACTTCATGCCCCATCTCCATTACTTCCAGCTAGTAAGGATCACATAATTCCTAACAAAGTTTTGACACAGATTCCCAATTCGGGCATTCAGAACATATAGCACGTTGCTGTAAGCAAGCACATTCTCATTCAAAGTGGCAAGTTACTATGTAGGAACAAGTTTGTATAGGACTTTCAAAGATGCCCAGAACTGAGCTAAAGTGGGTATGTCTCCAACTCCTAGAAATAACTTCATGCCCCATCTCCCTTACTTCCAGCTAGTAAGGATTACATAATATTCCTAACAAAGTTTTGACACAGATTCCCAATTCGGGCATTCAGAACATATAGCACGTTGCTGTAAGCAAGCACATTCTCATTCAAAGTTGCAAGTTACTATGTAGGAACAAGTTTGTATAGGTATTTCAAAGATGCCCAGAACTAAGCTAAACTTGGTATGTCTCCAACTCCTAGAAATAACTTCATGCCCCATCTCCCTTACTTCCATCTAGTAAGGATCACATAATTTCTAACAAAGTTTTGACACATATTCCCAATTCGGGCATTCAGAACATATAGCACGTTGCTGTAAGCAAGCACATTCTCATTCAAAGTTGCAAGATACTATGTAGGAACAAGTTGGTATAGGTATTTCAAAGATGCCCAGAACTGAGCTAAACTTGGTATGTCTCCAACTCCTAGAAATAACTTCATGCCCTATCTCCCTTACTTCCAGCTAGTAAGGATCACATAATTTCTAACAAAGTTTTGACACAGATTCCCAATTCGGGCATTCAGAACATGTAGCACGTTGCTGTAAGCAAGCACATTCTCATTCAAAGTTGCAAGTTACTATGTAGGAACAAGTTTGTATAGGTATTTCAAAGATGCCCAGAACTGAGCTAAACTTGGTATGTGTCCAACTCCTAGAAATAACTTCATGCCCCATCTCCCTTACTTCCAGCTAGTAAGGATCACCTAATTCCTAACAAAGTTTTGACACAGATTCCCAAATCGGGCATTCAGAACATATAGCACGTTGCTGTAAGCAAGCACATTTTCATTCAAAGTTGCAAGTTACTATGTAGGAACAAGTTTGTATAGGTATTTCAAAGATGCCCAGAACTGAGCTAAAGTGGGTATGTCTCCAACTCCTAGAAATAACTTCATGCCCCATCTCCCTTACTTCCAGCTAGTAACGATCACAAAATTCCTAACAAAGTTTTGACAGATTCCCAATTCGGGCATTCAGAACATGTAGCACATTGCTGTAAGCAAGCCCATTCTCATTCAAAGTTGCAAGTTACTATGTAGGAACAAGTTTGTATAGGTATTTCAAAGATGCCCAGAACTGAGCTAAACTTGGTATGTCTCCAACTCCTAGAAATAACTTCATGCCCCATCTCCCTTACTTCCAGCTAGTAAGGATCACATAATTCCTAACAAAGTTTTGACACAGATTCCCAATTCGGGCATTCAGAACATATAGCCCGTTGCTGTAAGCAAGCACATTCTCATTCAAAGTTGCAAGTTACTATGTAGGAACAAGTTTGTATAGGTATTTCAAAGATGCCCAGAACTGAGCTAAACTTGGTATGTCTCCAACTCCTAGAAATAACTTCATGCCCCATCTCCCTTACTTCCAGCTAGTAAGGATCACATAATATTCCTAACAAAGTTTTGACACAGATTCCCAATTCGGGCATTCAGAACATGTAGCACGTTGCTGTAAGCAAGCACATTCTCATTCAAAGTTGCAAGATACTATGTAGGAACAAGTTTGTATAGGTATTTCAAAGATGCCCAGAACTGTGCTAAACTTGTTATGTGTCCATCTCCTAGAAATAACTTCATGCCCCAACTCCCTTACTTACAGCTGGTAAGGATCACATAATTCCTGACAAAGTTTTGACACAGATTCCCAATTCGGGCATTCAGAACATATAGCACGTTGCTGTAAGCAAGCACATTCTCATTCAAAGTTGCAAGTTACTATGTAGGAACAAGTTTCTATAGGACTTTCAAAGATGCCCAGAACTGAGCTAAAGTGGGTATGTCTCCAACTCCTAGAAATAACTTCATGCCCCATCTCCCTTACTTCCAGCTAGTAAGGATCACATAATATTCCTAACAAAGTTTTGACACAGATTCCCAATTCGGGCATTCAGAACATGTAGCACGTTGCTGTAAGCAAGCACATTCTCATTCAAAGTTGCAAGATACTATGTAGGAACAAGTTTGTATAGGTATTTCAAAGATGCCCAGAACTGTGCTAAACTTGTTATGTGTCCATCTCCTAGAAATAACTTCATGCCCCAACTCCCTTACTTACAGCTGGTAAGGATCACATAATTCCTGACAAAGTTTTGACACAGATTCCCAATTCGGGCATTCAGAACATATAGCACGTTGCTGTAAGCAAGCACATTCTCATTCAAAGTTGCAAGTTACTATGTAGGAACAAGTTTCTATAGGACTTTCAAAGATGCCCAGAACTGAGCTAAAGTGGGTATGTCTCCAACTCCTAGAAATAACTTCATGCCCCATCTCCCTTACTTCCAGCTAGTAAGGATCACATAATATTCCTAACAAAGTTTTGACACAGATTCCCAATTCGGGCATTCAGAACATGTAGCACATTGCTGTAAGCAAGCACATTCTCATTCAAAGTTGCAAGATACTATGTAGGAACAAGTTTGTATAGGTATTTCAAAGATGCCCAGAACTGTGCTAAACTTGTTATGTGTCCATCTCCTAGAAATAACTTCATGCCCCAACTCCCTTACTTACAGCTGGTAAGGATCACATAATTCCTGACAAAGTTTTGACACAGATTCCCAATTCGGGCATTCAGAACATATAGCACGTTGCTGTAAGCAAGCACATTCTCATTCAAAGTTGCAAGTTACTATGTAGGAACAAGTTTCTATAGGACTTTCAAAGATGCCCAGAACTGAGCTAAAGTGGGTATGTCTCCAACTCCTAGAAATAACTTCATGCCCCATTTCCCTTACTTCCAGCTAGTAAGGATCACATAATTTCTAACAAAATTTTGACACAGATTCCCAATTCGGGCATTCAGAACATATAGCACGTTGCTGTAAGCAAGCACATTCTCATTCAAAGTTGCAAGTTACTATGTAGGAACAAGTTTGTATAGGTATTTCAAAGATGCCCAGAACTGAGCTAAACTTGGTATGTCTCCAACTCCTAGAAATAACTTCATGCCCCATCTCCATTACTTCCAGCTAGTAAGGATCACATAATTCCTAACAAAGTTTTGACACAGATTCCCAATTCGGACATTCAGAACATATAGCACGTTGCTGTAAACAAGCACATTCTCATTCAAAGTTGCAAGTTACTATGCAGGAACGAGTTTGTATAGGTATTTCAAAGATGCCCAGAACTGAGCTAAACGTTGTATGTCTCCAACTCATAGAAGAAACTTCATGCCCCATCTACCTAACTTCTAGCTAGTAAGGATCACAAAATTCCTAACAAAGTTTTGACACAGATTCCCAATTCGGGCATTCAGAACATATAGCACGTTGCTGTAAGCAAGCACATTCTCATTCAAAGATGCAAGTTACTATGTAGGAACAAGTTTGTATAGGTATTTCAAAGATGCCCAGAACTGTGCTAAACTTGCTATGTGTCCATCTCCTAGAAATAACTTCATGCCCCATCTCTCTTACTTCCATCTAGTAAGGATCACATAATTCGTAACAAAGTTTTGACACAGATTCCCAATTCGTGCATTCAGAACATATAGCACGTTCCTGTAAGCAAGCACATTCTCATTCAAAGTTGCAAGTTACTATGTAGGAACAAGTTTGTATAGGTATTTCAAAGATGCCCAGAACTGAGCTAAACTTGGTATGTCTCCAACTCCTAGAAATAACTTCATGCCCCATCTCCCTTACTTCCAGCTAGTAAGGATCACATAATTCCTAACAAAGTTTTGACACAGATTCCCAATTCGGGCATTCAGAACATATAGCACGTTGCTGTAAGCAAGCACATTCTCATTCAAAGTTGCAAGTTACTATGTAGGAACAAGTTTGTATAGGTATTTCAAAGATGCCCAGAACTGAGCTAAACTTGGTATGTCTCCAACTCCTAGAAATAACTTCATGCCCCGTAACCCTTACTTCCAGCTAGTAAGGATCACATAATTCCTAACAAAGTTTTGACACAGATTCCCAATTCGGGCATTCAGAACATGTAGCACGTTGCTGTAAGCAAGCACATTCTCATTCAAAGTTGCAAGTTACTATGTAGGAACAAGTTTGTATAGGTATTTCAAAGATGCCCAGAAGTGAGCTAAACTTGGTATGTCTCCAACTCCTAGAAATAGCTTCATGCCCCATCTCCCTTACTTCCAGCTAGTAAGGATCACATAATTCCTAACAAAGTTTTGACACAGTTTCCCAATTCGGGCATTCAGAACATATAGCACGTTGCTGTAAGCAAGCACATTCTCATTCAAAGTTGCAAGTTACTATGTAGGAACAAGTTTGTATAGGTATTTCAAAGAGTCCCAGAACTGAGCTAAACTTGGTATGTGTCCAACTCCTAGAAATAACTTCATGCCCCATCTCCCTTACTTCCAGCTAGTAAGGATCACAAAATTCCTAACAAACTTTTAACAGATTCCCAATTCGGACATTCAGAACATGTAGCACATTGCTGTAAGCAAGCACATTCTCATTCAAAGTTGCAAGTTACTATGTAGGAACAAGTTTGTATAGGTATTTCAAAGATGCCCAGAACTGAGCTAAACTTGGTATGTCTCCAACTCCTAGAAATAACTTCATGCCCCATCTCCATTACTTCCAGCTAGTAAGGATCACATAATTCCTAACAAAGTTTTGACACAGATTCCCAATTCGGTCATTCAGAACATATAGATGGTTGCTGTAAGCAAGCACATTCTCATTCAAAGTTGCAAGTTACTATGTAGGAACAAGTTTGTATAGGACTTTCAAAGATGCCCAGAAGTGAGCTAAAGTGGGTAAGTCTCCAACTCCTAGAAATAACTTCATGCCCCATCTCCCTTACTTCCAGCTAGTAAGGATCACATAATATTCCTAACAAAGTTTTGACACAGATTCAAAATTCGGGCATTCAGAACATATAGCACATGCTGTAAGCAAGCACATTCTCATTCAAAGTTGCAAGTTACTATGTAGGAGCAAGTTTGTATAGGTATTTCAAAGATGCCCAGAACTGAGCTAAACTTGGTATGTCTCCAACTCCTAGAAATAACTTCATGCCCCATTTCCCTTACTTCCATCTAGTAAGGATCACATTATTTCTAACAAAGTTTTGACACATATTCCCAATTCGGGCATTCAGAACATATAGCACGTTGCTGTATGCAAGCACATTCTCATTCAAAGTTGCAAGTTACTATGTAGGAACAAGTTTGTATAGGTATTTCAAAGATGCCCAGAACTGAGCTAAACTTGGTATGTCTCCAACTCCTAGAAATAACTTCATGCCCCATCTCCCTTACTTCCAGCTAGTAAGGATCACAAAATTTCTAACAAAGTTTTGACACAGATTCCCAATTCGGGCATTCAGAACATATAGCACGTTGCTGTAAGCAAGCACATTCTCATTCAAAGTTGCAAGTTACTATGTAGGAACAAGTTTGTATAGGTATTTCAAAGATGCCCAGAACTGAGCTAAACGTTGTATGTCTCCATCTCCTAACAATAACTTCATGCGCCATCTCCCTAACTTCCAGCTAGTAAGGATCACATAATTCCTAACAAAGTTTTGACACAGATTCCCAATTCGGGCATTCAGAACATATAGCACGTTGCTGTAAGCAAGCACATTCTCATTCAAAGTTGCAAGTTACTATGTAGGAACAAGTTTGTATAGGTATTTCAAAGATGCCCAGAACTGAGCTAAACTTGGTATGTCTCCAACTCCTAGAAATAACTTCATGCCCCGTAACCCTTACTTCCAGCTAGTAAGGATCACATAATTCCTAACAAAGTTTTGACACAGATTCCCAATTCGGGCATTCAGAACATGTAGCACGTTGCTGTAAGCAAGCACATTCTCATTCAAAGTTGCAAGTTAGTATGTAGGAACAAGTTTGTATAGGTATTTCAAAGATGCCCAGAAGTGAGCTAATCTTGGTATGTCTCCACCTCCTAGAAATAGCTTCATGCCCCATCTCCCTTACTTCCAGCTAGTAAGGATCACATAATTCCTAACAAAGTTTTGACACAGATTCCCAATTTGGGCATTCCGAACATATAGCACGTTGCTGTAAGCAAGCACATTCTCATTCAAAGTTGCAAGTTACTATGTAGGAACAAGTTTGTATAGGTATTTCAAAGAGTCCCAGAACTGAGCTAAACCTGGTATGTGTCCAACTCCTAGAAATAACTTCATGCCCCATCTCCCTTACTTCCAGCTGGTAAGGATCACAAAATTCCTAACAAACTTTTGACAGATTCCCAATTCGGGCATTCAGAACATGTAGCACATTGCTGTAAGCAAGCACATTCTCATTCAAAGTTGCAAGTTACTATGTAGGAACAAGTTTGTATAGGTATTTCAAAGATGCCCAGAACTGAGCTAAACTTGGTATGTCTCCAACTCCTAGAAATAACTTCATGCCCCATCTCCATTACTTCCAGCTAGTAAGGATCACATAATTCCTAACAAAGTTTTGACACAGATTCCCAATTCGGACATTCAGAACATATAGCACGTTGCTGTAAGCAAGCCCATTCTCATTCAAAGTTGCAAGTTACTATGTAGGAACAAGTTTGTATAGGTATTTCAAAGAGTCCCAGAATTGAGCTAAACTTGGTATGTGTCCAACTCCTAGAAATAACTTCATGCCCCATCTCCCTTACTTCCAGCTATTAAGGATCACAAAATTCCTAACAAACTTTTGACAGATTCCCAATTCGGGCATTCAGAACATGTAGCACATTGCTGTAAGCAAGCACATTCTCATTCAAAGTTGCAAGTTACTATGTAGGAACAAGTTTGTATAGGTATTTCAAAGATGCCCAGAACTAAGCTAAACTTGGTATGTCTCCAACTCCTATAAATAACTTCATGCCCCATCTCCCTTACTTCCAGCTAGTAGGGATCACATAATTCCTAACAAAGTTTTGACACAGATTCCCAATTCGGACATTCAGAACATATAGGTGGTTGCTGTAAGCAAGCACATTCTCATTCAAAGTTGCAAGTTACTATGTAGGAACAAGTTTGTATAGGACTTTCAAAGATGCCCAGAAGTGAGCTAAAGTGGGTATGTCTCCAACTCCTAGAAATAACTTCATGCCCCATCTCCCTTACTTCCAGCTAGTAAGGATCACATAATATTCCTAACAAAGTTTTGACACAGATTCCCAATTCGGGCATTCAGAACATATAGCACATGCTGTAAGCAAGCACATTCTCATTCAAAGTTGCAAGTTACTATGTAGGAACAAGTTTGTATAGGTATTTCAAAGATGCCCAGAACTGAGCTAAACTTGGTATGTCTCCAACTCCTAGAAATAACTTCATGCCCCATCTCCATTACTTCCAGCTAGTAAGGATCACATAATTCCTAACAAAGTTTTGACACAGATTCCCAATTCGGACATTCAGAACATATAGCACGTTGCTGTAAGCAAGCACATTCTCATTCAAAGTTGCAAGTTACTATGCAGGAACGAGTTTGTATAGGTATTTCAAAGATGCCCAGAACTGAGCTAAACGTTGTATGTCTCCAACTCCTAGAAGTAACTTCATGCCCCAACTCCCTAACTTCTAGCTAGTAGGGATCACAAAATTCCTAACAAAGTTTTGACACAGATTCCCAATTCGGGCATTCAGAAGATGTAGCACGTTGCTGTAAGCAAGCACATTCTCATTCAAAGTTGCAAGTTACTATGTAGGAACAAGTTTGTATAGGTATTTCAAAGATGCCCAGAACTGTGCTAAACTTGCTATGTGTCCATCTCCTAGAAATAACTTCATGCCCCATCTCTCTTACTTCCATCTAGTAAGGATCACATAATTCGTAACAAAGTTTTGACACAGATTCCCAATTCGTGCATTCAGAACATATAGCACGTTCCTGTAAGCAAGCACATTCTCATTCAAAGTTGCAAGTTACTATGTAGGAACAAGTTTGTATAGGTATTTCAAAGATGCCCAGAACTGAGCTAAACTTGGTATGTCTCCAACTCCTAGAAATAACTTCATGCCCCATCTCCCTTACTTCCAGCTAGTAAGGATCACATAATTCCTAACAAAGTTTTGACACAGATTCCCAATTCGGGCATTCAGAACATATAGCACGTTGCTGTAAGCAAGCACATTCTCATTCAAAGTTGCCAGTTACTATGTAGGAACAAGTTTGTCTAGGTATTTCAAAGATGCCCAGAACTGAGCTAAACTTGGTATGTCTCCAACTCCTAGAAATAACTTCATGCCCCGTAACCCTTACTTCCAGCTAGTAAGGATCACATAATTCCTAACAAAGTTTTGACACAGATTCCCAATTCGGGCATTCAGAACATGTAGCACGTTGCTGTAAGCAAGCACATTCTCATTCAAAGTTGCAAGTTACTATGTAGGAACAAGTTTGTATAGGTATTTCAAAGATGCCCAGAAGTGAGCTAAACTTGGTATGTCTCCACCTCCTAGAAATAGCTTCATGCCCCATCTCTCTTACTTCCAGCTAGTAAGGATCACATAATTCCTAACAATGTTTTGACACAGATTCCCAATTCGGGCATTCAGAACATATAGCACGTTGCTGTAAGCAAGCACATTCTCATTCAAAGTTGCAAGTTACTATGTAGGAGCAAGTTTGTATAGGTATTTCAAAGATGCCCAGAACTGAGCTAAACTTGGTATGTCTCCAACTCCTAGAAATAACTTCATGCCCCATTTCCCTTACTTCCATCTAGTAAGGATCACATTATTTCTAACAAAGTTTTGACACATATTCCCAATTCGGGCATTCAGAACATATAGCACGTTGCTGTATGCAAGCACATTCTCATTCAAAGTTGCAAGTTACTATGTAGGAACAAGTTTGTATAGGTATTTCAAAGATGCCCAGAACTGAGCTAAACTTGGTATGTCTCCAACTCCTAGAAATAACTTCATGCCCCATCTCCCTTACTTCCAGCTAGTAAGGATCACAAAATTTCTAACAAAGTTTTGACACAGATTCCCAATTCGGGCATTCAGAACATGTAGCACGTTGCTGTAAGCAAGCACATTCTCATTCAAAGTTGCAAGTTACTATGTAGGAACAAGTTTGTATAGGTATTTCAAAGATGCCCAGAACTGAGCTAAACGTTGTATGTCTCCATCTCCTAACAATAACTTCATGCGCCATCTCCCTAACTTCCAGCTAGTAAGGATCACATAATTCCTAACAAAGTTTTGACACAGATTCCCAATTCGGGCATTCAGAACATATAGCACGTTGCTGTAAGCAAGCACATTCTCATTCAAAGTTGCAAGTTACTATGTAGGAACAAGTTTGTATAGGTATTTCAAAGATGCCCAGAACTGAGCTAAACTTGGTATGTCTCCAACTCCTAGAAATAACTTCATGCCCCGTAACCCTTACTTCCAGCTAGTAAGGATCACATAATTCCTAACAAAGTTTTGACACAGATTCCCAATTCGGGCATTCAGAACATGTAGCACGTTGCTGTAAGCAAGCACATTCTCATTCAAAGTTGCAAGTTAGTATGTAGGAACAAGTTTGTATAGGTATTTCAAAGATGCCCAGAAGTGAGCTAATCTTGGTATGTCTCCACCTCCTAGAAATAGCTTCATGCCCCATCTCCCTTACTTCCAGCTAGTAAGGATCACATAATTCCTAACAAAGTTTTGACACAGATTCCCAATTTGGGCATTCCGAACATATAGCACGTTGCTGTAAGCAAGCACATTCTCATTCAAAGTTGCAAGTTACTATGTAGGAACAAGTTTGTATAGGTATTTCAAAGAGTCCCAGAACTGAGCTAAACCTGGTATGTGTCCAACTCCTAGAAATAACTTCATGCCCCATCTCCCTTACTTCCAGCTGGTAAGGATCACAAAATTCCTAACAAACTTTTGACAGATTCCCAATTCGGGCATTCAGAACATGTAGCACATTGCTGTAAGCAAGCACATTCTCATTCAAAGTTGCAAGTTACTATGTAGGAACAAGTTTGTATAGGTATTTCAAAGATGCCCAGAACTGAGCTAAACTTGGTATGTCTCCAACTCCTAGAAATAACTTCATGCCCCATCTCCATTACTTCCAGCTAGTAAGGATCACATAATTCCTAACAAAGTTTTGACACAGATTCCCAATTCGGACATTCAGAACATATAGCACGTTGCTGTAAGCAAGCACATTCTCATTCAAAGTTGCAAGTTACTATGTAGGAACAAGTTTGTATAGGTATTTCAAAGAGTCCCAGAATTGAGCTAAACTTGGTATGTGTCCAACTCCTAGAAATAACTTCATGCCCCATCTCCCTTACTTCCAGCTATTAAGGATCACAAAATTCCTAACAAACTTTTGACAGATTCCCAATTCGGGCATTCAGAACATGTAGCACATTGCTGTAAGCAAGCACATTCTCATTCAAAGTTGCAAGTTACTATGTAGGAACAAGTTTGTATAGGTATTTCAAAGATGCCCAGAACTAAGCTAAACTTGGTATGTCTCCAACTCCTATAAATAACTTCATGCCCCATCTCCCTTACTTCCAGCTAGTAGGGATCACATAATTCCTAACAAAGTTTTGACACAGATTCCCAATTCGGACATTCAGAACATATAGGTGGTTGCTGTAAGCAAGCACATTCTCATTCAAAGTTGCAAGTTACTATGTAGGAACAAGTTTGTATAGGACTTTCAAAGATGCCCAGAAGTGAGCTAAAGTGGGTATGTCTCCAACTCCTAGAAATAACTTCATGCCCCATCTCCCTTACTTCCAGCTAGTAAGGATCACATAATATTCCTAACAAAGTTTTGACACAGATTCCCAATTCGGGCATTCAGAACATATAGCACATGCTGTAAGCAAGCACATTCTCATTCAAAGTTGCAAGTTACTATGTAGGAACAAGTTTGTATAGGTATTTCAAAGATGCCCAGAACTGAGCTAAACTTGGTATGTCTCCAACTCCTAGAAATAACTTCATGCCCCACCTCATTACTTCCAGCTAGTAAGGATCACATAATTCCTAACAAAGTTTTGACACAGATTCCCAATTCGGACATTCAGAACATATAGCACGTTGCTGTAAGCAAGCACATTCTCATTCAAAGTTGCAAGTTACTATGCAGGAACGAGTTTGTATAGGTATTTCAAAGATGCCCAGAACTGAGCTAAACGTTGTATGTCTCCAACTCCTAGAAGTAACTTCATGCCCCAACTCCCTAACTTCTAGCTAGTAGGGATCACAAAATTCCTAACAAAGTTTTGACACAGATTCCCAATTCGGGCATTCAGAAGATGTAGCACGTTGCTGTAAGCAAGCACATTCTCATTCAAAGTTGCAAGTTACTATGTAGGAACAAGTTTGTATAGGTATTTCAAAGATGCCCAGAACTGTGCTAAACTTGCTATGTGTCCATCTCCTAGAAATAACTTCATGCCCCATCTCTCTTACTTCCATCTAGTAAGGATCACATAATTCGTAACAAAGTTTTGACACAGATTCCCAATTCGTGCATTCAGAACATATAGCACGTTCCTGTAAGCAAGCACATTCTCATTCAAAGTTGCAAGTTACTATGTAGGAACAAGTTTGTATAGGTATTTCAAAGATGCCCAGAACTGAGCTAAACTTGGTATGTCTCCAACTCCTAGAAATAACTTCATGCCCCATCTCCCTTACTTCCAGCTAGTAAGGATCACATAATTCCTAACAAAGTTTTGACACAGATTCCCAATTCGGGCATTCAGAACATATAGCACGTTGCTGTAAGCAAGCACATTCTCATTCAAAGTTGCCAGTTACTATGTAGGAACAAGTTTGTCTAGGTATTTCAAAGATGCCCAGAACTGAGCTAAACTTGGTATGTCTCCAACTCCTAGAAATAACTTCATGCCCCGTAACCCTTACTTCCAGCTAGTAAGGATCACATAATTCCTAACAAAGTTTTGACACAGATTCCCAATTCGGGCATTCAGAACATGTAGCACGTTGCTGTAAGCAAGCACATTCTCATTCAAAGTTGCAAGTTACTATGTAGGAACAAGTTTGTATAGGTATTTCAAAGATGCCCAGAAGTGAGCTAAACTTGGTATGTCTCCAACTCCTAGAAATAGCTTCATGCCCCATCTCCCTTACTTCCAGCTAGTAAGGATCACATAATTCCTAACAAAGTTTTGACACAGATTCCCAATTCGGACATTCAGAACATGTAGCACGTTGCTGTAAGCAAGCACATTCTCATTCAAAGTTGCAAGATACTATGTAGGAACAAGTTTGTATAGGTATTTCAAAGATGCCCAGAACTGAGCTAAACTTGGTATGTCTCCAACTCCTAGAAATAACTTCATGCCCCATCTCCCTTACTTCCAGCTAGTAAGGATCACATAATTTCTAACAAAGTTTTGACACAGATTCCCATTTCGGGCATTCAGAACATGTAGCACGTTGCTGTAAGCAAGCACATTCTCATTCAAAGTTGCAAGTTACTATGTAGGAACAAGTTTGTATAGGTATTTCAAAGATGCCCAGAACTGAGCTAAACTTGGTATGTGTCTAACTCCTAGAAATAACTTCATGCCCCATCTCCCTTACTTCCAGCTAGTAAGGATCACCTAATTCCTAACAAAGTTTTGACACAGATTCCCAATTCGGACATTCAGAACATATAGCACGTTGCTGTAAGCAAGCACATTTTCATTCAAAGTTGCAAGTTACTATGTAGGAACAAGTTTGTATAGGTATTTCAAAGATGCCCAGAACTGAGCTAAACTTGGTATGTCTCCAACTCCTAGAAATAACTTCATGCCCCATCTCCCTTACTTCCAGCTAGTAAGGATCACATAATTCCTAACAAAGTTTTGACACAGATTCCCAATTCGGGCATTCAGAACATATAGCACGTTGCTGTAAGCAAGCATATTCTCATTCAAAGTGGCAAGTTACTATGTAGGAACAAGTTTGTATAGGACTTTCAAAGATGCCCAGAACTGAGCTAAAGTGGGTATGTCTCCAACTCCTAGAAATAACTTCATGCCCCATCTCCCTTACTTCCAGCTAGTAAGGATTACATAATATTCCTAACAAAGTTTTGACACAGATTCCCAATTCGGGCATTCAGAACATATAGAACGTTGCTGTAAGCAAGCACATTCTCATTCAAAGTTGCAAGTTACTATGTAGGAACAAGTTTGTATAGGTATTTCAAAGATGCCCAGAACTGAGCTAAACGTTGTATGTCTCCATCTCCTAACAATAACTTCATGCGCCATCTCCCTAACTTCCAGCTAGTAAGGATCACATAATTCCTAACAAAGTTTTGACACAGATTCCCAAATCGGGCATTCAGAACATATAGCACGTTGCTGTAAGCAAGCACATTCTCATTCAAAGTTGCAAGTTACTATGTAGGAACAAGTTTGTATAGGTATTCCAAAGATGCCCAGAACTGAGCTAAACTTGGTATGTCTCCAACTCCTAGAAATAACTTCATGCCCCGTAACACTTACTTCCAGCTAGTAAGGATCACATAATTCCTAACAAAGTTTTGACACAGATTCCCAATTCGGGCATTCAGAACATGTAGCACGTTGCTGTAAGCAAGCACATTCTCATTCAAAGTTGCAAGTTACTATGTAGGAACAAGTTTGTATAGGTATTTCAAAGATGCCCAGAAGTGAGCTAAACTTGGTATGTCTCCACCTCCTAGAAATAGCTTCATGCCCCATCTCCCTTACTTCCAGCTAGTAAGGATCACATAATTCCTAACAATGTTTTGACACAGATTCCCAATTCGGGCATTCAGAACATATAGCACGTTGCTGTAAGCAAGCACATTCTCATTCAAAGTTGCAAGTTACTATGTAGGAACAAGTTGGTATAGGTATTTCAAAGATGCCCAGAACTGAGCTAAACTTGGTATGTGTCCAACTCCTAGAAATAACTTCATGCCCCATCTCCCTTACTTCCAGCTAGTAAGGATCACAAAATTCCTAACAAACTTTTGACAGATTCCCAATTCGGGCATTCAGAACATGTAGCACATTGCTGTAAGCAAGCACATTCTCATTCAAAGATGCAAGTTACTATGTAGGAACAAGTTTGTATAGGTATTTCAAAGATGCCCAGAACTGAGCTAAACTTGGTATGTCTCCAACTCCTAGAAATAACTTCATGCCCCATCTCCATTACTTCCAGCTAGTAAGGATCACATAATTCCTAACAAAGTTTTGACACAGATTCCCAATTCGGACATTCAGAACATATAGCACGTTGCTGTAAGCAAGCACATTCTCATTCAAAGTTGCAAGTTACTATGCAGGAACGAGATTGTATAGGTATTTCAAAGATGCCCAGAACTGAGCTAAACTTTGTATGTCTCCAACTCCTAGAAGTAACTTCATGCCCCATCGACCTAACTTCTAGCTAGTAGGGATCACAAAATTCCTAACAAAGTTTTGACACAGATTCCCAATTCGGGCATTCAGAACATGTAGCACGTTGCTGTAAGCAAGAACATTCTCATTCAAAGTTGCAAGTTACTATGTAGGAACAAGTTTGTATAGGTATTTCAAAGATGCCCAGAAGTGAGCTAAACTTGGTATGTCTCCAACTCCTAGAAATAGCTTAATGCCCCATCTCCCTTACTTCCAGCTAGTAAGTATCACATAATTCCTAACAAAGTTATGACACAGATTCCCAATTCGGACATTCAGAACATGTAGCACGTTGCTGTAAGCAAGCACATTCTCATTCAAAGTTGCAAGTTACTATGTAGGAACAAGTTTGTATAGGTATTTCAAAGATGCCCAGAACTGAGCTAAACTTGGTATGTCTCCAACTCCTAGAAATAACTTCATGCCCCATCTCCCTTACTTCCAGCTAGTAAGGATCACATAATTTCTAACAAAGTTTTGACACAGATTCCCAATTCGGGCATTCAGAACATGTAGCACGTTGCTGTAAGCAAGCACATTCTCATTCAAAGTTGCAAGTTACTATGTAGGAACAAGTTTGTATAGGTATTTCAAAGATGCCCAGAACTGAGCTAAACTTGGTATGTGTCCAACTCCTAGAAATAACTTCATGCCCCATCTCCCTTACTTCCAGCTAGTAAGGATCACCTAATTCCTAACAAAGTTTTGACACAGATTCCCAAATCGGGCATTCAGAACATATAGCACGTTGCTGTAAGCAAGCACATTTTCATTCAAAGTTGCAAGTTACTATGTAGGAACAAGTTTGTATAGGTATTTCGAAGATGCCCAGAACTGAGATAAGTGGGTATGTCTCCAACTCCTAGAAATAACTTCATGCCCCATCTCCCTTACTTCCAGCTAGTAAGGATCACAAAATTCCAAACAAAGTTTTGACAGATTCCCAATTCGGGCATTCAGAACATGTAGCACATTGCTGTAAGCAAGCACATTCTCATTCAATGTTGCAAGTTACTATGTAGGAACAAGTTTGTATAGGTATTTCAAAGATGCCCAGAACTGAGCTAAACTTGGTATGTCTCCAACTCCTAGAAATAACTTCATGCCCCATCTCCCTTACTTCCAGCTAGTAAGGATCACATAATTCCTAACAAAGTTTTGACACAGATTCCCAATTCGGGCATTCAGAACATATAGCACGTTGCTGTAAGCAAGCACATTCTCATTCAAAGTGGCAAGTTACTATGTAGGAAAAAGTTTGTATAGGACTTTCAAAGATGCCCAGAACTGAGCTAAAGTGGGTATGTCTCCAACTCCTAGAAATAACTTCATGCCCCATCTCCCTTACTTCCAGCTAGTAAGGATTACATAATATTACTAACAAAGTTTTGACACAGATTCCCAATTCGGGCATTCAGAACATATAGCACGTTGCTGTAAGCAAGCACATTCTCATTCAAAGTTGCAAGTTGCTATGTAGGAACAAGTTGGTATAGGTATTTCAAAGATGCCCAGAACTGAGCTAAACTTGGTATGTCTCCAACTCCTACAAATAACTTCATGCCCTATCTCCCTTACTTCCAGCTAGTAAGGATCACATAATTTCTAACAAAGTTTTGACACAGATTCCCAATTCGGGCATTCAGAACATGTAGCACGTTGCTGTAAGCAAGCACATTCTCATTCAAAGTTGCAAGTTACTATGTAGGAACAAGTTTGTATAGGTATTTCAAAGATGCCCAGAACTGAGCTAAACTTGGTATGTGTCCAACTCCTAGAAATAACTTCATGCCCCATCTCCCTTACTTCCAGCTAGTAAGGATCACCTAATTCCTAACAAAGTTTTGACACAGATTCCCAAATCGGGCATTCAGAACATATAGCACGTTGCTGTAAGCAAGCACATTTTCATTTAAAAGTTGCAAGTTACTATGTAGGAACAAGTTTGTATAGGTATTTCAAAGATGCCCAGAACTGAGCTAAAGTGGGTATGTCTCCAACTCCTAGAAATAACTTCATGCCCCATCTCCCTTACTTCCAGCTAATAAGGATCACAAAATTCCTAACAAAGTTTTGACAGATTCCCTATTCGGGCATTCAGAACATGTAGCACATTGCTGTAAGCAAGCCCATTCTCATTCAAAGTTGCAAGTTACTATGTAGGAACAAGTTTGTATAGGTATTTCAAAGATGCCCAGAACTGAGCTAAACTTGGTATGTCTCCAACTCCTAGAAATAACTTCATGCCCCATCTCCCCTACTTCCAGCTAGTAAGGATCACATAATTCCTAACAAAGTTTTGACACAGATTCCCAATTCGGGCATTCAGAACATATAGCACGTTGCTGTAAGCTAGCACATTCTCATTCAAAGTTGCAAGTTACTATGTAGGAACAAGTTTGTATAGGACTTTCAAAGATGCCCAGAACTGAGCTAAACTTGGTATGTCTCCAACTCCTAGAAATAACTTCATGCCCCATCTCCCTTACTTCCAGCTAGTAAGGATCACATAATATTCCTAACAAAGTTTTGACACAGATTCCCAATTCGGGCATTCAGAACATGTAGCACGTTGCTGTAAGCAAGCACATTCTCATTCAAAGTTGCAAGATACTATGTAGGAACAAGTTTGTATAGGTATTTCAAAGACGCCCAGAACTGTGCTAAACTTGTTATGTGTCCATCTCCTAGAAATAACTTCATGCCCCAACTCCCTTACTTACAGCTGGTAAGGATCACATAATTCCTGACAAAGTTTTGACACAGATTCCCAATTCGGGCATTCAGAACATATAGCACGTTGCTGTAAGCAAGCACATTCTCATTCAAAGTTGCAAGTTACTATGTAGGAACAAGTTTCTATAGGACTTTCAAAGATGCCCAGAACTGAGCTAAAGTGGGTATGTCTCCAACTCCTAGAAATAACTTCATGCCCCATCTCCCTTACTTCCAGCTAGTAAGGATCACATAATATTCCTAACAAAGTTTTGACACAGATTCCCTATTCGGGCATTCAGAACATATAGCACGTTGCTGTAAGCAAGCACATTCTCATCAAGGTTGCAAGTTACTATGTAGGAACAAGTTTGTATAGGTATTTCAAAGATGCCCAGAACTGAGCTAATCGTTGTATGTCTCCAACTCCTAGAAATAAAATCTTGCTCCATGTCCCTTACTTCCAGCTAGTAAGGATCACATAATTTCTAACAAAATTTTGACACAGATTCCCAATTCGGGCATTCAGAACATATAGCACGTTGCTGTAAGCAAGCACATTCTCATTCAAAGCTGCAAGTTACTATGTAGGAACAAGTTTGTATAGGTATTTCAAAGATGCCCAGAACTGAGCTAAACTTGGTATGTCTCCAACTCCTAGAAATAACTTCATGCCCCATCTCCCTTACTTCCAGCTAGTAAGGATCACATAATTCCTAACAAAGTTTTGACACAGATTCCCAATTCGGACATTCAGAACATATAGCACGTTGCTGTAAGCAAGCACATTCTCATTCAAAGTTGCAAGTTACTATGCAGGAACGAGTTTGTATAGGTATTTCAAAGATGCCCAGAACTGAGCTAAACGTTGTATGTCTCCAACTCCTAGAAGTAACTTCATGCCCCATCTACCTAACTTCTAGCTAGTAAGGATCACAAAATTCCTAACAAAGTTTTGACACAGATTCCCAATTCGGGCATTCAGAACATGTAGCACATTGCTGTAAGCAAGCCCATTCTCATTCAAAGTTGCAAGTTACTATGTAGGAACAAGTTTGTATAGGTATTTCAAAGATGCCCAGAACTGAGCTAAACTTGGTATGTCTCCAACTCCTAGAAATAACTTCATGCCCCATCTCCCCTACTTCCAGCTAGTAAGGATCACATAATTCCTAACAAAGTTTTGACACAGATTCCCAATTCGGGCATTCAGAACATATAGCACGTTGCTGTAAGCAAGCACATTCTCATTCAAAGTTGCAAGTTACTATGTAGGAACAAGTTTGTATAGGACTTTCAAAGATGCCCAGAACTGAGCTAAACTTGGTATGTCTCCAACTCCTAGAAATAACTTCATGCCCCATCTCCCTTACTTCCAGCTAGTAAGGATCACATAATATTCCTAACAAAGTTTTGACACAGATTCCCAATTCGGGCATTCAGAACATGTAGCACGTTGCTGTAAGCAAGCACATTCTCATTCAAAGTTGCAAGATACTATGTAGGAACAAGTTTGTATAGGTATTTCAAAGACGCCCAGAACTGTGCTAAACTTGTTATGTGTCCATCTCCTAGAAATAACTTCATGCCCCAACTCCCTTACTTACAGCTGGTAAGGATCACATAATTCCTGACAAAGTTTTGACACAGATTCCCAATTCGGGCATTCAGAACATATAGCACGTTGCTGTAAGCAAGCACATTCTCATTCAAAGTTGCAAGTTACTATGTAGGAACAAGTTTCTATAGGACTTTCAAAGATGCCCAGAACTGAGCTAAAGTGGGTATGTCTCCAACTCCTAGAAATAACTTCATGCCCCATCTCCCTTACTTCCAGCTAGTAAGGATCACATAATATTCCTAACAAAGTTTTGACACAGATTCCCTATTCGGGCATTCAGAACATATAGCACGTTGCTATAAGCAAGCACATTCTCATCAAGGTTGCAAGTTACTATGTAGGAACAAGTTTGTATAGGTATTTCAAAGATGCCCAGAACTGAGCTAATCGTTGTATGTCTCCAACTCCTAGAAATAAAATCTTGCTCCATGTCCCTTACTTCCAGCTAGTAAGGATCACATAATTTCTAACAAAATTTTGACACAGATTCCCAATTCGGGCATTCAGAACATATAGCACGTTGCTGTAAGCAAGCACATTCTCATTCAAAGCTGCAAGTTACTATGTAGGAACAAGTTTGTATAGGTATTTCAAAGATGCCCAGAACTGAGCTAAACTTGGTATGTCTCCAACTCCTAGAAATAACTTCATGCCCCATATCCATTACTTCCAGCTAGTAAGGATCACATAATTCCTAACAAAGTTTTGACACAGATTCCCAATTCGGACATTCAGAACATATAGCACGTTGCTGTAAGCAAGCACATTCTCATTCAAAGTTGCAAGTTACTATGCAGGAACGAGTTTGTATAGGTATTTCAAAGATGCCCAGAACTGAGCTAAACGTTGTATGTCTCCAACTCCTAGAAGTAACTTCATGCCCCATCTACCTAACTTCTAGCTAGTAAGGATCACAAAATTCCTAACAAAGTTTTGACACAGATTCCCAATTCGGGCATTCAGAACATATAGCACGTTGCTGTAAGCAAGCACATTCTCATTCAAAGTTGCAAGTTACTATGTAGGAACAAGTTTGTATAGGTATTTCAAAGATGCCCAGAACTGTGCTAAACTTGCTATGTGTCCATCTCCTAGAAATAACTTCATGCCCCATCTCTCTTACTTCCATATAGTAAGGATCACATAATTTCTAACAAAGTTTTGACACAGATTCCCAATTCGGGCATTCAGAACATATAGCACGTTGCTGTAAGCAAGCACATTCTCATTCAAAGTTGCAAGTTACTATGTAGGAACAAGTTTGTATAGGTATTTCAAAGATGCCCAGAACTGAGCTAAACTTGGTATGTCTCCAACTCCTAGAAATAACTTCATGTCCCATCTCCCTTACTTCCAGCTAGTAAGGATCACATAATATTCCTAACAAAGTTTTGACACTGATTCCCTATTCGGGCATTCAGAACATATAGCACGTTGCTGTAAGCAAGCACATTCTCATCAAGGTTGCAAGTTACTATGTAGGAACAAGTTTGTATAGGTATTTCAAAGATGCCCAGAACTGAGCTAATCGTTGTATGTCTCCAACTCCTAGAAATAAAATCATGCTCCATGTCCCTTACTTCCAGCTAGTAAGGATCACATAATTTCTAACAAAGTTTTGACACAGATTCCCAATTCGGGCATTCAGAACATATAGCACGTTGCTGTAAGCAAGCACATTCTCATTCAAAGTTGCAAGTTACTATGTAGGAACAAGTTTGTATAGGTATTTCAAAGATGCCCAGAACTGAGCTAAACTTGGTATGTCTCCAACTCCTAGAAATAACTTCATGCCCCATCTCCATTACTTCCAGCTAGTAAGGATCACATAATTCCTAACAAAGTTTTGACACAGATTCCCAATTCGGACATTCAGAACATATAGCACGTTGCTGTAAGCAAGCACATTCTCATTCAAAGTTGCAAGTTACTATGCAGGAACGAGTTTGTATAGGTATTTTAAAGATGCCCAGAACTGAGCTAAACGTTGTATGTCTCCAACTCCTAGAAGTAACTTCATGCCCCATCTACCTAACTTCTAGCTAGTAAGGATCACAAATTTCCTAACAAAGTTTTGACACAGATTCCCAATTCGGGCATTCAGAACATATAGCACGTTGCTGTAAGCAAGCACATTCTCATTCAAAGTTGCAAGTTACTATGTAGGAACAAGTTTGTATAGGTATTTCAAAGATGCCCAGAACTGTGCTAAACTTTCTATGTGTCCATCTCCTAGAAATAACTTCATGCCCCATCTCTCTTACTTCCATATAGTAAGGATCACATAATTCGTAACAAAGTTTTGACACAGATTCCCAATTCGTGCATTCAGAACATATAGCACGTTCCTGTAAGCAAGCACATTCTCATTCAAAGTTGCAAGTTACTATGTAGGAACAAGTTTGTATAGGTATTTCAAAGATGCCCAGAACTGAGCTAAACTTGGTATGTCTCCAACTCCTAGAAATAACTTCATGCCCCATCTCCCTTACTTCCAGCTAGTAAGGATCACATAATTCCTAACATAGTTTTGACACAGATTCCCAATTCGGGCATTCAGAACATATAGCACGTTGCTGTAAGCAAGCACATTCTCATTCAAAGTTGCAAGTTACTATGTAGGAACAAGTTTGTATAGGTATTTCAAAGATGCCCAGAACTGAGCTAAACTTGGTATGTCTCCAACTCCTAGAAATAACTTCATGCCCCGTAACCCTTACTTCCAGCTAGTAAGGATCACATAATTCCTAACAAAGTTTTGACACAGATTCCCAATTCGGGCATTCAGAACATGTAGCACGTTGCTGTAAGCAAGCACATTCTCATTCAATGTTGCAAGTTACTATGTAGGAACAAGTTTGTATAGGTATTTCAAAGATGCCCAGAAGTGAGCTAAACTTGGTATGTCTCCAACTCCTAGAAATAGCTTCATGCCCCATCTCCCTTACTTCCAGCTAGTAAGGATCACATAATTCCTAACAAAGTTTTGACACAGATTCCCAATTCGGGCATTCAGAACATATAGCACGTTGCTGTAAGCAAGCACATTCTCATTCAAAGTGGCAAGTTACTATGTAGGAACAAGTTTGTATAGGACTTTCAAAGATGCCCAGAACTGAGCTAAAGTGGGTATGTCTCCAACTCCTAGAAATAACTTCATGCCCCATCTCCCTTACTTCCAGCTAGTAAGGATTACATAATATTACTAACAAAGTTTTGACACAGATTCCCAATTCGGGCATTCAGAACATATAGCACGTTGCTGTAAGCAAGCACATTCTCATTCAAAGTTGCAAGTTACTATGTAGGAACAAGTTGGTATAGGTATTTCAAAGATGCCCAGAACTGAGCTAAACTTGGTATGTCTCCAACTCCTAGAAATAACTTCATGCCCTATCTCCCTTACTTCCAGCTAGTAAAGATCACATAATTTCTAACAAAGTTTTGACACAGATTCCCAATTCGGGCATTCAGAACATGTAGCACGTTGCTGTAAGCAAGCACATTCTCATTCAAAGTTGCAAGTTACTATGTAGGAACAAGTTTGTATAGGTATTTCAAAGATGCCCAGAACTGAGCTAAACTTGGTATGTGTCCAACTCCTAGAAATAACTTCATGCCCCATCTCCCTTACTTCCAGCTA
This sequence comes from Diceros bicornis minor, assembly GCF_020826845.1. Lineage (NCBI taxonomy): Eukaryota > Metazoa > Chordata > Mammalia > Perissodactyla > Rhinocerotidae > Diceros > Diceros bicornis. The sequence goes on from NW_026691729.1 coordinate 1,397,241, forward strand.
GTAAGGATCACCTAATTCCTAACAAAGTTTTGACACAGATTCCCAAATCGGGCATTCAGAACATATAGCACGTTGCTGTAAGCAAGCACATTTTCATTCAAAGTTGCAAGTTACTATGTAGGAACAAGTTTGTATAGGTATTTCAAAGATGCCCAGAACTGAGCTAAAGTGGGTATGTCTCCAACTCCTAGAAATAACTTCATGCCCCATATCCCTTACTTCCAGCTAGTAAGGATCACAAAATTCCTAACAAAGTTTTGACAGATTCCCAATTCGGGCATTCAGAACATGTAGCACATTGCTGTAAGCAAGCACATTCTCATTCAAAGTTGCAAGTTACTATGTAGGAACAAGTTTGTATAGGTATTTCAAAGATGCCCAGAACTGAGCTAAACTTGGTATGTCTCCAACTCCTAGAAATAACTTCATGCCCCATCTCCCTTACTTCCAGCTAGTAAGGATCACATAATTCCTAACAAAGTTTTGACACAGATTCCCAATTCGGGCATTCAGAACATATAGCACGTTGCTGTAAGCAAGCACATTCTCATTCAAAGTTGCAAGTTACTATGTAGGAACAAGTTTGTATAGGACTTTCAAAGATGCCCAGAACTGAGCTAAACTTGGTATGTCTCCAACTCCTAGAAATAACTTCATGCCCCATCTCCCTTACTTCCAGCTAGTAAGGATCACATAATATTCCTAACAAAGTTTTGACACAGATTCACAATTCGGGCATTCAGAACATGTAGCACGTTGCTGTAAGCAAGCACATTCTCATTCAAAGTTGCAAGATACTATGTAGGAACATGTTTGTATAGGTATTTCAAAGATGCCCAGAACTGTGCTAAACTTGTTATGTGTCCATCTCCTAGAAATAACTTCATGCCCCAACTCCCTTACTTACAGCTGGTAAGGATCACATAATTCCTGACAAAGTTTTGACACAGATTCCCAATTCGGGCATTCAGAACATATAGCACGTTGCTGTAAGCAAGCACATTCTCATTCAAAGTTGCAAGTTACTATGTAGGAACAAGTTTCTATAGGACTTTCAAAGATGCCCAGAACTGAGCTAAAGTGGGTATGTCTCCAACTCCTAGAAATAACTTCATGCCCCATCTCCCTTACTTCCAGCTAGTAAGGATCACATAATATTCCTAACAAAGTTTTGACACAGATTCCCTATTCGGGCATTCAGAACATATAGCACGTTGCTGTAAGCAAGCACATTCTCATCAAGGTTGCAAGTTACTATGTAGGAACAAGTTTGTATAGGTATTTCAAAGATGCCCAGAACTGAGCTAATCGTTGTATGTCTCCAACTCCTAGAAATAAAATCATGCTCCATGTCCCTTACTTCCAGCTAGTAAGGATCACATAATTTCTAACAAAATTTTGACACATATTCCCAATTCGGGCATTCAGAACATATAGCACGTTGCTGTAAGCAAGCACATTCTCATTCAAAGTTGCAAGTTACTATGTAGGAACAAGTTTGTATAGGTATTTCAAAGATGCCCAGAACTGAGCTAAACTTGGTATGTCTCCAACTCCTAGAAATAACTTCATGACCCATCTCCATTACTTCCAGCTAGTAAGGATCACATAATTCCTAACAAAGTTTTAACACAGATTCCCAATTCGGACATTCAGAACATATAGCACGTTGCTGTAAGCAAGCACATTCTCATTCAAAGTTGCAAGTTACTATGCAGGAACGAGTTTGTATAGGTATTTCAAAGATGCCCAGAACTGAGCTAAACGTTGTATGTCTCCAACTCCTAGAAGTAACTTCATACCCCATCTACCTAACTTCTAGCTAGTAAGGATCACAAAATTCCTAACAAAGTTTTGACACAGATTCCCAATTCGGGCATTCAGAACATATAGCACGTTGCTGTAAGCAAGCACATTCTCATTCAAAGTTGCAAGTTACTATGTAGGAACAAGTTTGTATAGGTATTTCAAAGATGCCCAGAACTGTGCTAAACTTGCTATGTGTCCATCTCCTAGAAATAACTTCATGCCCCATCTCTCTTACTTCCATATAGTAAGGATCACATAATTCGTAACAAAGTTTTGACACAGATTCCCAATTCGTGCATTCAGAACATATAACACGTTCCTGTAAGCAAGCACATTCTCATTCAAAGTTGCAAGTTACTATGTAGGAACAAGTTTGTATAGGTATTTCAAAGATGCCCAGAACTGAGCTAAACTTGGTATGTCTCCAACTCCTAGAAATAACTTCATGCCCCATCTCCCTTACTTCCAGCTAGTAAGGATCACATAATTCCTAACAAAGTTTTGACACAGATTCCCAATTCGGGCATTCAGAACATATAGCACGTTGCTGTAAGCAAGCACATTCTCATTCAAAGTTGCAAGTTACTATGTAGGAACAAGTTTGTATAGGTATTTCAAAGATGCCCAGAACTGAGCTAAACTTGGTATGTCTCCAACTCCTAGAAATAACTTCATGCCCCGTAACCCTTACTTCCAGCTAGTAAGGATCACATAATTCCTAACAAAGTTTTGACACAGATTCCCAATTCGGGCATTCAGAACATGTAGCACGTTGCTGTAAGCAAGCACATTCTCATTCAAAGTTGCAAGTTACTATGTAGGAACAAGTTTGTATAGGTATTTCAAAGATGCCCAGAAGTGAGCTAAACTTGGTATGTCTCCAACTCCTAGAAATAGCTTCATGCCCCATCTCCCTTACTTCCAGCTAGTAAGGATCACATAATTCCTAACAAAGTTTTGACACAGATTCCCAATTCGGGCATTCAGAACATATAGCACGTTGCTGTAAGCAAGCACATTCTCATTCAAAGTTGCAAGATACTATGTAGGAACAAGTTTGTATAGGTATTTCAAAGATGCCCAGAACTGTGCTAAACTTGTTATGTGTCCATCTCCTAGAAATAACTTCATGCCCCAACTCCCTTTCTTACAGCTGGTAAGGATCACATAATTCCTGACAAAGTTTTGACACAGATTCCCAATTCGGGCATTCAGAACATAAAGCACGTTGCTGTAAGCAAGCACATTCTCATTCAAAGTTGCAAGTTACTATGTAGGAACAAGTTTCTATAGGACTTTCAAAGATGCCCAGAATTGAGCTAAAGTGGGTATGTCTCCAACTCCTAGAAATAACTTCATGCCCCATCTCCCTTATCTCCAGCTAGTAAGGATCACAAAATATTCCTAACAAAATTTTGACACAGATTCCCTATTGGGGCATTCAGAACATATAGCACGTTGCTGTAAGCAAGCACATTCTCATCAAGGTTGCAAGTTACTATGTAGGAACAAGTTTGTATAGGTATTTCAAAGATGCCCAGAACTGAGCTAATCGTTGTATGTCTCCAACTCCTAGAAATAAAATCATGCTCCATGTCCCTTACTTCCAGCTAGTAAGGATCACATAATTTCTAACAAAATTTTGACACAGATTCCCAATTCGGGCATTCAGAACATATAGCACGTTGCTGTAAGCAAGCACATTCTCATTCAAAGTTGCAAGTTACTATGTAGGAACAAGTTTGTATAGGTATTTCATAGATGCCCAGAACTGAGCTAAACTTGGTATGTATCCAACTCCTAGAAATAACTTCATGCTACATCTCCCTTACTTCCAGCTAGTAAGGATCACATAATTCCTAACAAGGTTTTGACACAGATTCCCAATTCGGGCATTCAGAACATATAGCACGTTGCTGTAAGCAAGCACATTCTCATTCAAAGTTGCAAGTTACTATGTAGGAACAAGTTTGTATAGGACTTTCAAAGATGCCCAGAGCTGAGCTAAACTTTGTATGTCTCCAACACCTAGAAATGACTTCATGCTCCATGTCCCTTACTTCCATCTAGTAAGGATCACATAATTTCTAACAAAGTTTTGACACAGATTCCCAATTCGGGCATTCAGAACATATAGCACGTTGCTGTAAGCAAGCACATTCTCATTCAAAGTTGCAAGTTACTATGTAGGAACAAGTTTGTATAGGACTTTCAAAGATGCCCAGAACTCAGCTAAACGTTGTATGTCTCCAACTCCTAGAAATAACTTCATGCCCCATCTCCCTTACTTCGAGCTAGTAAGGATCACATAATTCCTTACAAAGTTTTGACACAGATTCCCAATTCGGGCATTCAGAACATATAGCACGTTGCTGTAAGCAAGCACATTCTCATTCAAAGTTGCAAGTTACTATGTAGGAACAAGTTTGTATAGGTATTTCAAACATGCCCAGAACTGTGCTAAACTTGCTATGTGTAGATCTCCTAGAAATAACTTCATGCCCCATCTCTCTTACTTCCATATAGTAAGGATCACATAATTCGTAACAAAGTTTTGACACAGATTCCCAATTCGGGCATTCAGAACATATAGCACGTTGCTGTAAGCAAGCACATTCTCATTCAATGTTGCAAGTTACTATGTAGGAACAAGTTTGTATAGGTATTTCAAAGATGCCCAGAACTGAGCTAAACTTGGTATGTCTCCAACTCCTAGAAATAACTTTATGCCCCGTAACCCTTACTTCCAGCTAGTAAGAATCACATAATTCCTAACAAAGTATTGACACAGATACCCAATTCGGGCATTCAGAACAAATAGCACGTTGCTGTAAGCAAGCACATTCTCATTCAAAGTGGCAAGTTACTATGTAGGAACAAGTTTGTATAGTACTTTCAAAGATGCCCAGAACTGAGCTAAAGTGGGTATGTCTCCAACTCCTAGAAATAACTTCATGCCCCATCTCCCTTACTTCAAGCTAGTAAGGATTACATAATATTCCTAACAAAGTTTTGACACAGATTCCCAATTCGGGCATTCAGAACATATAGCACGTTGCTGTAAGCAAGCACATTCTCATTCAAAGTTGCAAGTTACTATGTAGGAACAAGTTTGTATAGGTATTTCAAAGATGCCCAGAACTAAGCTAAACTTGGTATGTCTCCAACTCCTAGAAATAACTTCATGCCCCATCTCCCTTACTTCCATCTAGTAAGGATCACATAATTTCTAACAAAGTTTTGACACATATTCCCAATTGGGGTATTCAGAACATATAGCACGTTGCTGTAAGCAAGCACATTCTCATTCAAAGCTGCAAGTTACTATGTAGGAACAAGTTTGTATAGGCATTTCAAAGATGCCCAGAACTGAGCTAAACTTGGTATGTGTCCAACTCCTAGAAATAACTTCATGCCCCATCTCCCTTACTTCCAGCTAGTAAGGATCACCTAATTCCTAACAAAGTTTTGACACAGATTCCCAAATCGGGCATTCAGAACATATAGCACGTTGCTGTAAGCAAGCACATTTTCATTCAATGTTGCAAGTTACTATGTAGGAACAAGTTTGTATAGGTATTTCAAAGATGCCCAGAACTGAGATAAGTGGGTATGTCTCCAACTCCTAGAAATAACTTCATGCCCCATCTCCCTTACTTCCAGCTAGTAAGGATCACAAAATTCCAAACAAAGTTTTGACAGATTCCCAATTCGGGCATTCAGAACATGTAGCACATTGCTGTAAGCAAGCACATTCTCATTCAAAGTTGCAAGTTACTATGTAGGAACAAGTTTGTATAGGTATTTCAAAGATGCCCAGAACTGAGCTAAACTTGGTATGTCTCCAACTCCTAGAAATAACTTCATGCCCCATCTCCCTTACTTCCAGCTAGTAAGGATCACATAATTCCTAACAAAGTATTGACACAGATTCCCAATTCGGGCATTCAGAACATATAGCACGTTGCTGTAAGCAAGCACATTCTCATTCAAAGTGGCAAGTTACTATGTAGGAACAAGTTTGTATAGGACTTTCAAAGATGCCCAGAACTGAGCTAAAGTGGGTATGTCTCCAACTCCTAGAAATAACTTCATGCCCCATCTCCCTTACTTCCAGCTAGTAAGGATTACATAATATTCCTAACAAAGTTTTGACACAGATTCCCAATTCGGGCATTCAGAACATATAGCACGTTGCTGTAAGCAAGCACATTCTCATTCAAAGTTGCAAGTTACTATGTAGGAACAAGTTTGTATAGGACTTTCAAAGATGCCCAGAACTGAGCTAAAGTGGGAATGTCTCCAACTCCCATAAATAAATTCATGCTCCATGTCCCTTACTTCCAGCTAGTAATGATCACATAATTCCTAACAAAGTTTTGACACAGATTCCCAATTCGGGCATTCAGAACATATATCACGTTGCTGTAAGCAAGCACATTCTCATTCAAAGTTGCAAATTACTATGTAGGAACAAGTTTGTATAGGTATTTCAAAGATGCCCAGAACTGAGATAACTTGGTATGTCGCCAACTCCTAGAAATAACTTCATGCCCCATCTCCCTTACTTCCAGCTAGTAAGGATCATATAATATTCCTAACAAAGTTTTGACACAGATTCCCAATTCGGGCATTCAGAACATATAGCACGTTGCTGTAAGAAAGCACATTCTCATTCAAAGTTGCAAGTTACTATGTAGGAACAAGTTTGTATAGGTATTTCAAAGATGCCCAGAACTGAGCTAAACTTGGTATGTCTCCAACTCTTAAAAATATCTTCATGCCCCATCTCCCCTACTTCCATCTAGTAAGGATCACATAATTTCTAACAAAGATTTGACACAGATTCCCAATTCGGGCATTCAGAACATATAGCACGTTGCTGTAAGCAAGCACATTCTCATTCAAAGTTGCAAGATACTATGTAGGAACAAGTTTGTATAGGACTTTCAAAGATGCCCAGAACTGAGCTAAACTTTGTATGTCTCCAACTCCTAGAAATAACTTCATGCCCCATCTCCCTTACTTCCAGCTAGTAAGGATCACCAAATTCCTAACAAAGTTTTGACACAGATTCCCAAATCGGGCATTCAGAACATATAGCACGTTGCTGTAAGCAAGCACATTCTCATTCAAAGTTGCAAGTTACTATGTAGGAACAAGTTTGTATAGGTATTTCAAAGATGCCCAGAACTGAGCTAAACGTTGTATGTCTCCAACTCCTAGAAATAAATTCATGCCCCATCTCCTTAACTTCCAGCTAGTAAGGATCACATAATTTATAACAAAGTTTTGACACAGATTCCCAATTCGGGCATTCAGATCATATAGCACGTTGCTGTAAGCAAGCACATTCTCATTCAAAGATGCAAGTTACTATGTAGAAACAAGTTTGTATAGGTATTTCAAAGATGCCCAGAACTGAGCTAAACGTTGTATGTCTCCAACTCCTAGAAATAACTTCATGCTTCATGTCCCTTACTTCCATCTAGTAAGGATCACATAATTCCTAACAAAGTTTTGACACAGATTCCCAATTCGGGCATTCAGAACATATAGCACGTTGCTGTAAGCAAGCACATTCTCATTCAAAGTTGCAAGTTACTATGTAGGAACAAGTTTGTATAGGTATTTCAAAGATGCCCAGAACTGAGATAACTTGGTATGTCGCCAACTCCTAGAAATAACTTCATGCCCCATCTCCCTTACTTCCAGCTAGTAAGGATCACATAATTCCTAACAAAGTTTTGACACAGATTCCCAGTTCGGGCATTCAGAACATATAGCACGTTACTGTAAGCAAGCACATTCTCATTCAGAGTTGCAAGTTACTATGTAGGAACAAGTTTGTATAGGTATTTCAAAGATGCCCAGAACTGAGCTAAACGTTGTATGTCTCCAACTCCTAGAAATAACTTCATGCCCCATCTCCCTTACTTCCAGCTAGTAAGGATCACATAATTCCTAACAAAGTTTTGACACAGATTCCCAATTCGGGCATTCAGAACATATAGCACGTTGCTGTAAGCAAGCACATTCTCATTCAAAGTTGCAAGTTACTATGTAGGAACAAGTTTGTATAGGACATTCAAAGATGCCCAGAACTGAGCTAAAGTGCGTATGTCTCCAACTCCTAGAAATAACTTCATGCCCCATCTCCCTTACTTCCAGCTAGTAAGAATCATATAATATTCCTAACAAAGTTTTGACACAGATTCCCAATTCGGGCATTCAGAACATATAGCACGTTGCTGTAAGAAAGCACATTCTCATTCAAAGTTGCTAGTTACTATGTAGGAACAAGTTTGTATAGGTATTTCAAAGATGCCCAGAACTGAGCTAAACTTGGTATGTCTCCAACTCCTAGAAATAACTTCATGCCCCATCTCACCTACTTCCATCTACTAAGGATCACATAATTTCTAACAAAGATTTGACACAGATTCCCAATTCGGGCATTCAGAACATATAGCACGGTGCTGTAAGCAAGCACATTCTCATTCAAAGTTGCAAGTTACTATGTAGGAACAAGTTTGTATAGGTATTTCAAAGATGCCCAGAACTGAGCTAAACTTGGTATGTCGCCAAGTCCTAGAAATAACTTCATGCCCCATCTCACTTACTTCCAGCTAGTAAGGATCACATAATTCCTAACAAAGTTTTGACACAGATTCCCAATTCAGGCGGTCAGAACATATAGCACGTTGCTCTAAGCAAGCACATTCTCATTCAAAGTTGCAAGTTACTATGTAGGAACAAGTTTGTATAGGTATTTCAAAGATGCCCAGAACTGAGCTAAACGTTGTATGTCTCCAACTCCCAGAAATATCTTCATGCCCCATCTCCCTTACTTCCAGCTAGTAAGGATCACATAATTCCTAACAAACTTTTGACACAGATTCCCAATTCGGGCATTCAGAACATATAGCACGTTGCTGTAAGCAAGCACATTCTCATTCAAAGTTGCAAGATACTATGTAGGAACAAGTTTGTATGGGTATTTCAAAGATGCCCAGAACTGAGCTAAACTTGGTATGTCTCCAACTCCTAGAAATAACTTCATGCCCCATCTCCCTTACTTCCAGCTAGTAAGGATCACATAATTCCTAACAAAGTTTTGACACAGATTCCCAATTCGGGCATTTAGAACATATAGCACGTTGCTGTAAGCAAGCACATTCTCATTAAAAGTTGCAAGTTACTATGTAGGAACAAGTTTGTATAGGACTTTCAAAGATGCCCAGAACTGAGCTAAAGTGGGTATGTCTCCAACTCATAGAAATAACTTCATGCCCCATCTCCTTAACTTCCAGCTAGTAATGATCACATAATATTCCTAACAAAGTTTTGACACAAATTCCCAATTCGGGCATTCAGAACATATAGCACGTTGCTGTAAGCAAGCACATTCTCATTCAAAGTTGCAAGTTACTATGTAGGAACAAGTTTGTATAGGTATTTCAAAGATGCCCAGAACTGAGCTAAACGTTGTATGTCTCCAACTCCTAGAAATAACTTCATGCCCCATCTCCCTTACTTCCAGCTAATAAGGATCACATAATTCCTAACAAACTTTTGACACAGATTCCCAATTCGGGCATTCAGAACATATAGCACATTGCTGTAAGCAAGCACATTCTCATTCATAGTTGCAAGTTACTATGTAGGAACAAGTTTGTATAGGACTTTCAAAGATGCCCAGAACTGAGCTGAAGTGTGTATGTCTCCAACTCATAGAAATAACTTCATGCCCCATCTCCCTTACTTCCAGCTAGTAAGGATCACATAATATTCCTAACAAAGTTTTGACACAGATTCCCAATTCGGGCATTCAGAACATATAGCACGTTGCTGTAAGCAAGCACATTCTCATTCAAAGTTGCAAGTTACTATGTAGGAACAAGTTTGTATGGGTATTTCAAAGATGCCCAGAACTGAGCTAAACTTGGTATGTCTCCAACTCCTAGAAATAACTACATGCCCCATCTCCCTTACTTCAGGCTAGTAAGGATCTCATAATTCCTAACAAAGTTTTGACACAGATTCCCAATTCGGGCATTCAGAACATATAGCACGTGGCTGTAAGCAAGCACATTCTCATTCAAAGTTGCAAGTTACTATGTAGGAACAAGTTTGTATAGGACTTTCAAAGATGCCCAGAACTGAGCTAAAGTGGGTATGTCTCCAACTCCTAGAAATAACTTCATGCCCCGTCTCCCTTACTTCCAGCTAGTAAGGATCACATAATATTCCTAACAAAGTTTTGACACAGATTCCCAATTCGGGCATTCAGAACATATAGCACGTTGCTGTATGCAAGCACATTCTCATTCAATGTTGCAAGTTACTATGTAGGAACAAGTTTGTATAGGTATTTCAAAGATGCCCAGAACTGAGTTAAACTTGGTATGTCTCCAACTCCTAGAAATAACTTCATGCCCCATCTCCCTTACTTCCAGCTAGTAAGGATCACATAATTCCTAACAAAGTTTTGACACAGATTCCCAATTCGGGCATTCAGAACATATAGCACGTTGCTGTAAGCAAGCACATTCTCATTCAAAGTTGCAAGTTACTATGTAGGAACAAGTTTGTATAGGTATTTCAAAGATGCCCAGAACTGAGCTAAACGTTGTGTGTCTCCAACTCCTAGAAATAACTTCATGCTCCATGTCCCATACTTCCATCTAGTAAGGATCACATAATTTCTAACAAAGTTTTGACACAGATTCCCAATTCGGGCATTCAGAACATATAGCACGTTGCTGTAAGCAAGCACATTCTCATTCAAAGTTGCAAGTTACTATGTAGGAACAAGTTTGTATAGGTATTTCAAAGATGCCCAGAACTGAGCTAAACGTTGTATGTCTCCAACTCCTAGAAATAACTTCATGCCCCATCTCCCTTACTTCCATCTAGTAAGGATCACATAATTTCTAACAATGTTTTCACACAGATTCCCCATTCGGGCATTCAAATCATGTAGCACGTTGCTGTAAGCAAGCACATTCTCATTCAAAGTTGCAAGTTACTATGTAGGAACAATTTTGTATAGGTATTTCAAAGATGCACAGAACTGAGCTAAACTTGGTATGTCTCCAACTCCTAGAAATAACTACATGCCCCATCTCCCTTACTTCCAGCTAGTAAAGATCACATAATTCCTAACAAAGTTTTGACACAGAGATCCAATTCCGGCATTCAGAACATATAGCACGTTGCTGTAAGCAAGCACATTCTCATTCAAAGTTGCAAGTTACTATGTAGGAACAAGTTTGTATAGGTATTTCAAAGATGCCCAGAATTGAGCTAAACTTGGTATGTCTCCAACTCCTAGAAATAACTTCATGCCCCATCTCCCTTACTTCCAGCTAGTAAGGATCACATAATTCCTAACAAAGTTTTGACACAGATTCCCAATTCGGGCATTCAGAACATATAGCACGTTGCTGTAAGCAAGCACATTCTCATTCAATGTTGCAAGTTACTATGTAGGAACAAGTTTGTATAGGTATTTCAAAGATGTCCAGAACTGAGCTAAACGTTGTATGTCTCCAACTCCTAGAAATAACTTCATGCCCCGTCTCCCTTACTTCCATCTAGAAAGGATCACATAATTTCTAACAAAGTTTTCACACAGATTCCCAATTCGGGCATTCAGAACATATAGCACGTTGCTGTAAGCAAGCACATTCTCATTCAAAGTTGCAAGTTTCTATGTAGGAACAAGTGTGTATAGGTATTTCAAAGATGACCAGAACTGAGCTAAACTTGGTATGTCTCCAACTCCTAGAAATAACTTCATGCCCCATCTCCCTTTCTTCCAACTACTAAGAATCACATAATTCCTAACAAAGTTTTGAGACAGATTCCCAATTCGGGCATTCAGAACATATAGCACGTTGCTGTAAGCAAGCACATTCTCATTCAAAGTTGCAAGTTACTATGTAGGAACAAGTTTGTATAGGTATTTCAAAGATGCCCAGAACTGAGCTAAACTTGGTATGTCTCCAACTCCTAGAAATAACGTCATGCCCCATCTCCCTTACTTCCAGCTAGTAAGGATCACATAATTCCTAACAAAGTTTTGACACAGATTCCCAATTCGGGCATTCAGAACATATAGCACGTTGCTGTAAGCAAGCACATTCTCATTCAATGTTGCAAGTTACTATGTAGGAACAAGTTTGTATAGGTATTTCAAAGATGTCCAGAACTGAGCTAAACGTTGTATGTCTCCAACTCCTAGAAATAACTTCATGCCCCGTCTCCCTTACTTCCATCTAGTTAGGATCACATAATTTCTAAAAAAGTTTTCACACAGATTCCCAATTCGGGCATTCAGAACATATAGCACGTTGCTGTAAGCAAGCACATTCTCATTCAAAGTTGCAAGTTACTATGTAGGAACAAGTTTGTATAGGTATTTCAAAGATGCCCAGAACTGAGCTAAACGTTGTATGTCTCCAACTCCTAGAAATAACTTCATGCCCCATCTCCCTTACTTCCATCTAGTAAGGATCACATAATTTCTAACAAAGTTTTGACACAGATTCCCCATTCGGGCATTCAAATCATGTAGCACGTTCCTGTAAGCAAGCACATTCTCATTCAAAGTTGCAAGTTACTATGTAGGAACAATTTTGTATAGGTATTTCAAAGATGCACAGAACTGAGCTAAACTTGGTATGTCTCCAACTCCTAGAAATAACTACATGCCCCATCTCCCTTACTTCCAGCTAGTAAAGATCACATAATTCCTAACAAAGTTTTGACACAGAGATCCAATTCCGGCATTCAGAACACATAGCACGTTGCTGTAAGCAAGCACATTCTCATTCAAAGTTGCAAGTAACTATGTAGGAACAAGTTTGTCTAGGTATTTCAAAGATGCCCAGAACTGAGCTAAACTTGGTATGTCTCCAACTCCTAGAAATAACTTCCTGCCCCATCTCCCTTACTTCCAGCTAGTAAGGATCACATAATTCCTAACAAAGTTTTGACACAGATTCCCAATTCGGGCATTCAGAACATATAGCACGTTGCTGTAAGCAAGCACATTCTCATTCAATGTTGCAAGTTACTATGTAGGAACAAGTTTGTATAGGTATTTCAAAGATGCCCAGAACTGAGCTAAACTTGGTATGTCTCCAACTCCTAGAAATAACTTCATGCCCCATCTCCCTTACTTCCAGCTAGTAAGGATCACATAATTCCTAACAAAGTTTTGACACAGATTCCCAATTCGGGCATTCAGAACATATAGCACGTTGCTGTAAGCAAGCACATTCTCATTCAAAGTTGCAAGTTACTATGTAGGAACAAGTTTGTATAGGTATCTCAAAGATGCCCAGTACTGAGCTAAAGTGGGTATGTCTCCAACTCCTAGAAATAACTTCATGCCCCATCTCCATTACTTCCAGCTAGTAAGGGTCACATAATTCCTAACAAAGTTTTGACACAGATTCCCAATTCGGGCATTCAGAACATGTAGCACGTTGCTGTAAGCAAGCACATTCTCATTTAAAGTTGCAAGTTACTATGTAGGAACAAGTTTGTATAGGTATTTCAAAGATGCCCAGAACTGAGCTAAACTTGGTATGTCTCCAACTCCTAGAAATAACTTCATGCCCCATCTCCCTTACTTCCAGCTAGTAAGGATCACATAATTCCTAACATAGTTTTGACACAGATTCCCAATTCGGGCATTCAGAACATATAGCACGTTGCTGTAAGCAAGCACATTCTCATTCAAAGTTGCAAGTTACTATGTAGGCACAAGTTTGTATAGGTATTTCAAAGATGCCCAGAACTGAGCTAAACTTGGTATGTCTCCAACTCCTAGAAATAACTTCATGCCCCATCTCCCTTACTTCCAGCTAGTAAGGATCACATAATTCCTAAGAAAGATTTGACACAGATTCCCAATTCGGGCATTCAGAACATATAGCACGTTGCTGTAAGCAAGCACATTCTCATTCAAAGTTGCAAGTTACTATGTAGGAACAAGTTTGTATAGGTATTTCAAAGATGCCCAGAACTGTGCTAAACTTGGTATGTGTCCAACTCCTAGAAATAACTTCATGCCCCAACTCCCTAACTTCCAGCTAGTAAGGATCACATAATTCCTAACATAGTTTTGACACAGATTCCCAATTCGGGCATTCAGAACATATAGCACGTTGCTGTAAGCAAGCACATTCTCATTCAAAGTTGCAAGTTACTATGTAGGAACAAGTTTTTATAGGTATTTCAAATATGCCCAGAACTGAGCTAAACTTGGTATGTCTCCAACTCCTAGAAATAACTTCATGCCCCATCTCCCTTACTTCCAGCTAGTAAGGATCACATAATTCCTAACAAAGATTTGACACAGATTCCCAATTCGGGCATTCAGAACATATAGCACGTTGCTGTAAGCAAGCACATTCTCATTCAAAGTTGCAAGTTACTATGTAGGAACAAGTTTGTATAGGTATTTCAAAGATGCCCAGAACTGAGCTAAACTTGGTATGTCTCCAACTCCTAGAAATAACTTCATGCCCCATCTCCCTTACTTCCAGCTAGTAAGGATCACATAAATCCTAACAAAGTTTTGACACAGATTCCCAATTCGGGCATTCAGAACATATAGCACGTTGCCTTAAGCAAGCACATTCTCATTCAAAGTTGCAAGTTACTATGTAGGAACAAGTTTGTATAGGTATTTCAAAGATGCCCAGTACTGAGCTAAAGTGGGTATGTCTCCAACTCATAGAAATAACTTCATGCCCCATCTCCATTACTTCCAGCTAGTAAGGGTCATATAATTCCTAACAAAGTTTTGACACAGATTCCCAATTCGGGCATTCAGAACATGTAGCACGTTGCTGTAAGCAAGCACATTCTCATTCAAAGTTGCAAGTTACTATGTAGGAACAAGTTTGTATAGGTATTTCAAAGATGCCCAGAACTGAGCTAAACTTGGTATGTCTCCAACTCCTAGAAATAACTTCATGCCCCATCTCGCTTACTTCCAGCTAGTAAGGATCACATAATTCCTAACAAAGTTTTGACACAGATTCCCAATTCGGGCATTGAGAACATATAGCACGTTGCTGTAAGCAAGCACATTCTCATTCAAAGTTGCAAGTTACTATGTAGGAACAAGTTTGTATAGGTATTTCAATGATGCCCAGAACTGAGCTAAACTTGGTATGTCTCCAACTCCTAGAAATAACTTCATGCCAGATCTCCCTTACTTCCAGCTAGTAAGGATCACATAATTCCTAACAAAGATTTGACACAGATTCCCAATTCGGGCATTCAGAACATATAGCACGTTGCTGTAAGCAAGCACATTCTCATTCAAAGTTGCAAGTTACTATGTAGGAACAAGTTTGTATAGGTATTTCAAAGATACCCAGAACTGAGCTAAACTTGGTATGTCTCCAACTCTTAGAAATAACTTCATGCCCCATCTCCCTTACTTCCAGCTAGTAAGGATCACATAATTACTAACAAAGATTTGACACAGATTCCCAATTCGGGCATTCAGAACATATAGCACGTTGCTGTAAGCAAGCACATTCTCATTCAAAGTTGCAATTTACTATGTAGGAACAAGTTTGTATAGGTATTTCAAAGATGCACAGAACTGTGCTAAACTTGGTATGTGTCCAACTCCTAGAAATAACTTCATGCCCAATCTCCATTACTTCCAGCTAGTAAGGGTCACATTATTCCTAACAAAGTTTTGACACAGATTCCCAATTCGGGCATTCATAACATGTAGCACGTTGCTGTAAGCAAGCACATTCTCATTCAAAGTTGCAAGTTACTATGTAGGAACAAGTTTGTATAGGTATTTCAAAGATGCCCAGAACTGAGCTAAAATTGGTATGTCTCCAACTCCTAGAAATAACTTCATGCCCCATCTCCCTCTCTTCCAGCTAGTAAGGATCACATAATTCCTAACAAAGTTTTGACACAGATTCCCAATTCGGGCATTCAGAACATATAGCACGTTGCTGTAAGCAAGCACATTCTCATTCAAAATTGCAAGTTACTATGTAGGAACAAGTTTGTATAGGTATTTCAAAGATGCACAGAACTGTGCTAAACTTGGTATGTGTCCAACTCCTAGAAATAACTTCATGCCCAATCTCCATTACTTCCAGCTAGTAAGGGTCACATTATTCCTAACAAAGTTTTGACACAGATTCCCAATTCGGGCATTCAGAACATGTAGCACGTTGCTGTAAGCAAGCACATTCTCATTCAAAGTTGCAAGTTACTATGTAGGAACAAGTTTGTATAGGTATTTCAAAGATGCCCAGAACTGAGCTAAACTTGGTATGTCTCCAGCTCCTAGAAATAACTTCATGCCCCATCTCCCTTACTTCCAGCTAGTAAGGATCACATAATTCCTAACAAAGTTTTGACACAGATTCCCAATTCGGGCATTCAGAACATATAGCACGTTGCTGTAAGCAAGCACATGCTCATTCAAAATTGCAAGTTACTATGTAGGAACAAGTTTGTATAGGTATTTCAAAGATGCACAGAACTGTGCTAAACTTGGTATGTGTCCAACTCCTAGAAATAACTTCATGCCCAATCTCCATTACTTCCAGCTAGTAAGGGTCACATTATTCCTAACAAAGTTTTGACACAGATTCCCAATTCGGGCATTCATAACATGTAGCACGTTGCTGTAAGCAAGCACATTCTCATTCAAAGTTGCAAGTTACTATGTAGGAACAAGTTTGTATAGGTATTTCAAAGATGCCCAGAACTGAGCTAAACTTGGTATGTCTTCAACTCCTAGAAATAACTTCATGCCCCATCTCCCTTACTTCCAGCTAGTAAGGATCACATAATTCCTAACAAAGTTTTGACACAGATTCCCAATTCGGGCATTCAGAACATATAGCACGTTGCTGTAAGCAAGCACATTCTCATTCAAAGTTGCAAGTTACTATGTAGGAACAAGTTTGTATAGGTATTTCAAAGATGCCAAGAACTGAGCTAAACTTGGAATGTCTCCAACTCCTAGTAATAACTTCATGCCCCATCTCCCTTACTTCCAGCTAGTAAGGATCACATAATTCCTAACAAAGATTTGACACAGATTCCCAATTCGGGCATTCAGAACATATAGCACATTGCTGTAAGCAAGCACATTCTCATTCAAAGTTGCAAGTTACTATGTAGGAACAAGTTTGTATAGGTATTTCAAAGATGCCCAGAACTGTGCTAAACTTGGTATGTGTCCAACTCCTAGAAATAACTTCATGCCCCATCTCCATTACTTCCAGCTACTAAGGGTCACATAATTCCTAACAAAGTTTTGACACAGATTCCCAAATCGGGCATTCAGAACATGTAGCACGTTGCTGTAAGCAAGCACATTCTCATGCAAAGTTGCAAGTTACTATGTAGAAACAAGTTTGTATAGGTATTTCAAAGATGCCCAGAACTGAGCTAAACTTGGTATGTCTCCAACTCCTAGAAATAACTTCATGCCCCATCTCCCTTACTTCCAGCTAGTAAGGATCACATAATTCCTAACAAAGTTTTGACACAGATTCCCAATTCGGTCATTCAGAACATATAGCACGTTGCTGTAAGCAAGCACATTTTCATTCAAAGTTGCAAGTTACTATGTAGGAACAAGTTTGTATAGGTATTTCAAAGATGCCCAGAACTGAGCTAAACTTGGTATGTCTCCAACTCCTAGAAATAACTTCATGCCCCATCTCCCTTACTTCCAGCTAGTAAGGATCACATAATTCCTAACAAAGTTTTGACACAGATTCCCAATTCGGGCATTCAGAACATATAGCACGTTGCTGTAAGCAAGCACATTCTCATTCAAAGTTGCAAGTTACTATGTAGGAACAAGTTTGTATAGGTATTTCAAAGATGCCCAGAACTGTGCTAAACTTGGTATGTGTCCAACTCCTAGAAATAACTTCATGCCCCAACTCCCTTACTTGCAGCTAGTAAGGATCACATAATTCCTAACAAAGTTTTGACACAGATTCCCAATTCGGGCATTCAGAACATATAGCACGTTGCTGTAAGCAAGCACATTCTCATTCAAATTTGCAAGTTACTATGTAGGAACAAGTTTGTATAGGTATTTCAAAGATTCCCAGAACTGAGCTAAACTTGGTATGTCTCCAACTCCTAGAAATAACTTCATGCCCCATCTCCCTTACTTCCAGGTAGTAAGGATCACATAATTCCTAATAAAGTTTTGACACAGATTCCCAATTCGGGCATTCAGAACATATAGCACGTTGCTGTAAGCAAGCTCATTCTCATTCAAAGTTGCAAGTTACTATGTAGGAACAAGTTTGTATAGGTATTTCAAAGATGCCCAGAACTGAGCTAAACTTGGTATGTCTCCAACTCCTAGAAATAACTTCATGCCCCATCTCCCTTACTTCCAGCTAGTAAGGATCACATAATTCCTAACAAAGATTTGACACAGATTCCCAATTCGGGCATTCAGAACATATAGCACGTTGCTGTAAGCAAGCACATTCTCATTCAAAGTTGCAAGTTACTATGTAGGAACAAGTTTGTATAGGTATTTCAAAGATGCCCAGAACTGTGCTAAACTTGGTATGTGTCCAACTCCTAGAAATAACTTCATGCCCCATCTCCATTACTTCCAGCTAGTAAGGGTCACATAATTCCTAACAAAGTTTTGACACAGATTCCCAAATCGGGCATTCAGAACATGTAGCACGTTGCTGTAAGCAAGCACATTCTCATTCAAAGTTGCAAGTTACTATGTAGGAACAAGTTTGTATAGGTATTTCAAAGATGCCCAGAACTGTGCTAAACTTGGTATGTGTCCAACTCCTAGAAATAACTTCATGCCCCAACTCCCTAACTTCCAGCTAGTAAGGATCACATAATTCCTAACATAGTTTTGACACAGATTCCCAATTCGGGCATTCAGAACATATAGCACGTTGCTGTAAGCAAGCACATTCTCATTCAAAGTTGCAAGTTACTATGTAGGAACAAGTTTGTATAGGTATTTCAAAGATGCCCAGAACTGAGCTAAACTTGGTATGTCTCCAACTCCTAGAAATAACTTCATGCCCCATCTCCCTTACTTCCAGCTAGTAAGGATCACATAATTCCTAAGAAAGATTTGACACAGATTCCCAATTCGGGCATTCAGAACATATAGCACGTTGCTGTAAGCAAGCACATTCTCATTCAAAGTTGCAAGTTACTATGTAGGAACAAGTTTGTATAGGTATTTCAAAGATGCCCAGAACTGTGCTAAACTTGGTATGTGTCCAACTCCTAGAAATAACTTCATGCCCCAACTCCCTAACTTCCAGCTAGTAAGGATCACATAATTCCTAACATAGTTTTGACACAGATTCCCAATTCGGGCATTCAGAACATATAGCACGTTGCTGTAAGCAAGCACATTCTCATTCAAAGTTGCAAGTTACTATGTAGGAACAAGTTTTTATAGGTATTTCAAAGATGCCCAGAACTGAGCTAAACTTGGTATGTCTCCAACTCCTAGAAATAACTTCATGCCCCATCTCCCTTACTTCCAGCTAGTAAGGATCACATAATTCCTAACAAAGATTTGACACAGATTCCCAATTCGGGCATTCAGAACATATAGCACGTTGCTGTAAGCAAGCACATTCTCATTCAAAGTTGCAAGTTACTATGTAGGAACAAGTTTGTATAGGTATTTCAAAGATGCCCAGAACTGAGCTAAACTTGGTATGTCTCCAACTCCTAGAAATAACTTCATGCCCCATCTCCCTTACTTCCAGCTAGTAAGGATCACATAAATCCTAACAAAGTTTTGACACAGAGATCCAATTCCGGCATTCAGAACATATAGCACGTTGCCTTAAGCAAGCACATTCTCATTCAAAGTTGCAAGTTACTATGTAGGAACAAGTTTGTATAGGTATTTCAAAGATGCCCAGTACTGAGCTAAAGTGGGTATGTCTCCAACTCCTAGAAATAACTTCATGCCCCATCTCCATTACTTCCAGCTAGTAAGGGTCATATAATTCCTAACAAAGGTTTGACACAGATTCCCAATTCGGGCATTCAGAACATGTAGCACGTTGCTGTAAGCAAGCACATTCTCATTCAAAGTTGCAAGTTACTATGTAGGAACAAGTTTGTATAGGTATTTCAAAGATGCCCAGAACTGAGCTAAACTTGGTATGTCTCCAACTCCTAGAAATAACTTCATGCCCCATCTCGCTTACTTCCAGCTAGTAAGGATCACATAATTCCTAACAAAGTTTTGACACAGATTCCCAATTCGGGCATTCAGAACATATAGCACGTTGCTGTAAGCAAGCACATTCTCATTCAAAGTTGCAAGTTACTATGTAGGAACAAGTTTGTATAGGTATTTCAATGATGCCCAGAACTGAGCTAAACTTGGTATGTCTCCAACTCCTAGAAATAACTTCATGCCAGATCTCCCTTACTTCCAGCTAGTAAGGATCACATAATTCCTAACAAAGATTTGACACAGATTCCCAATTCGGGCATTCAGAACATATAGCACGTTGCTGTAAGCAAGCACATTCTCATTCAAAGTTGCAAGTTACTATGTAGGAACAAGTTTGTATAGGTATTTCAAAGATACCCAGAACTGAGCTAAACTTGGTATGTCTCCAACTCTTAGAAATAACTTCATTCCCCATCTCCCTTACTTCCAGCTAGTAAGGATCACATAATTCCTAACAAAGATTTGACACAGATTCCCAATTCGGGCATTCAGAACATATAGCACGTTGCTGTAAGCAAGCACATTCTCATTCAAAGTTGCAATTTACTATGTAGGAACAAGTTTGTATAGGTATTTCAAAGATGCACAGAACTGTGCTAAACTTGGTATGTGTCCAACTCCTAGAAATAACTTCATGCCCAATCTCCATTACTTCCAGCTAGTAAGGGTCACATTATTCCTAACAAAGTTTTGACACAGATTCCCAATTCGGGCATTCATAACATGTAGCACGTTGCTGTAAGCAAGCACATTCTCATTCAAAGTTGCAAGTTACTATGTAGGAACAAGTTTGTATAGTTATTTCAAAGATGCCCAGAACTGAGCTAAAATTGGTATGTCTCCAACTCCTAGAAATAACTTCATGCCCCATCTCCCTCTCTTCCAGCTAGTAAGGATCACATAATTCCTAACAAAGTTTTGACACAGATTCCCAATTCGGGCATTCAGAACATATAGCACGTTGCTGTAAGCAAGCACATTCTCATTCAAAATTGCAAGTTACTATGTAGGAACAAGTTTGTATAGGTATTTCAAAGATGCACAGAACTGTGCTAAACTTGGTATGTGTCCAACTCCTAGAAATAACTTCATGCCCAATCTCCATTACTTCCAGCTAGTAAGGGTCACATTATTCCTAACAAAGTTTTGACACAGATTCCCAATTCGGGCATTCAGAACATGTAGCACGTTGCTGTAAGCAAGCACATTCTCATTCAAAGTTGCAAGTTACTATGTAGGAACAAGTTTGTATAGGTATTTCAAAGATGCCCAGAACTGAGCTAAACTTGGTATGTCTCCAACTCCTAGAAATAACTTCATGCCCCATCTCCCTTACTTCCAGCTAGTAAGGATCACATAATTCCTAACAAAGTTTTGACACAGATTCCCAATTCGGGCATTCAGAACATATAGCACGTTGCTGTAAGCAAGCACATGCTCATTCAAAATTGCAAGTTACTATGTAGGAACAAGTTTGTATAGGTATTTCAAAGATGCACAGAACTGTGCTAAACTTGGTATGTGTCCAACTCCTAGAAATAACTTCATGCCCAATCTCCATTACTTCCAGCTAGTAAGGGTCACATTATTCCTAACAAAGTTTTGACACAGATTCCCAATTCGGGCATTCATAACATGTAGCACGTTGCTGTAAGCAAGCACATTCTCATTCAAAGTTGCAAGTTACTATGTAGGAACAAGTTTGTATAGGTATTTCAAAGATGCCCAGAACTGAGCTAAACTTGGTATGTCTTCAACTCCTAGAAATAACTTCATGCCCCATCTCCCTTACTTCCAGCTAGTAAGGATCACATAATTCCTAACAAAGTTTTGACACAGATTCCCAATTCGGGCATTCAGAACATATAGCACGTTGCTGTAAGCAAGCACATTCTCATTCAAAGTTGAAAGTTACTATGTAGGAACAAGTTTGTATAGGTATTTCAAAGATGCCCAGAACTGAGCTAAACTTGGTATGTCTCCAACTCCTAGAAATAACTTCATGCCCCATCTCCCTTACTTCCAGCTAGTAAGGATCACATAATTCCTAACAAAGATTTGACACAGATTCCCAATTCGGGCATTCAGAACATATAGCACGTTGCTGTAAGCAAGCACATTCTCATTCAAAGTTGCAATTTACTATGTAGGAACAAGTTTGTATAGGTATTTCAAAGATGTCCAGAACTGTGCTAAACTTGGTATGTCTCCAACTCCTAGAAATAACTTCATGCCCCATCTCCCTTACTTCCAGCTAGTAAGAATCACATAATTCCTAACAAAGTTTTGACACAGATTCCCAATTCGGGCATTCAGAACATATAGCACGTTGCTGTAAGCAAGCACATTCTCATTCAAAGTTGCAAGTTACTATGTAGGAACAAGTTTGTATAGGTATTTCAAAGATGCCCAGAAGTGAGCTAAACTTGGTATGTCTCCAACTCCTAGAAATAACTTCATGCCCCCTCTCCCTTACTTCCAGCTAGTAAGGATCACATAATTCCTAACAAAGTTTTGACACAGATTCCCAATTCGGGCATTCAGAACATATAGCACGTTGCTGTAAGCAAGCACATTCTCATTCAAAGTTGCAAGTTACTATGTAGGAACAAGTTTGTATAGGTATTTCAAAGATGCCCAGAACTGTGCTAAACTTGGTATGTGTCCAACTCCTAGAAATAACTTCATGCCCCAACTCCCTTACTTACAGCTAGTAAGGATCACATAATTCCTAACAAAGTTTTGACACAGATTCCCAATTCGGGCATTCAGAACCTATAGCACGTTGCTGTAAGCAAGCACATTCTCATTCAAATTTGCAAGTTACTATGTAGGAACAAATTTGTACAGGTATTTCAAAGATGCCCAAAACTGAGCTAAACTTGGTATGTCTCCAACTCCTAGAAATAACTTCATGCCCCATCTCCCTTACTTCCAGGTAGTAAGGATCACATAATTCCTAACAAAGTTTTGACACAGATTCCCAATTCGGGCATTCAGAACATAAGGCACGTTGCTGTAAGCAAGCACATTCTCATTCAAAGTTGCAAGTTACTATGTAGGAACAAGTTTGTATAGGTATTTCAAAGATGCCCAGAACTGAGCTAAACGTTGTATGTCTCCAACTCCTAGAAATAACTTCATGCCCCATCTCCCTTACTTCCAGCTAGTAAGGATCACATAATTCCTAACAAAGTTTTGACACAGATTCCCAATTCGGTCATTCAGAACATGTAGCACGTTGCTGTAAGCAAGCACATTTTCATTCAAAGTTGCAAGTTACTATGTAGGAACAAGTTTGTATAAGTATTTCAAAGATGCCCAGAACTGAGCTAAACTTGGTATATCTCCAACTCCTAGAAATAACTTCATGCCCTATCTCCCTTACTTCCAGCTAGTAAGGATCACATAATTCCTAACAAAGATTTGACACAGATTCCCAATTCGGGCATTCAGAACATATAGCACGTTGCTGTAAGCAAGCACATTCTCATTCAAAGTTGCAAGTTACTATGTAGGAACAAGTTGGTATAGGTATTTCAAAGATGCCCAGAACTGTGCTAAACTTGGTATGTGTCCAACTCCTAGAAATAACTTCATGCCCCATCTCCATTACTTCCAGCTAGTAAGGGTCACATAATTCCTAACAAAGATTTGACACAGATTCCCAAATCGGGCATTCAGAACATGTAGCACGTTGCTGTAAGCAAGCACATTCTCATTCAAGGTTGCAAGTTACTATGTAGGAACAAGTTTGTATAGGTATTTCAAAGATTCCCAGAACTGAGCTAAACTTGGTATGTCTCCAACTCCTAGAAATAACTTCATGCCCCATCTCCCTTACTTCCAGCTAGTAAGGATCACATAATTCCTAACAAAGTTTTGACACACATTCCCAATTCGGGCATTCAGATCATGTAGCACGTTGCTGTAAGCAAGCACATTCTCATTCAAAGTTGCAAGTTACTATGTAGGAACAAGTTTGTATAGGTATTTCAAAGATGCCCAGAACTGAGCTAAACTTGGTATGTCTCCAACTCCTAGAAATAACTTCATGCCCTATCTCCCTTACTTCCACCTAGTAAGGATCACATAATTCCTAACAAAGTTTTGACAGATTCCCAATTCGGGCATTCAGAACATATAGCACGTTGCTGTAAGCAAGCACATTCTCATTCAAAGTTGCAAGTTACTATGTAGGAACAAGTTGGTATAGGTATTTCAAAGATGCCCAGAACTGTGCTAAACTTGGTATGTGTCCAACTCCTAGAAATAACTTCATGCCCCATCTCCATTACTTCCAGCTAGTAAGGGTCACATAATTCCTAACAAAGTTTTGACACAGATTCCCAAATCGGGCATTCAGAACAAGTAGCACGTTGCTGTAAGCAAGCACATTCTCATTTAAAGTTGCAAGTTACTATGTAGGAACAAGTTTGTATAGTTATTTCAAAGATGCCCAGAACTGAGCTAAAATTGGTATGTCTCCAACTCCTAGAAATAACTTCATGCCCCATCTCCCTCTCTTCCAGCTAGTAAGGATCACATAATTCCTAACAAAGTTTTGACACAGATTCCCAATTCGGGCATTCAGAACATATAGCACGTTGCTGTAAGCAAGCACATTCTCATTCAAAATTGCAAGTTACTATGTAGGAACAAGTTTGTATAGGTATTTCAAAGATGCACAGAACTGTGCTAAACTTGGTATGTGTCCAACTCCTAGAAATAACTTCATGCCCAATCTCCATTACTTCCAGCTAGTAAGGGTCACATTATTCCTAACAAAGTTTTGACACAGATTCCCAATTCGGGCATTCAGAACATGTAGCACGTTGCTGTAAGGAAGCACATTCTCATTCAAAGTTGCAAGTTACTATGTAGGAACAAGTTTGTATAGGTATTTCAAAGATGCCCAGAACTGTGCTAAACTTGGTATGTGTCCAACTCCTAGAAATAACTTCATGCCCCAACTCCCTAACTTCCAGCTAGTAAGGATCACATAATTCCTAACATAGTTTTGACACAGATTCCCAATTCGGGCATTCAGAACATATAGCACGTTGCTGTAAGCAAGCACATTCTCATTCAAAGTTGCAAGTTACTATGTAGGAACAAGTTTGTATAGGTATTTCAAAGATGCCCAGAACTGAGCTAAACTTGGTATGTGTCCAACTCCTAGAAATAACTTCATGCCCCATCTCCCTTACTTCCAGCTAGTAAGGATCACATAATTCCTAACAAAGTTTTGACACAGATTCCCATTTCGGGCATTCAGAACATATAGCACGTTGCTGTAAGCAAGCACATTCTCATTCAAAGTTGCAAGTTACTATGTAGGAACAAGTTTGTATAGGTATTTCAAAGATGCCCAGAACTGAGCTAAACTTGGTATGTCTCCAACTCCTAGAAATAACTTCATGCCCCATCTCCCTTACTTCCAGCTAGTAAGGATCACCAAATTCCTAACAAAGTTTTGACACAGATTCCCAATTCGGGCATTCAGAACATATAGCATGTTGCTGTAAGCAAGCACATTCTCATTCAAAGTTGCAAGTTACTATGTAGGAACAAGTTTGTATAGGTATTTCAAAGATGCCCAGTACTGAGCTAAAGTGGGTATGTCTCCAACTCCTAGAAATAACTTCATGCCCCATCTCCATTACTTCCAGCTAGTAAGGGTCACATAATTCCTAACAAAGTTTTGACACAGATTCCCAATTCGGGCATGCAGAACATGTAGCACGTTGCTGTAAGCAAGCACATTCTCATTCACAGTTGCAAGTTACTATGTAGGAACAAGTTTGTATAGGTATTTCAAAGATGCCCAGAACTGAGCTAAACTTGGTATGTCTCCAACTCCTAGAAATAACTTCATGCCCCATCTCCCTTACTTCCAGCTAGTAAGGATCACATAATTCCTAACAAAGTTTTGACACAGATTCCCAATTCGGGCATTCAGAACATATAGCACGTTGCTGTAAGCAAGCACATTCTCATTCAAAGTTGCAAGATACTATGTAGGAACAAGTTTGTATAGGTATTTCAAAGATGCCCAGAACTGAGCTAAACTTGGTATGTCTCCAACTCCTAGAAATAACTTCATGCCCCATCTCCCTTACTTCCAGCTAGTAAGGATCACATAATTCCTAACAAAGATTTGACACAGATTCCCAATTCGGGCATTCAGAACATATAGCACGTTGCTGTAAGCAAGCACATTCTCATTCAAACTTGCAAGTTACTATGTAGGAACAAGTTTGTATAGGTATTTCAAAGATGCCCAGAACTGTGCTAAACTTGGTATGTGTCCAACTCCTAGAAATAACTTCATGCCCCATCTCCATTACTTCAAGCTAGTAAGGGTCACATAATTCCTAACAAAGATTTGACACAGATTCCCAAATCGGGCATTCAGAACATGTAGCACGTTGCTGTAAGCAAGCACATTCTCATTCAAAGTTGCAAGTTACTATGTAGGAACAAGTTTGTATAGGTATTTCAAAGATGCCCAGAACTGAGCTAAACTTGGTATGTCTCCAACTCCTAGAAATAACTTCATGCCCCATCTCCCTTACTTCCAGCTAGTAAGGATCACATAATTCCTAACAAAGTTTTGACACAGATTCCCAATTCGGTCATTCAGAACATATAGCACGTTGCGGTAAGCAAGCACATTCTCATTCAAAGTTGCAAGTTACTATGTAGGAACAAGTTTGTATAGGTATTTCAAAGATGCCCAGAACTGAAATAAACTTGGTATGTCTCCAACTCCTAGAAATAACTTCATGCCCCATCTCCCTTACTTCCAGCTAGTAAGGATCACATAATTCCTAACAAAGATTTGACACAGATTCCCAATTCGGGCATTCAGAACATATAGCACGTTGCTGTAAGCAAGCACATTCTCATTCAAAGTTGCAAGTTACTATGTAGGAACAAGTTTGTATAGGTATTTCAAAGATGCCCAGAACTGTGCTAAACTTGGTATGTCTCCAACTCCTAGAAATAACTTCATGCCCCATCTCCCTTACTTCCAGCTAGTAAGAATCACATAATTCCTAACAAAGTTTTGACACAGATTCCCAATTCGGGCATTCAGAACATATAGCACGTTGCTGTAAGCAAGCACATTCTCATTCAAAGTTGCAAGTTACCATGTAGGAACAAGTTTGTATAGGTATTTCAAAGATGCCCAGAAGTGAGCTAAACTTGGTATGTCTCCAACTCCTAGAAATAACTTCATGCCCCATCTCCCTTACTTCCAGCTAGTAAGGATCACATAATTCCTAACAAAGATTTGACACAGATTCCCAATTCGGGACTTCAGAACATATAGCACGTTGCTGTAAGCAAGCACAATCTCATTCAATGTTGCAAGTTACTATGTAGGAACAAGTTTGTATAGGTATTTCAAAGATGCCCAGAACTGTGCTAAACTTGGTATGTGTCCAACTCCTAGAAATAACTTCATGCCCCATTTCCATTACATCAAGCTAGTAAGGGTCACATAATTCCTAACAAAGATTTGACACAGATTCCCAAATCGGGCATTCAGAACATGTAGCACGTTGCTGTAAGCAAGCACATTCTCATTCAAAGTTGCAAGTTACTATGTAGGAACAAGTTTGTATAGGTATTTCAAAGATGCCCAGAACTGAGCTAAACTTGGTATGTCTCCAACTCCTAGAAATAACTTCATGCCCCATCTCCCTTACTTCCAGCTAGTAAGGATCACATAATTCCTAACAAAGTTTTGACACAGATTCCCAATTCGGTCATTCAGAACATATAGCACGTTGCTGTAAGCAAGCACATTCTCATTCAAAGTTGAAAGTTACTATGTAGGAACAAGTTTGTATAGGTATTTCAAAGATGCCCAGAACTGAGCTAAACTTGGTATGTCTCCAACTCCTAGAAATAACTTCATGCCCCATCTCCCTTACTTCCAGCTAGTAAGGATCACATAATTCCTAACAAAGATTTGACACAGATTCCCAATTCGGGCATTCAGAACATATAGCACGTTGCTGTAAGCAAGCACATTCTCATTCAAAGTTGCAATTTACTATGTAGGAACAAGTTTGTATAGGTATTTCAAAGATGTCCAGAACTGTGCTAAACTTGGTATGTCTCCAACTCCTAGAAATAACTTCATGCCCCATCTCCCTTACTTCCAGCTAGTAAGAATCACATAATTCCTAACAAAGTTTTGACACAGATTCCCAATTCGGGCATTCAGAACATATAGCACGTTGCTGTAAGCAAGCACATTCTCATTCAAAGTTGCAAGTTACTATGTAGGAACAAGTTTGTATAGGTATTTCAAAGATGCCCAGAAGTGAGCTAAACTTGGTATGTCTCCAACTCCTAGAAATAACTTCATGCCCCCTCTCCCTTACTTCCAGCTAGTAAGGATCACATAATTCCTAACAAAGTTTTGACACAGATTCCCAATTCGGGCATTCAGAACATATAGCACGTTGCTGTAAGCAAGCACATTCTCATTCAAAGTTGCAAGTTACTATGTAGGAACAAGTTTGTATAGGTATTTCAAAGATGCCCAGAACTGTGCTAAACTTGGTATGTGTCCAACTCCTAGAAATAACTTCATGCCCCAACTCCCTTACTTACAGCTAGTAAGGATCACATAATTCCTAACAAAGTTTTGACACAGATTCCCAATTCGGGCATTCAGAACCTATAGCACGTTGCTGTAAGCAAGCACATTCTCATTGAAATTTGCAAGTTACTATGTAGGAACAAATTTGTACAGGTATTTCAAAGATGCCCAAAACTGAGCTAAACTTGGTATGTCTCCAACTCCTAGAAATAACTTCATGCCCCATCTCCCTTACTTCCAGGTAGTAAGGATCACAAAATTCCTAACAAAGTTTTGACACAGATTCCCAATTCGGGCATTCAGAACATAAGGCACGTTGCTGTAAGCAAGCACATTCTCATTCAAAGTTGCAAGTTACTATGTAGGAACAAGTTTGTATAGGTATTTCAAAGATGCCCAGAACTGAGGTAAACTTGGTATGTCTCCAACTCCTAGAAATAACTTCATGCCCCATCTCCCTTACTTCCAGCTAGTAAGGATCACATAATTCCTAACAAAGTTTTGACACAGATTCCCAATTCGGTCATTCAGAACATGTAGCACGTTGCTGTAAGCAAGCACATTTTCATTCAAAGTTGCAAGTTACTATGTAGGAACAAGTTTGTATAAGTATTTCAAAGATGCCCAGAACTGAGCTAAACTTGGTATATCTCCAACTCCTAGAAATAACTTCATGCCCTATCTCCCTTACTTCCAGCTAGTAAGGATCACATAATTCCTAACAAAGATTTGACACAGATTCCCAATTCGGGCATTCAGAACATATAGCACGTTGCTGTAAGCAAGCACATTCTCATTCAAAGTTGCAAGTTACTATGTAGGAACAAGTTGGTATAGGTATTTCAAAGATGCCCAGAACTGTGCTAAACTTGGTATGTGTCCAACTCCTAGAAATAACTTCATGCCCCATCTCCATTACTTCCAGCTAGTAAGGGTCACATAATTCCTAACAAAGATTTGACAAAGATTCCCAATTCGGGCATTCAGAACATGTAGCACGTTGCTGTAAGCAAGCACATTCTCATTCAAGGTTGCAAGTTACTATGTAGGAACAAGTTTGTATAGGTATTTCAAAGATTCCCAGAACTGAGCTAAACTTGGTATGTCTCCAACTCCTAGAAATAACTTCATGCCCCATCTCCCTTACTTCCAGCTAGTAAGGATCACATAATTCCTAACAAAGTTTTGACACACATTCCCAATTCGGGCATTCAGATCATGTAGCACGTTGCTGTAAGCAAGCACATTCTCATTCAAAGTTGCAAGTTACTATGTAGGAACAAGTTTGTATAGGTATTTCAAAGATGCCCAGAACTGAGCTAAACTTGGTATGTCTCCAACTCCTAGAAATAACTTCATGCCCTATCTCCCTTACTTCCACCTAGTAAGGATCACATAATTCCTAACAAAGTTTTGACACAGATTCCCAATTCGGGCATTCAGAACATATAGCACGTTGCTGTAAGCAAGCACATTCTCATTCAAAGTTGCAAGTTACTATGTAGGAACAAGTTGGTATAGGTATTTCAAAGATGCCCAGAACTGTGCTAAACTTGGTATGTGTCCAACTCCTAGAAATAACTTCATGCCCCATCTCCATTACTTCCAGCTAGTAAGGGTCACATAATTCCTAACAAAGTTTTGACACAGATTCCCAAATCGGGCATTCAGAACAAGTAGCACGTTGCTGTAAGCAAGCACATTCTCATTTAAAGTTGCAAGTTACTATGTAGGAACAAGTTTGTATAGGTATTTCAAAGATGCCCAGAACTGAGCTAAAGTGGGTATGTCTCCAACTCCTAGAAATAACTTCATGCCCCATCTCCCTTACTTCCAGCTAGTAAGGATCACATAATTCCTAACAAAGATTTGACACAGATTCCCAATTCGGTCATTCAGAACCTATAGCACGTTGCTGTAAGCAAGCACATTCTCATTCAAAGTTGCAAGTTACTATGTAGGAACAAGTTTGTATAGGTATTTCAAAGATGCCCAGAACTGAGCTAAACTTGGTATGTCTCCAACTCCTAGAAATAAATTCATGCCCCATCTCCCTTACTTCCAGCTAGTAAGGATCACATAATTCCTAACAAAGTTTTGACACAGATTCCCAATTCCGGCTTTCAGAACATATAGCACGTTGCTGTAAGCAAGCACATTCTCATTCAAAGTTGCAAGTTACTATGTAGGAACAAGTTTGTATAGGTATTTCAAAGATGCCCAGAACTGAGCTAAACGTTGTATGTCTCCAACTCCTAGAAATAACTTCATGCCCCATCTCCCTTACTTCCAGCTAGTAAGGATCACATAATTTCTAACAAAGATTTGACACAGATTCCCAATTCGGGCATTCAGAACATATAGCACGTTGCTGTAAGCAAGCACATTCGCATTCAAAGTTGCAAGTTACTATGTAGGAACAAGTTTGTATAGGTATTTCAAAGATGCCCAGAACTGTGCTAAACTTGGTATGTGTCCAACTCCTAGAAATAACTTCATGCCCCAACTCCCTTACTTACAGCTAGTAAGGATCACATAATTCCGAACAAAGTTTTGACACAGATTCCCAATTCGGGCATTCAGAACATATAGCACGTTGCTGTAAGCAAGCACATTCTCATTCAAAGTTGCAAGTTACTATGTAGGAACAAGTTTGTATAGGTATTTCAAAGATGCCCAGAACTGAGCTAAACTTGGTATGTCTCCAACTCCTAGAAATAACTTCATGCCCCATCTCCCTTACTTCCAGCTAGTAAGGATCACATAATTCCTAACAAAGTTTTGACACAGATTCCCAATTCGGGCATTCAGATCATGTAGCACGTTGCTGTACGCAAGCACATTCTCATTCAAAGTTGCAAGTTACTATGTAGGAACAAGTTTGTATAGGTATTTCAAAGATGCCCAGAACTGAGCTAAACTTGGTATGTCTCCAACTCCTAGAAATAACTTCATGCCCCATCTCCCTTACTTCCAGCTAGTAAGGATCACATAATTCCTAACAAAGTTGTGACACAGATTCCCAATTCGGGCATTCAGAACATATAGCACGTTGCTGTAAGCAAGCACATTCTCATTCAAAGTTGCAAGTTACTATGTAGGAACAAGTTTGTATAGGTATTTCAAAGATGCCCAGTACTGAGCTAAAGTGGGTATGTGTCCAACTCCTAGAAATAACTTCATGCCCCATCTCCCTTACTTCCATCTAGTAAGGGTCACATAATTCCTAACAAAGTTTTGAAACAGATTCCCAATTCGGGCATTCAGAACATGTAGCACGTTGCTGTAAGCAAGCACATTCTCATTCAAAGTTGCAAGTTACTATGTTGGAACAAGTTTGTATAGGTATTTCAAAGATGCCCAGAACTGAGCTAAACTTGGTATGTCTCCAACTCCTAGAAATAACTTCATGCCCCATCTCCCTTACTTCCAGCTAGTAAGGATCACATAATTCCTAACAAAGATTTGACACAGAATCAAAATTCGGGCATTCAGAACATATAGCACGTTGCTGTAAGCAAGCACATTCTCATTCAAAGTTGCAATTTACTATGTAGGAACAAGTTTGTATAGGTATTTCAAAGATGCCCAGAACTGTGCTAAACTTGGTATGTGTCCAACTGCTAGAAATAACTTCATGCCCCAACTCCCTTACTTACAGCTAGTAAGGATCACATAATTCCTAACAAAGTTTTGACACAGATTCCCAATTCGGGCATTCAGAACATATAGCACGTTGCTGTAAGCAAGCACATTCTCATTCTAATTTGCAAGTTACTATGTAGGAACAAGTTTGTATAGGTATTTCAAAGATGCCCAGAACTGAGCTAAACTTGGTATGTCTCCAACTCCTAGAAATAACTTCATGCCCCATCTTCCTTTCTTCCAGGTAGTAAGGATCACATAATTTCTAACAAAGTTTTGACACAGATTCCCAATTCGGGCATTCAGAACATATAGCACGTTGCTGTAAGCAAGCATATTCTCATTCAAAGTTGCAAGTTACTATGTAGGAACAAGTTTGTATAGGTATTTCAAAGATGCCCAGTACTGAGCTAAAGTGGGTATGTCTCCAACTCCTAGAAATAACTTCATGCCCCATCTCCCTTACTTCCAGCTAGTAAGGGTCACATAATTCCTAACAAAGTTTTGACACAGATTCCCAATTCGGGCATTCAGAACATGTAGCACGTTGCTGTAAGCAAGCACATTCTCATTCAAAGTTGCAAGTTACTATGTAGGAACAAGTTTGTATAGGTATTTCAAAGATGCCCAGAACTGAGCTAAACTTGGTATGTCTCCAACTCCTAGAAATAACTTCATGCCCCATCTCCCTTACTTCCAGCTAGTAAGGATCACATAATTCCTAACAAAGTTTTGACACAGATTCCCAATTCGGGCATTCAGAACATATAGCACGTTGCTGTAAGCAAGCACATTCTCATTCAAAGTTGCAAGTTACTATGTAGGAACAAGTTTGTATAGGTATTTCAAAGATGCCCAGAACTGTGCTAAACTTGGTATGTGTCCAACTCCTAAAAATAACTTCATGCCCCAACTCACTTACTTCCAGCTAGTAAGGATCACATAATTCCTAACAAAATTTTGACACAGATTCCCAATTCGGGCATTCAGAACACATAGCACGTTGCTGTAAGCAAGCACATTCTCATTCAAAGTTGCAAGTTACTATGTAGGAACAAGTTTGTATAGGTATTTCAAAGATGCCCAGAACTGAGCTAAACTTGGTATGTCTCCAACTCCTAGAAATAACTTCATGCCCCATCTCCCTTACTTCCAGCTAGTAAGGATCACATAATTTCTAACAAAGTTTTGACACAGATTCCCAATTCGGGCATTCAGAACATATAGCACGTTGCTGTAAGCAAGCACATTCTCATTCAAAGTTGCAAGTTACTATGTAGGAACAAGTTTGTATAGGTATTTCAAAGATACCCAGTACTGAGCAAAAGTGGGTATGTCTCCAACTCCTAGAAATAACTTCATGCCCCATCTCCATTACTTCCAGTTAGTAAGGGTCACATAATTCCTAACAAAGTTTTGACACAGATTCCCAATTCGGGCATTCAGAACATGTAGCACGTTGCTGTAAGCAAGCACATTCTCATTCAAATTTGCAAGTTACTATGTAGGAACAAGTTTGTATAGGTATTTCAAAGATGCCCAGAACTGAGCTAAACTTGGTATGTCTCCAACTCCTAGAAATAACTTCATGCCCCATCTCCCTTACTTCCAGCTAGTAAGGATCACATAATTCCTAACAAAGTTTTGACACAGATTCCCAATTCGGGCATTCAGAACATATAGCACGTTGCTGTAAGCAAGCACATCTCATTCAAAGTTGCAAGTTACTATGTAGGAACAAGTTTGTATAGGTATTTCAAAGATGCCCAGAACTGAGCTAAACTTGCTACGTCTCCAACTCCTAGAAATAACTTCATGCCCCATCTCCCTTAATTCCAGCTAGTAAGGATCACATAATTCCTAACAAAGATTTGACACAGATTCCCAATTCGGGCATTCAGAACATATAGCACGTTGCTGTAAGCAAGCACATTCTCATTCAAAGTTGCAAGTTACTATGTAGGAACAAGTTTGTATAGGTATTTCAAAGATGCCCAGAACTGAGCTAAACTTGGTATGTCTCCAACTCCTAGAAATAACTTCATGCCCCATATCCCTTATTCCAGCTAGTAAGGATCACATAATTACTAACAAAGTTTTGACACAGATTCCCAATTCGGGCATTCAGAACATATAGCACGTTGCTGTAAGCAAGCACATTCTCATTCAAAGTTGCAAGTTACTATGTAGGAACAAGTTTGTATAGGTATTTCAAAGATGCCCAGTACTGAGCTAAAGTGGGTATGTCTCCAACTCCTAGAAATAACTTCATGCCCCATCTCCATTACTTCCAGCTAGTAATGGTCACATAATTCCTAACAAACTTTTGACACAGATTCCCAATTCGGGCATTCAGAACATGTAGCACGTTGCTGTAAGCAAGCACATTCTCATTCAACGTTGCAAGTTACTATGTAGGAACAAGTTTGTATAGGTATTTCAAAGATGCCCAGAACTGAGCTAAACTTGGTATGTCTCCAACTCCTAGAAATAACTTCATGCCCCATCTCCCTTACTTCCAGCTAGTAAGGATCACATAATTCCTAACAAAGTTTTGACACAGATTCCCAATTCGGGCATTCAGAACATATAGCACGTTGCTGTAAGCAAGCACATTCTCATTCAAAGTTGCAAGTTACTATGTAGGAACAAGTTTGTATAGCTATTTCAAAGATGCCCAGAACTGTGCTAAACTTGGTATGTGTCCAACTCCTAAAAATAACTTCATGCCCCAACTCACTTTCTTCCAGCTAGTAAGGATCACATAATTCCTAACAAAATTTTGACACAGATTCCCAATTCGGGCATTCAGAACACATAGCACGTTGCTGTAAGCAAGCACATTCTCATTCAAAGTTGCAAGTTACTATGTAGGAACAAGTTTGTATAGGTATTTCAAAGATGCGCAGAACTGAGATAAACTTGGTATGTCTCCAACTCCTAGAAATAATTTCATGCCCCATCTCCCTTACTTCCAGCTAGTAAGGATCACATATTTTCTAACAAAGTTTTGACACAGATTCCCAATTCGGGCATTCAGAACATATAGCACGTTGCTGTAAGCAAGCACATTCTCATTCAAAGTTGCAAGTTACTATGTAGGAACAAGTTTGTATAGCTATTTCAAAGATTCCCAGTACTGAGCTAAAGTGGGTATGTCTCCAACTCCTAGAAATAACTTCATGCCCCATCTCCATTACTTCCAGCTAGTAAGGGTCACATAATTCCTAACAAAGTTTTGACACAGATTCCCAATTCGGGCATTCAGAACATGTAGCACGTTGCTGTAAGCAAGCACATTCTCATTCAAAGTTGCAAGTTACTATGTAGGAACAAGTTTGTATAGGTATTTCAAAGATGCCCAGAACTGAGCTAAACTTGGTATGTCTCCAACTCCTAGAAATAACTTCATGCCCCATCTCCCTTACTTCCAGCTAGTAAGGATCACATAATTCCTAACAAAGTTTTGAGACAGATTCCCAATTCGGGCATTCAGAACATATAGCACGTTGCTGTAAGCAAGCACATTCTCATTCAAAGTTGCAAGTTACTATGTAGGAACAAGTTTGTATAGGTATTTCAAAGATGCCCAGAACTGAGCTAAACTTGGTATGTCTCCAACTCCTAGAAATAACTTCATGCCCCATCTCCCTTACTTCCAGCTAGTAAGGATCACATAATTCCTAACAAAGATTTGACACAGATTCCCAATTCGGGCATTCAGAACATATAGCACGTTGCTGTAAGCAAGCACATTCTCATTCAAAGTTGCAAGTTACTATGTAGGAACAAGTTTGTATAGGTATTTCAAAGATGCCCAGAACTGTGCTAAACTTGGTATGTGTCCAACTCCTAAAAATAACTTCATGCCCCAACTCCCTTACTTCCAGCTAATAAGGATCACATAATTCCTAACAAAATTTTGACACAGATTCCCAATTCGGGCATTCAGAACATATAGCACGTTGCTGTAAGCAAGCACATTCCCATTCAAAGTTGCAAGTTACTATGTAGGAACAAGTTTGTATAGGTATTTCAAAGATGCCCAGTACTGAGCTAAAGTGGGTATGTCTCCAACTCCTAGAAATAACTTCATGCCCCATCTCCATTACTTCCAGCTAGTAATGGTCACATAATTCCTAACAAAGTTTTGACACAGATTCCCAATTCGGGCATTCACGACATGTAGCACGTTGCTGTAAGCAAGCACATTCTCATTCAACGTTGCAAGTTACTATGTAGGAACAAGTTTGTATAGGTGTTTCAAAGATGCCCAGAACTGAGCTAAACTTGGTATGTCTCCAACTCCTAGAAATAACTTCATGCCCCATCTCCCTTACTTCCAGCTAGTAAGGATCACATAATTTCTAACAAAGTTTTGACACAGATTCCCAATTCGGGCATTCAGAACATATAGCACGTTGCTGTAAGCAAGCACATTCTCATTCAAAGTTGCAAGTTACTATGTAGGAACAAGTTTGTATAGGTATTTCAAAGATTCCCAGTACTGAGCAAAAGTGGGTATGTCTCCAACTCCTAGAAA
Organism: Diceros bicornis minor; assembly: GCF_020826845.1. NCBI lineage: Eukaryota > Metazoa > Chordata > Mammalia > Perissodactyla > Rhinocerotidae > Diceros > Diceros bicornis. The sequence continues at coordinate 1,434,150 of NW_026691729.1, forward strand.
TAACTTCATGCCCCATCTCCATTACTTCCAGCTAGTAAGGGTCACATAATTCCTAACAAAGTTTTGACACAGATTCCCAATTCGGGCATTCAGAACATGTAGCACGTTGCTGTAAGCAAGCACATTCTCATTCAAATTTGCAAGTTACTATGTAGGAACAAGTTTGTATAGCTATTTCAAAGATGCCCAGAACTGAGCTAAACTTGGTATGTCTCCAACTCCTAGAAATAACTTCATGCTCCATCTCCCTTACTTCCAGCTAGTAAGGATCACATAATTCCTAACAAAGTTTTGACACAGATTCCCAATTCGGGCATTCAGAACATATAGCACGTTGCTGTAAGCAAGCACATTCTCATTCAAAGTTGCAAGTTACTATGTAGGAACAAGTTTGTATAGGTATTTCAAAGATGCTCAGAACTGAGCTAAACTTGGTATGTCTCCAACTCCTAGAAATAACTTCATGCCCCATCTCCCTTACTTCCAGCTAGTAAGGATCACATAATTCCTAACAAAGATTTGACACAGATTCCCAATTCGGGCATTCAGAACATATAGCACGTTGCTGTAAGCAAGCACATTCTCATTCAAAGTTGCAAGTTACTATGTAGGAACAAGTTTGTATAGGTATTTCAAAGAGGCCCAGAACTGTGCTAAACTTGGTATGTGTCCAACTCCTAAAAATAACTTCATGCCCCAACTCCCTTACTTCCAGCTAGTAAGGATCACATAATTCCTAACAAAATTTTGACACAGATTCCCAATTCGGGCATTCAGAACATATAGCACGTTGCTGTAAGCAAGCACATTCTCATTCAAAGTTGCAAGTTACTATGTAGGAACAAGTTTGTATAGGTATTTCAAAGATGCCCAGAACTGAGCTAAACTTGGTATGTCTCCAACTCCTAGAAGTAACTTCATGCCCCATCTCCCTTACTTCCAGCTATTAAGGATCACATAATTCCTAACAAAGTTTTGACACAGATTCCCAATTCGGGCATTCAGAACATATAGCACGTTGCTGTAAGCAAGCACATTCTCATTCAAAGTTGCAAGTTACTATGTAGGAACAAGTTTGTATAGGTATTTCAAAGATGCCCAGAACTGAGCTAAAGTGGGTATGTCTCGAACTCCTAGAAATAACTTCATGCCCCATCTCCATTACTTCCAGCTAGTAGTGGTCACATAATTCCTAACAAAGTTTTGACACAGATTCCCAATTCGGGCATTCAGAACATGTAGCACGTTGCTGTAAGCAAGCACATTCTCATTCAAAGTTGCAAGTTACTATGTAGGAACAAGTTTGTATAGGTATTTCAAAGATGCCCAGAACTGAGCTAAACTTGGTATGTCTCCAACTCCTAGAAATAACTTCATGCCCCATCTCCCTTACTTCCAACTAGTAAGGATCACATAATTCCTAACAAAGTTTTGACACAGATTCTCAATTCGGGCATTCAGAACATATAGCACGTTGCTGTAAGCAAGCACATTTTCATTCAAAGTTGCAAGTTACTATGTAGGAACAAGTTTGTATAGGTATTTCAAAGATGCCCAGAACTGAGCTAAACTTGGTATGTCTCCAACTCCTAGAAATAACTTCATGCCCCATCTCCCTTACTTACAGCTAGTAAGGATCACATAATTCCTAACAAAGTTTTGACACAGATTCCCAATTCAGGCATTCAGAACATATAGCACGTTGCTGTAAGCAAGCACATTCTCATGCAAAGTTGCAAGTTACTATGTAGGAACAAGTTTGTATAGGTATTTCAAAGATGCCCAGAACTGTGCTAAACTTGGTATGTGTCCAACTCCTAGAAATAACTTCATGCCCCAACTCCCTTACTTACAGCTAGTAAGGATCACATAATTCCTAACCAAGTTTTGACACAGATTCCCAATTCGGGCATTCAGAACATATAGCACGTTGCTGTAAGCAAGCACATTCTCATTCAAAGTTGCAAGTTACTATGTAGGAACAAGTTTGTATAGGTATTTCAAAGATGCCCAGAACTGAGCTAAACTTGGTATGTCTCCAACTCCTAGAAGTAACTTCATGCCCCATCTCCCTTACTTCCAGCTAGTAAGGATCACATAATTCCTAACAAAGTTTTGACACAGATTCCCAATTCGGGCATTCAGAACATATAGCACGTTGCTGTAAGCAAGCACATTCTCATTCAAAGTTGCAAGTTACTATGTAGGAACAAGTTTGTATAGGTATTTCAAAGATTCCCAGTACTGAGCTAAAGTGGGTATGTGTCCAACTCCTAAAAATAACTTCATGCCCCAACTCCCTTACTTCCAGCTAGTAAGGATCAAATAATTCCTAACAAAATTTTGACACAGATTCCCAATTCGGGCATTCAGAACATATAGCACGTTGCTGTAAGCAAGCACATTCTCATTCAAAGTTGCAAGTTACTATGTAGGAACAAGTTTGTATAGGTATTTCAAAGATGCCCAGAACTGAGCTAAACTTGGTATGTCTCCAACTCCTAGAAGTAACTTCATGCCCCATCTCCCTTACTTCCAGCTAGTAAGGATCACATAATTCCTAACAAAGTTTTGACACAGATTCCCAATTCGGGCATTCAGAACATATAGCACGTTGCTGTAAGCAAGCACATTCTCATTCAAAGTTGCAAGTTACTATGTAGGAACAAGTTTGTATAGGTATTTCAAAGATTCCCAGTACTGAGCTAAAGTGGGTATGTCTCCAACTCCTAGAAACAACTTCATGCCCCATCTCCATTACTTCCAGCAAGTAAGGGTCACATAATTCCTAACAAAGTTTTGACACAGATTCCCAATTCGGGCATTCAGAACATGTAGCACGTTGCTGTAAGCAAGCACATTCTCATTCAAATTTGCAAGTTACTATGTAGGAACCAGTTTGTATAGGTATTTCAAAGATGCCCAGAACTGAGCTAAACTTGGTATGTCTCCAACTCCTATAAATAACTTCATGCCCCATCTCCCTTACTTCCAGCTAGTAAGGATCACATAATTCCTAACAAAGATTTGACACAGATTCCCAATTCGGGCATTCAGAACATATAGCACGTTGCTGTAAGCAAGCACATTCTCATTCAAAGTTGCAAGTTACTATGTAGGAACAAGTTTGTATAGGTATTTCAAAGAAGCCCAGAACTGTGCTAAACTTGGTATGTGTCAAACTCCTAAAAATAACTTCATGCCCCAACTCCCTTACTTCCAGCTAGTAAGGATCACATAATTCCTAACAAAATTTTGACACAGATTCCCAATTCGGGCATTCAGAACATATAGCACGTTGCTGTAAGCAAGCACATTCTCATTCAAAGTTGCAAGTTACTATGTAGGAACAAGTTTGTATAGGTATTTCAAAGATGCCCAGAACTGAGCTAAACTGGGTATGTCTCCAACTCCTAGAAGTAACTTCATGCCCCATCTCCCTTACTTCCAGCTAGTAAGGATCACATAATTCCTAACAAAGTTTTGACACAGATTCCCAATTCGGGCATTCAGAACATATAGCACGTTGCTGTAAGCAAGCACATTCTCATTCAAAGTTGCAAGTTACTATGTAGGAACAAGTTTGTATAGGTATTTCAAAGATGCCCAGAACTGAGCTAAACTTGGTATGTCTCCAACTCCTAGAAGTAACTTCATGCCCCATCTCCCTTACTTCCAGCTAGTAAGGATCACATAATTCCTAACAAAGTTTTGACACAGATTCCCAATTCGGGCATTCAGAACATATAGCACGTAGCTGTAAGCAAGCACATTCTCATTCAAAGTTGCAAGTTACTATGTAGGAACAAGTTTGTATAGGTATTTCAAAGATTCCCAGTACTGAGCTAAAGTGGGTATGTCTCGAACTCCTAGAAATAACTTCATGCCCCATCTCCATTACTTCCAGCTAGTAATGGTCACATAATTCCTAACAAAGTTTTGACACAGATTCCCAATTCGGGCATTCAGAACATGTAGCACGTTGCTGTAAGCAAGCACATTCTCATTCAAAGTTGCAAGTTACTAAGTAGGAACAAGTTTGTGTAGGTATTTCAAAGATGCCCAGAACTGAGCTAAACTTGGTATGTCTCCAACTCCTAGAAATAACTTCATGCCCCATCTCCCTTACTTCCAGCTAGTAAGGATCACATAATTCCTAACAAAGTTTTGACACATATTCTCAATTCGGGCATTCAGAACATATAGCACGTTGCTGTAAGCAAGTACATTTTCATTCAAAGTTGCAAGTTACTATGTAGGAACAAGTTTGTATAGGTATTTCAAAGATGCCCAGAACTGAGCTAAACTTGGTATGTCTCCAACTCCTAGAAATAACTTCATGCCCCATCTCCCTTACTTACAGGTAGTAAGGATCACATAATTCCTAACAAAGTTTTGACACAGATTCCCAATTCGGGCATTCAGAACATATAGCACGTTGCTGTAAGCAAGCACATTCTCATTCAAAGTTGCAAGTTACTATGTAGGAACAAGTTTGTATAGGTATTTCAAAGATGCCCAGAACTGTGCTAAACTTGGTATGTGTCCAACTCCTAGAAATAACTTCATGCCCCAACTCCCTTACTTACAGCTAGTAAGGATCACATAATTCTTAACCAAGTTTTGACACAGATTCCCAATTCGGGCATTCAGAACATATAGCACGTTGCTGTAAGCAAGCACATTCTCATTCAAATTTGCAAGTTACTATGTAGGAACAAGTTTGTATAGGTATTTCAAAGATGCCCAGAACTGAGCTAAACTTGGTATGTCTCCAACTCCATGAATAACTTCATGCCCCATCTCCCTTACTTCCAGCTAGTAAGGATCACATAATTACTAACAAAGTTTTGACACAGATTCCCAATTCGGGCATTCAGAACATATAGCACGTTGCTGTAAGCAAGCACATTCTCATTCAATGTTGCAAGTTACTATGTAGGAAGAAGTTTGTATAGGTATTTCAAAGATGCCCAGAACTGAGCTAAACTTGCTATGTCTCCAACTCCTAGAAATAACTTCATGCCCCATCTCCCTTACTTCCAGCTAGTAAGGATCACATAATTCCTAACAAAGATTTGACACAGATTCCCAATTCGGGCATTCAGAACATATAGCACGTTGCTGTAAGCAAGCACATTCTCATTCAAAGTTGCAAGTTACTATGTAGGAACAAGTTTGTATAGGTATTTCAAAGATGCCCAGAACTGTGCTCAACTTGGTATGATTCCAACTCCTAGAAATAACTTCATGCCCAAACTCCCTTACTTCCAGCTAGTAAGGATCCCATTATTCCTAACAAAGTTTTGACACAGATTCCCAATTCGGGCATTCAGAACATATAGCACGTTGCTGTAAGCAAGGTCATTCTCATTCAAAGTTGCAAGTTACTATGTAGGAACAAGTTTGTATAGGTATTTCAAAGATGCCCAGAACTGAGCTAAACTTGGTATGTCTCCAACTCCTAGAAATAACTTCATGCCCCATCTCCCTTACTTCCAGCTAGTAAGGATCACATAATTCCTAACAAAGTTTTGACACAGATTCCCAATTCGGGCATTCAGAACATATAGCACGTTGCTGTAAGCAAGCACATTCTCATTCAAAGTTGCAAGTTACTATGTAGGAACAAGTTTGTATAGGTATTTCAAAAATGCCCAGAACTGAGCTAAACTTGGTATGTCTCCAACTCCTAGAAATAACTTCATGCCCCATCTCCCTTACTTACAGCTAGTAAGGGTCACATAATTCCTAACAAAGTTTTGACACAGATTCCCAATTCGGGCATTCAGAACATATAGCACGTTGCTGTAAGCAAGCACATTCTCATTCAAAGTTGCAAGTTACTATGTAGGAACAAGTTTGTATAGGTATTTCAAAGATGCCCAGTACTGAGCTAAAGTGGGTATGTCTCGAACTCCTAGAAATAACTTCATGCCCCATCTCCATTACTTCCAGCTAGTAAGGGTCACATAATTCCTAACAAAGTTTTGACACAGATTCCCAATTCGGGCATTCAGAACATGTAGCACGTTGCTGTAAGCAAGCACATTCTCATTCAAAGTTGCAAGTTACTATGTAGGAACAAGTTTGTATAGGTATTTCAAAGATGCCCAGAACTGAGCTAAACTTGGTATGTCTCCAACTCCTAGAAATAACTTCATGCCCCATCTCCCTTACTTCCAGCTAGTAAGGAAAACATAATTCCTAAGAAAGTTTTGACACAGATTCCCAATTCGGGCATTCAGAACATATAGCACGTTGCTGTAAGCAAGCACATTCTCATTCAATGTTGCAACTTACTATGTAGGAACAAGTTTGTATAGGTATTTCAAAGATTCCCAGTACTGAGCTAAAGTGGGTATGTCTCCAACTCCTAGAAATAACTTCATGCACCATCTCCATTACTTCCAGCTAGTAAGGGTCACATAATTCCTAACAAAGTTTTGACACAGATTCCCAATTCGGGCATTCAGAACATGTAGAACGTTGCTGTAAGCAAGCACATTCTCATTCATATTTGCAAGTTACTATGTAGGAACAAGTTTGTATAGGTATTTCAAAGATGCCCAGAACTGAGCTAAACTTGGTATGTCTCCAACTCCTAGAAATAACTTCATGCCCCATCTCCCTTACTTCTAGCTAGTATGGATCACATAATTCCTAACAAAGTTTTGACACAGATTCCCAATTCGGGCATTCAGAACATATAGCACGTTGCTGTAAGCAAGCACATTCTCATTCAAAGTTGCAAGTTACTATGTAGGAACAAGTTTGTATAGGTATTTCAAAGATGCCCAGAACTGAGCTAAACTTGGTATGTCTCCAACTCCTAGAAATAACTTCATGCCCCATCTCCCTTACTTCCAGCTAGTAAGGATCACATAATTCCTAACAATGATTTGACACAGATTCCCAATTCGGGCATTCAGAACATATAGCACGTTGCTGTAAGCAAGCACATTCTCAGTCAAAGTCGCAAATTACTATGTAGGAACAAATTTGTATAGGTATTTCAAAGATGCCCAGAACTGAGCTAAACTTGGTATGTCTCCAACTCCTAGAAATAACTTCATGCCCCATCTCCCTTACTTCCAGCTAGTAAGGATCACATAATTCCTAACAAAGTTTTGACACAGATTCCCAATTCGGGCATTCAGAACATATAGCACGTTGCTGTAAGCAAGCACATTCTCATTCAAAGTTGCATGTTACTATGTAGGAACAAGTTTGTATAGGTATTTCAAAGATGCCCAGAACTGAGCTAAACTTGGTATGTCTCCAACTCCTAGAAATAACTTCATGCCACATATCCCTTACTTCCAGCTAGTAAGGATCACATAATTCCTAACAAAGTTTTGACACAGATTCCCAATTCGGGCATTCAGAACATATAGCACGTTGCTGTAAGCAAGCACATTCTCATTCAAAGTTGCAAGTTACTATGTAGGAACAAGTTTGTATAGGTATTTCAAAGATGCCCAGTACTGAGCTAAAGTGGGTATGTCTCCAACTCCTAGAAATAACTTCATGCCCCATCTCCATTACTTCCAGCTAGTAATGGTCACATAATTCCTAACAAAGATTTAACACAGATTCCCAATTCGGGCATTCAGAACATGTAGCACGTTGCTGTAAGCAAGCACATTCTCATTCAACATTGCAAGTTACTATGTAGGAACAAGTTTGTATAGGTATTTCAAAGATGCCCAGAACTGAGCTAAACTTGGTATGTCTCCAACTCCTAGAAATAACTTCATGCCCCATCTCCCTTACTTCCAGCTAGTAAGGATCACATAATTCCTAACAAAGTTTTGACACAGATTCCCAATTCGGGCATTCAGAACATATAGCACGTTGCCGTAAGCAAGCACATTCTCATTCAAATTTGCAAGTTACTATGTAGGAACAAGTTTGTATAGGTATTTCAAAGATGCCCAGAACTGTGCTAAACTTGGTATGTGTCCAACTCCTAAAAATAACTTCATGCCCCAACTCCCTTACTTCCAGCTAGTAAGGATCACATAATTCCTAACAAAATTTTGACACAGATTCCCAATTCGGGCATTCAGAACATATAGCACGTTGCTGTAAGCAAGCACATTCTCATTCAAAGTTGCAAGTTACTATGTAGGAACAAGTTTGTATAGGTATTTCAAAGATGCCCAGAACTGAGCTAAACTTGGTATGTCTCCAACTCCTAGAAGTAACTTCATGCCCCATCTCCCTTACTTCCAGCTAGTAAGGATCACATAATTCCTAACAAAGGTTTGACACAGATTCCCAATTCGGGCATTCAGAACATATAGCACGTTGCTGTAAGCAAGCACATTCTCATTCAAAGTTGCAAGTTACTATGTAGGAACAAGTTTGTATAGGTATTTCAAAGATTCCCAGTACTGAGCTAAAGTGGGTATGTCTCCAACTCCTAGAAATAACTTCATGCCCCATCTCCATTACTTCCAGCTAGTAAGGGTCACATAATTCCTAACAAAGTTTTGACACAGATTCCCAATTCGGGCATTCAGAACATGTAGCACGTTGCTGTTAGCAAGCACATTCTCATTCAAATTTGCAAGTTACTATGTAGGAACAAGTTTGTATAGGTATTTCAAAGATGCCCAGAATGAGCTAATCTTGGTATGTCTCCAACTCCTAGAAATAACTTCATGCCACATCTCCCTTACTTTCAGCTGGTAAGGATCACATAATTCCTAACAAAGTTTTGACACAGATTCCCAATTCGGGCATTCAGAACATATAGCACGTTGCTGTAAGCAAGCACATTCTCATTCAAAGTTGCAAGTTACTATGTAGGAACAAGTTTGTATAGGTATTTCAAAGATGCCCAGAACTGAGCTAAACTTGGTATGTCTCCAACTCCTAGAAATAATTTCATGCCCCATCTCCCTTACTTCCAGCTAGTAAGGATCACATAATTCCTAACAAAGATTTGACACAGATTCCCAATTCGGGCATTCAGAACATATAGCACGTTGCTGTAAGCAAGCACATTCTCATTCAAAGTCGCAAATTACTATGTAGGAACAAGTTTGTATAGGTATTTCAAAGATGCCCAGAACTGAGCTAAACTTTGTATGTCTCCAACTCCTGGAAATAACTTCATGCCCCATCTCCCTTACTTCCAGCTAGTAAGGATCACATAATTCCTAACAAAGTTTTGACACAGATTCCCAATTCGGGCATTCAGAACATATAGCACGTTGCTGTAAGCAAGCACATTCTCATTCAAAGTTGCAAGTTACTATGTAGGAACAAGTTTGTATAGGTATTTCAAAGATGCCCAGAACTGTGCTAAACTTGGTATGTGTCCAACTCCTTAAAATAACTTCATGCCCCAACTTCCTTACTTCCAGCTAGTAAGGATCACATAATTCCTAACAAAATTTTGACACAGATTCCCAATTCGGGCATTCAGAACATATAGCACGTTTCTGTAAGCAAGCACATTCTCATTCAAAGTTGCAAGTTATTATGTAGGAACAAGTTTGTATAGGTATTTCAAAGATGCCCAGAACTGAGCTAAACTTGGTATGTCTCCAACTCCTAGAAATAACTTCATGCCCCATCTCCCTTACTTCCAGCTAGTAAGGATCACATAATTCCTAACAAAGTTTTGACACAGATTCACAATTCGGGCATTCCGAACATATAGCACGTTGCTGTAAGCAAGCACATTCTCATTCAAAGTTGCAAGTTACTATGTAGGAACAAGTTTGTATAGGTATTTCAAAGATTCCCAGTACTGAGCTAAAGTGGGTATGTCTCCAACTCCTAGAAATAACTTCATACCCCATCTCCCTTACTTCCAGCTAGTAAGGATCACATAATTCCTAACAAAGTTTTGACACAGATTCCCAATTCGGGCATTCAGAACATATAGCACGTTGCTGTAAGCAAGCACATTCTCATTCAAAGTTGCAAGTTACTATGTAGGAACAAGTTTGTATAGGTATTTCAAAGATGCGCAGTACTGAGCTAAAGTGGGTATGTCTCCAACTCCTAGAAATATCTTCATGCCCCATCTCTATTACTTCCAGCTAGTAAGGATCACATAATTCCTAACAAAGTTTTGACACAGATTCCAAATTCGGGCATTCAGAACATGTAGCACGTTGCTATAAGCAAGCACATTCTCATTCAAACTTGCCAGTTACTATGTAGGAACAAGTTTGTATAGGTATTTCAAAGATGCCCAGAACTGAACTAAACTTGGAATGTCTCCAACTCCTAGAAATAACTTCATGCACCATCTCCCTTACTTCCAGCTAGTAAGGATCACATAATTCCTAACAAAGTTTTGACACAGATTCCCAATTCGGGCATTCAGAACATATAGCACGTTGCTGTAAGCAAGCACATTCTCATTCAAAGTTGCAAGTTACTATGTAGGAACAAGTTTGTATAGGTATTTCAAAGATGCCCAGAACTGTGCTAAACTAGGTATGTGTCCAACTTCTAGAAATAACTTCATGCCCCAACTCCCTTACTTCCAGCTAGTAAGGATCACATAATTCCTAACAAAATGTTGACACAGATTCCCAATTCGGGCATTCAGAACATAAGGCACGTTGCTGTAAGCAAGCACATTCTCATTCAAAGTTGCAAGTTACTATGTAGGAACAAGTTTGTATAGGTATTTCAAAGATGCCCAGAACTGAGCTAAACTTGGTATGTCTCCAACTCCTAGAAATAACTTCATGCCCATCTCCCTTACTTCCAGCTAGTAAAGATCACATAATTCCTAACAAAGTTTTGATACAGATTCCCAATTCGGGCATTCAGAACATATAGCACGTTGCTGTAAGCAAGCACATTCTCATTCAAAGTGGCAAGTTACTATGTAGGAACAAGTTAGTATAGGTATTTCAAAGATGCCCAGAACTGACTAAAGTGGGTATGTCTCAAACTCCTAGAAATAACTTCATGCCCCATCTCCCTTACTTCCAGCTAGTAAGGATCACATAATTCCTAACAAAGTTTTGACACAGATTCCCAATTCGGGCATTCAGAACATATAGCACGTTGCCGTAAGCAAGCACATTCTCATTCAAAGTTGCAAGTTACTATGTAGGAACAAGTTTGTATAGGTATTTCAAAGATGCCCAGAACTGTGCTAAAATTGGTATGTGTCCAACTCCTAGAAATAACTTCATGCCCCAACTCCCTTACTTCCAGCTAGTAAGGATCACATAATTCCTAACAAAGTTTTGACACAGATTCCAAATTCGGGCATTCAGAACATATAGCACGTTGCTGTAAGCAAGCACATTCTCATTCAAAGTTGCAAGTTACTATGTAGGAACAAGTTTGTATAGGTATTTCAAAGATGCCCAGTACTGAGCTAAAGTGGGTATGTCTCCAACTCCTAGAAATAACTTCATGCCCCATCTCCATTACTTCCAGCTAGTAAGGGTCACATAATTCCTAAAAAAGTTTTGACACAGATTCCCAATTCGGGCATTCAGAACATGTAGCACGTTGCTGTAAGCAAGCACATTCTCATTCAAAGTTGCAAGTTACTATGTAGGAACTAGTTTGTATAGGTATTTCAAAGATGCCCAGAACTGAGCTAAACTTGGTATGTCTCCAACTCCTAGAAATAACTTCATGCCCCATCTCCCTTACTTCCAGCTAGTAAGGATCACATAATTCCTAACAAAGTTTTGACACAGATTCCCAATTCGGGCATTCCGAACATATAGCACGTTGCTGTAAGCAAGCACATTCTCATTCAAAGTTGCAAGTTACGATGTAGGAACAAGTTTGTATAGGTATTTCAAAGATGCCCAGTACTGAGCTAAAGTGGGTATGTCTCCAACTCCAGAAATAACTTCATGCCCCATCTCCATTACTTCCAGCTAGTAAGGGTCACATAATTCCTAACAAAGTTTTGACACAGATTCCCAATTCGGGCATTCAGATCATGTAGCACGTTGCTGTAAGCAAGCACATTCTCATTCAAAGTTGCAAGTTACTATGTAGGAACAAGTTTGTATAGGTATTTCAAAGATGCCCAGAACTGTGCTAAACTTGGTATGTGTCCAACTCCTAGAAATAACTTCATGCCCCAACTCCCTTACTTCCAGCTAGTAAGGATCACATAATTCCTAACAAACTTTTGACACAGATTCCCAATTCGGGCATTCAGAACATATAGCACGTTGCTGTAAGCAAGCACATTCTCATTCAAAGTTGCAAGTTACTATGTAGGAACAAGTTTGTATAGGACTTTCAAAGATGCCCAGAACTGAGCTAAAGTGGGTATGTCTCCAACTCCTAGAAATAACTTCATGCCCCATCTCCCTTACTTTCAGCTAGTAAGGATCACATAATATTCCTAACAAAGTTTTGACACCGATTCCCAATTCGGGCATTCAGAACATATAGCACGTTGCTGTAAGCAAGCACATTCTCATTCAAAGTTGCAAGTTACTATGTAGGAACAAGTTAGTATAGGTATTTCAAAGATGCCCAGAACTGACTAAAGTGGGTATGTCTCAAACTCCTAGAAATAACTTCATGCCCCATCTCCCTTACTTCCAGCTAGTAAGGATCACATAATTCCTAACAAAGTTTTGACACAGATTCCCAATTCGGGCATTCAGAACATATAGCACGTTGCTGTAAGCAAGCACATTCTCATTCAAAGTTGCAAGTTACTATGTAGGAACAAGTTTGTATAGGTATTTCAAAGATGCCCAGAACTGAGCTAAACTTGCTATGTCTCCAACTCCTAGAAATAACTTCATGCCCCATCTCCCTTACTTCAAGATAGTAAGGATCACATAATTCCTAACAAAGTTTTGAAACAGATTCCCAATTCGGGCATTCAGAACATATAGCACGTTGCTGTAAGCAAGCACATTCTCATTCAAATTTGCAAGTTACTATGTAGGAACAAGTTTGTATAGGTATTTCAAAGATGCCCAGAACTGAGCTAAACTTGGTATGTCTCCAACTCCTAGAAATAACTTCATGCCCCATCTCCCTTACTTACAGCTAGTAAGGATCACATAATTCCTAACAAAGTTTTGACGCAGATTCCCAATTCGGGCATTCAGAACATATAGCACGTTGCTGTAAGCAAGCACATTCTCATTCAAAGTTGCAAGTTACTATGTAGGAACAAGTTTGTATAGGTATTTCAAAGATGCCCAGTACTGAGCTAAAGTGGGTATGTCTCCAACTCCTAGAAATAACTTCATGCCCCATCTCCATTACTTCCAGCTAGTAAGGGTCACATAATTCCTAACAAAGTTTTGACACAGATTCCCAATTCGGGCATTCAGAACATGTAGCACGTTGCTGTAAGCAAGCACATTCTCATTCAAAGTTGCAAGTTACTATGTAGGAACAAGTTTGTATAGGTATTTCAAAGATGCCCAGAAGTGAGCTAAACTTGGTATGTCTCCAACTCCTAGAAATAACTTCATGCCCCATCTCCCTTACTTCCAGCTAGTAAGGATCACATAATTCCTAACAAAGTTTTGACACAGATTCCCAATTCGGGCATTCAGAACATATAGCACGTTGCTGTAAGCAAGCACATTCTCATTCAAATTTGCAAGTTACTATGTAGGAACAAGTTTGTATAGGTATTTCAAAGATGCCCAGAACTGAGCTAAACTTGGTATGTCTCCAACTCCTAGAAATAACTTCATGCCCCATCTCACTTACTTACAGCTAGTAAGGATCACATAATTCCTAACAAAGTTTTGACGCAGATTCCCAATTCGGGCATTCAGAACATATAGCACGTTGCTGTAAGCAAGCACATTCTCATTCAAAGTTGCAAGTTACTATGTAGGAACAAGTTTGTATAGGTATTTCAAAGATGCCCAGTACTGAGCTAAAGTGGGTATGTCTCCAACTCCTAGAAATAACTTCATGCCCCATCTCCATTACTTCCAGCTAGTAAGGGTCACATAATTCCTAACAAAGTTTTGACACAGATTCCCAATTCGGGCATTCAGAACATGTAGCACGTTGCTGTAAGCAAGCACATTCTCATTCAAAGTTGCAAGTTACTATGTAGGAACAAGTTTGTATAGGTATTTCAAAGATGCCCAGAAGTGAGCTAAACTTGGTATGTCTCCAACTCCTAGAAATAACTTCATGCCCCATCTCCCTTACTTCCAGCTAGTAAGGATCACATAATTCCTAACAAAGTTTTGACACAGATTCCCAATTCGGGCATTCAGAACATATAGCACGTTGCTGTAAGCAAGCACATTCTCATTCAAAGTTCCAATTACTATGTAGGAACAAGTTTGTATAGGACTTTCAAAGATGCCCAGAACTGAGCTAAACTTGGTATGTCTCCAACTCCTAGAAATAACTTCATGCCCCATCTCCCTTACTTCCAGCTAGTAAGGATCACATAATTCCTAACAAAGATTTGACACAGATTCCCAATTCGGGCATTCAGAACATATAGCACGTTGCTGTAAGCAAGCACATTCTCATTCAAAGTTGCAAGTTACTATGTAGGAACAAGTTTGTATAGGTATTTCAAAGATGCCCAGAAGTGAGCTAAACTTGGTATGTCTCCAACTCCTAGAAATAACTTCATGCCGCATCTCCCTTACTTCCAGCTAGTAAGGATCACATAATTCCTAACAAAGTTTTGACACAGATTCCCAATTCGGGCATTCAGAACATATAGCACGTTGCTGTAAGCAAGCACATTCTCATTCAAAGTTGCAAGTTACTATGTAGGCACAAGTTTGTATAGGTATTTCAAAGATGCCCAGTACTGAGCGAAAGTGGGTATGTCTCCAACTCCTAGAAATAACTTCATGCCCCATCTCCATTACTTCCAGCTAGTAAGGATCACATAATTCCTAACAAAGATTTGACACAGATTCCCAATTCGGGCATTCAGAACATATAGCACGTTGCTGTAAGCAAGCACATTCTCATTCAAAGTTGCAAGTTACTATGTAGGAACAAGTTTGTATAGGTATTTCAAAGATGCCCAGAAGTGAGCTAAACTTGGTATGTCTCCAACTCCTAGAAATAACTTCATGCCCCATCTCCCTTACTTCCAGCTAGTAAGGATCACATAATTCCTAACAAAGATTTGACACAGATTCCCAATTCGGGCATTCAGAACATATAGCACGTTGCTGTAAGCAAGCACATTCTCATTCAAAGTTGCAAGTTACTATGTAGGAACAAGTTTGTATAGGTATTTCAAAGATGCCCAGAAGTGAGCTAAACTTGGTATGTCTCCAACTCCTAGAAATAACTTCATGCCCCATCTCCCTTACTTCCAGCTAGTAAGGATCACATAATTCCTAACAAAGTTTTGACACAGATTCCCAATTCGGGCATTCAGAACATATAGCACGTTGCTGTAAGCAAGCACATTCTCATTCAAAGTTGCAAGTTACTATGTAGGCACAAGTTTGTATAGGTATTTCAAAGATGCCCAGTACTGAGCGAAAGTGGGTATGTCTCCAACTCCTAGAAATAACTTCATGCCCCATCTCCATTACTTCCAGCTAGTAAGGATCACATAATTCCTAACAAAGTTTTGACACAGATTCCCAATTCGGGCATTCAGAACATATAGCACGTTGCTGTAAGCAAGCACATTCTCATTCAAAGTTGCAAGTTACTATGTAGGAACAAGTTTGTATAGGTATTTCAAAGATGCCCAGAAGTGAGCTAAACTTGGTGTGTCTCCAACTCCTAGAAATAACTTCATGCCCCATCTCCCTTACTTCCAGCTAGTAAGGATCACATAATTCCTAACAAAGTTTTGACACAGATTCCCAATTCGGGCATTCAGAACATATAGCACGTTGCTGTAAGCAAGCACATTCTCATTCAAAGTTGCAAGTTACTATGTAGGAACAAGTTTGTATAGGTATTTCAAAGATGCCCAGTACTGAGCTAAAGTGGGTATGTCTCCAACTCCTAGAAATAACTTCATGCCCCATCTCCCTTACTTCCAGCTAGTAAGGATCACATAATTCCTAACAAAGATTTGACACAGATTCCCAATTCGGGCATTCAGAACATATAGCACGTTGCTGTAAGCAAGCACATTCTCATTCAAAGTTGCAAGTT
Organism: Diceros bicornis minor; assembly: GCF_020826845.1. Taxonomy (NCBI): domain Eukaryota; kingdom Metazoa; phylum Chordata; class Mammalia; order Perissodactyla; family Rhinocerotidae; genus Diceros; species Diceros bicornis. The sequence goes on from NW_026691729.1 coordinate 1,450,251, forward strand.
ACTATGTAGGAACAAGTTTGTATAGGTATTTCAAAGATGCCCAGAACTGTGCTAAACTTGGTATGTGTCCAACTCCTAGAAATAACTTCATGCCCCAACTCCCTTACTTCCAGCTAGTAAGCATCACATATTTCCTAACAAAATTTTGACACAGATTCCCAATTCGGGCATTCAGAACATATAGCACGTTGCTGTAAGCAAGCACATTCTCATTCAAAGTTGCAAGTTACTATGTAGGAACAAGTTTGTATAGGTATTTCAAAGATGCCCAGAACTGAGCTAAACGTTGTATGTCTCCAACTCCTAGAAATAACTTCATGCCCCATCTCCCTTACTTCCAGCTAGTAAGGATCACATAATTCCTAACAAAGTTTTGACACAGATTCCCAATTCGGGCATTCAGAACATATAGCACGTTGCTGTAAGCAAGCACATTCTCATTCAAAGTTGCAAGTTACTATGTAGGAACAAGTTTGTATAGGTATTTCAAAGATGCCCAGAACTGAGCTAAACTTGGTATGTCTCCAACACCTAGAAATAACTTCATGCCCCATCTCCCTTACTTCCAGATAGTAAGGATCACATAATTCCTAACAAAGTTTTGACACAGATTCCCAATTCGGGCATTCAGAACATATACCACGTTGCTGTAAGCAAGCACATTCTCATTCAAAGTTGCAAGTTACTATGTAGGAACAAGTTTGTATAGGTATTTCAAAGATGCCCAGAACTGTGCTAAACTTGGTATGTGTCCAACTCCTAGAAATAACTTCATGCCCCAACTCCCTTACTTCCAGCTAGTAAGGATCACATAATTCGTAACAAACGTTTGACACAGATTCCCAATTCGGGCATTCAGAACATATAGCACGTTGCTGTAAGCAAGCACATTCTCATTCAAAGTTGCAAGTTACTATGTAGGAACAAGTTTGTATAGGACTTTCAAAGATGCCCAGAAGTGAGCTAAACTTGGTGTGTCTCCAACTCCTAGAAATAACTTCATGCCCCATCTCCCTTACTTCCAGCTAGTAAGGATCACATAATTCCTAACAAAGTTTTGACACAGATTCCCAATTCGGGCATTCAGAACATATAGCACGTTGCTGTAAGCAAGCACATTCTCATTCAAAGTTGCAAGTTACTATGTAGGCACAAGTTTGTATAGGTATTTCAAAGATGCCCAGTACTGAGCTAAAGTGGGTATGTCTCCAACTCCTAGAAATAACTTCATGCCCCATCTCCCTTACTTCCAGCTAGTAAGGATCACATAATTCCTAACAAAGATTTGACACAGATTCCCAATTCGGGCATTCAGAACATATAGCACGTTGCTGTAAGCAAGCACATTCTCATTCAAAGTTGCAAGTTACTATGTAGGAACAAGTTTGTATAGGTATTTCAAAGATGCCCAGAACTGTGCTAAACTTGGTATGTGTCCAACTCCTAGAAATAACTTCATGCCCCAACTCCCTTACTTCCAGCTAGTAAGCATCACATATTTCCTAACAAAATTTTGACACAGATTCCCAATTCGGGCATTCAGAACATATAGCACGTTGCTGTAAGCAAGCACATTCTCATTCAAAGTTGCAAGTTACTATGTAGGAACAAGTTTGTATAGGTATTTCAAAGATGCCCAGAACTGAGCTAAACGTTGTATGTCTCCAACTCCTAGAAATAACTTCATGCCCCATCTCCCTTACTTCCAGCTAGTAAGGATCACATAATTCCTAACAAAGTTTTGACACAGATTCCCAATTCGGGCATTCAGAACATATAGCACGTTGCTGTAAGCAAGCACATTCTCATTCAAAGTTGCAAGTTACTATGTAGGAACAAGTTTGTATAGGTATTTCAAAGATGCCCAGAACTGAGCTAAACTTGGTATGTCTCCAACACCTAGAAATAACTTCATGCCCCATCTCCCTTACTTCCAGATAGTAAGGATCACATAATTCCTAACAAAGTTTTGACACAGATTCCCAATTCGGGCATTCAGAACATATACCACGTTGCTGTAAGCAAGCACATTCTCATTCAAAGTTGCAAGTTACTATGTAGGAACAAGTTTGTATAGGTATTTCAAAGATGCCCAGAACTGTGCTAAACTTGGTATGTGTCCAACTCCTAGAAATAACTTCATGCCCCAACTCCCTTACTTCCAGCTAGTAAGGATCACATAATTCGTAACAAACGTTTGACACAGATTCCCAATTCGGGCATTCAGAACATATAGCACGTTGCTGTAAGCAAGCACATTCTCATTCAAAGTTGCAAGTTACTATGTAGGAACAAGTTTGTATAGGACTTTCAAAGATGCCCAGAACTGAGCTAAAGTGGGTATGTCTCCAACTCCTAGAAATAACTTCATGCCCCATCTCCCTTACTTCCAGCTAGTAAGGATCACATAATATTCCTAACAAACTTTTGACACAGATTCCCAATTCGGGCATTCAGAACATATAGCACGTTGCTGTAAGCAAGCACATTCTCATTCAAAGTTGCAAGTTACTATGTAGGAACAAGTTAGTATAGGTATTTCAAAGATGCCCAGAACTGAGCTAAAGTGGGTATGTCTCCAACTCCTAGAAATAACTTCATGCCCCATCTCCCTTACTTCCAGCTAGTAAGGATCACATAATTCCTAACAAAGTTTTGACACAGATTCCCAATTCGGGCATTCAGAACATATAGCACGTTGCTGTAAGCAAGCACATTCTCATTCAAAGTTGCAAGTTACTATGTAGGAACAAGTTTGTATAGGTATTTCAAAGATGCCCAGAACTGAGCTAAACTTGGTATGTCTCCAACTCATAGAAATTACTTCATGCCCCATCTCCATTACTTCCAGCTAGTAAGGATCACATAATTCCTAACAAAGTTTTGACACAGATTCCCAATTCGGGCATTCAGAACATATAGCACGTTGCTGTAAGCAAGCACATTCTCATTCAAAGTTGCAAGTTACTATGTAGGAACAAGTTTGTATAGGTATTTCAAAGATGCCCAGAACTGTGCTAAACTTGGTATGTGTCCAACTCCTAGAAATAACTTCATGCCCCAACTCCCTTACTTCCAGCTAGTAAGGATCACATAATTCCTAACAAAGTTTTGACACAGATTCCCAATTCGGGCATTCAGAACATATAGCACTTTGCTGTAAGCATGAACATTCTCATTCAAAGTTGCAAGTTACTATGTAGGAACAAGTTAGTATAGGTATTTCATAGATGCCCAGAACTGAGCTAAAGTGGGTATGTCTCCAACTCCTAGAAATAACTTCATGCCCCATCTCCCTTACTTCCAGCTAGTAAGTTTCACATAATTCCTAACAAAGTTTTGACACAGATTCCCAATTCGGGCATTCAGAACATATAGCACGTTGCTGTAAGCAAGCACATTCTCATTCAAAGTTGCAAGTTACTATGTAGGAATTAGTTTGTATAGGTATTTCAAAGATGCACAGAACTGAGCTAAACGTTGTAAGTCTCCAACTCCTAGAAATAACTTCATGCCCCATCTCCCTTACTTCCATCTAGTTAGGATCACATAATTTTTAACACTGTTTTGAAACAGATTCCCAAGTCGGGCATTCAGAACATATAGCACGTTGCTGTAAGCAAGCACATTCTCATTCAAAGTTGCAAGTTACTATGTAGGAACAAGTTTGTATAGGTATTTCAAAGATGCCCAGAACTGAGCTAAACTTGGTATGTCTCCAACTCCTAGAAATAACTTCATGCCCCATCTCCCTTACTTCCAGCTAGTAAGGATCACATAATTCCTAACAAAGTTTTGACACAGATTCCCAATTCGGGCATTCCGAACATATAGCACGTTGCTGTAAGCAAGCACATTCTCATTCAAAGTTGCAAGTTACTATGTAGGAACAAGTTTGTATAGGTGTTTCAAAGATGTCCAGAACTGAGCTAAACTTGGTATGTCTCCAACTCCTAGAAATAACTTCATGCCCCATCTCCCTTACTTCCAGCTAGTAAGGATCACATAATTCCTAACAAAGTTTTGACACAGATTCCCAATTCGGGCATTCAGAACATATAGCACGTTGCTGTAAGCAAGCACATTCTCATTCAAAGTTGCAAGTTACTATGTAGGAATTAGTTTTTATAGGTATTTCAAAGATGCCCAGAACTGAGCTAAACTTGGTATGTCTCCAACTCCTAGAAATAACTTCATGCCCCATCTCGCTTACTTTCAGCTAGTAAGGATCACATAATTCCTAACAAAGTTTTGACACAGATTCCCAATTCGGGCATTCAGAACATATAGCACGTTGCTGTAAGCAAGCACATTCTCATTCAAAGTTGCAAGTTACTATGTAGGAACAAGTTTGTATAGGTATTTCAAAGATGCCCAGAACTGAGCTAAACTTGGTATGTCTCCAACTCCTAGAAATAACTTCATGCCCCATCTCCCTTACTTCCAGCTAGTAAGGATCACATAATTCCTAACAAAGTTTTGACACAGATTCCCAATTCGGGCATTCAGAACATATAGCACGTTGCTGTAAGCAAGCACATTCTCATTCAAAGTTGCAAGTTACTATGTAGGAACAAGTTTGTATAGGTATTTCAAAGATGCCCAGAACTGTGCTAAACTTGGTATGTGTCCAACTCCTAGAAATAACTTCATGCCCAAACTCCCTTACTTCCAGCTAGTAAGGATCACATAATTCCTAACAAAGTTTTGACACAGATTCCCAATTCGGGCATTCAGAACATATAGCACGTTGCTGTAAGCAAGAACATTCTCATTCAAAGCTGCAAGTTACTATGTAGGAACAAGTTAGTATAGGTATTTCATAGATGCCCAGAACTGAGCTAAAGTGGGTATGTCTCCAACTCCTAGAAATAACTTCATGCCCCATATCCCTTACTTCCAGCTAGTAAGGATCACATAATTCCTAACAAAGTTTTGACACAGATTCCCAATTCGGGCATTCAGAACATATAGCACGTTGCTGTAAGCAAGAACATTCTCATTCAAAGTTGCAAGTTACTATGTAGGAACAAGTTTGTATAGGTATTTCAAAGATGCCCAGAACTGAGCTAAACTTGGTATGTCTCCAACTCCTAGAAATAACTTCATGCCCCATCTCCATTACTTCCAGCTAGTAAGGATCACATAATTCCTAACAAAGTTTTGACACAGTTTCCCAATTCTGGCATTCAGAACATATAGAACGTTGCTGTAAGCAAGCACATTCTCATTCAAAGTTGCAAGTTACTATGTAGGAACAAGTTTGTATAGGTATTTCAAAGATGTCCGGAACTGAGCTAAACTTGGTATGTCTCCAACTCCTAGAAATAACTTCATGCCCCATCTCCCTTACTTCCAGCTAATAAGGATCACATAATTCCTAACAAAGTTTTGACACAGATTCCCAATTCGGGCATTCAGAACATATAGCACGTTGCTGTAAGAAAGCACATTCTCATTCAAAGTTGCAAGTTACTATGTAGGAACAAGTTTGTATAGGTATTTCAAAGATTCCCAGAACTGAGCTAAACTTGGTATTTCTCTAACTCCTAGAAATAACTTCATGCCCCAACTCCCTTACTTCCAGCTAGTAAGGATCACATAATTCCTAAGAAAGTTTTGACACAGATTCCCAATTCGGGCATTCAGAATATATAGCACGTTGCTGTAAGCAAGCACATTCTCATTCAAAGTTGCAAGTTACTATGTAGGAATTAGTTTGTATAGGTATTTCAAAGATGCCCAGAACTGTGCTAAACGTTGTATGTCTCCAACTTCTAGAAATAACTTCATGCCCCATCTCCCTTACTTCCATCTAGTAAGGATCACATAATTTTTAACAATGTTTGGAAACAGATTCCCAATTCGGGCATTCAGAACATATAGCACGTTGCTGTAAGCAAGCACATTCTCATTCAAAGTTGCAAGTTACTATGTAGGAACAAGTTTGTATAGGTGTTTCAAAGATGTCCAGAACTGAGCTAAACTTGGTATGTCTCCAACTCCTAGAAATAACTTCATGCCCCATCTCCCTTACTTCCAGCTAGTAAGGATCACATAATTCCTAACAAAGTTTTGACACAGATTCCCAATTCGGGCATTCAGAACATATAGCACGTTGCTGTAAGCAAGCACATTCTCATTCAAAGTTGCAAGTTACTATGTAGGAATTAGTTTGTATAGGTATTTCAAAGATGCCCAGAACTGAGCTAAACTTGGTATGTCTCCAACTCCTAGAAATAACTTCATGCCCCATCTCGCTTACTTTCAGCTAGTAAGGATCACATAATTCCTAACAAAGTTTTGACACAGATTCCCAATTCGGGCATTCAGAACATATAGCACGTTGCTGTAAGCAAGCACATTCTCATTCAAAGTTGCAAGTTACTATGTAGGAACAAGTTTGTATAGGTATTTCAAAGATGCCCAGAACTGAGCTAAACTTGGTATGTCTCCAACTCCTAGAAATAACTTCATGCCCCATCTCCCTTTCTTCCAGCTAGTAAGGATCACATAATTCCTAACAAAGTTTTGACACAGATGCCCAATTCGGGCATTCAGAACATATAGCACGTTGCTGTAAGCAAGCACATTCTCATTCAAAGTTGCAAGTTACTATGTAGGAACAAGTTTGTATAGGTATTTCAAAGATGCCTAGAACTGAGCTAAACGTTGTATGTCTCCAACTCCTAGAAATAACTTCATGCCCCATCTCCCTTACTTCCATCTAGTAAGGATCACATAATTTTTAACAATGTTTTGAAACAGATTTCCAATTCGGGCATTCAGAACATATAGCACGTTGCTGTAAGCAAGCACATTCTCATTCAAAGTTGCAAGTTACTATGTAGGAACAAGTTTGTATAGGTATTTCAAAGATGCGCAGAACTGAGCTAAACGTTGTATGTCTCCAACTCCTAGAAATAACTTCATTCCCCATCTCCCTTACTTCCAGCTAGTAAGGATCACATAATTCCTAACAAAGTTTTGACACAGATTCCCAATTCGGGCATTCAGAACATATAGCACGTTGCTGTAAGCAAGCACATTCTCATTCAAAGTTGCAAGTTACTATGTAGGAACAAGTTTGTATAGGACTTTCAAAGATGCCCAGAACTGAGTTAAAGTGGGTATGTCTCCAACTCCTAGAAATAACTTCATGCCCCATCTCCCTTACTTCCAGCTAGTAAGGATCACATAATATTCCTAACAAAGTTTTGACACAGATTCCCAATTCGGGCATTCAGAACATATAGCACGTTGCTGTAAGCAAGCACATTCTCATTCAAAGTTGCAAGATACTATGTAGGAACAAGTTTGTATGGGTATTTCAAAGATGCCCAGAACTGAGCTAAACTTGGTATGTCTCCAACTCCTAGAATTAACTTCATACCCCATCTCCCTTACTTCCAGCTAGTAAGGATCACATAATTCCTAACAAAGTTTTGACACAGATTCCCAATTGGGGCATTCAGAACATATAGCACGTTGCTGTAAGCAAGCACATTCTCATTCAAAGTTGCAAGTTACTATGTAGGAACAAGTTTGTATAGGTATTTCAAAGGTGCCCAGAACTGTGCTAAACTTGGTATGTGTCCAACTCCTAGAAATAACTTCATGCCCCAACTCCCTTACTTCCAGCTAGTAAGGATCACATAATTCCTAACAAAGTTTTGACACAGATTCCCAATTCGGGCATTCAGAACATATAGCACATTGCTGTAAGCAAGAACATTCTCATTCAAAGTTGCAAGTTACTATGTAGGAACAAGTTAGTATAGGTATTTCATAGATGCCCAGAACTGAGCTAAAGTGGGTATGTCTCCAACTCCTAGAAATAACTTCATGCCCCATCTCCCTTACTTCCAGCTAGTAAGGATCACATAATTCCTAACAAAGTTTTGACACAGATTCCCAATTCGGGCATTCAGAACATATAGCACGTTGCTGTAAGCAAGCACATTCTCATTCAAAGTTGCAAGTTACTATGTAGGAACAAGTTTGTATAGGTATTTCAAAGATTCCCAGAACTGAGCTAAATTGGTATTTCTCTAACTCCTAGAAATAACTTCATGCCCCAACTCCCTTACTTCCAGCTAGTAAGTATCACATAATTCCTAAGAAAGTTTTGACACAGATTCCCAATTCGGGCATTCAGAATATATAGCACGTTGCTGTAAGCAAGCACATTCTCATTCAAAGTTGCAAGTTACTATGTAGGAACAAGTTTGTATAGGACTTTCAAAGATGCCCAGAACTGAGTTAAAGTGGGTATGTCTCCAACTCCTAGAAATAACTTCATGCCCCATCTCCCTTACTTCCAGCTAGTAAGGATCACATAATATTCCTAACAAAGTTTTGACACAGATTCCCAATTCGGGCATTCAGAACATATAGCACGTTGCTGTAAGCAAGCACATTCTCATTCAAAGTTGCAAGATACTATGTAGGAACAAGTTTGTATGGGTATTTCAAAGATGCCCAGAACTGAGCTAAACTTGGTATGTCTCCAACTCCTAGAATTAACTTCATACCCCATCTCCCTTACTTCCAGCTAGTAAGGATCACATAATTCCTAACAAAGTTTTGACACAGATTCCCAATTCGGGCATTCAGAACATATAGCACGTTGCTGTAAGCAAGCACATTCTCATTCAAAGTTGCAAGTTACTATGTAGGAACAAGTTTGTATAGGTATTTCAAAGGTGCCCAGAACTGTGCTAAACTTGGTATGTGTCCAACTCCTAGAAATAACTTCATGCCCCAACTCCCTTACTTCCAGCTAGTAAGGATCACATAATTCCTAACAAAGTTTTGACACAGATTCCCAATTCGGGCATTCAGAACATATAGCACATTGCTGTAAGCAAGAACATTCTCATTCAAAGTTGCAAGTTACTATGTAGGAACAAGTTAGTATAGGTATTTCATAGATGCCCAGAACTGAGCTAAAGTGGGTATGTCTCCAACTCCTAGAAATAACTTCATGCCCCATCTCCCTTACTTCCAGCTAGTAAGGATCACATAATTCCTAACAAAGTTTTGACACAGATTCCCAATTCGGGCATTCAGAACATATAGCACGTTGCTGTAAGCAAGCACATTCTCATTCAAAGTTGCAAGTTACTATGTAGGAACAAGTTTGTATAGGTATTTCAAAGATTCCCAGAACTGAGCTAAATTGGTATTTCTCTAACTCCTAGAAATAACTTCATGCCCCAACTCCCTTACTTCCAGCTAGTAAGTATCACATAATTCCTAAGAAAGTTTTGACACAGATTCCCAATTCGGGCATTCAGAATATATAGCACGTTGCTGTAAGCAAGCACATTCTCATTCAAAGTTGCAAGTTACTATGTAGGAATTAGTTTGTATAGGTATTTCAAAGATGCCCAGAACTGAGCTAAACTTGGTATGTCTCCAACTCCTAGAAATAACTTCATGCCCCATCTCGCTTACTTTCAGCTAGTAAGGATCACATAATTCCTAACAAAGTTTTGACACAGATTCCCAATTCGGGCATTCAGAACATATAGCACGTTGCTGTAAGCAAGCACATTCTCATTCAAAGTTGCAAGTTACTATGTAGGAACAAGTTTGTATAGGTATTTCAAAGATGCCCAGAACTGAGCTAAACTTGGTATGTCTCCAACTCCTAGAAATAACTTCATGCCCCATCTCCCTTACTTCCAGCTAGTAAGGATCACATAATTCCTAACAAAGTTTTGACACAGATGCCCAATTCGGGCATTCAGAACATATAGCACGTTGCTGTAAGCAAGCACATTCTCATTCAAAGTTGCAAGTTACTATGTAGGAACAAGTTTGTATAGGTATTTCAAAGATGCCTAGAACTGAGCTAAACGTTGTATGTCTCCAACTCCTAGAAATAACTTCATGCCCCATCTCCCTTACTTCCATCTAGTAAGGATCACATAATTTTTAACAATGTTTTGAAACAGATTTCCAATTCGGGCATTCAGAACATATAGCACGTTGCTGTAAGCAAGCACATTCTCATTCAAAGTTGCAAGTTACTATGTAGGAACAAGTTTGTATAGGTATTTCAAAGATGCGCAGAACTGAGCTAAACGTTGTATGTCTCCAACTCCTAGAAATAACTTCATTCCCCATCTCCCTTACTTCCAGCTAGTAAGGATCACATAATTCCTAACAAAGTTTTGACACAGATTCCCAATTCGGGCATTCAGAACATATAGCACGTTGCTGTAAGCAAGCACATTCTCATTCAAAGTTGCAAGTTACTATGTAGGAACAAGTTTGTATAGGACTTTCAAAGATGTCCAGAACTGAGTTAAAGTGGGTATGTCTTCAACTCCTAGAAATAACTTCATGCCCCATCTCCCTTACTTCCAGCTAGTAAGGATCACATAATATTCCTAACAAAGTTTTGACACAGATTCCCAATTCGGGCATTCAGAACATATACCACGTTGCTGTAAGCAAGCACATTCTCATTCAAAGTTGCAAGATACTATGTAGGAACAAGTTTGTATGGGTATTTCAAAGATGCCCAGAACTGAGCTAAAGTTGGTATGTCTCCAACTCCTAGAAATAACTTCATGCCCCATCTCCCTTACTTCCAGCTTGTAAGGATCACATAATTCCTAACAAAGTTTTGACACAGATTCCCAATTCGGGCATTCAGAACATATAGCACGTTGCTGTAAGCAAGCACATTCTCATTCAAAGTTGCAAGTTACTATGTAGGAACAAGTTTGTATAAGTATTTCAAAGATGCTCAGAACTGTGCTAAACTTGGTATGTGTCCAACTCCTAGAAATAACTTCATGCCCCAACTCCCTTACTTCCAGCTAGTAAGGATCACATAATTCCTAACAAAGTTTTGACACAGATTCCCAATTCGGGCATTCAGAACATATAGCACGTTGCTGTAAGCAAGAACATTCTCATTCAAAGTTGCAAGTTACTATGTAGGAACAAGTTAGTATAGGTATTTCATCGATGCCCAGAACTGAGCTAAAGTGGGTATGTCTCCAACTCCTAGAAATAACTTCATGCCCCATCTCCCTTACTTCCAGCTAGTAAGGATCACATAATTCCTAACAAATTTTTGACACACAATCCCAATTCGGGCATTCAGAACATATTGCACGTTGCTGTAAGCAAGCACATTCTCATTCAAAGTTGCAAGTTACTATGTAGGAACAAGTTTGTATAGGTTTTTCAAAGATGCCCAGAACTGAGCTAAACTTGGTATGTCTCCAACTCCCAGAAATAACTTCATGCCCCATCTCCCTTACTTCCAGCTAGTAAGGATCACATAATTCCTAACAAATTTTTGACACAGATTCCCAATTCGGGCATTCAGAACATATAGCACGTTGCTGTAAGCAAGCACATTCTCATTCAAAGTTGCAAGTTACTATGTAGGAACAAGTTTGTAAAGGACTTTCAAAGATGCCCAGAACTGAACTAAAGTGGGTATGTCTCCAACTTCTAGAAATAACTTCATGCCCCATCTCCCTTACTTCCAGCTAGTAAGGATCACATAATTTCTAACAAAGTTTTGACACAGATTCCCAATTCGGGCATTCAGAACATATAGCACGTTGCTGTAAGCAAGCACATTCTCATTCAAAGTTGCAAGTTACTATGTAGGAACAAGTTTGTATAGGTATTTCAAAGATGCCCAGAACTGAGCTAAACTTGGTATGTCTCCAACTCTTAGAAATAACTTCATGCCCCATCTCCCTTACTTCCAGCTAGTAAGGATCACCTAATTGCTAACAAAGTTTTGACACAGATTCAAAATTCGGGCATTCAGAACATATAGCACGTTGCTGTAAGCAAGCACATTCTCATTCAAAGTTGCAAGTTACTATGTAGGAACAAGTTTGTATAGGTATTTCAAAGATGCCCAGAAGTGAGCTAAACTTGGTATGTCTCCAACTCCTAGAAATAACTTCATGCCCCATCTCCCTTACTTCCAGCTACTAAGGATCACATAATTCCTAACAAAGATTTGACACAGATTCCCAATTCGGGCATTCAGAACATATAGCACGTTGCTGTAAGAAAGCACATTCTCATTCAAAGTTGCAAGTTACTATGTAGGAATAAGTTTGTATAGGTATTTCAAAGATGCCCAGAACTGAGCTAAAGTGGGTATGTCTCCAACTCCTAGAAATAACTTCATGCCCCATCTCCCTTACTTCCAGCTAGTAAGGATCACATAATTCCTAAAAAATTTTTGACACAGAATCCCAATTCGGGCATTCAGAACATAATGCACGTTGCTGTAAGCAAGCACATTCTCATTCAAAGTTGCAAGTTACTATGTAGGAACAAGTTTGTATAGGTATTTCAAAGATGCCCAGAACTGTGCTAAACTTGGTATGTGTCCAACTCCTAGAAATAACTTCATGCCCCAACTCCCTTACTTACAGCTAGTAAGGATCACATAATTCCTAACAAAGTTTTGACACAGATTCCCAATTCGGGCATTCAGAACATATAGCACGTTGCTGTAAGCAAGCACATTCTCATTCAAACTTGCAAGTTGCTATGTAGGAACAAGTTTGTATAGGTATTTCAAAGATGCCCAGAACTGAGCTAAACGTTGTATGTCTCCAACTCCTAGAAATAACTTCAAGCCCCATCGCCCTTACTTCCAGCTAGTAAGGATCACATAATTCCTAACAAAGTTTTGACACAATTCCCAATTCGGGCATTCAGATCATATAGAAATTTGCTGTAAGCAAGCACATTCTCATTCAAAGTTGCAAGTTACTATGTAGAAACAAGTTTGTATAGGACTTTTAAAGATGCCCAGAACTGAGCTAAACATGGTATGACTCCAACTCCTAGAAATAACTTCATGCCCCATCTCCCTTACTTCCAGCTAGTAAGGATCACATAATTCCTAAGAAAGTTTTGACACAGATTCCCAATTCGGGCATTCAGAACATATAGCACGTTGCTGTAAGCAATCACATTCTCATTCAAAGTTGCAAGTTACTATGTAGGATCAAGTTCGTATAGGTATTTCAAAGATGCCCAGAACTGAGCTAAACTTTGTATGTCTCCAACTCCTAGAAATAAATTCATGCCCCATCTCCCTTACTTCCAGCTAGTAAGGATCACATAATACCTAAAAAAGTTTTGACACAGATTCCCAATTCGGGCATTCGGAACATATAGCACGTTGCTATAAGCAAGCACATTCTCATTCAAAGTTGCAAGTTACTATGTAGGAACAAGTTTGTATAGGTATTTCAAAGATGCCCAGAACTGAGCTAAACTTGGTATGTCTCCCACTCCTAGAAATAACTTCATGCCCCATCTCCCTTACTTCCAGCTAGTAAGGATCACATAATTCCTAACAAAGTTTTGACACAGATTCCCAATTCGGGCATTCAGAACATATAGCACGTTGCTGTAAGCAAGCACATTCTCATTCAAAGTTGCAAGTTACTATGTAGGAACAAGTTTGTATAGGTATTTCAAAGATGCCCAGAACTGAGCTAAACGTTGTATGTCTCCAACTCCTAGAAATAACTTCATGCCCCATCTCCCTTACTTCCAGCTTGTAAGGATCACATAATTCCTAACAAAGTTTTGACACAGATTCCCAATTCGGGCATTCAGAACATATAGCACGTTGCTGTAAGCAAGCACATTCTCATTCAAAGTTGCAAGTTACTATGTAGGAACAAGTTTGTATAGGTATTTCAAAGATGCCCAGAACTGAGCTAAACTTGGTATGTCTCCAACTCCTACAAATAACTTCATGCCCCATCTCCCTTACTTCCAGGTAGTAAGGATCACATAATTCCTAACAAAGTTTTGACACAGATTCCCAATTCGGGCATTCAGAACATATAGCACGTTGCTGTAAGCAAGCATATTCTCATTCAAAGTTGCAAATTACTATGTAGGAACAAGTTTGTATAGGTATTTCAAAGATGCCCAGAACTGAGCTAAACTTGGTATGTCTCCAACTCCTAGAAATAACTTCATGCCCCATCTCCCTTACTTCCAGCTTGTAAGGATCACATAATTCCTAAGAAACTTTTGACAGAGATTCCCAATTCGGGCATTCAGAACATATAGCACGTTGCTGTAAGCAATCACATTCTCATTCAAATTTGCAAGTTACTATGTAGGAACAAGTTTGTATAGGTATTTCAAAGATGCCCAGAACTGTGCTAAACTTGGTATGTCTCCAACTCCTAGAAATAACTTCATGCCCCATCTCCCTTACTTCCAGCTGGAAAGGATCACATAATTCCTAACAAACATTTGACACAGATTCCCAATTCGGGCATTCAGAACATATAGCACGTTGCTGTAAGCAAGCACATTCTCATTCAAAGTTGCAAGTTACTATGTAGGAACAAGTTTGTATAGGTATTTCAAAGATGCCCAGAACTGAGCTAAACGTTGTATGTCTCCAACTTCTAGAAATAATTCCAAGCCCCATCTCCCTTACTTCCAGCTAGTAAGGATCACATAATTCCTAACAAAGTTTTGACACAATTCCCAATTCGGGCATTCAGATCATATAGAAATTTGCTGTAAGCAAGCACATTCTCATTCAAAGTTGCAAGTTACTATGTAGAAACAAGTTTGTATAGGACTTTTAAAGATGCTCAGAACTGAGCTAAACATGGTATGACGCCAACTCCTAGAAATAACTTCATGCCCCATCTCCCTTACTTCCAGCTAGTGAGGATCACATAATTCCTAAAGAAATTTTGACACAGAGATCCAATTCGGGCATTCAGAACATATAGCACGTTGCTGTAAGCAAGCACATTCTCATTCAAAGATGCAAGTTACTATGTAGGAACAAGTTTGTATAGGTATTTCAAAGATGCCCAGAACTGAGCTAAACGTTGTATGTCTCCAACTCTTGGAAATAACTTCATGCCCCATCTCCCTTACTTCCAGCTAGTAAGGATCACATAATTTCTAACAAAGTTTTGAAACAGCTTCCCAATTCGGGCATTCAGAACATAAAGCAAGTTGCTGTAAGCAAGCACATTCTCATTCAAACTTGCAAGTTATTATGTAGGAACAAGTTTGTATAGGTATTTCAAAGATGCCCAGAACTGAGCTAAACTTGGCATTTCTCTAACTCCTAGAAATAACTTCATGCCCCAACTCCCTTACTTCCAGCTAGTAAGGATCACATAATTCCTAAGAAAGTTTTGACACAGATTCCCAATTCGGGCATTCAGAACATATAGCACGTTGCTGTAAGCAATCACATTCTCATTCAAAGTTGCAAGTTACTATGTAGGATCAAGTTCGTATAGGTATTTCAAAGATGCCCAGAACTGAGCTAAACTTGGTATGTCTCCAACTCCTAGAAATAACTTCATGCCCCATCTCCCTTACTTCCAGCTAGTAAGGATCACATAATTTCTAATAAAGTTTTGACACAGATTCCCAATTCGGGCATTCAGAACATATAGGACGTTGCTGTAAGCAAGCACATTCTCCTTCAAAGTTGCAAGTTACTATGTAGGAACAAGTTTGTATAGGTATTTCAAAGATGCCCAGAACTGAGCTACACTTGGTATGTCTCCAACTCCTGGAAATAACTTCATGCCCCATCTCCCTAACTTCCAGCTTGTAAGGATCACATAATTCCTAACAAAGTTTTGACACAGATTCCCAATTCGGGCATTCAGAACATATAGCACGTTGCTGTAAGCAAGCACATTCTCATTCAAAGTTGCCAGTTACAATGTAGGAACAAGTTTGTATAGGTATTTCAAAGATGCCCAGAACTGAGCTAAACGTTGTATGTCTCCAACTCCTAGAAATAACTTCATGCCCCATCTCCCTTACTTCCATCTAGTAAGGATCACATGATTTCTAACAATGTTTTGAAACAGATTCCCAATTCGGGCATTCAGAACATATAGCACGTTGCTGTAAGGAAGCACATTCTCATTCAAAGTTGCAAGTTACTATGTAGGAACAAGTTTGTATAGATATTTCAAAGATGTGCAGAACTGAGCTAAACGTTGTATGTCTCCAACTCCTAGAAATAACTTCATGCCCCATCTCCCTTACTTCCAGCTTGTAAGGATCACATAAATCCTAACAAAGTTTTGACACAGATTCCCAATTCGGGCATTCAGAACATATAGCACGTTGCTGTAAGCAAGCACATTCTCATTCAAAGTTGCACGTTACTATGTAGGAACAAGTTTGTATAGGTATTTCAAAGATGCCCAGAACTGTGCTAAACTTGGTATGTGTCCAACTCCTAGAAATAACTTCATGCCCCAACTCCCTTACTTCCAGCTAGTAAGGATCACATAATTCCTAACAAAGTTTTGACACAGATTCCCAATTCGGGCATTCAGAACATATAGCACGTTGCTGTAAGCAAGCACATTCTCATTCAAAGTTGCAAGTTACTATGTGGGAACAAGTTTGTATAGGTATTTCAAAGATGCCCAGAAGTGAGCTAAACTTGGTATGTCTCCAACTCCTAGAAATAACTTCATGCCCCATCTCCCTTACTTCCAGCTAGTAAGGATCACATAATTCCTAACAAAGTATTGACACATATTCCCAATTCGGGCATTCATAACATATAGCAAGTTGCTTTAAGCAAGCACATTCTCATTCAAAGTTGCAAGTTACTATGTAGGAACAAGTTTGTATAGGTATTTCAAAGATGCCCAGAACTGAGCTAAACTTGGTATTTCTCTAACTCCTAGAAATAACTTCATGCCCCAACTCCCTTACTTCCAGCTAGTAAGGATCACATAATTCCTAAGAAAGATTTGACACAGATTCCCAATTCGGGCATTCACAACATATAGCACGTTGCTGTAAGCAAGCACATTCTCATTCAAAGTTGCAAGTTACTATGTAGGAACAAGTTTGTATAGGTATTTCAAAGATGCCCAGAACTGAGCTAAACTTGGTATGTCTCCAACTCCTAGAAATAACTTCATGCCCCATCTCCCTTACTTCCAGCTAGTAAGGATCACATAATATTCCTAACAAAGATTTGACACAGATTCCCAATTCGGGCATTCAGACCATATAGCACGTTGCTATAAGCAAGCACATTCTCATTCAAAGTTGCAAGTTACTATGTAGGAACAAGTTTGTATAGGTATTTCAAAGATGCCCAGAACTGAGCTAAACTTGGTATGTCTCCAACTCCTAGAAATAACTTCATGCCCCATCTCCATTACTTCCAGCTAGTAAGGATCACATAATTCCTAACAAAGTTTTGACACAGATTCCCAATTCGGGCATTCAGAACATATAGCACGTTGCTGTAAGCAAGCACATTCTCATTCAAAGTTGCAAGTTACTATGTAGGAACAAGTTTGTACAGGTATTTCAAAGATGCCCAGAACTGAGCTAAACTTGGTATGTCTCCAACTCCTAGAAATAACTTCATGCCCCATCTCCCTTACTTCCAGCTAGTAAGGATCACATAATTCCTAATAAAGTTTTGACACAGATTCCCAATTCGGGCATTCAGAACATATAACACGTTGCTGTAAGCAAGCACATTCTCATTCAAAGTTGCAAGATACTATGTAGAAACAAGTTTGTATAGGTATTTCAAAGATTCCCAGAACTGAGCTAAACTTGGTATCTCTCTAACTCCTAGAAATAACTTTATGCCCCAACTCCCTTACTTCCAGCTAGTAAGGATCACATAATTCCTAAGAAAGTTTTGACACAGATTCCCAATTCGGGCATTCAGAACATATAGCACGTTGCTGTAAGGAAGCACATTCTCATTCAAAGATGCATGTTACTATGTAGGAATAAGTTTGTATAGGTATTTCAAAGATGCCCAGAACTGAGCTAAACTTGGTATGTCTCCAACTCCTAGAAATAACTTCATGCCCCATCTCCCTTACTTCCAGCTAGTAAGGATCACATAATTTCTAACAAAGTTTTGAAACAGATTCCCAATTCGGGCATTCAGAACATAAAGCACGTTGCTGTAAGCAAGCACATTCTCATTCAATGTTGCAAGTTATTATGTAGGAACAAGTTTGTATAGGTATTTCAAAGATTCCCAGAAGTGAGCTAAACTTGGCATTTCTCTAACACCTAGAAATAACTTCATGCCCCAACTCCCTTACTTCCAGCTAGTAAGGATCACATAATTCCTAACAAAGTTTTGACACAGATTCCCAATTCGGGCATTCAGAACATATAGCACGTTGCTGTAAGCAATCACATTCTCATTCAAAGTTGCAAGTTACTATGTAGGATCAAGTTCGTATAGGTATTTCAATGATGCCCAGAACTGAGCTAAACTTGGTATATCTCCAACTCCTAGAAATAACATCATGCCCCATCTCCCTTACTTCCAGCTAGTAAGGATCACATAATTCCTAACAAAGATTTGACACAGATTCCCAATTCGGGCATTCAGAACATATAGCACGTTGCTGTAAGCAAACACATTCTCATTCAAAGTTGCAAGTTACTATGTAGGAACAAGTTTGTATAGGTATTTCAAAGATGCCCAGAACTGAGCTAAACTTGGTATGTCTCCAACTCCTAGAAATAACTTCACTCCCCATCTCCCTTACTTCCAGCTAGTAAGGATCACATAATTCCTAACAAAGTTTTGACACAGATTCCCAATTCGGGCATTCAGAACATATAGCACGTTGCTGTAAGCAAGCACATTCTCATACAAAGTTGCAAGTTACTATGTGGGAACAAGTTTGTATAGGTATTTCAAAGATGCCCAGAACTGATCTAAACTTGGTATGTCTCCAACTCCTAGAAATAACTTCATGCCCCATCTCCATTACTTCCAGCTAGTAAGGATCACATAATTCCTAACAAAGTTTTGACACAGTTTCCCAATTCTGGCATTCAGAACATATAGCACGTTGCTGTAAGCAAGCACATTCTCATTCAAAGTTGCAAGTTACTATGTAGGAACAAGTTTGTATAGGTTTTTCAAAGATGCCCAGAACTGAGCTAAACTTGTTATGTCTCCAACTCCTAGAAATAACTTCATGCCCCATCTCCCTTACTTCCAGCTAGTAAGGATCACATAATTCCTAACAAAGTTTTGACACAGATTCCCAATTCGGGCATTCAGAACATATAGCACGTTGCTGTAAGCAAGCATATTCTCATTCAAAGTTGCAAGTTACTATGTAGGAACAAGTTTGTATAGGTATTTCAAAGATGCCCAGAACTGAGCTAAACTTGGTATTTCTCTAACTCTTAGAAATAACTTCATGCCCCAACTCCCTTACTTCCAGCTAGTAAGGATCACATAATTCCTAAGAAAGTTTTGACACAGATTCCCAATTCGGGCATTCACAACATATAGCACGTTGCTGTAAGCAAGCACATTCTCATTCAAAGTTGCAAGTTACTATGTAGGAACAAGTTTGTATAGGTATTTCAAAGATGCCCAGAACTGAGCTAAACTTGGTATGTCTCCAACTCCTAGAAATAACTTCATGCCCCATCTCCCTTACTTCCAGCTAGTAAGGATCACATAATTCCTAACAAAGTTTTGACACAGATTCCCAATTCGGGCATTCAGAACATATAGCACGTTGCTGTAAGCAAGCACATTCTCATTCAAAGTTGCAAGTTACTATGTAGGAACAAGTTTGTATAGGTATTTCAAAGATGCCCAGAACTGAGCTAAACTTGGTAAGTCTTCAACTGCTAGAAATAACTTCATGCCCCATCTCCCTTTCTTCCAGCTAGTAAGGATCACATAATTCCTAACAAAGTTTTGACACAGATTCCCAATTCGGGCATTCAGACCATATAGCTCGTTGCTGTAAGCAAGAACATTCTCATTCAAAGTTGCAAGTTACTATGTAGGAACAAGTTAGTATAGGTATTTCAAAGATGCCCAGAACTGAGCTAAAGTGGGTATGTCTCCAACTCCTAGAAATAACTTCATGCCCCATCTCCCTTACTTCCAGCTAGTAAGGATCACATAATTCCTAACAAAGTTTTGACACAGATTCCCAATTCGGGCATTCAGACCATATAGCACGTTGCTGTAAGCAAGAACATTCTCATTCAAAGTTGCAAGTTACTATGTAGGAACAAGTTAGTATAGGTATTTCAAAGATACCCAGAACTGAGCTAAAGTGGGTATGTCTCCAACTCCTAGAAATAACTTCATGCCCCATCTCCCTTACTTCCAGCTAGTAAGGATCACATAATTCCTAACAAAGTTTTGACACAGATTCCCAATTCGGGCATTCAGAACATATAGCACGTTGCTGTAAGCAAGCACATTCTCATTCAAAGTTGCAAGTTACTATGTAGGAACAAGTTTGTATAGGTATTTCAAAGATGCCCAGAAATGAGCTAAACTTGGTATGTCTCCAACTCCTAGAAATAACTTCATGCCCCATCTCCCTTACTTCCAGCTTGTAAGGATCACATAATTCCTAACAAAGTTTTGACACAGATTCCCAAATCGGGCATTCAGAACATATAGCACGTTGCTGTAAGCAAGCACATTCTCATTCAAAGTTGCAAGTTACTATGTAGGAACAAGTTTGTATAGGTATTTCAAAGATGCCCAGAACTGAGCTAAACTTGGTATGTCTCCAACTCCTAGAAATAACTTCATGCCCCATCTCCCTTACTTCCAGCTAGTAAGGATCACATAATTCCTAAAAAAGTTTTGACACAGATTCCCAATTCGGGCATTCAGAACATATAGCACGTTGCTGTAAGCAAGCACATTCTCATTCAAAGTTGCAAGTTACTATGATGGAACAAGTTTGTATAGGTATTTGAAAGATGCCCAGAACTGAGCTAAACGTTGTATGATTCCAACTCCTAGAAATAACTTCATGCCCCATCTCCCTTACTTCCAGCTAGTAAGGATCACATAATTCCTAACAAAGTTTTGACACAGATTCCCAATTCGGGCATTCAGAACATATAGCACGTTGCTGTAAGCAAGCACATTCTCATTCAAAGTTGCAAGTTACTATGTAGGAACAAGTTTGTATAGGTATTTCAAAGATGCCCAGAACTGAGCTAAACTTGGTATGTCTCCAACTCCTAGAAATAACTTCATGCCCCATCTCCCTTACTTCCAGCTAGTAAGGATCACATAATTCCTAACAAAGTTTTGACACAATTCCCAATTCGGGCATTCAGAACATATAGAAATTTGCTGTAAGCAAGCACATTCTCATTCAAAGTTGCAAGTTGCTATGTAGAAACAAGTTTGTATAGGACTTTCAAAGATGCCCAGAACTGAGCTAAACTTGGCATTTCTCTAACTCCTAGAAATAACTTCATGCCCCAACTCCCTTACTTCCAGCTAGTAAGGATCACATAATTCCTAAGAAAGTTTTGACACAGATTCCCAAATCGGGCATTCAGAACATATAGCACGTTGCTGTAAGCAAGCACATTCTCATTCAAAGTTGCAAGTTACTATGTAGGAACAAGTTCGTATTGGTATTTCAAAGATGCCCAGAACTGAGCTAAACTTGGTATGTCTCCAACTCCTAGAAATAAATTCATGCCCCATCTCCCTTACTTCCAGCTAGTAAGGATCACATAATTCCTAAAAAAGATTTGACACAGATTCCCAATTCGGGCATTCAGAACATATAGCACGTTGCTGTAAGCAAGCACATTCTCCTTCAAAGTTGCAAGTTACTATGTAGGAACAAGTTTGTATAGGTATTTCAAAGATGCCCAGAACTGAGCTAAACTTGGTATGTCTCCAACTCCTAGAAATAACTTCATGCCCCATCTCCCTAAATTCCAGCTTGTAAGGATCACATAATTCCTAACAAAGATTTGACACAGATTCCCAATTCGGGCATTCAGAACATATAGCACGTTGCTGTAAGCAAGCATATTCTCATTCAAAGTTGAAAGTTACTATGTAGGAAAAAGTTTCTATAGGTATTTCAAAGATGCCTAGAACTGAGCTAAAGTGGGTATGTCTCCAACTCTTAGAAATAAATTCATGCCCCATCTCCCTTACTTCCAGCCAGTAAGGATCACATAATTCCTAACAAAGTTTTGACACAGATTCCCAATTCGGGCATTCAGAACATATAGCACGTTGCTGTAAGCAAGAGCATTCTCATTCAAAGTTGCAAGTTACTATGCAGGAACAAGTTTGTGTAGGTATTTCAAAGATGCCCAGAACTGAGCTAAACTTAGTATGTCTCCAACTCCTAGAAATAACTTCATGCCCCATCTCCCTTACTTCCAGCTAGTAGGGATCACATAATTCCTAAAAAAGTTTTGACACAGATTCCCAATTCGGGCATTCAGAACATACAGCACGTTGCTGTAAGCAAGCACATTCTCATTCAAAGTTGCAAGTTACTATGTAGGAACAAGTTTGTATAGGTATTTCAAAGATGCCCAGAACTGAGCTAAACGTTGTATGATTCCAACTCCTAGAAATAACTTCATGCCCCATGTCCCTTACTTCAAGCTAGTAAGGATCACATAATTCCTAAGAAAGTTTTGACACAGATTCCCAATTCGGGCATTCAGAACATATAGCACGTTGCTGTAAGCAAGCACATTCTCATTCAAAGTTGCAAGTTACTATGTAGGAACAAATTTGTATAGGTATTTCAAAGATGCCCAGAAATGAGCTAAACTTGGTATGTCTCCAACTCATAGAAATAACTTCATGCCCCATCTCACTTACTTCCAGCTAGTAAGGATCACATAATTCCTAACAAAGTTTTGACACAGATTCCCAATTCGGGCATTCAGAACATATAGCACGTTGCTGTAAGCAAGAACATTCTCATTCAAAGTTGCAAGTTACTACGTAGGAACAAGTTTGTATAGGTATTTCAAAGATGCCCAGAACTGAGCTAAAGTGGGTATGTCTCCAACTCCTAGAAATAACTTCATGTCCCATCTCCATTACTTCCAGCTAGTAAGGGTCACATAATTCCTAACAAAGTTTTGACACAGATTCCCAATTCGGGCATTCAGAACATATAGCACGTTGCTGTAAGCAAGCACATTCTCATTCAAAGTTGCAAGTTACTATGTAGGAACAAGTTTGTATAGGTAATTCAAAGATGCCCAGAACTGAGCTAAACGTTGTATGTCTCCAACTCCTAGAAATAACTTCATGCCCCATCTCCATTCCTTCCAGCTAGTAAGGATCACATAATTCCTAACAAAGTTTTGACACAGATTCCCAATTCGGGCATTCAGAACATATAGCACGTTGCTGTAAGCAAGCACATTCTCATTCAAAGTTGCAAGTTACTATGTAGGAACAAGTTTGTATAGGTATTTCAAAGATGCCCAGAAATGAGCTAAACTTGGTATGTCTCCAACTCCTAGAAATAACTTCATGCCCCATCTCCCTTACTTCCAGCTAGTAAGGATCACATAATTCCTAACAAAGTTTTGACACAGATTCCCAATTCGGGCATTCAGAACATATAGCACGTTGCTGTAAGCAAGCACATTCTCATTCAAAGTTGCAAGTTACTATGTAGGAACAAGTTTGTATAGGTATTTCAAAGATGCCCAGAACTGAGCTAAACTTGGTATGTCTCCAACTCCTAGAAATAACTTCATGCCACATCTCCCTTACTTCCAGCTAGTAAGGATCACATAATTCCTAACAAAGTTTTGACACAGATTCCCACTTGGGGCCTTCAGAACATATAGCACGTTGCTGTAAGCAAGCACATTCTCATTCAAAGTTGCAAGTTACTATGTAGGAACAAGTTTGTATAGGTATTTCAAAGATGCCCAGAACTGAGCTAAACTTGGTATGTCTCCAACTCCTAGAAATAACTTCATGCCCCATCTCCCTTACTTCCAGCTAGTAAGGATCACATAATTCCTAAAAAAGTTTTGACACAGATTCCCAATTCGGGCATTCAGAACATATAGCACGTTGCTGTAAGCAAGCACATTCTCATTCAAAGTTGCAAGTTACTATGTAGGAACAAGTTTGTATAGGTATTTCAAAGATGCCCAGAAATGAGCTAAACTTGGTATGTCTCCAACTGATAGAAATAACTTCATGCCCCATCTCCCTTACTTCCAGCTAGTAAGGATCACATAATTCCTAACAAAGTTTTGACACAGATTCCCAATTCGGGCATTCAGAACATATAGCACGTTGCTGTAAGCAAGCACATTCTCATTGAAAGTTGCAAGTTACTACGTAGGAACAAGTTTGTATAGGTATTTCAAAGATGCCCA
Organism: Diceros bicornis minor; assembly: GCF_020826845.1. Classification (NCBI taxonomy): domain Eukaryota; kingdom Metazoa; phylum Chordata; class Mammalia; order Perissodactyla; family Rhinocerotidae; genus Diceros; species Diceros bicornis. Next base: position 1,474,467 of record NW_026691729.1, read on the forward strand.
GAACTGAGCTAAACTTGGTATGTCTCCAACTCCTAGAAATAACTTCATGCCCCATCTCCATTACTTCCAGCTAGTAAGGGTCACATAATTCCTAACAAAGTTTTGACACAGATTCCCAATTCGGGCATTCAGAACATATAGCACGTTGCTGTAAGCAAGCACATTCTCATTCAAAGTTGCAAGTTACTATGTAGGAACAAGTTTGTATAGGTATTTCAAAGATGCCCAGAACTGAGCTCAAGTGGGTATGTCTCCAACTCCTAGAAATAACTTCATGCCCCATCTCCATTACTTCCAGCTAGTAAGGATCACATAATTCCTAACAAAGTTTTGACACAGATTCCCAATTCGGGCATTCAGAACATATAGCACGTTGCTGTAAGCAAGCACATTCTCATTCAAAGTTGCAAGTTACTATGTAGGAACAAGTTTGTATAGGTATTTCAAAGATACCCAGAACTGAGCTAAACTTGGTATGTCTCCAACTCCTAGAAATAACTTCATGCCCCATCTCCCTTACTTCCAGCTAGTAAG